>NC_088685.1:135947737-136572737 GCF_028017835.1 Emys orbicularis | reverse complement strand
CTCCAGGAGTCCAGTTGCTTCAGCTACATTTGATGAAGGGGAGGGGGAGTTTCAGGAAAATTTGGAATTGAGTGAAAGCTCCTATTTTCCTGGGTTTTAGTAAAATCATTTTTGGATGTTTGTATTGATTATGAAGCTTATGGATTTTTTTTATCATGTTTACAGTTAGATCCTTGATGCCAGCATGCAAGTTTATTGTGGTGTATTTTGGCACCAAATAACTAGTCCATTCTGGTCTAAATTGTAGCATTTTCTTTAGCTCTTTTCCTCATCTTTGTGTATATGTTTGACCAATTTATGAATTATGTTTTTCTTAATCTGTTACTTTAGTAAATGAATTTAAAAAGTCAGTGTTTACCAACAGTTACCACATAGTGGTAGCTGAGAATATTGTTGTTTTCCTTTCTGTTTAGAATAGAAAATAAATGTAGTATCTCAGATACGTCTTGTAGTAGCTTAGTAAATATTGAGTTTTTGATGACACCCACAGCAATATTAAGCCGATAAGGACTTGAAGGACTTTGTGTGATCTCTTGACTTATGTCAACACAAGAAAAACCTTTTACTCCACTGGCTTCCTACTTCTGATTAAAGAGGAAAAATATTCCCCCTTAAAAATATTTGGTTCCACTGTAGATGATCAGTGCTATAGAAAGATAGCATATCCTTTGTGACAGTACTGAAGAGTGAGTTGCATTGAGAGTCTACAAAATAACAAAGAATAGGAAGTTCTTACGGGGGAACTAAATAATCTCCAAAAAGCTTTGTGCTTGTATTTGGCCGATAAAACCATAAATATTGGGAAGAGTTTTAAAACAGTGTAATCTTGATTCTTCTTTGAGTGCTGTTCCTGTGGGTGCTCCATTTACAAGTGTCTGTGCATCCCGACGCTGTCGACCAGAGATTTATGGTAGCAATGTCCGCGCAGGTTGCACATGCGCAGTAGGTGTCTCGCGGTGCCGTTGGTGCCGAGTCTAGCATGAACATGACCTGAGCCCTCCAATTCCTTGTCAGCCATCCTCAGCTGAAGACTGAGCTCTGGGGCAGTGTTCATCACTCTTGCCAAACCTTTAGAAATAATAGTTTAAATAGTTAGTTAGTCATATAGAAAGTTGTAGTTAGTGTTAGTTTTGTTGGATCAAAAAAAAAGTTTACTTTCTCCGAGTTTACCTTCCCGTAGTTCCCCCGCTGTGGGGTCGGTTAACCGTTTAAGATGCCTGGCTCCCCAGGCTTTAAGCTATGCAGCTCCTGCCGCGAAGCAATGCCAGTTTCTGATGGGCACTCCTTGTGTGTCCGATGTCTCAGTGAGGTGCCATATCCACAAAAATGTGCCCACTGTAGCAACCTGAAGGTGAGAGCCCGGCGTGACCGGGATCTCCGACTCAAAATGATCCTAATGGAGAAATCTCTCCAGCCAGAGACGGAACAATGGATCTCCTCTCCGGGCACCCCTCCTTCAGGAGACATGCCTTCCTCTAAAAGACCGAGGAAGAGGGCACAGAAACATAGGCGGTCTCCTGCCAGGTCGCTACCCCCGATGCCTACACATGCTTGGGTGAGCACCTATGACACTCCGGGCACCTCCAGCACCACTGAGTCCCAAGCGAAGGAGACACAGCAAACACAGCCTACACAAACGGCTTACAGTATCACAGTATCCTGGACGACTTACAGTATCACCCCGTGTCCTGGACTCTGCACTGGTGGACAAGACCAGAAAATGTATTCATGGGCATCCCCTTCCAACAGGAACCCCAATCAATAGTAATTACGATGGATGCCTCACTGATAGGCTGAGGCGCCCACATGCATTTGCACACAGTTCAAGGCAAATGGTCTCTTGCGGAGACTCATTTGCACATCAATCTACTAGAGCTACGCGTGGTTCGCAATGCCTGCAGACACTTCCTACCTCACATAAAGAACGAATCAATTCGCATAATGACTGAAAACATTGCCCACATGTTTTACATCAATCGCCCAGGGGGCGCTCGATCTCACTCACTATGCACTGAAGCCATGAAACTGTGGAACTGGTGCATTCACCACAACACACACATTTTGGCCTCCTACCTTCCCAGTTGCCAGAACGCAATGGCAGACACACTAAGCAGGTACTTCTCTCGAGACCACAAATGGGAAATGAACGAGGGAGTCCGGCAATCTGTATTCCGCCGGTGGGGCACTCCCCTCATCAACTTGCTTGCATCCCCAACAAACCCCAAATGTGCAATGTTCTGCTTGAAAGCAGGAATGGGACCACGATCACTGGGGATGCCTTCCTCATCGCATGGGATGCACAACTGATGTGCGCGTTCCCACCGATTTCCCCTGATATTAGGTATGATACACAAGATACGAATAGACAAGGCCAAAGTCATCCTCATAGTCCCAACATGGCCCAGGCAAGCATGGTACCCTTACCTAATGGGCATGGCAATATGTGGCCCTTGAGCTCAACCTTGCCATCCGGACCCGCTGTCTCAGAACAGCGGTTGCACTCTTCACCCGAGTATGGAAAAACTCCACCTACAAGCATGACTCCTGCATGGTTCCATTATGGCGAACTAGCCTGTTTGGAACAAGTTAAACATGTATTACTAAACAGCAGGAAAGTGACCACACGTAATACTTACCTTCAGATGTGGAAGAGATTCTCCTCCTGGTGTCAAGAAAAACGTGTGACAGCCTCCACAACATCGCCACCATTAGTGTTGGAATACCTACTGGAGCTGAAATGCTCGGGTTTAGCAACAAGCTCAATCAAAGTCCATCTCGTGGCTATTACAGAATTCCATCATGAGATTGATGGGACCTCGATCTTTGCGCACCCCATTACTAAACGCTTTCTCGCGGGTCTCCAGAACATTTACCCAGATGTTCGCTAACCTATGCTGGCCTGGGACCTCAATCTGGTATTGAAATGCCTCACCAGACCACCATTTGAACCTCTAGTCATCTATTCCCTCCTTCGTTTATCCATGAAAATGGCCTTTTTGGTCACTATTACTTCCGCCAGATGGATGAGTGAGATAGGGGCTCTCATGGCTGATCCTTCCTACACATTATTCTTCAAAGACAAGGTTGTGCTGCATCTGCCCCCAAAATTCCTACCAAAGGTAATATCATATGAACCAACCAATCCATCTTCCCACGTTCTATCTCAAGCCTCACGGGACTCCCAACAGAGGCCGTCTTGCATACACTGGACGTCAGGAGTGCATTAGCGTTTTACCTGGAAAGGACCATACCTTTCCGGAAATCTCCTAGACTTTTTGTTTCTACTACCGACCATTCGAAAGGCTGCGCAATATCTACTCAGAGACTGTCTAAATGGATCTCCACATGCATTCAACATTGCTATCGTATTTGGAACGTGGACCCTCCTGCGCACATCAGAGCGCACCCCACATGATCAGTTTCAACCTCGATAGTGTTCCTAAACATTGTTCCGATATTAGAGATTTGCAGGGCGGCCACTTGGGCCTCTGTCCACACATTCACTGAGCACTCTGCAATCACTCAAGACTCCAGGGCTGATGCCATAGTTGGCCTAACCATATCTACCTCTATGACTCAAATGAACCCAAAGTCTCCTGCCTTCTGAGGGGCACTGCTCTACATTCACCTGAAATGGAGCACCCACAGGGACAGCACTCAAAGAAGAAGAAGAGACTATTACTCACCTTGTGTAGTAACTGAGGTTCTTCGAGATGTGTGTCCCTGTGGGTGCTCCACTACACACCCTCCTCCCCTCTACTTCAGAGTACTGCAGAGTCCTTACTGCGAAGAGAAGGAACTGGAGGGCTCTGGTCATGCATGCGCTAGACGCGGCACCAACGGCACAACGAGATGCCTACTGTGCATGCGCGACCCATACAGACACTACTACCATAAATCTCCGATCGATGGTGCCAGGACACACTGACACCTGAAGTAGAGCACCCACAGTGACACATCTCTCGAAGAACCTCAGTTACTGCACAAGGTGAGTAACCTTTTCTTTTTAGAGCTTTCAAAAAATAATACCCATTGGTTTTCTTTTCTGTCAGTTCATTCTTTTTGAGTGCATTCTCTTTGAAATCCACTTAATCAAATAAATGTTAAAATGTAACAGCATCTACGTTAAGTAATAGTTACATCAGATTTAGCAGTAGCAATCTTTGCTTGGATCCCAGCTGAAAGAAGACGTGTTGTTGCCTTAGTATATACAAGTAAAATAATTCCAAGTGGTAGAAATCAGTATCTGACCTCTCTGTTTGGTCTCTCTCTTCACAGACCACCACACCTGGCAATCGCATGCTCAGTGTTGTTTGAACCTATGAGCTGTAGCCATCGTTTGTTTGCTGTTGTTTGTTTAAATATTTGTAGTTTTTGTGTTAGAGTTAGTATTTTAAATATTTTCATGCCAACATATATTTTGCCAGTGTTGAGAGTCTTGAGTCTCTCTGTGACAGCTATCCCATTGTCTGCAGTGGGACATACCATGACCACAGGAATCAAGGAGGTAATGAAGGTCTCCTATACACAACTAAGAGTCCAACCTACCTTCTGTCCCTTCATAAGAAAATGAAGATAAAGTTCCTAAGCAGGTGTCTACTTATGTACATTCTTACCCCACTCCTGGGCAGTACCTCTTTCCATTGACCCCTGTAGAGTGTCCCTATAGCTTTTAGCTTAAGAGACATTAAAAATTGAACTGTGAGATACTGAGTTGCTTTAGAAATATAGCTAAAATGTTTCTGCTGTCTACCATAGTGGACTCTACCGGCTTTAAAACATTAGCCAAAAAGTGGGCATACGGGTAGTTTTGAGCTAAAAATGGAGTACACCCACCATAGAATGCATAGCGCGGTGTCCACAGCTCTGTGCTTCTGGACTTATTTCTTCTGCCTTTTTCCTCCTTTCCACTGGATCCATACTAGTGCACATTCTTGCACGGGTTTAAATTTATTTTTTGTATGTGATGGATTTTTACCCTATTGGTTAAGGAATTTGTGAAAAAGGATTTTGTTGAAATGTACAGAAAGTATCATGCTTGTTCTCTGCAAGTTAAACAGATAGATGAAGAACCTCCTTCATTGTGGTTTTACCAACTCTCATCCTTGAATTTCAGAGAGATAATTTCATGAGTCTGATTTTTTTGTAAGAATATTAAGAAATATTCCTAGAATTATTTTTATCTGAAAGATCATATATGTTTCAGCATTCCAGTTAAAGATCCTTCTTCCGGGAATATTTTAGTTTGTAGTAATCACAGCACGTTTTATGGTTACAAAGACAGATCACATGGCAGTTAGAAAATTGTATAATAATGGCAAAATAGTATCTTTTTCTGGAAATAAATTATTTTACTCCATAAAATCTTCTGCCTTCCCCAGACTTGATTCTACTTTAGTAAACCATTCTGAGAAGAAATCATAATTAAAACTGTTTCAAATTACATATTATATAAAATACAGCTGAACTGTTACCATTCTAAATCCCTGTTTTTTAGAGGCTTACCACTTTTTGGAAGCATTTCTACTTTGAGCCTGCAATTTCTTACACTTATGCCCCTTTGGGCTGAGTGTATTTATGGTTTTGGGGTTGTTTTTTTGGAAAAGTAAAATCTGTTCAGCTACTGAAATGTCAGAGCAATGGCAAAGAAAGGTGGTTTCACATGTTAAGAAAATGGTTTGGACACACTTTTGCACTTTGGTAATTCAACCGTTTTAACTTTAAACTTGCCATGGACTTAATCCTCAGTTGGAAAAATTAGAAAAAGTACCATTTGATATGTATAAAGAAATTTAGTTTGGAAATAGAAGTTAGATTCCCCCCCCCCCCCCCCCCACTAAATTGTGAAGCATTTCTACAACTGCAAATATATACGCCCATCGAAATAAACAGATGAATTTTTCCAAATATTTGAGGGTCAGACAAAGGCAAGGATTTTTACTCGTGTGAAAACACTGGATCGTTGTATTCTTCTTTGAGTAGTGTCCCTATGGGTGCTCCACTCCTAGGTGCACTCGTGCCCTCTGCCCCTTTGATCACAAATTTATTATAGCAGTGTCTGTTTGGCCTGCGCATGAGTGTTACTCAGTCTCTTGCTCCACACCACTGTGTGGGTGAACCACCCTGAGTTCCTTCTCAGCCGCCTTGGTCTGAGATAGTGCCTTACCAGTTGTCTGCATTGAGTTTTACCTTAGCTTAGTTGTTCCTAGTAGTAGTTTAGTTTAGCTGTAGTAGTTTTAAAAAAAATATATTTCAACTCATTTTATTTATATATATATATATAGATAGATAGATAGATAGATAGAGCTTTTCTCCACTCCTTGGAGTTTTACTTCACTGGGAGGGTGTGCCTGGTTCTTTTGGTTTCAGGCATTGCTTGTCTTGTTGGGAGGCAATCCCGGAGAGTGATGGATACTCCCAGTGCATCAGTTGCCTCAGAGAATCTCGTATTTCCCCAAAGTGCAACTTCTGTCTGACATTAAAATCTAGAACCAGAAAAAAACAGGGAGATCATACTTCGACTCCTCATAATGGAGAGGTCGCTGCGCCCAGCCTCTGACCCAGGCCAGGGGACCCCCTATACACCAGCCTCTGAGTAAGTCTGCTGCCTCCACTTTCTCCAGACTGCACTCCTCAAGGGCATCTCAGAGGAGTACCCAAAAGACTCCCAAAGACCGTCGCTCGAGTTCTCCAGGTAGGAAATCTACCTTGAAGAAGTTGTGGTCTCTGATAACTCCATCCACTTCGGCACCCATTGCTCTCTGACCCAGTGCCAAAGAGGCTGCTTGTTCCTCCGGTATCAAGGGCACTCTCAAACCTAAAGACCGTAAAGTCTTGGGCTCTGAGAGGTCATTGGTACTGTCAGTGGACCAAGGTGGCAAGAAGAGCTCTACCTCTTCTCACCTACTACCGAAGAAGCCCACTCCGGCCTCCATCTGGACTCCCCTAGGAGTGGTCGAGATTCACAATACCGTCAACTCCCATCACACCCACCCAACTACATGAGGTTCCTCAGGGGGCTTGGAATTCTCCTTTCGCCAGGGAAGCATCCTACTCCAGTTTGGGACCCCAATCTGATTCTTAAATGCCTTACAAGATCACTGTCTGTACCAATGGCTACCTGCTCACTCCTCCATTTATCCATGAAAACAGCATTTCTGGTAGCCACCACGTTGACTCAACAAGTTGGAGAAATAAGGTCCCTTATGGTGTATCCTCTTTTTACAGTGTTCTTCAAGGACAAGATCATATTATGACCACATCCCAAGTTTTTACCAAAAATATCTTCTGAGTTCCATATAAACCAACCCACTCCCCTTCCGATTTTCTACCTTAAACCTCACCTAGGCAAAGAAGAGGCGCCATTACATACACTTGATGTCGGGAGCCCTGGCCTTCTATGTTGACAGGACTAAACCTTTCAGAAAGACTCCCAAAGTATTTGTCTTGATCTCAGACAGATCAAGAGGGTCTGCACTCTCTAAACAAAGACTTTCCAAGTGGATATCTGACTGCATTATTTATTCCTATCAATCTTATAATCTCCAAACACCCGGGGGTATACAAACTCACTCTACAAGGGCTATTCCTACCTCTACGGCCTTTCTCAAAAATGTTCCCATCATTGAAATATGTAGAGCGTGATTTGGACCTTTGTACACGTGTCTGCTGAGCACTATTCAATAACTCATGACTCTGCTTCCAATGGTGCGTTGGGCTTGGCTATACTTTCATCAGTATTGGACTGAACTCCAAAGCCCCCTCCTCCTTAGAGGGAACTGCTGAGTTCTCATCTGATGTGGCGCACCCAAAGGGACACTGCTCGAAGAAGAAGAAATGGTTATTCACCCTGTGCAGTAACTGCGCTTCTTTGAGATGAGTGTCCTTATGGATTCTCCACTACCTGCACTCCTTCCCCTCTACTTCGGAGTTCTCTGCTATGCAGCTTCTCGGTAGAAGACTGCGGTTTGCCCATCCTATATAACAATGACACGGAGCACGAGACTGAGTAATATGCATGCGCAGGCTGAATAGATGCTGCTATGAGAAATCTCCGATCAAAGGTGCAGAGGGCACAAGTGCTCCTAGAGTGGAGCAGCCATAGGGACACACATCTCAAAGAATCACAGTTAATGCACAGAGTGAGTAACCATTTCTTTATATAAGGCTAAGATATTTTCACGGATATTTTTAGTAAAAGTCAGGGACCTGTCCCTGACTTTTACTAAAAATAGCCATCACAAAATGGGGAGCCGCAGGACAGTTGCGGGGGCCTGGCTGGGAGCTCCAGGGGCCGCCACCACTCATGGGGGCTCGGAGTTTCAGGGTCTCCATCCCCTGCAGCTCTGAGCTGTGGGGTCCCCTGCCACCAGAGGCCAGGAGCTGTGGAGGCTGGCCAGGAGCTGCGGGGTCCCCCGTGGCTGCTCTGAGTCCCCCAGCGCCCATGGTGGCGAGGAGCTGTGGGGTATCCTGCACCCACAGTGGGCAGGAGCCCTGGGAGTCCCCCCAGCCACCCACGGTGGTGGGGAGCTGCGGGGACCCCACTGGCGGCAGTGGCCGGGGCATCTGGGTTCAGCCTGCGGTGGCCGGTAACTGCTGGGTACCCACACCACCAGCTTGGGGCTCCCGCTGCCTTGGGTGGCGGGGGTACCCTGCAGCTCCTGGCCGCCCTGGGTGGTGGTGGGACCCTGCTGCTCCCAGCCGCCTGCGGGCTAAAGTCATGGAGGTTTTCAGAAGTCACAGATTCCATGACTTCCGCAATCTCTGTGATAAAATTGTAGCCTTACTTATATATTGAAGTAAATGCACATAATGGGTGAATAGTTGCCCAGCCATTGGCCCTCAGAATTAGGGAACTGTAACTGGCTCCAAGACACACCCATCTCTACTATGCTGAGCAAATCTCTGACTCGGGAATCAAGCCCAACATATTGGATCAGTACTACAAGTACATTTAAATAATCTAAAGAGACAAGGTAGGTGAGGTAATATCTTGTATTGGACCAACTGCTATATGAAAGGTGTATATAACTTCCAATAAGTTACCTCACCTCTGCCTTGTCTTTCTCATATCCTGGGACCAATACAGCTACAATAAGATTTAAATAATCTAGATATTTTGTTGGGAGTTAGGATTTTTATCTCTTTTTTTCCCTCCTCAGATCATACTCAAGCTAGTTGAAATGTCCACTGCAAGAACTGGAGTCTTTAATACAGTGCTTAGTTATTGCTGTCAGTCATGGTTATTTCCTATGTCTGATGACACAGGTGCTTTAGAGAATCCCTTCTCAAATGCTGGAAACTACAGTGAACTTATCACGGAGGCCTGTGTCTTTGGAATGGTATTTAGGCGAGATCAAAGGTATAAAATACCCTGCATTTAATTATATTTTCATTATGTATGTGTGATTTTATTTGATTTTGTGCTTTTTAGCTACTCGGTTTAGTTTTTTGAGATTCACTTAATTGTGTTTTCTCTCTTCCTCTTTCAAATAACTTTTCATTTGAGAAGACTCATTCAGGATGTCTATGCCTTTGTAGAAAATCTTGGAGATGAATGTGCAGCAAATGTTGTCACAGAAAGGTATGTTTTTTATATTTAACATGTATGGTAACTGCATCCTTCATTGTTGCTGGGGATTGGAATTATATTATTCGTATGTTCTTCAAAGCCAAGTTCTTATGAACATGGTCATAAACTCTATCCTAAATACTGGTAAATCATACATGTTTTAATGTATGTTTATATTCAGGGATTGTCTAGATAATACTTAATCCTGCCATCAATGCAGGGGACTGGATTAGATGACAAACCCCCGCGTGCACGCCATGCCCCAATGCCCCCAACCTGGTCCCTCGCTCTGGGGATGGGGAACCGACCCCTCCCTGCCCTGCCCCCCGTGTTCCCCTCTGGCCCCCTCTGGGGGTATCCCATAGAGAACAGGGGCCTGGTGAGCTCCGCCTCCCTGCACCAGCCTCACCTCTCCTGCCACACGTGGAGTCCCTAAGGTAAAATCCATCCTCCTCTGCAAACAAGGGCTCGCTCAGCTGAAGGGAGCCCACTTAGCTCAGTAAAAGGAGTTTAACAGGAGTTTAATTGCACTGTTTAACATACAATTAAAACTGGGATTAATAGCGATTAATTTTTTTGATCTCTTGGCTGCCCTAATTATTACCAGTATGTCTTGATCTCTGTTCTCTTGGTTGTAGACCACTCTTCAGTTTGGTCTAATATGCACAATTCAACAGCAAGCTCTGCCTCCCGTCATGGCTGTAGCTGGGAATTTGAATGAAAAACTATTGCCACCAGAATATTGATCCTTTGTGCAGCTTGACACACACTTCCACCCAGACCCAAGGAAATATGTCCTCCCTAGCACCTCTGCCGCCAAATAGCATTTCTAGCTAGTTTCAGTAGCTACTTAAAAACTTCATTGTCAATCGCCAGCCTTTACTTGACACTTCTAGGGGTTTATTGCTTCAGCATTCTCACCCAAGAGGGTCTCAGTTTACAAAGAGTTTGATATGACAGTCTGATACTCAGTTGTCCGTAATGTAATAAAAACCTGGAGTTGAGATCACTCACTCCAAAAGTCTCAGGGTACCCTTTCTTCTAATTCATATGTAATCAAACACTGTTTTGTAAATGGAACATTTATTACTAGGGCCCTACCATATTGGTCAATTTCACAGTCCTAGGATTTAAAAAATTGTAAATTTCATGATTTCAGCTATTTAAATCTGAAATGTCACAGTGTTGTAATTGTAGGGGTCCTGACCCCAAAAGGAGTTGTGGGGCGGGGGTTGCAAGGTTATTGTAGGGAGGGTTGCGGTACTGCTACCCTTACTTCTGCGCAGCTGCTTGTGGTGGTGCTGCCTTCAGAGCTGGGCAGCTGGAGAGTGGCAGCTGCTGGCCAAGAGCCCAGCTCTGAAGGCAGAGCCACCGCCAGCAGCAGCGCATAGGTAAGAATGGCATAGTGTGGTATTGCCACACTTACTTCTGCGCTGCTGCCTTCAGAGCTGGGCCCTCAGTCAGCAGCTGCCACTCTCCGGCCGCCCAGCTCTGAAGGCAGCAGTGCAGAAGTAAGGGTGGCATGGTATGGTATGGCCACCTTTACTTCTCAGCTGCTGGTGGTGGGGTGCTGCCTTCAGAGCTGGGCGCCCAGTCAACAGCCGCCGTTCTCTGGCCAAGCTCCTTAACTCTCCTCTCCTAAGGCAAGTTATCCATTCCTTTGATCATCCTCGTAGCTCTTCTCTGCACCTGTTTGAATTCATCTTTCTTAAACATGGAGAATGAGAATTGCACACAGTATTCCAAATGAGGTCTCACCAGTACCTTGTATACTTGTAATAACACTTCCTTATCTCTGCTGGAAATACCTCGCCTGATGCATCCTAGGAATGCATTAGCATTTTTACAGCCGCATCACTTTTCCCCTACACTTTCTGGCCTCCAAGAGGTACCTTTTCTTGCTGATCCATTCTTTCATTCCTTGTAGGCTTTCTGCCTGTTTATGTTCTTACCTTTACATGTGAGTAGTCCTGTTGATGTCAGTGGAACTACTCACATGCATAAAGGTAAGCATATACATAAACCTTTGCAGGAGTAGAGCCTATATGGCAAAAAACATTATTAATAGACAGAGAACCATGTCTTTTGTCTTGATTGTGGTGTGGATGAAGGAAGTGGGGGTGGATGGTGTGGGGGTGGGGGGAATTAAATGGTAAAAATGAAATTTGCAGTCCAGATATGGCTTTCAAAATGTGCTTATTTCTAAGAAAAAATAAATGTTTTAATGAACGAAAAGCTATATACACACACAATTGAAACCTTTCAGAGTATATCTGCTAGTTACTTACATTGAAGTTGGTTGGTGAGTAGTTCACATAATTTCACTACATACAGCTTCAGCATCATACAAGTACCCGGTCCCTCTTGACAGATGGATGCTGTGACGCTAAAGAAATCTCTTTACGATGTTTCATGGGTATTTCATTTGGAACATGGAACTCTAGAAGACATTTACCTGCTGTTTGGAATGTATTTTGGAATTTAGATTTTCATTTGCCATATAATGTGATTAAAACATGCATATTCTTTTAACGTAATACCAAGTACTTGTGCAAAATATACTAACCTTTAGGGGTGTCCTCTGACTCTCCCCAAGTATCCAGCTTCTTTCTGTCTTCATATTTGTTTTTAATAAAATGAAAATATCAAATTAATATTTTAGATAATAAATATATATGGGTTTTTATAATGTGTGAGGTTCAGGTTGCTTAATATCTGAATTAGTTGATTCTCATTTTTGTGTTGTTAAAATGTTTTACAGTACAAACAGAGATGACCATTATGTGCGAGTTTGTGCCGTCAAATTTCTATGCTGGTTGGATGGATCAAATACATTGCACAAGATGTTTATGGAAGACCTTGTCATCAAACTACTTGATAAAGTAAATTTCTGTTATTTAATATACATAATGTTGATATCATACTAATTAGTTGAAATATAAGGTAATCACAGTTCAAGGGGTATTATAGAATGGTCAAAATCTTTTTTTTTAAAGCATCTCTAGCTTTGACTTCCTTATCCAATAAATAATATCTTTTTACCACCACCACAAGACCTGTCAGTGTGATTTGAATATTCCTGGCTATATTATTGCTTGAGGATGAGATTAGAGTTTATTCAGCCAGAACTGAGGAAGTAACAGTGGCAAGTCTCAGGTTTGTTACTCCATTTGTGCTGGGCTGTTTTTTCATTGCACATATTCAAAACATAAGCATCATTGTCTTGAGAATTTGTATTTGGCTTGGCAATGTTGAAAATGCTGGGTTTCCCTTGCCTTCTACTGTGTTGTCTAATATCTTTCATGTCCAATAAACTCTAGGCTATTTGTAAGCATTTCTAAGAGGTTTGGCTTATAAAAATAATTTTTTGGCTGATGGGGGTGGAAGGCCCAATCTTCAGCTACCCTATAATTACTCTATCCCCCAGTGCTGGCACAAAGCATTCCAAAGCTGCCATGAGAGGATCACCTGCCCATGCATAGGGAGACCCTCTGGGGGCATGTAAGCTCCTATGGTAATCCCTTTCCTGTGTCTGGTGTAGGGCCTTGACCCAGGGCTTCCATGCACTCCAGCAGTCCCTGGCTACTGAGACATCCCCTTAGGGCTATCGGCAGCTGGTGTAATTTAGAGTAGACTTTAAACTACTCTGTTCTGCTGGGTGACTAGACCAGCGCACAGCTGGTTCAAGATCAGAACAGCGCAAAAGTGACTGAAAGCCAGCTTGGCAGTCCTTGGGGTGCTATTTTGGACTATCACTTGTTTTATCTTACAGCTTTGTAAAATTGTCATATAAACTATAATTCCAGATGAATTTCATAGAGTAGTTATCAGTGGTTCAAATTCAAGCTGGAAGGGAATATCAAGTGGGGGTCCCTCAGGGATCAGTTCTGGTCCAGTTCTGTTCAATATCTTCATAAATGATTTCAATAATGGCATAGAGAGTACACTTAGAAAATTTTGTGGATGACATCAAGCTGGGAGGGGTTGCAAGTGCTTTGGAGGATAGGATTAAAATTCAAAATGATCTGGACAAACTGGAGAAATGGTCTGAAGTAAATAGGTTGGAATTCAGTAAGGACAAATGCAAAGTACTCCACTTAGGAAGGAACAATCAATTGCACACGTACAAAATGGGAATTGACTGCCTAGGGAAGGAGTACTTCAGAAAGGTATCGGGGGGTCACAGTGGACCACAAGCTACATATGAGTCAACAGTGTAACAACACTGTTGCAAAAAAAAAAAAGCAAACATTACTCTGGTATGTATTAGCGCAGGGGTTCTCAAACTGGGGGTCGGGACCCCTCAGGGGGTCATGAGGTTATTACATGGGGGGTCACGAGCTGCCAGCATCCACCCCAAACCCCGCTTCGCCTCCAGCATTTATAATGATGTTAAATATATAAAAAAGTGTTTTTAATTTGTAAGGGGGGGTCGCATTCATAAGCTTGCTACGTGAAAGGGGTCAGCAGTACAAAAGTTTGAGAACCACTGATAGCAGGAGTGTTGTAAACAAGACATGAGAAGTAATTCTTCAGCTCTACTCCGTGCTAATAAGGCCTCAACTGGAGTATTGTGTCCAGTTCTGGGCACCACATTTCAGGAAAGATGTGGACAAATTGGAGAAAGTCCAGAGAAGAGCAACAAAAATGATTAAAGGTCTAGAAAACATGACTTATGAGGGCAGATTGGAAAAAATAGGGTTTATTTAGTATGGAGAACAGAAGATGGAGGGGAGACATGATAAAAGTTTTCAAGTACATAAAAGATTGTTACAAAGAGAAGGAAGAAAAATGGTTCTCGTTAACCTCTGAGGATAGAACAAGAAGCAATGGGCTTAAATTTCAACAAGTTTGGTTTAGGTTGGACATTGGGGAAAAAATCCTATCAGGGTAGTTGAGCACTGGAATAAATTGCTAGGGAGGTTGTGGCATCTCCATCATTGGAGATTTTTAATAGGTTAGACAAACACCTGTTATAGATGGTCTAGATAATACTTAGTCCTGCTTTGAGTTCAGGGGACTGGACTAGAAGACCTCTCGAAGTCCCTTCCAATCCTATGATTCTATGAACAAGTTACTTATCTACTGATTCCATGATGTTTGGCAGGGACATCCAACCCCAGTTCTTTCTTCCAGTCCCAACCTCCCTTTACGCCCCACAATTGCTAGAGTAAAAACTATCTTAATATTAATTCAGATTTTAAAATAAACTTGTTTTGTCCATAATCCTGCCTCTTTTTACATTTGCTTGACATGAACATTCCTGAAGTTGGCCCAGATGTCAAAGTTGCATGTGAGTATTTTTACAAATGAAGAGCCAGAGTCTCAGCTAGTGGAAATCTGCATAACTCCACAGACTTCGGTGAAGGTGTTTCAATTTCAACCAGCTGAGAATCTGACCTCATATTTTAAATTAAAAAAAATCCTATTGCTCACTTGTGTGAAGAAAACGTAAACCAAGTGTAGCCAATTCAGTGTTGTCTTCCTTTCCTGGGGATAGGCTGAAACATTAGTTCTGAGATATATTAATTGCCTTATTCATTTCAATGGTGGTTAAGTATAAAATCTAAAGATGTTCGTTTCGGCTGGGATTTTCAAAAGAGCTAAGGGAATTAGGTGTTGAATTCCCATTGAAATTCAAGGGAAGTAAAGCATTTAACTCCCTATAGGTCTCTTGAAAAGCCCAGCCGTAAGTGTCAATGTTAACTATTTCACTGCTGATCATTTTTATGAGAAACGTCCAGCTAATGTATTTACCTCACAATACCAAACCCCCTCCTCCCTCGTGCCAGAAACTTCAGCGGTTCCCCACCCAGCTGCCAAAGCCACCACCTTCCCCATAGACAACTTCTGCAGAGCAATTATGCATTGTGAATTCAAAAATGCATGGAAACTTAAAAAAACTGCAAATGGGAGCACAGTATAAAATAAATTGAATTTAATATAAAAATAAATAATACACAGGCTACTCTCCTGGTTGTATTCTGTATTTTCATATTTAATTCAATGAGTTTTACATTTTACAGAAAATGAAAAGAACTTGCCGCAGATTCCAAGGACCCTTGTGCCAAAATTTAAATTCCATTTGGCAGAGGGCTTGCTCGTATTTATTTGGTCTGTGTTTAACTTTTATGTTATCTGAAGAGACAGCTCTCTTCTTTTGACATACTGCCACTTTTGACATAGTTGCAGTAAGCAGAGGCACGAGACCTGGATTCCCCTTGCTATAAAAGAGAAGGGCTCATGGGGCTCAGGCTTTGGGGCTGTTTCGTTGACGTGTAAACTTACGGTCTTGGACTGAAGTTCTAGGACCCTGCAGGGTGGGAAGGTCCCAGAGCTCAGGCTACAGTCTGAGCCTGTAAGTCTGCTACACAGCAATGAAACAGCCTGCAGCCTGAGCCCCACGAGCCCGAGTCAGCTGGCACAGGCCAGCCATGGGTTTTTCTTTACTGTGTAGACATACCCTAAGGGGCACATATTACAATTCTGTCATGAGTTTAAGGACATGAGTTTAATCTCTAGGGTGCCTAGAGATTTCATATAGGCAGTCTTTATTTCTTAAAACTATAGGACAAAACGAACAAAACCGTAAATAAATTATGAGTTTGTTCATGTTATGCTATTAACATGCAAATTGAACCTCCAGAGTACCCCCCCCCCCCCACACACACACATATATATTAAGGAAATACTTTCAGTCAAATATTTCGATAAGTAGAAAGGAGAATATGTAAGGAAATACCTGCCTGATCTAAAGTTAAATTAGTGTGTGTTGTATTGACAGCTGCTTAATACTTGATTTATTTGACCTATTTTCTCTCATACAAACATGTTTCTGTTGTTGACTAGAACTCCAGTTACAAGCTGAGCCAAACTCCAGAACTGAATTATTGCAGTGTTTATTAGTATTATCAAAACGCTAATCCCAAATTTCAATTTGGAAACTAAACAATTTGTTTCTTCATTTGGGCATTCATATCTGAAAGTAGGAGCTTTAATAGTTATTTTATACAATTAAATGTCAATTTGAGTGCCCTAATTTAGGCAATCTAATTTGAAAACTGGGATCCATGTTTCTGTTTATGCTGCATTTTGAGTTAATTACTTGTATGCTGTAGGTGCTGTTTTTGGATAGTCTTTTGAACGCATTCTTTCTCATCTCAACACATAAGATTTGTATGCTTGTACGTTAAGATAAGAATGACCTTCTAATTTTACTTAGTATCCTTGCTAAATTCAGTTACTTTTTGTGTGTGGATTTCAAAATGTAATTCTAAAAAACCAATACATTTCAGAATAATACTTGAAGAGCTATTGAAGAGACCACTTATACCTACCGTTTAATCCATTTTTTAAATTTTAAAAGTTTAAAAGACTTATTACATGTACTTTGAATTTCTTTTCAGGATGAATTGGTGTCCAAATCTAGAACACGCTATTATGTGAACTCTTTACAACACAGAATTAAAAATCGGCTGTGGCAAACACTGCTAGTTATTTTTCCAAAACTTGATCAGGTATTACCTTTATTACCTAATTGCTTTTATTTTTAATGGAATACTATGTAATTTTATGTAATAGGAATTTTGTTAAGCAAAACTGAATATATTAAATGGAGTAGGCAACTTCATAAATATTTTATCTATATTTGCACTTGGCATCCAAAAGTCCAGTGTAATATAAACTTCATTTCTGTAACATGAACTCTCATGTAAGATAGATTTTCTAGAGAGACAAACTATTAGTTGTAACACTTATGTACATTACAACAGATTTGATTGTTAATTTATTTACATGAAGGCTGACTAATACAGTTATCTGTATGTGCTGCCTTAATGCTGGATCCTGCAAATGGACTTCAGTAGGTCTGGGATGTGAACAGGTTGGATCCATTTGCAAGATTTAGTCCTTAAATTCTGTATAGCCAACACCTAGATACTGTAGTGATTTGTGCCCTTAAATATCATGGACAGATTGCTGATTCTAGTTTTCATTTAATAAAAATACTACTATTTAAAATATTCAGAATGTTTAGGATTTACTTTTCTAAACCTCTGGTGCTTGTTTGAATTTCATTTATTTTTCTTCCTAATGGAATATTTTGTATTGTTTGGATAATCTGTCATAATGTACGTAAAAACACAGTGCCTGGCATGGAAAGAATTGAAAGAAGCCATTGAAAGAATTGTATAGGTGCTACATTCATTCTTTAGAACAGTTAGAGTGATGACCTAAATTCTGGCACAGCAATATAATTTTTAATTATGTAAAAGTTCAAAAGATACTCGCTCTTTATTCCCACTTCATATGAATTGGTTATATAAAAGAGTTGTTTTGAAAATAAGGTATTTTGTTAATACAGTTATAATTTAAAAAAAAACAAAAAACACAGCACTTCCTTGCTACCTCTTAATGAAAAATAAAGGACCACCTTCTGCTGTGTGTTGAGGTTAGCATATTTGGCAAGATAGGGCAGAGGAGACTAAAGCAGCAGTTCTGCAGCATATTTCTTTTTGGCCCCAGATATTTCAGTATCTCCCTACAGAGTAGAGTTTTTCCCACATTGGTGAACATGTAGCATATAGATATTAAATGTATCTATTAAATATTGTTGCTTTGATTGTTCTAAGGTGTTTCAAACAAGATTTGAGGAACAAATGACAGTAAAGTTTTTGGTTTTTGTAGTTTAGCAAGATTTTGAAATTTATTGATGAAACTTTAGATGACTAATCAATGGGGGGGGTTAATTTTATTTTGCTCAGAATTTTTTGACTGGGACTCTTGACAAGATATTTCAGGCTGGATTTGGTAACAATCAAGCATCCATAAAATACTTAATAGAATGGATTATCATCTTGATTCTGCACAGATACCCCCAGTGTCTTGAAAAATTTTGGAATTGTTTCTGCTATGTAAGTAAGAATTTTGACATTCATTCTGTGTCTAATTTGAACAAATGTAAGATGTCTTCTCACATACATGGGATCTAATGCAATATTTCTTGTACATCCATAATTTTTCTTAAAGTCAGTAAGTGTTTTGAGTGCTTAAAGAACAGAAGATCAAACCCACAGAATCTGATTCTGTGCGGCACCCTGATATGATACTTTGGTGTGATAGGGGGCTGTAACCCGCATGGATGCCTCCAGCTCGGAAATCCCCATGCTCGCTGTGGTTCCCCAGGAAGACTGGTATTGGTGTAAGAGCCCAGTAACATCCCTCCTGGCAGCCAACAACATAGGGGCTTTCAGGGGTATGACGGGACATGGGATGGCTCCACAAAAAGTCATTGAAGGCACTGTAAATTAAAACAGCCGTAGGAACTCCTCTGTCTTACTGTGGGAGCCATGCCAGCCTTTGGACCAGCCCCAAATCTTGGAAGTACAAAGGTGTTAAAAAGTCAAATTTGTTTCCCCATCTAAGTTGTCATCTGCGAAGTGCAGCACAGAATCTGGTTTTTAGTGTGCTTGTGTCATATAAGTAATATTCCCATTTATAAATTATAGCTTTTAATGTCGCTGTTTTGCTCAGCATCATGTTACCCAGTTACGAGTGTTGGAGACAAATTTTGAATATTGTTCACTTTTGTCTTTCAAGATATTTTGCATTTTCATATGTTGCTAAAAAAAAAAGTTCTTAAAATTCACCATCTTGAGGGGAGGAAAAACCTTCCAAAGTCATTAAAGCCGTTAACAAACAAAATGTACAAATAAAGTAAATATTTATTTTAATCTTGATGGTAGATATATGGTAGAAGTGTTCAATAAATATTTCTGTTCTATATTTGGAAAGAAGTAGGATGATGTACTTATATCCTCTGAGGATGAAGATCTACTTTTTAGTCCATTCGTCGCTGAAGGGGATGTTAGATAACATCTATTAGCGATAAACATTTTTAAATTAGTAGTCCCAGATAACTTGCATCCAAAAATCGTAAAAGGGCTGACTGAGGAGATCTCTGAACTACTGATATTAACTTGTAATAAATTGGGGAGTACCAGAGAAATTCCAGAAAACTGGAAGACTGCTAATGTGCCATTATCAAAAAGGAAAACCTAAAGCTAACTATAGGTTGATTAGCCTGACATCAGTACCAGCAGAATAATGAAAAAGTTCATACGGGATTTAATTGAAAAGTAGAGAATAGGTCTGTAATTAATGCTAGTCACAATGTTTCTATGGGAAATAGATCTTGTCAAACAAACCTGATTTCACTCTTTGAAATTACAAACTTGGTTGACAATGGTAGCTGCGTAACTGCGTGGATATAATAGACTTTTCTAAGGCATTTGACTTAGTACTGCATGACATTCTGAATTAAAAACTTAGTATTATACAGTAAGCATATGTTAAATGGATTAAGAACTGGCTCACTGACAGCTCAAAAAGTAGTTGTCATTGGGGAATCATCATTTAAAGGGGTTTTTCTAGTGGGGTTTTGCATGTCTGACACTATTCAACATTTTAATCAGTGCTCTAGAAATACATATAAAATCATTGCTGATAAAATGTGCAGATTACACCAAGATTGGCACAGTTGTAAATAATGAGGATAGGGCAGTCATACAGAGTGATCTGGATTGCTTGGTAAACTGGACCTGTTCAAACAAAATATATTTTAATACTCCAAATGCAAAGTTGTACATCTAGAAACAAGGAATGCAGGCCGTACCTACAGAATGGGGGACTGGAAAACAGAGACTCTGAAAAGAATTTAGGGGTCATAGTGGACAAACAACTCAACATGAGCTCCCAATGTGGTGATGTGACAAAAAGGGCTAATGGTGATCCATGGATGTATAATCAGGGAGTAGGAATATGCAGGTGATTTTATTTCTGTACACAGTACTGATAAAACCCAATACTGTATACTGTTCTGGTGTCCACATTTTAAAAAGGGTGTTGAAAAATTGGAGAAGGTGAAGAGAAGAACCACAAAAATGATTTGAGGACTGGAGAAAATGCCTCAGAGTAAGAGACTTAAAGACCTCAATCTGTTTAATTTATCAGAAAGGCAATTGAGAGGCAACTTGATTACTATGTATAAGTACCTTCACAGGAGAAAATATGAGGTACCATGAGGCTCTTTAATGTAGCAGAGTAAGGCATAACAAGAACCAGTGGCTGGAAGCCGAAGCCAGACAAATTCAAATTAGAAATTAGGTACACATTTTTAAACAGTGAGGATGATTAACCTTTGGAACAAATTACCAAAGGAAGTAATAGATTCTCCTTCTCTTGAAGTCTTCAGATCCAGACTGGATGCCTTTCTATAAGATACGCTTTCGCAAAATACAAGTTATACTTTAGTCCAGGGGTCGGCAACGTTCGGCACGCGGCTCACCAGGGTAAACACCCTAGCGGGCCGGGCCAGTTTATTTACCTGCTGACGCGGCAGGTTCGGCCGATCGCGGCCCCCACTCGCCACGGTTCGCCGTCCCGGGCCAATGGGGGCGGCGGGAAGCGGCGCGGGCCGAGGGATGTGCTGGTCACGGCTTTCCGCCGCCCCCATTGGCCCGGGACGGTGAACCGCGGCGAGTGGGTGCCGCGATCGGCCGAACCTGCTGCGTCAGCAGGTAAATAAACTGGCCCGGCCCGCTAGGGTACTTACCCTGGCGAGCCGCGTGCCGAACGTTGCCGACCCCTGCTTTAGTCAAACACGAGTTATTGGGCTCAAGACGGGTAACTGGATTAAATGTAGGGAACTGTGATATACAGGATGTCAGGCTAGGGGATCTAGTGGTCTCTTCTGGCCTTAAACTCTGAATTATTAGCACTGCATATTGCTTACATCTGTGAAGCATGATGATGTTCTTCTCCCAGACTTCCAATTTGACAAAGTAGACTTTGGAAGCATTATTTTTTTGAATGTTTTTCAATTAATTTATTTTTTGAAATTAACCTTACTAGTGGAATATGAAAGGTACTGGAATGGCCACTTAGGAAACCAAATCCTCCTTATTTTTCCAAAGAACAGGTACAGCAAAAGTAACAGTAGCACAAGCTTTCCCATGCTGTCTCATCAATGTGCTTCAACCCTATTACACAGCAACTACACCTCTACCCCAATATAACGCGACCCGATATAACACGAATTCGGATATAACACGGTAAAGCAGCGCTCCGGGGGGCGGGGCTGCGCGCTTCGGCGGATCAAAGCAAGTTCGATATAACGCAGTATCACCTATAACGCGGTAAGATTTTTTGGCTCCCGAGGACAGCGTTATATCGGGGTAGAGGTGTACCACTGCAAGTAACAAAACAGTTCAGTCTCCTAGCTAGTTCAGGTCCGATCCGTTTTTTTCACACTTTTGCTTTTTTTTGCACAGGGACAAATTGTCATGATAATTTTTTATCTAGACTTAACTGAGAATGCAGCTTATTTCATATATACCATAGTATAGTTCGTATTGGTTAAAATATTTTACAAAAACGAACACAATATGAATAACTAAAACCATACTCTTGTACAAAATTGCGTAATTTTTTTAATAAGTGTTGCTAATGAAAACATGTTTTTCCAGTAGAATGGTCATTGTGGTTACAAAGACTGCAGCTATAATTGGAGTCTATAGAACACTTTGTGAAATACAAAAAGGTACAGCTATAACATTTTTCCATTTATTACATTGTGTTCACTTCAGGGTGAAGAAAAGCTTAAAACTAGCATCTGTACATTTTTATCTGTGTTGTCTCACTTTGACATTATTCTTGAAAATACCTCTGAGAAGGTAAGTTCAAATTACAGAAAACCAGAACAAACATTTCAAGGAATGCTCACAATTGCATTATATAGGGATTTTTAAAAATGGGTTGTAATAGTTTCTTGGAATCTTGGAAATGTTTATTTCCCTAGTAATTTTGTCAGTCTCTCTCTTAAGTTGTCAAATGTTAACTTTTCCTGTGCTCATTGTAACTGTGTCAGTTTGCCACTAGTTTAGATGACTTCTGGAGTCTTTTGTACAGGATAAAAGTCCAAATGCACATAGAGACCAACCCTGCAAACTATTACTCACATAAGTAATCCTGCTGTCTTCAGTGCCTTTTGTATAAGTTGTCAGGATCAAGTTAATCAGTGTTAGACTATCAAAGTTAAATAAAGCTCTTCCCTTATTGTCCAAAATGTTAAATTAAAGGCGGAAATCAGAGAAAAACAAAATCAACCCTGAAGATGTGGTTGTGAATGTTTTTTTTTTTTTAATGTGTGTGTTTAGTGTGCTTTTAATATCTGATTGTGCCTGTTCAGTTTTAGGTTTTAATGTTTTAGATAGCATTGTGTGATGTTCAATTAAATTTCTGAGCCTAACATAGCTATTTGCCCTATCCCATCCTTTTGTGTTTCTTATGTAGCAGAAACCCACACACACTGCTGCCTTCTGTCCTCTTCTCTGTTTTGGACCACATATAAAAAGGAATTGTACTTATTAAAGGATCATTGTCAACTTCAAAATCACACCTGTGTCTGAAAAACATTTACCTAATATTATTACAGTTGGCATTTCAGATTACTGAGCTGAAACTGGTTGAAGGAAAAACATTGTTTTTTTTTTTTTCCAGTTTGGTCATTTTGTGTATAGTCAGTTTTACTGACAACTCCCCCTCTCCCCCCCCAAAAAATAATATGTTGGTTTCCTCTACAGTTTGTGTGAGAGCTTTCACACAGCAAGAGGGGAGAGAGATACATTTTTTTTTTAAAAATAGGAAAAGGTGATTTTTAAAACCACAATGTGAGGAAAATTTAGAGAAGGGGTATAGTACTTGAGACTATTTTTAACTCATTTTTTTAAACTGATTAAATTTCAAGTTGACATTGTCCATTTAACTAATTGCTTGATGCAGACCTCCAGGAGAAGATGGCAGGCTTCTCCCATGCTGCCTCTCATACTTGTGAGGAGTTCCCCATAATCACCCACAAAGCAACCTCATTGTCTTCCTTCAAAACTCTCCTTTCCTGTGATGTCTACAAGAAATGTGACAATGGTTAGGCCAGTGGTATGCTGAAATCAGAGCCTATCATGCTGACCAATATTGTCTCATTGTTTCCTGGTACTTCCAGTCTAGCTGAATGTATCCATCTTTTGTCTTATACTTACGTTGCACATTCTTTCGGGCTGGGACTATCTTTTTTGTTCTGTGTTAGTAAGCATCTAGCACAATGGGCTCCTGGCCCATGACTAGGGCTTCTGGGTACCATGGTAATACAAATAGTAAATAATATTTTGGTGTGTTTACAAATGAAAGCCAACATGAAGTTTAAACATTTATAGATAAGAGTTGTATTTGTTTTTTCATAAGCTAAACAGGAGCAAGGCACTTTCATTCTGGAATAAGTGTCCACAAATGGAGTTAATTCATTTCTGAATAACTACATGTGCAGACAAGCTTTTGGTTCTGAGAGATGTGAACTGTTCCATTCATGTGAATGGGTTGTCAAGTCTGAAACTTAAAGCTTGCAATTTAAATGAAACTGTGTTAGGTATTTCAGTGCTGACCATTTTAGCAGAACACTAGCTAATGTTCTTATCTCACAATCCCAAACTATTTCCTATGCTCTCCAGGGGCAAAATGCTGTGATGAGTCAAAAATGTAAACTAAAGAATATTTTTCCCTCTCTAGAAACCAATTTTGAAGAAAGCCCTTCTTGTTGTTCTACAGTGGTGTTTCAACCACAATTTCAGTGTTCGACTTTATGCATTAGTAGCCCTCAAGAAAATCTGGGGCATGTGCAAAGCATTGTGTGTGGAAGAATTTGAAGCTTTGACACCAGTTATTGAATCGAGTCTTCATCAAGTGGAAAACATGCATGGTGCAGGGTTAGTGAAATTCTTCTGATTTAGAATGCAGCTCTTCCATCTATCTTGGCTGGAATCATTTGTAGTGTCTGAGGACCTTCTTAAACCACTTGTCTAATCTTGTCAAGTAGCACTTGATAATCTTTGTGATTTTGATGTGTTTCATCTATTTAAGTAGAACACTTAGAAATGGAATTTAAAGACGTCATCAGCAGATAAAATGAAATTATAGAAAACTTCCTTCCTTCTCTGTGTTTCAGAATTAAAAGGTTTCATTTAATTTGAATCCTCAGTAGAAAGTTCTGCATTCATCCGATAACTATTGTGCCTGTCTGAGAATGTGAGCAGACTATGTTATTCAGACTATCGGCAGTGTAATGGAGATGAGCTTAGTGGCTTGGGGAATAGGGCTCATAACTTTCTGTAGTCTGTCCTGAATTTTCTCATCTTGCCTCCCAGATTGAAAAACAAAGCTTATTAG
Organism: Emys orbicularis; assembly: GCF_028017835.1. Taxonomy (NCBI): domain Eukaryota; kingdom Metazoa; phylum Chordata; order Testudines; family Emydidae; genus Emys; species Emys orbicularis. Next base: position 136,547,893 of record NC_088685.1, on the reverse strand, counting down.
CTAATAAATTACAGTAAATGTTTATTTGTTCTGTGCATTGTGAATTGGGGCTAGTTTGTCAATATAACATGTTTACAAAATACTGGTGTTTAAATGTTTAATCTAACACGGGTCGGCAACGTTTGGCACGCGGCTCGCCAGGGTAAGCACCCTGGCGGGCCGGGCCAGTTTATTTACCTGCTGACGCGGCAGGTTCGGCCGATCGCGGCCCCCACTCGCCGCGGTTCGCCGTCCCGGGCCAATGGAGGCGGCGGTAAGCCGCGGCCAGCACATCCCTCACCCGCGCCGCTTCTCGCCACCCCCATTGGCCCGGGATGGCCAACCGGGGCGAGTGGGGGCCGTGATTGGCTGAACCTGCCGTGTCAGCAGGTAAATAAACTGGCCCGGCCCGCCAGGGTGCTTACCCTGGCGAGCCGCGTGCCAAACGTTGCCGACCCCTGATCTAACAGATTGATTTCCAAAAGATTTGCATTTCTTGGCTATATATAAAGAAATGCCAGTACTTGTGTGTCCCCTGCATTTGGCGTTACAGTAGAACCCCTATTTTATGAATTAATTGTAGATTGGTGAGTTTGTAAAATTCAAAAGTTCCTAACATTGAACATCTCAAAATTACAATACGTATGGTGTATAAATTGCAGGATGGTGTACTGCATAGCCGCCTTCTTGTCGATCAAACCACTGCAAAGTGATTTTCAGTGCATTGAAGGCATTGGAATGTGAAGGGATGTTGACTTATTTTTCATCAACATTTCTCTCATTATGTGACCTTTTGTTTTTTTCTATGGAGGAAAAATGGTTCGTATAAATGGCCATTAATAAGATTGATGTTCATAAAATCAAGGTTCACCTGTACTTGGCTTAAAGGATCATTCACATAGGAGATCCATGTTCAAAGAGTAATGTTTAGTGAGCACTACAAATTCCTTCCTGGGTGTAGGATCACATCACAAAACCTACAGCGAACATGTTGACATGTTACTAATACTGCTAATAATCTGTTCATTTATCTCTCTATTCCACATCTAATCAAATGTGTGCAGACTTGGGGCTTTTTATCTGCCAAGACTTGAGAAAAAAAAAAGATATACTGGCACTAGAAAAGGTTCAGAGAAGGGCAACTAAAATGATTAGGGGGTTGGAACGGGTCCCATATGAGGAGAGATTAAAGAGACTAGGACTTTTCAGCTTGGAAAAGAGGAGACTAAGGGAGGAGATGATATATAAAATCATGAGTGATGTGGAGAAAGTAGATAAGGAAAAGTTATTTACTTATTCCCATAATACAAGAACTAGGGGTCACCAAATGAAATTAATGGGCAGCAGGTTTAAAACAAATAAAAGGAAGTTCTTCTTCACACAGCGCACAGTCAACTTGTGGAACTCCTTACCTGAGGAGGTTGTGAAGGCTAGGACTATAACAGCGTTTAAAAGAGAACTGGATAAATTCATGGAGGTTAACTCCATTAATGGCTATTAGCCAGGATGGGTAAGGAATGGTATCCCTAGCCTATGTTTGTCAGAGGGTGGAGATGGATGGCAGGAGAGAGATCACTTGATCATTACCTGTTAGGTTCACTCCCTCTGGGGCATCTGGCATTGGCCACTGTTGGTAGACAGGATACTGGGCTAGATGGACCTTTGGTCTGACCCAGTACAACTGTTCTTATGTTCTTAAATTAGGATCCTCCTGCAAATATTTGTGGTATCACTGAAATCCAAAGAAATAAAATGTTGAATGCAACTTCCTGCACTGTTTTAGGTGTTTGTAATTTCACTAACCATGGCAAGAGAAAGAGAAGGTTGAAATAATAGAGAAATTGATTATCTGCTATTTTTGCAGTGTATTTATTTGTAATTAGATTGACATGAACACTCCTCCTATTACTGGTTTGGGGTCTTAAGCAGTTTAGTTTGTTTAATATTTCATTCATCTCTGTTGTCACCATTCATAAGTCCTCTTATTCTGAGTTCCTGGGAGAACTTTTGTTCCCCTTCTCTAAGAAAGGGTATGATACCTTTCCCTATCAAACATACTTATCTTAGTTACCATAATTCATAGAGATATGTTCCTTCCCAGTTCCTGGAAACACAAAGTGAATTTATTTCCAGTTCATTGTATTCATAAATGAGTCTCATAAATATGAGTGGTTAATATATATTTAAAATAGTCTCTTTTCCATTAACACAATATATAATATATGCATTTAGACTGGACTTCTTTACTGTCAGACTGTAATAAGTCAACATGTAGAATTTTGGCATATATCTTACTGTATTTTTGCAATGCATAGGAATGCTAGAAAGAATTGGCAACGAATCCAAGATCATTTCTTTTTTGCAACATTTCATCCCCTGAAGGATTACAGTCTAGAGGCAAGTACAAAATACTGTATATAATAGTCAATGATTTTTCACTGCTTTGCTGCTGTATTTGTAATTTGGACATTGTTCTACTGCATGATGAGTAATGATCAGTTGTAACTGATTTTTGGATTTCATGAAAAATAACTTCATAATGTTTTAGTGCATCTTAGACTAAAACAAATATATCTGGACTCAAATGATTTTTTAAATTATTTTTTTATTGCGATCATGGCTAGAAAACTAAATCAATGACATAGAAAACCCAAGAATGTAGGAGTGTATTATAATTGTTGTTGGTTAATCTGGAGGAAGCAGACAAGTGAACTCCTTTCTAGTCATATTTGTATTTGTTGCTCGATCAATTGTTTGCAGTAGCTCAGCTGCAGCCAATAAGACACATATGGACCACCACAACGGTTTTTTTTTATATGACCCACCTTCAGAATTTTATTCCGCTCACTCTTGCACTTGTTCTATGATGTGCTGTTAAACTGCTTTTTGAAGTGGCTTAGCTAAAATACTCACTTTCTGTCAGTTAAAGACAAAGATGCATTTAAGTCAGACTCATCAGTTCCTCCTTCAGCTCAGCTTCATCACTGTGGCTCAGAATAACTCAAAGCTGAGTGATTAACAAAAGGGGAAGAGAAAATAAGGCAAAATAAAGGTGAAGATGAAAAACAGGAGTAGGGTGTCTAAAGCAGAAAAGAGGCAAGAATGAGGAAAAATGCACAGCTATCTTGACAAAAACAGAACATCCTCTCAGAAATTTGAAATTTGCTTGCTGTTGATTGAGGGAAAACTACCTGTTTTCAGATGTATTACATAAGAGTATGAATTTGGAGCGTCTTCTATTCTTGAGCATCTCAGTTAATAAAATAATAGTTTACATAGTCAATCCATCCATGCTATTGGTGATCAATCAGTTTTCTAAACATCTTAATATTTTTTTGTTATGGCCCAATACATTTCTATGCAATCCTAGCTAGAGTGATTTAATCTGTTGCTCTAAAACAGTAACAGGAAGTCATTGAATGAATTACATTTCTTGCTTCTTTAGAGTCCAGATTGTATCTGCTCATTTCTTTCAGGGAGATTCACCTAAGATCACCACCTTAGTTTTCCTGTAGACTAAATTTCCCCAAATTTCTCAAAAGAAAGGTGTGACGGGTTTGGGCCCTTTGGGGTGCCACTGAGTCAGCCTGTTCTGCCAGCCTGGATCCCCTTTATCTGGCTTTGCTGGGCTAGGCTCACAAGCCTTTTCCAGTCAAGCACACAGGAAGCGCCACACCCAGCTGCACAGAGAGGCAGAAGTCCACTCTGGAAAGATTCAGCCTTAGGTGCTCACCCCAACACCCTGGTGCCCACTCCCTTTAAGGGGTACAAACCCAAAGGTTTTATGAAATTCGCCCCCTCCCTCAATGTGGAGGGAGTTATGCACAACTTCTTGCCCCCCCGCCCCCGTTAGAAATTACATAAACTGGGTTATACTATAAACAAGAAGTAACTTTATTAACTACAAAAGGTGAATTTTAAGTGAATATATGAGATAACAGACAGAACAAAGCAGATTACTGACCAAATAAAGCAAAATATGCAAGCTAAGCTCAATATACTTAAGAAACAGGTCACAAAATGTAAATTCTCACCCTAAATGTTATTTTAGGCAGGCTGCAAAGTTTCTGTGATTCAGAATTCCAGTTATATTCCTTTTCAGACTGGACCCGTCTCAATCTGGACTCATTCCCCCCCACACACCCCCTTCAGGTGGTTTTCGCAGTCTTTCTTCTTGGGCAGACAGGCCATGGAGTGGAGGTGTCCGCTTGCCTTCCTCCTCACCCTTAAATAGGATTTACATAAGGCAGGAATCCTTTGTTTCCCAAACTTGACCCCCCTTCCCTTCCAGTGGAAAGTTACAAGAAGTCCCAGGCAATGTTTAGTATCAGGTGACAAGACCACCTGACTCTGTAGTATCACAGCGTCCATGAGTCACTGGCAGTATGGAGCGTCTGCAGGAAGGCCAAGCCTTTTCACAGTCCATTGTCCTGGCTGATGGGTCATCAGCCCTGTCTGGCATTTCCATTGTTGTACCTGAAGTGTTAGCAGTGGGTGCCACCCAAAGTAGCATAGTTGAAATACAGATACATAGTCAATATTTCTAACTTCAGATACAGAAATGATACAGGCATACAAATTGGATAATCACATTCAATAAATTATAACCTTTCCAATGATATCTTACAAGCGCCATCTTGTATAAAGTACATTTCAGTTATGTCATATTCATATCATAAGCATATTTTCATAAAGAATGAGTGAAACATCACAAAAGGATTGTTTTTCTTTTCAGACTTACACATTTTTTAGTTCCAAACTATTGTGAAGTTTAGTGACTGTACCAACATATGAGGGTGGCATAACATTCCACTGATTAAATAAAACTAACCATTGAAATTGAAAGGAGGTCTGGATTTCCAATTTGTGGTTTTCTATTTTTTCCTGATTTCCCCTCCCCTTTCCACCCCCATGTTTTGTATTTAGGTTAGTTATGGCTTATTTTTAGGAGTTAACATCTTTTATTGGGTTTTTTTTTTAATTTTGTTGAAATATAGGGATTAAAAAATTATTGCCCTTCAAAACTCTGTGTTCTGAGGTATAAGCTTCCAGTGTGTGTCTGAGTTCCTTTGCTGCTAGCCCCTTAAACAAACAATTTTTAGCATTAGAAAAGTTGTACATTTGAGGCATTTTCCAGCATAATATTTGTAAAGACCTTTTCTTACATTGTTGCTTTGGTAGGATTTTATGGGTTTTATCTTTAAAACTGGAAAATGTCCATAATGTTAAATATATGTTACTGTATTTCACCAGGTGATGAGTATTCAGAGATGTATTGATCAGTAAGTTATAGCTTATGATAGATAAAATATTTGTAATATAAAATAATGCTGAAGTTAGTTTAGTATCTCTTTGAAGTTTATTTTTTTCTGAGATTATCCTAAAAGTTCTGTGTTACATTGCAGACAATATTTTACACCCTTCCACGCCTTTCAGAACTTGTTGAAGATGAATGGATCCCACTCTGTAAATTTACCAGATATACTGACATTTCTTTGCCTGCAGCATTTCATTGGTTGCATTCTCGAACTGAACTTCTTAATCTAAAACCAAGTGACTGGTCTCAGCAAGATATGGGTAAAATATAAATTCATATATGTTTTGATCTAAGATTAATTATTTGGGTTTGGTAGTAGCAATATATTTGGTCAGTACTTGCTCTGCTAAACATAATTGTTAAAAAACCTGCAGTAGAGCATATAGTTATGCTGTGCTATTAGCATAATGTATAGAGATTGATGATAGTATGTGACCCTTATAGTTTCAGAAAGGTATAACTTCGGTGTCCTAGTAAACAGGGGGTCCCAAACAGTTTCATTATCATGTCAGTATTTTCCACATCTAAATAATTAAACCTAACACTTTTTCTTAGGTTCAGATTTAGTTGAAACGGATAACCAAACAGAATGGACAGATGTTCAGAAAAAGATCATCCCTTGGAAAAACAGTAGTCCTGATTTAGACCTGGAACTGGTATTTCAGGACCGGGCAGCTAAACTTGGTAAATCCAACAGTAGGTTGATTGTAGTGGCCTCACTTATTGATAAACCCACCAATTTAGGAGGTAAGGTTCAATGCATATTTTTAATACTTTATTTGAGCAGGGTGTATTGACTTTTTGTGATTTAAATAGCTGATTTTATTCATGATTTAAATCAGTAATCAGGAAATATTGATTTAAATAATCAATTTAAAGCTTATTTGCATTTGTACTTTTTATTTATCTTCCTAAAGAAAGGTTGGTTCTTATTGGTTGGTATAATTTAGTACCTCTTTTTTGTTGTTGTTTTTGTTTGTTTGTTTTGCTAACCAGGAAAATACACTAGATAGACATTATTTAAGCAGTTATATAGCTCAACATATATTTATTCAGATTCTTAATCTTTACTTTTTGTTGTTGTTAGAATGGTGAAAAAAATGACACATTTCTTATTGTTTAGATTAATTTTTTACTTGTGATTTGTGTTAAACTGAATTTGGATTGGAAATTGGAATTAAATTTAAAAAAATTAAAACAGTGTTTTCAAATTGTTTTTATTAGTTAAATAAAACTATCCTAAATGTGCTGGATACATAAGAAATAAAAGTATGTTTAGCAAAACATGTTTTGCCTTTAAAACCAACTGATTTATTAAACAAAGTAAATATTATCTGCAATTAGTGAATTGAACTGATGGTTTCTGGCCTTCATGTCGTTCAGGAGTTTAGAACTCGTAATCACATCCTTTCACATCTAGTTTTTTATTCATAGATTGGAAGAGGAAAATAAGCTTTCCTGCTTTTTCAATTCTCAGGCCATTTCTCAACTTTGAATGAACTAGTCATTGAACTGAACTAGTTGAATAAATTGAAATGAAGAAAATATTCACTCTGCATCTGCAAAAGGAACTACTGCTATCGAAAACTGATTTAGCACTTCGACAAACTCTAGTTCCAGGTGCTTAGCCTTAGTCTACCCACCAGTTCAGGAGTTTGACTTTCTTTAAAATTTTGACAGCAAACACGGAGTACTTGAATATTATTTTTTGTATTTAATTTAGATGATTTTAGTAGATTATACTAAATTTTGGCCTTTACATAGGTTGTCATAATTTCAAATGTAATTTGTTTAAATAAATATCTCTTTTGAAAAATAATTTAAATTAAAAAAAAAACTGATTTAAATTTTTTTAAAAATCATATGCGGGGGAACCCTCCTCAGTTCCTTCTCAACCGCCTCTGGCTAACGACAGAGCTATAGCTGTCCATCCGCAGATCATTAACTCTTTTAGAATTGCTAATTTTTAGCTTCCATTGAAGCCCTTTTTCTTTCTTTACTTCGTTTAGATTTTATTTTGGCCGTTGCCTTTAAAAAAAAAAAAAAAAAAAAAAAAAAGGAAAGGAAAAAAAGGACTTTGTCTTCTGCCAACCCCTTGTCGGGGGGGCTGTGGAGGCGGGTGGGGAGACGACCCCCCCTAGACAAAGGTATGCCCTGCATCCCAGGCTTCAAAAAGTGCCTCAGTTGCAAGGAGTCTATCCTGGTGACTGATGGACACTCGCAGTGTGTTCATTGCCTGGGAGAGAACTACATTCCACAGAAGTGTGGTTTGTATCAGCAACTGATGCCCAGATCCAGTACCAACGGCACCAAAGTTGTGTCAATCTGGTACCCAGGGCATGCACAGTATTGTACTGATGGAGCAAGTCGGGTTGCTCCATCCAGTGACCCAGTGGTCCCAGGCAAGAAAGCACTGGTACCACAGGGGCATGAAAAATATAGAAGATCCGACCTGGGGAAGGCTCCGTCAGTACGGACATCAACATCAGTACCGCCTGTGGTACGCCTGGCACCAACAGACCTTGCTATCAGGTCCACATCTCTGACCCCATCTATACAAGCCTCTTGGCACCGACAACCACTGCGGGGACCGATGCCCTCTGCACCGCCAGACTTACAGTGCGCGACGGATCTTTTGGTGTCTGATGCACCGGACTCGCCTCTGCTCATTACCGGGGACCCAGTACCGAGTTCACCGAGAGCCCTTGACTTGCCCTTGACCACCCTTGACTTACCATGCATCACCCTTTTCATTGTTGCAGTCAGAAAGTGAGCAAGAGGATGTGGTTTCCCACCACTCTTCTCACCTGGCATATGGGACCCAGTTTCACTATGGACCTCAGGCATATCATCCCCCTGGTCCACAGCCTTCCTGGTTTGGTCAGCTGTGCACCAACCACCAGCGTCTTCTCATCACAGTGGCCATACTGTGATCCTTAGCAGGTTCAAAGACAACAGGTGTCCCTTACCTCTAGTGCAGTGGCTCTCAAGCTGGGGGTCGGGACCCCTCAGAGGGTCGCAAGGTTATTACATGGGGGGTCGTGAGCTGTCAGCCTCTACCCTAAACCCCGCTTTGCCTCCAGCATTTATAATGTTGTTAAATGTATAAAAAAGTGTTTTTAGTTTATAAGTCGCACTCAGTGGCTTGCTATGTGAAAGGGGTCACCAGTACAAAAGTTTGAGAACCACTGCTCTAGTGTGACCTACCAGCAACCGAGGAAACACCATTGAGCTGCAGCCTGGAGGGCTTCTGAAACTCCTGAACAGGCAAGGGAGGAACTGAAGGCTGAAGTTGAGGAGAAAGTTACTCCTCAAGCACACTTCTCATCATCACCGCCAAACCATCTATGGCAGATGATTTTAAACTGTTCCAGGACTTGGCACAGAGGATGGCAGAAACATTGCAAATACCTTTGCAAGAGGTGAGCGAGTAGCACTACAAGCTGGTGGACATTTTACATTCCTCCACCTCCTCTGGAGTGGCCCTCCCTATCAATGAGGCACTACTGGACCCCGCCAAGGTCATATGGCAGGCCCCCACGTCTGTTCCACCAACATGCAAGCCCGCTGACAAGAAATATTACGTGCCAGCAAAAGAGACAGAGTTTCTCTTCTCCCATCCACCTCCCAATTTGATCATTGTGGATGCTGTTAATTCTAAGGGCTGCCAACACCAGTTTAAATCCACCCCTTATGACCAGGACTGAAAGCATCTGGACCTTTTTGGCAGGAAAGCATACTCCTCGGCCATCCTCCAGTTCCGTGTTGCAAACTATCAAGTCTTACTGGCAAAATATGACTATCAGAACTATGCAAAACTCAGTTCTTTTATTGAGCAGCTCCACAATTCTCATAAGGAGCAATTTAAAGTCATAGTCAACGAAGGCCAACTGGTGGCTAAGACATCTCTCCAGTCTGCACTTGATGCATCTGACACAATGGCATGTTCAATCTCTACTGCCATTGTGATGAGATGGGTCTCATGGCTTCATCTGTCTGGCTTCCCAAAGGAGGTCCAATGGACTGTGGAGGACCTTCCTTTTAAAGGGACAAAGTTATTAGCCGAGGAGACCAACGCCTCCCTTCACAATTTAAAAGATTCCAGGACCACTCTTCATCCCTCAGGATTTATACACCTGGGTACAAAAGAAAATATAGTCCTCCGCCACAAATCAAGCCCCACTCATCACAATATTCATCTCAATATTCAGCACAGAGATCATATGAACTCCAGATGAAGAAGCCCAGGTTACCCAGATCGAAGATGTCAGGATCACAGCCCACTTCCTCTCAACCCTCCACCTCAAAGCAACAATTTTAACGATTGGTCGAAGTGCCCGTAGAACATTCTCCTTATTGTTATCTCATGCTGGAAAACCCCACCCATTCCTTCAGAGACCATCTCACCCCATTCTGCAGCACCTGGGAATGGATAATCGCCGACAAATGGATGCTGGAGATCAACCGTGATGGATACTCCATCCATTTCACCTCCCTTCCCCCTACCAAACACCCTTCCCTGTCCTTCTTCAGAACCCTTCTCACAAGAGCCTGCTATGTCAAGAGATAAACCTTAGCATAGGAGCCAGAGAGCCAGTGCCCACAGTTCTAAGAGGCAGAGGCTTCTACTCTCATTACTTCCAGTTACTGAAGAAAAAAGAGGGTTGGAGACCCATACTGGAACCCAGAGCACTCATAGACCTGCCTTTTCTGCAATTATTATTAATAATTCTACCATTTCCATCTAGTAATGAACCAATACCATTGAGAGGATTCTGTTTATTCCTAGTATAGTTACAAAACTCCTTACTGTTCTTAACTCTGCTGGTCAGAGATTTCTCTTTGTGTCATTTGTGTGTATATAACCCAAAACTCATACATATATGCCGACCCACTGCACTGTAACATCATTGGAAGTAAATATTGCAGAATACTTTATAGGACATGGTGGTAAAGGTGGGATTGGTTTGTTTTTTAGTTATTTATTTCTAACCTACTGATAGGTTATAGAAGGCATTTTCCTTTTTCTGCTGACATTGTGAGAGTCATGATTTGGAACATACATGAAAAGCACTCGGAAATAACCCTGTTGACTAAAACTAGAGGGCTAGAGAAATAAATGTTTATATTGCTGGAGATTATTTGTTTTCATATTGTCTTCTCTTTTTCATGTGCTTTAATACCTTAGTTTTGTTGTTTAAAGTATTCTTTATATTTTAAATCTTGTGCTTATTTGTAGGTTTGTGTCGTACAAGTGAAATATTTGGGGCATCTGCTTTAGTTGTTGGCAGTCTTCATTATATAAATGATAAGCAATTTCAACATCTCAGTGTTTCCGCGGAACAGTGGCTTCCTCTTGTCGAGGTGGGTGGAAAAAGTATTTTAGCTGCTTACTTAAAAGGAGCACTGTACATATAAATTCATTCAAACTGATGCCCTCTAAGTCAAGGGTCTCACTTTTTTCCCTCTCCTGAAAATTAACTGCTTTACCCATTTGGCATAAGTACCTACTTCTCTTTTTTATGCTAGTATCAAGGTATTTTTGCATTAGCTTGCTGCTTTTGAAAACCCTTGTAGCAGTTTTTAAAAGGTTGGTTTGTTGATTGTTTTTTGTGTTAATGAAACTGATTGTATTAGTTGCCTCTTGTTTTATAACATACGCTGACTCTAGTATTTTACAGCTGATGGTTGTACGTTGAAATTTAAAATTCTTTTGTAAAACTTAAATGATTCATTTAAATGTTATTATTCTCATCTTTTTTAGCCCATTTATTTGATGATGAGAATAATTAATCACACAGTTTGCCTGAAACTAATTTACAAAGTAGATTTCAGAGCCTTTTCTATAGTTTATCAAAATCAGGGCATCTTGCTTCAGACTGTAGGTCTAACACTTAGCACTATATGCAAGCCTCTGGTTGTAGTCTTTTATATAGATATTAGGGCTGTCAATTAATCACAGTTAACTCACACGATGAACTCAAAAAATTAATCACAATTTAAAAAAATTAATCGCAGTTTGAAAGCATTGTTAAACAATAGAATATCAATTGAAATGTATTAAATATTTTGCATGTTTTTCTACATTTTCATATATATTGTATTCTGTGTTGTAATTGAAATCAAAGTGTATATTTTTTATTTCAAATATTTACATTGTAAAAATGATAAACAAAAGAAATAGTATTTTTCAGTTCACCTCATACAAGTACTGTAGTGTAATCTCTTTGTCGTGAAAGTGCACCTTACAAATGTAGATTTTGTTTGTTACATAACTGCACTCAAACAAAACATTGTAAAACTTCAGAGCCTACAAGTCCACTCAGTCCTACTTCTTGTTCAGCCAATCGCTAAGACAAACAAGTTTGTTTACATTTACAGGAGATAATGCTGCCCGCTTCTTATTTACAATGTCACCAGAAAGTGAGAACAGGCGTTTGGATGGCACTTTTGTAGCTGGCATTGCAAGGTATTTACATGCCAGATATGCTAAACATTCATATGCCCCTTCATGTTTTGGCCACCATTCCAGAGAACATCCTTCCATGCTGATGATGCTCGTTTAAAAAAATAATGTGTTAATTAAATTTGTGACTGAACTCCTTGGGGGAGAATTGTATGTCCCCTGCTCTGTTTTACCCGCATTCTGTCATGTACAGAATTTCATGTTATAGCAGGCTCGGATGATGACCCAGCACATGTTCATTTTAAGAACACTTTCACTGCAGATTTGACAAAATGCAAAGAAGGTACCCAATGTGAGATTTCTAAAGATACAGCATTCGACCCAAGGTTTAAGAATCCGAAGTGCCTTCCAAAATCTGATCAGGACGGGGTGTGGAGCATGCTTTCAGAAGTCTTAAAAGAGCAACACTCTGATGCAGAAACTACAGAACCCGAACCACCAAAAAAGAAAATCAATCTTCTGCTGGTGGCATCTCACTCAGATGATGAAAATGAACATGTGTCAGTCTGCACTGCTTTGGATTGTTATCAAGCAGAACTCGTCATCAGCATGGACACATGTCCCTGGAATGGTGGTTGAAGCATGAAGGGACATATGAATCTTTAGTGCATCTGGCACGTAAATAACTTGCAACGCCGGCTACAACAGTGCCACGAGAACACCTGTTCTCACTTGTGACATTGTAAACAAGAAGTGGGCAGCATTATCTCCTGTAAATGTAAACAAACTTGTCTGTCTGAGCGATTGGCTGAATAAGAAGTAGGACCGAGGGGATTTGCAGACTCTACATTTTACTTGGTTTTATTTTTTGAATGCAGGTTTTTTTGTACATAATTCTACATTTGTAAGTTCAACTTTCATGATAAAGAGATTGCACTACACTACTTGTATTAGGTGAACTGAAAAATACTATATTTTGGTGTGTTTTTTTTAAAGTGCAAATACTTGAAATCAAAAATAAATCTAAAGTGAGCACGGTACACTTTGTATTCTGTGTTGTAATTGAAATCAATATATTTGAAAATGTAGAAAACATCCAAAATATTTAAATAAATGGTATTCTATTATTGTTTAACAGTGCAATTAATCGTGATTAATTTTTTTAATCGCTTGACAGCCCTAATAGATATATCCATTTTCAGAATCAGCTTTGTATATTTTCATAGTACTCTGAGTCTACTTACAATTAATCTCTGGAAAACTTTATTTCTGACGTAAGAGTAAAATTCTCTGTATTTTCACAATATTGTCAATCCTTTAAAATAGTTTTGTTTTCAGAATAAATTACAAAGCCATACAGTACTCTGCTTCAATTACATAACAGACCTGCATTTAAACAACATTTTCTACACCCAGCCTATACAGAACACTATAGTAATGATACATTTTACACTGCTTGTGAGACTTGGTTTCTGATATGTATCTGACAAGTTGAGATTATAAAGAGAGAAAGAAGGGAAAAAAAGAAATATTGTATTCCAAGGTCCCAGTCAGAGATACCACACAAGCATACGCAGTAGAAAGAAAGCCCATATACACATCAGCTAATCCCCAGAGTTCCAGAAAAGGATTCTAGGGTAAATACTAATAATTTCCCATTTTGTTATATGCAAAAAGGATTTTTTCGTATATAGACAAGTTCATGAGGGAATAAATCTAAAGCTTTATATTTTGTTTGGTAGTCTTGTGGTGCCCAGCCACCTCAGTTCCTTTCTTTCTGTGACTAGTTGTGAGCAAAAAGGCCTTCACTCTGTGTCAAAAGGACCTTTATTGGTTTTAATGAAAAATCTCCTGTTAACTTGTTATAGTTAATACATTATAAATAGTTAATTTTAGGCACTTTCTGTGCAATTGCCTGATTTTAGATTCCCAGACTGTCTCTGTCCCTTAAATCTCATCTGTAGAGCCCTGCGTGGATACAAAGTTTATATCTGCAGATATAGCGGATATCTGTGGAGCTGCAGTGTTATACCAGAAATCGTAGGGGTAAAAGCAGCAGGATGTCGGGCTGCCATTCGCAGGAGCCAGCGCCCAACCCAGACAGCTTCTCCAGCGTGGCTGTATGGTCCCCAGCCATGCCCACTGGGCGGGCCCCAGGCTCACTGGCAGCTGTCCCTAGGGTTGCCAACTTCCTAATCGCACAAAACCGGGGTGGAGCCAGAAATGAGGGGTTCAGGGTAGAGGAAGGTGCTCTGGGCGGGGGATTGGGGTGCGGGCTCTGGGGTGGGCCAGGGATGAGGGGTTGGGGGTGCAGGAGGGGGCTTCAGGCTGGGGGGGTGGAGCCGAGGGGTTCAGAGTGTGGGAGATGGCTCTGGGCTGAGGTTGGGGTGCGAGAGGAGGTGAGGGCTCCCGCTGGAAGTGTGGGCTCCAGGGTGGGGGAGGGGGCTCTGGGCTGGAGTGCAGGCTCTGGGAGGGAGTTTGGGTGCAGGAGGCAGATCAGGACTGGGGTAGAGAGTTGGGGTGCGGGCTCTGAGAGGGAGTTTGGGTGCAGGAGGGAGCTCAGGAGGGGGTGAGGGGTGCAGGCTCTGGAAGGGAGTTTGGGTGCGGGAGGGAGCTCAGGGCTAGGGCAGGGGGTTGGGGTGCACGAGTGGGTGAGGGGTGCAGGCTCTGGGCGACACTTACCATGAGGGGCTCCCCGGAAGCAGCAACATGTTCCTAGGCAGAGGCACAGTCAGGCAGCTCTGTGTGCTTTCTCCGCCCGCAGGCATTGCCCCAGAAGCTCCCATTGGCTGTGGTTCCCGGCCAATGGGAGCTGCAGAGCTGGTGCTCGGGGCGGGGGCAGCACGTGGAGCCCCCTGGCTGTGTCCTCGCCTAGGAGCCAAGGGACATGTTGCCACTTCCAGGGAGCCGCGCAGAGCCATGTAGCGAGCCTGCCAGACCCCCAACTGGACTTTTCACTGCTGACTGGAGCCACCAGGGTCCCTTTTCGACCAGGTGTGCCGGTCAAAAACCGGACACCTGGCAACTCGAACTGTCCCTGGTCGGGCTAGTGTGTGCAAGATGGAGACCTCTGCATGGAAGGGACTCCTGTCTGGGAGCGTGCAAGCTGCTTGCACACACTAGCGTGACCAGTAGGCAGGGCTAGAGTCAAGCTCTTTATGATGGAAGCTAACTCCTTAGGGTTAAGGCATGCCCCTCCTGTGCTGCTTCTGTGTCCCTTAATGGTGGACACTCTTTTTCCAGTTGGATTTAGAAGTCTAGAGATGCCCGAATAAAGTTACAACTTCTGAAATGCTCTATGACACCTTCCTCGGGCATGGAGGAGGATGTAGCTAAGGCCTAGTCTTCCCTCCAGTCCCTTCTGGCTGGTGTCCCCGCGAGCCAGGATTCCACCTTGAGCTCCAGGGCTGAGATGTCTGAGGTCCCAGTTGCCAACTTCAGTCCATGTGTTGACTTCTTTAAGCAGGTTTAGGAAGGAGCATCACTCCAGAGATGAGCCTACACATGTAGATCTCCCCCTCCAGGACCTTTAGACTGAGACCCAAGAATTGACATGTTTGGCTGCAAAGCTTATGACTAGTCTATGGGCAGCCAGTATTCTCAGATGGGTCCCTTTGGCGCCTTATTACTGGCCATGAAAAAAATTGCTTGTACTGGCTAAATCCACTGACTGCCTTTTCTCTGACACACCTCTTTGGCACTCTTGGTAGCCGGCATGTCAGTACTGTTGTTTTCGGTACCTGTGGCCTATTTTGCACCAACAGACCTGTCTGTAGGCCTGATACAGCTATGCTTTATGTCAACAGACAGGGTGGGGCCAGGTCATCTCTGCTCTGTCAGGCCATTTGGCTGTTGACTTGCTGCATATTTGTCACTGGTTCGTATCACTAGCCCTTGCAGACATTCAGACAGAACTTACTAGTAGATCACCTCAGCAAGCAGTTCTCAGACAACCATGTGTGGTCAGTCAAGGACCCGGTGTTGCAGAGCATCTTTTGCAAGGGGGGATACCAATCAATAGCATATTTGCCACAGACCAGAACGAGAAATCCCAAGTGTTCTGCTCCAGAGAAGGCTCCAATCCAGGCCCCCGTCAGATGCTTTTCTTACCCTCTGTACACAGGGACTGCTATATGCTTTGCCCCTGGTTCCTGTGAGACCGAGGGTCCTGAGGAAAATGAGTCAAGATGCTGGACTGATTATCATGATGGGCCAAGCAGTTCTGGTATTCGGATCTGATGAACTATTCAATGCAGCCCCCGATCTCTTACCTGCTGAGTCTGACATGGTCTCACAAAACATCCTGGGAGGCTAGATCCACCCCTAGACCCAGTCTCCTTATGTTTGACAGCCTGGATGCTGGCTGGCTGATGTACACCATAAGGTGTTCTCCTGAGGGTCAGAACATGCTGCTCCAAAGCAGAAAAGCCTCAGCTAGAATGACTTATAAAACCAAGTAGTGGTTTTCTGTTTGGACATCTGAGCACCCATTTCATTTCACTGGACACCCATTTCAACAATACAGAACTATTTACTATCAGAAACATTCTGGGCTTTTTGTCAGCCCCATATGGATCTACCTAGCAATATCATCTCTATTCTGGGGCTTTCTGTTAGCTCCATAAAGATCTATCTAGCAGTAAAATCTGCATGTCAGGCCACACTGTATTTTCTCACCCTACACTGGCTATATTCCTTAAGGACTTTATTCATGCTTTTTCACCCAATTCAGGAGACCGCCTTGGGATCTCACTACAGTATTAACAAGGTTGATCGCTCCCCACTTTTAACCTTGTATACCGTGTATCACTGAAGACTGCCTTTTTAGTAGTCATTACATCAGCTTGAGTAGGGAAGATTCAGTCTTTCGTGGGGGGCTTCCCCTTATATACACAGTTTCATAAGGACAGGCTTACTCTGAGGCCTCATCCCAAGTTCCTGCCCAAAGTGGTTTTGGAATTCCATATGAAGCAATTTATTCATCACCAAGTT
Organism: Emys orbicularis; assembly: GCF_028017835.1. Classification (NCBI taxonomy): domain Eukaryota; kingdom Metazoa; phylum Chordata; order Testudines; family Emydidae; genus Emys; species Emys orbicularis. Next base: position 136,531,199 of record NC_088685.1, on the reverse strand, counting down.
TCCTTCCCAAGCCTCACTCAATCCCCTGGGAAGTTAAACTTCATATGCTTGATGTAGTAAGGGCATTGTCATACTACTTTAACAAGACAACATCTTTCAGGAACACACCTAGCCAGTTTGTGATCTTTGCTGATAGGATTAAGGGTCAGGCAATAACCTCCCATTGATTATCAAAACGGGCGTTCACCTGTATAAGGACGTACTAAAGGTAGACTAGATCCACCTAGCCACATTAGAGCTCATTCCACTACTGCTCAGGCAGCTTCTGCTGCCTTTGTTTGAAGAATGTACCAGTAGCCAAATCTGCAGCACAGCTATGTGGTACTTGGTCCACACAAACAACGAGGAGTCCGGTGGCACCTTAAGGACTAACTGATTTATTTGGGCATAAGCTTTTGTGAGTAAAAAAAAAACACCACAAAAGCTTATGCCCAAATAAATCTGTTAGTCTTTAAGGTACCACCAGACTCCTCGTTTTTGTGGATACAGACTAACATGGCTACCCCTCTGATACTTGGTCCACGCAATTTCAGGACACTCTTCTTTAGTAGAGACTTCCAGATCGCATTCCTGTTTTGGTAGAGCTGTCCTGCTATTCACACTACACGTCCATCTTCAAAAGGACTTGGCTGTTGGCAATAAGAAATGAGGCAGTTGTGGGACTCACTGCCTCTTGTCACCTCAGCTCCTGAGCATTTGTTGCTGTGAGTGGATACTTGTGTAGTCCCAGTGGGTGCTGTTTTTCTAGCAGGTTCTCGGTCAGCTATACCAGGGGATTATCTAGCGACCGTTCCATTCTTTTACTGACTTCCTCCTAAAAAGGGTATTTATAATGAGGCATTGTAAACATAAGCTGGGGCAACCTGACGCCCTGCACTTGATCTGCAGTAACACTCCCATATGATATAATCATGTATGGATTCAGTAAAACTTATGATCTGCGTTATACGAATATCTGTGAAGCCCAGAGCCCTAGCGTATTTCTGTATATTACCAATTACCAGTCTGAAAAAAAATCTTAAAATTAGTTTAAAATTTTAATTTTTTTTTCTTCTGTAGAATGTTCTAATCTCAACTTTAGAAATGTGTAAAAGTTTTTTGCGGTAATATATTTTTATATACAAAATATTTAAATATTTATACATTTCCCCCCATTCTTAACATGCAGGTGAAACCATCTCAGCTTGTTAATTATTTACAGCAGAAGAAAACTGAAGGCTACACTATCATAGGTGTGGAGCAAACTGCTAAAAGTTCTGACTTGACCGAATACTGCTTTCCAGAGAAATCCTTGTTATTGCTGGGGTAAGTTACAAATAACCTGTATCTGTAGTTTCCATACTGTGGTCCATCAAGCCACCCTTCCTCGTGAGCAGCAGTTTAATGATTTGAAAATCAAGCAATGTTGGTGGAAGGAAAAAAGAGACGGTATATAACAGTATTTTTCTTCCACTTGGTATAAAAGATTTAAAATATAGAACCCCATGGATCAAATATCTTTGTCTTTAAAGGGGGCTTTATAACTCTGGTCACTGTGGCTCACCTCAAAGCATCACACCATGGCATTATTCCTTGGCTAGGGCTTCTGGATGGGACTTTAGAGCCCAATAATGCTAATTCATTTGCTCAGCCACAGGAATCACTGCAGAGCAAAGAGAGTGCCCTCATCTCTCATGAGCTGAATACAGTGTTAATGTAGAGCTTCATAGACGTTGCCTTGCCAATGAGCTAAAGTTAAACCCAGTAATAAGTCTCTCACATGACAGAATAATGCCCTGAGTCTCTTTTGTAATGTGACAGCCTCTCTTTCACTCACCCTCCTTTTCCACACCTTTGTTTTCCAATTATGTTGCACACTTTAGTTTACCCATTTTATCTTCAGCATAGCTATGTGCTGTTATTTTCAGTGACCTCATTCAGAAGGGGGTACAGTCTGTGTAAGCAGTGCTTACTGAGGTGCTGTCACTAGAAATAGCAGACCTGGATACCTATGGACCAGTGTGGGAATATTTAAGATAGTCACGAGTATTTAGTGATTGGTTATCCCCTAGCTGGCCCATCCTGGAAACACAGAAATCTTACCATCAACGGGAAATTTGTCCTTGCCAAACTCAGTGACTCGATCTTTAGGGGTGATTTTTAAAGTTTTTGGCATCTTTTCATAACTTTAATTACATCTGGAGGCTGAAGTGAAATTTGAGATGCATTAAAACACGAACTCCCATAGGCCATTGAGTGATCTCTATATGCCAGAAGCAGTTTATTCGAGTATGTTTAGCTATGTAAATTTAAAGCACATTCAAAAATCAACCACAAGAGCGGGGAGGTTGCGCGCACTGAATAAGTGATACAGGTACTGTCAGTAAACTGTAAATGTAAAATAAAAACATATTAACTATTTTCACAAAATGTAAAAACTGAAGATTCTCTGTAAAAATGCAAATTCCTTGTTTTCCTGTGGCAAAAAGATTAATCTAGGATTCTTGTATATCAGTCTCATGTTTGAGATGTGGAAAACCTCTATTAGGATAAGACCGTATTATATTTTGGTTAAGTCACAACCAAAATGAACCAATCTGAGTTTTTCTTAAAGCAAAAAGATAGTGGACTAAACTACTACACTGTCTAGTTTCCATTGTCTTCAGTGTTTCTGTAACATTTGCTTCTGAAGCAAGACGCTAGTTTTAGTATTTTGTAAGTTTCCGATTACAATGCTATGGAATTTTTAGGTTTTCTTTTTTTGTGCTCATCAGTTATATGTATGAAGAAGTAAGCATCAGCTACATGGATAAGAAACTTATTCCATGATAGGTGGAGCTGGCAGCAACTAGTGGTGTGAGTGGTGTTTGCTACTGTAGCTCATTTCTTGTTTTTTCTGTTGTGGGACACTTCGGTTTCTCCAGACAGGTGCATATTGGAGACAGCATGAAGTGATATTTCTTCTTTTCTGGGTAAAAGATTTACATCTTTTTAATTTCCTCCTTATTAGAAATGAACATGAGGGAATCCCAGCAAACCTGATTCAGCATCTGGATGTTTGTGTGGAAATTCCTCAGCAGGGTATCATTCGATCACTGAATGTTCATGTAAGTGGAGCACTGCTGATTTGGGAGTATACAAGGCAACAACTGATCAAGCAAAAACAACTGAAATAACTGCAAGAGTCTTGTGCCTTATTTGTAATGCAGCTGGATGGCTTTTTATGGTGCTGTAAAATATGTTTTTAAACACATGGAATAATTACAGACTCAGGGTGAATGACGATGTTTTTAAATTTTGCATGTCATACAACGGTATTATGTAGTACAAAAATTGTTTTTTAAATGCCTTAATGTGTATTATCTGACTGTATACAACTGTTTTATTGGTAATAAATAGTCTTATTTGTATAGTGCTTACATATGTGTGGATCTCTTATTGCAGTGGAAGCAACCAGAGTTAACGGACTCTTCTCCCCTCGAACACACAACTCACTGACATTTAACTGTTTCATACAGTGTACTTCAAAATCTAGGGTTTTTACTATAGCAGTCATTCTGGTCACAACAGCTGTAGCTGAGGCTCAAATGGTTTTAATTTTATCACCCATACTCACTACTAACACCCTTGTGTAGTCTGTGGTAAGGTACTTTAAGTTTTCTGCAGCATCTGGGTACAGCAGACCTGAAATTCTGCAGCTGTCTTAGGTGAAGTTAAAAACTGACATTAAGTATGAAATATCTATTATATTATTCCTTCGTGATGGTCAATTTCATATTAAATTCAGTTTTTTACTCTCCCCCTAAATTTTCAATGTACTAAAAATGTTATCACTTCAAAATCTGCAGAAGTGAAGCTGGAAGTTTTGGCAGAGGACCAGTTAGGGTCTTTAACATCAGGAAATGGGGAAGTGGTTTAGGAGTATGGGATAAATCATATCTATGTTAGTGAACATTTTTAAAACACAGGCTTTAAACACCTAAACAATGTTTGCTGATCCCAGTAAACTCTATGCTTGGTAATTTATCAGGGTGAATTGTTCAGGTGTAGGGCCCTGTCTTAATACACAACATTTTCTTAAGCCTTTTTCACTGACAATTTGGAAAATGCCGTTATTAAAGCAGCTGCTATTTTGCCTAAGGACTATCTCACGTAAAACAAACCTTTACTGAAGCAAATCCATTGTGAATAATACAGGAGTTGGTTATATCATTGCCACCAAATTATACAAACGGGGATATAAGAAATCATACCTGTAGCATTGTATTTTTCACAAATACAGGGGGGAGGGATAGCTCAGTGGTTTGAGCATTGGCCTGCTAAACCCAGGGTTGTGAGCTCAATCCTTGAGGGGGCCATTTAGGGATGGGATGGGGGAACACACACTGTCAGGGACAGTACTTGGTCCTGCTAGTGAAAGCAGGGGACTGGACTCAATGACCTTTCAAGGTCCCTTCCAGTTCTATGATAGGTATATCTCCAAATTAAAAAAAAAAAAAAAAAAAGTTGGTGACATACTAGAGAAACTGTTCACCTACAAATCTCAACTATAATTGTGCAGATGTTTATAAAAATACATAAATGAAGACCAGCTACATATGAGATGCAGTGGTTATTTATACCTCTTGATCTTTATCTAAAATCTTGCCATACAGTAAGACAGCTGAAATTAATTTGATTCACAAAATGTTCAAAGAATTAGCATAGAGTATACCTGCTCGCTTACACTGACACATTATCCTCATAGAGAAGGAGGGAAGATGCAGGAGCTTTTTAGAAAAGTTAGTTCACATGCATAGAAAAACTTGTCAAGTTTGAAAACAGTTTAATATTCTCCCTAAAATATAAATTTATAATTCAGTGCATTAATTTCTGGAAAACACTGCTTTTCATCCTAGTTACATGATAAAAAAAATTCAGGTATAGGAAAAATTATATACCATATTTCTTTGATACACACACTTACAGTCACTGTCTTTTTCGTTTAATTACTGTTCTCGCATAAAAGCGAGACATTGCAACAAGGAAAGCAGCATGAATTTCTAGAGCTACAGTACAGTTAGTTTTAACTCAGAGTTCTTGTCATATTTCAGTACTTCTCTTCCATAAGATTATTCTTTAATTGATTGTGTTTCAATAAGTTGATGCGTAGCTATGACTTTTCAGTAGTCCCAGGAGGCTGATATTCTCCTGCTTGAAGCTGTTCTTTGTATTTTAAAAAGTCTCTTCTTTTGTCAAAGTATTTTACCTGTTTTAAAGAGAGATCACTTTATGTTCATCAAAGCAAACTGGTGTAGTATGGGACTCCAACATGAAAAGTTCTTATTCACACATCATCTAACAGGATTGTGGAAAGAACAGTCTTTGATCATTATTTAAACATACATACTTGACCAAGTTGATACAGAAAAGTTGTGTATGTTAATGGTTTAGAAAATGTGAACTCAGTCGTTGAAGCAGAAAAAATGGGATGTAGCACATAGTAATACATTGGTCTCAAGTACCATGCAATTGCAAGCCCTGCCACTATTACATGAGCATTCTCCCCTTGAGGTCAAGGTTTTCACTTATGAAATATTATCCATTAATTTCCCTGTTTCTGGGAGTTGACAGGACGTTTCCCAAATACCTTGCCAGTGGTATCTCAACATAACTTAGATAGGGTGAAATCTACTTCACCAGTTATCTGACTAGGCAGTCTTCTGGATTTAATACACACTTTGTTTTTTCAATGTACCACTCCATGAAACAAATACCCAATCTTTAAGAGGATCTACAATAGTAATGCTTTGCTCACTGTGCAGCAGAAGTTAACTATTTGTAGGGCATTGCTTACATGTGTTTATGCTAATGTGCAAATATTCTGGATAGTTACATAACTGGAAAAATTAAAGGGAAGCAGTGTCAAATAAAAAACAAAATTATTGTAAGGTATGAATAATGCAGATTGCAGCATTACTTAAATGCTTATATAAACTAATTTATGTGCAGAAGAAATTCATTTTTGATACAACAGGTTGCATCTTATGACTGGTGAAAAGCTACTAGCACTCACCCATTGCTGTGGACACCTAGATTCAAAAGAACATCTAAGCTTCTGACACCTAGATGCATCTTCCATATTTTCATCTAAGCATGTCCAGTATTCATCCCTGGCTCCCCAGCAAGCCTTCCTTTCCTCCATTGATGGCGCTGACATTTTTATTACTGGCAAAATAAAATAAAATTGTAAATGTCTTGTCCCCTTTAAACACTGATCTGCCTATTGCCTCAAGTTTATTCACACACAAATATTGCACTGGTTAGTGAAAAAGGTCCAAGAACTGGCAAGATGTGGGACTTTATTTGTAATGGCTTCAATAACCTTGAGTGTGCCACTTGATCTTGTGCCACAGTAAACTGTGGAGAACTAAATAAAATGAATCATATTGCTGATAGGCAGCTGCTGTACGTCTGAGAAGCTTAACCCTACAAGAAATTATAGTCACCAACATTTAATTTTAGAAAGAGGGCAGGTGCTTCACATCAGCCGGCTTCCACTTACAGGAACCAGAAAGGGTCCGCACTTAACAAAATACCAACGCAAATTACAAATCTGGGTATATGCTCCCTTTAAAAGAGCAAACACTAAACTACACTTTAAATCAGTGTAGTGATATGACAAAGCTGCACTAAGGCTCCCCCTTTCCTGGCCCCTGTTACAGCTCAATAACAGGAATCTGAAGCTATTTCCCCAGGCCCCAACCTGATAGAAACTCTGATCGGGTGGTGAAAACTAAGCGCCTAGACAGCGAAACCACCACTCCCGTGAGAGGGGCTGACGTCGGCCCAGCCCCCTGGGAGAGCAGCAGGGAAACCCCCGGGTGCCCGCGGGGCAGGGAGCGTCTCCCCCGCCCCACAAGGTGCATTAACCCCACTGCACACGGGTTCGGGGCCGGCCCCGTCTCCTCCGGCAGAGCCGGAAGGCGGGATTCTGGCGTCTGTCCCCAGGCCCCTGCCCCACTCACCCGCCCCCGCCGCGTCCCTCCGGCAGCCGCACAGCTGAGGCTGTGACCCCGGACCGGATACAGATCCAGAGAGCCAGAAGTGACGGTAGCAAAGACAACACATGGGACCGGGATTTTGTGCGCATGCGCAATGCTGCGGGGGCTGCCATTTCCGCGTTGCTAGGAGACGCTCCCGGGCCTAGTAGTGCCACCTCTTCCTGTTACTCTCGCTCCCGGGCCGCAGCGTTAGGCAGGGGATGCTGAACTCCCACGGGGGCGCCCCTGAGGCTGCTGGGGCCCGGGGCGGGGCTGGAGCGGGACCTATCTGGCCCAGGCACAAATAGCCTGGTTCTTAGGCGAGGGGTGGAGCCTGAGCCAGGTTAGCGCTGCGGGCTCCCCAGCGCCCATCTGCGCCCCCCAGTGGTCAGGCCGGGTGCTGGGAGTCAGGCAAAGCCCCGCTGGTGCACAGCCGAGTCCTGCCCTCGGGCTGCAGCCCCAGGCGAGGGGGGAGGGGAGGTTGTACCCGACTGGGCTGAAGTGTGAATCCTGAACGTGGCTTTGTTACTCGTGATCGACTCTCTCACGAGCTGCTCGGTTGGCACCATTTATACACCGCGTAACACCTGATCCTGCCAATGCTGAGCCCGGCAAATGTCGCAGCTTCGTGGGCCGAGGCTGATCTGTGGTCTTATCACAGTCAACGGTGCTGGGTAGCGGGAGGTGCGCGGGATTCAGGACGCAGCCAAGCATGGGCGTGTCGAGGATAAGCCGGGGGTCTGTGGACACGTGATTGATAGGACCACACATATTACAATGTATTTTTACTGTAGCACCTGTTTAACTATCAAGCCATACCGACAAGCTGTAGGGAGCTAGAATGACAAAGCTGCGACCAGTGTTTTTCATGTCCAAACTGGAGGGGTGTTCTCCTCTGCTTTGAAGTGTGGAGGCAGACCAATAACTAGGGCCCTACCAAATTCACAGTCCATCCTGGTAAATTTCACGGTCATAGCATTTTAAAAATCTTGAATTTCATGGTTTCAGATATTTAAATCTTAAATTTCATGCTATTGTAACTGTAGGGGTCCCAACCCAAAAGAGGGTCATGGGGGAGGATCGAAAGGCTATTATAGGAGGGTCACAGTATTGCTGCCCTTACTTCTGCACTCCCTTCAGAGCTGGGTGGCCGGAGGGTGGCAGTTGCTGGCCAAGAACTCAGCTCTGAAGGCAGTGCTGACACCAGCAGTAGCAGAGAAGTAAGGACGGCAATACCGTATCATCCCATCCTTCTGCGCTGCTGCAGGCAGAGGCACTGCCTTTAAAGCTGGGCGGCCAGAGAGCTGCGACTGCTCGCCAGGCGCCCAGTTCTGAAGGCAGCACTGCCACCAGCAGTAGTGCAGAAGTAAGGGTGGCAATACCATACCATGTCACCCTTACTTCTGCACTGCTGCTGGCGGCGGTGCAGCCTCCTGGGATAGGTGCCCGGCCAGCAGCCACTGCTCTCCTACAATAGCCAGATTTCACAGGGGAGACCAGATATCATGGTCTGTGACATGTTTTTCATGGCCATGAATTTGGTAGGGCCCTACCAATAAATGTGGCTGCATGTAGGGACTAGGGACTATGCCTTCCTGGAATTTTCTACCACCGCACATATGTGGGCAGTGGACCAAGAGCCTCTGCTTCTGACAGAGCTTTTGGGAGTTTTTCTAAGTCCCCTACCGCCACCACCTTCCCCTTCCAAAAAGGAAAAGGCATTTTTACTTATTGAAAGCAAAATACAGTAACTCCTCACTTAACGTTGTAGTTATGTTCTTGAAAAATGTGACTTTAAGCGAAACGATGTTAAGCAAATCCAGTTTCCCTAAAGAATTAATGTAAATGGAGGGAGGGGGGTTAGGTTCCGGGGAATTTTTTTCCGCCAGACAAAAGACATTATATACATATACAGTATAAGTTTTAAACAATTTTAAACAAACAATTTAATAATGTACTCAGCAATGATGATTGTGAAGCTTGGTTGAGGTGGTGGAGTCAGAGGGTGAAAGAGGGTGGATCGTCCAGTTGCTCCTCTTGCTGTTCTTTCCAAAGTGCCGGGGGGTGCTCAACCCCTGGCTCTGCCCCAGGCCTGCCCCCCACTTCACCCCTTCCCCCAAGGCCCCACCCCTGCCCCACCTCTTCCTGCCCCTGCTCCATCCCCACCCCGCCTCTTCCTGCCCCTCCTCCACCCAAGCGCACCACATCCTCACTCCCCCCATTCTCTCCCAGAGCGTCCTGAACGCCACGAATCAGCTGATTGCTGCGGGCAGGAGGCGCGGGGAGGGAGGAGTTGCTGACCTGTGGGGCCGCTGGTGGGCGGGAGGTGCTGGGGGGGGGGGTTGAGGGGAGCTGATAGGGGGGCTGCCGGCCCACCCTGGTTCCAAGCCCCCATTGCCAAATAACGTTATAAGCAAACATTGCACAACTTTAAATGAGTATGTTCGCCAATAGATCAGCAACGTGACAATGAAACAATGTTAACCGGGACAACGTTAAGTAAGGAGTTACTGTACCCAATATTCCTGGGCTCCTTCTGACCAGGGGGTTTCTTGGAGCTAGCCCTTCCTGAACCCCTTCATCTCCCATGCAGAAGTGGGGATTATTGCTCAGACAGACCTGTCCCCCGGCCCCAACTCAGGTCATGTCTGATGGGGACAAGAAAAAACAACCCCAATACCTCCCCTGCTCCTCCCCACTCCTGGGGCCACATGGCACAGCTGCTGCTCCTCGGTCACAGTGAAAGATGGCCCAGAGGTACAGAGGAGGATTAGGTCCCTCAACTGCCCTTTCCACACTCGGGCTGGTGATGGCAGCAGTCATAGAGCCTCAGGCTGCAACAGTAGTGCCCATCCTCTAGCTTCTGCCCAACATGCTCTGTTCCACTGGTCTCAAGGGCTGTAGTTTAAGTGCCAAAAATGGCAGCCGACTGCAGACAGCAGACTTCTAGAAGGTGTAGCACATAGTAAGCAATATCATAACTATGTAGAATATATGAATTCTGATGTCTATGCTTACAAATTAGTACAGCTTTGTATGGTGTTCGAAAACCTCCTGGTCACAACTATAATCCATATGTTCTAGCAGGAATTGTTTCAGTCTAACTGTGACAGTCAATTTTAATTCTTTGTGCTTCTGTTTGTAATACTCATTGTGACGCTGTATGGAATATGTGGGACACTTTATGATATTGTTGATACCAATATTATAAAATTGTGATGAATCATTCCAGATATACCACGTGAGGTATCTGTGAAAACGTTATAATTTGCCGAGTGTGATAATCTTGTTTATATGTTTGTATCACCTAATAGTATGAGTTATAGATATGTATGAAATATCTATATTTCCAAACTTGTGCTATGTTTCTGGTTGACATCCTAGACAGATTGGCATCAGCACTAACCCTGCTGGATGGCCCATCAAGGGTCATCAGCGGTACAATGAACCCATTGAAAGGAGCCAGGGAATACACCTTATGAGTCAGCATGACTTGTAGGGGCAGGCTATGGACAGAGAACTTTAGGGCTTTTCCGTGCCCATGTGTTGTAAAGCTTGTGTTTGGGACAGAGGAAGTACAAGCCACATGGCAAGAGGAATATAAAGGGCAGCTGCATCATCTCCATTTTGTCTTCAATCCTGCATCTTACCTCTGGAGTGACTTTTCTACAAACTGAAGCTCTGAACAAAGGAATGAATGACCCATCCAAGCTGTGGATGTGTCCAGAGGGACTTTCAAGCCAGCAAACTCACCAATATTGCTAAGAACCCGATAGATGGACTTTGAAGTTTCTGTTGTATCTGACTGCTTTACCATTTAGCAATTGTCTTCTTGTTCTTTCTGTTTTCTTTGTAATAAACCTTTAGTTTTAGACACTAAAGGATTGGCTGGCAGCGTGGTATTTTGGATAAGATCCAACCTAATATTGACCTGGCAATGTGGCTGGCCCTTTGGAGTGCAGAAGAACATTTTGTATAGTGAGCAGAGTGTTTTAAATAACTTCTCACTGTACTGGACCTAGGTGCTGATTAGGAGCAAGAGAACTGGAATGCACTAAAGGGGGCTGCGTGATTTTTCTTTAACTTCTTGATAACTAGTGTGAGAGATCAGTGTGAGAGACCAGTCTGTGGCTGGTTGGTGAGTTTAACTTCAATGTTAACCACCAGTTTTGGAAGTATTTGCTGTCCCTTTTGCAGCCTTCCCTGACCTTGGCATTTTCAGTGTGGGCTACCTCAGGCATCCCGGGTCACACTCAGTAGTTGTTGTGTATCAGTATAGAACTTTATTTTGCCAACTTTTTTCCCACTTGAATTTTCAGTGGAGGAGAAATTTACATAGCTCCTTAATTTTCCTTCCTTTACATATGCACCAATATCATTGATTTTTCTCATCTGCAGGGAATCAGTGAATTTTTAAAGGGAGAATATTTAAAACCTGGAGGATATTAAGTTAAAAAAAGGTTAAAGTAGGTCACAGGATGTCATTTTCATTTAAATGTTTCTATGTGATATTGGAGGGTTGTTTTGTTTTTGTTGTTGCACAAGATGGATACAGAACATTTGATGTTCCTGTTCTTCTGTGTTTCTGTTGTTTTCATCTAGTCTGCAAAATGTATCAGGACTGAATAACAGGAGAAGGAAGTCCCTGGCTGTGTGGTGGTTTGAATGTGTATAGCGGTTGGGAAATGAGTTTGATTGACAGCTCTGGAGACCTGTGCTTATAAATAGGACTGGTACAGCACTGCCAGGGGCAGCGAGCTTCCCCCATGAGGCCCTGCCACTATAACTTAACCCTGAGCTGGAAGGAACCATCTCCGAATGTAACAGAATAGTTTAGGTTCCATGGCTAATTCAATCCTTTGCTACGTCTGTCTGCTACGGTGCCAATTAATAATAATCCGGGATGTAGTTTTTGTGTGCTAGTGCCTATGTGAATTGCAACTTGACTGAGCCTACCAGCTCATTTCACATAGTTCTCCCCAGCAGCCTTCAAATAATTACCACAAATATCTTTCTGTCGTTACTGATTCCTGGGCGGGTTTAAGCCAGTGACCAGTACAAAACAAGAATGAATAAACAGTATTTTTTTAGTATGATGAGAACTTACCCGTAGCACCTTTATAGGATAATACATGTAGTTTAAGATCTGGTTATTTGGGTGACTGGTCAGCTCAGCTTGAAAACAAGATCACAGTGGAAATACTAGCGAGAAATACAGAATAGTAAATCCTATTTAATGACTTTATTTCAGGCTTGGGAATCAGCTAGCAGAGTTCCATGTTTGTACCCAGAAGAATCATGGCTTTCAGCAGCCCGTAATCTCTAAACATTTTTGCAGTTTACTGGTGGCAGCCTAAAAAGCAATGGAATTTGTTTCCATGGGAACCCGCAGAGCTGCAATTTTGAACAGTCTGGAATTTTGACAACAAGAGACAGGTTTGTAACAAGGGCCTGATCCTGAGAGATACTGAGCACTTACACCGCCAAATGATGTGAGTGGGAGCTGGTAGGTGTCTAGCACTCCTCAGCACCACACCTTAAAAGCAGAGGGTAAGATTTACAAGTACAGTGTTACATTTCTCCACTAGGGACACTTGGTGCTAGAGTCACAAAAGGACTTAGGTGCCTAACTACCACTTTAGGCACCTAAATCCCAGAATCAGGCCCCACTGGGATTCACAAAATCCTTTCTCAGCTGCCACCAAATGCTGTAGGAACCTAAACTCGCTTGACACCTATGTTTTTGCAGTTAAAGTTCCCTAGGCACCTATGTTTCTGCCTCTGAGTATGCTCATTGCTGCCCCCATGCCAGGCATCTGGATGCATAAACCCCAGAGCGATGCACGAACTGTGAGAAGACAGGCATTCTTCTGCCTAACTCAGCTGTAGGACTTGATCTGGTAAGCATGCTCTGAGTTTGGGCCCTACAGGTGAGTTTACACAAAATGCCAAGGATAGGGAGGAGGTCCTGCCTCATATTCTTTAGCCCAGCATTTAGGGTACTCACTTGGGATGTGGGAAACCCCTAATTCTCATCTCCTCTCCACCAGAGGAGAAGGGATTTAAACAGAGGTCTGCTACCTCATGGGTAAGTACTCTAATCACTGGGCTACAGGGGAGTCTGATGTGGGCCTTTCTCAGTTTCTCCTGTTGAATCATAGAAATGTAGGGCTGGGAGGTACCTTGAAAGGTCATCAAGGCCAACCCCCAGGCTGAGGCAGGACCAACTAAACCTAGATTATCCTTGGCAGGTGTTTGTCCAACCTGTTCTTACAAACCTCAAATGATGGGGATTCCAGAACCTCCCTTGGAAGCCTATTCCAGAGTTTAACTGAACTAATCTGAAACTTCAGATCACCTTCTTTCCTGTTTGAATAAAGTTTGCTTTGAGGGGTAATCCTCAGAAGAATCCACTTCAAAGGGGAACTAGACTATAAAAGTGAGGGGCAAAAACACACCATGTATTTTCTCTTTCTAGCTCTCTCTTTCACCTAAGAAGACAAAGGAACCAGCCCTTTGGACTGTGAGGGCAGATCCTGACTTGAGAATTTGGTGAGCTGGGAACATGTGGGAAGGGATTTTTCCTTGAACCAGTCTAGTTTGTTTAGTTACTGTAGCGGGGTGCTTACCCCGCTCCTGCCTGAGGGGTTTAAAACAGCCTTGGCAGAGGGCTGGGGCAAAGGGAAAAGCTACTGGGCTGATTGGGGAAGTAGCCACAGCTGGGCCACGCCCCAATCAGGCCCCAGCTGGCCCTATATAAGAGGCTGGGAGCCAGGCAGCTTGCAGTCTCTCTCTGCTTTCAGAGAGAGAAAGGCCTGGCTGCAGGGAGCTAGACAGGGTACTTGTCGTGCAGCAGGGTTGGGGACCTCCAGCCTGGAAAGCCCCAGGCTGTGGCCTAGTATTAGGCCAAGGGGTACTGGGGGTTGCAGAGGGCAGCCCAGGGCTAGTCCAAGGCAGCAGGTCCAAACCCCACCTTACCTGTGATGAGTGGCCTATACTGCAGTCTGCCCCAGGGAGCGGGAGCTAGTTGGTGACTGGCAGTGGCCTTATTCTGAGGTGAGGTAGGGATAGTGGGTGGGGGTTCCCCAGGGATGGGAGACCCTAGTACTGAGGGGGGTACTGCCAGGGGGTAGCACCCCAGATATAAGGGCACCGGGGTCTGGGAGGGACACGGGGCCAGAGAACAGGTGGATCACCAGCCTGCAGGGGGTGCTCCAGGATGCTGGAAGAGCTAATTACTGAGACGACCAGCAGGAGGCGCCGCAGGGGTGAGTCCAGACTGTCTACAGTTACCAGAAAGCATTTTATCTTTTTCTTTTGTAACTCTTTCTGACTTTAATGCCTTATACATGTACTCACTTAAAATCTATCTCTTTGTAGTTAAATAAATTTGTTTAATTCTTTAATCAAAACTAATCCAGTGCTGTGTTTAAACTGAATTATTTGGTAACTCCAGTCAAAGTAGCGAACTGTTGTACATTGATCCCTTACAGAGGCAACAGACCTCTAATATCTGAACTGTCCAGGAGAGGGCTGGACACTGCAGACCACACATTTTTGGGGAAAATCTGGGACTGGGAGTATGTGTTGAGGTCACACTGCAAGTGGTAACCAAGGCTGATGTGTTGCTGACAGGCTATTGGGGTCAGAGTTGCTGGACCAGGACTATAGCTATACACAGACACTCAGGGTGCGACCTGCATGCTGTTTGTGTGCAGCTAAGACGGGGGGTTATATCAGCAAGGCATTGTGAGGCACCCAAGGTTGCAGGGCAGGTGATGACACCACCCCTTGCTAGTCTGTATTGCACCCCATCTGGGAGGTGGGAAACCCAGGATCCAGTCCCCCTACTCTAGTGACTTTTTCAAATTATTTATCCATAGTGCAACAGCTTTGGGGCTTGAACTAGGGCTCACCCACGTCCCGGGTGAGTACTCTAACCACTGGATTAAAAGGTCACTCATAAATTTTACTCTTTATTGTAAATGTAAGGGAGTTGACATTTTTTACTTCAACTAAGACCTCATCAATCTGAAAAGGTTGAGAAACACTGACCCAGAGAGATCGGTGCACCTCAAAGCCAGGAACTTTATCTGCAGCCATTCATTTGGCCTCCAAGATTGAGATGGCTGAGACCTTGGATCACCTCCTGCCCCCAAAGAGTTGTGCCCCATGGTAAAGCTTTTCTAGCCTACCAATACAACCAAGTTATGGATTGCAGCTATGAAGCAGCTGTCCTTTGGCACAGATTCATCATAGTTAACATTTGTATCATGGACAAGCAATAACTGTAATTATAACCATATTTTTTAAATTGAGCTAAATCATGGCAACGCTGGTGAGCATGGCTCAGCATTCACATCGCACTCCATGTCAGTACCCGGCCAAAGCCAGGGAAGCTAACGATCCAAGCAGCAGACCAAATTCAATGATGAATCCTGGTCATGTGCTACCTGAGGCATGTTGCGCATACGCTAAGAAGAAGCTGGCAATGCTGTTGTGACTGGGTGAAGGGAAAACCATGTTGTAACTGTGTAACCTCTGACTCAGTTGTGTTTGTAGATGGGCTGTGAAAGTATGAAATTAGATAACCTCCGATTTTTTTCTTCCAAGAAACACAGATAATTTGGTTTAAATGTTGGAGTCTTCTCAACAGGACTTTAGTAAGAGGAACCCCTGTATAATTAGACCACCACCCCAACGTTCAAAACCTGGGCAAGGTAGAACATGCTTAGCTGGAAGAGCTTAAAAAAACAATTATGATAGAGGTATAACAGACTGTTTGCTCCCACACTGCCCAGAGCAGCTAGGAAACTAGATTACATGCAGGAAGCAGGCCTGTAAATCAAAGATATTAAATCAAATCTAATGGTGCTGTCACGTTAGCATTAAAAAAGATCTCAAGTAATTGAGTTCAGCAGCAAAAATAAATAAATAAAATTCAGTACCAGGTAATGCAAACTCCTCTTTTTTGCTTAACACTGTGTTTAATTTGAATGTTTATGGTAACCAATTCACAAAACAAACAGAGTTTTTCTGAAAACTGTATCCTGTTAACACATGAGGTTGCTGCTGGATAACATTCAGTATGGTTTGAGTCACTGAGTGTGGCCTGAGAGAAAGGAATTGGGAATGGGTCTGTAGAGAGGACCAAGGACATGGGCTGAGCAGTCCTTGGAGAACCCTTTAAGCCAGCAAGCTGGGGAAGAAGGCTTGATTGATGAGGGTTTTTTTTTTAATTTCATTTGGAGTTCCCTTTGACTAAAAACAAACCCCAAGGTGGGGATAAGATTTGACCCACTACAACTTGCATGGTTTGTGTGTGGAGCAAGGTGGGGGGGGGAAACTGCCTCTGCTCATTTCCTAATACATGCTTTGACACAATCCATATTCTAATCTCTTGCAATTTTATTTAGACACGCAGTGATAGTTGGACTATTTTTTTGTAAGCCACAGCAGTGTGGTAGGTACTGTTTATTGACCAGTGTTTATAAAGGAATTTAAGATCCTCTGATGGAAAGCACTATAAAAATGCGAAGTATTTATTATGATTATTATTAAAAGGGGTGATGTAAATGTCGGATATTATTAGCACTGATTGAATAGAGGAGAATGTTTTCTACTCTTTTACGATCAAACATTTGAGAATTAAAGTTTTATTAGCACAAACATTTTAGAAAAGTGAATTTCAGGTTCAACTACAGGACTATTTGCTGATCGCGAATATCAGATTGTATTCTGAATTTTAAAATTCACGGTTTGTGATGTATTGGTCAGTTCCTTTGGTCATCCAATCAAGGAACAGAAACAGTACCATGTGACTTTACATGCTATTTATCAGCCCAATAGAAACTACACAGTTTGGATATTTGTGATAAACTGTTTTTAGTGATCTCCAGACCATGAATTATTCACTGTAGAAATTTGCAAATAATTTTGTAGAATGAGTGTACTAGAGAATTTTGCAATTTGTTTGTAGAAAATTTATAAACAGGAAAAAAAGCTTAATTTGTCTAATACTTCAGTTATTTTAAATTATTCATTCAGCTCTAATTATGATTGTGATAATTTTCTTGCCACTACTGTAAGAATTCTAAGCATGCCTATCTTGTCTCTTACTTTGGAGAAAATGTGCCCTTAACATAAGAAACTAGTTCAAGATAGTGTTCTGGAAAGACAGAAATCCTGGCTGATCCCAGAAGATTTTTGAGCTGAGCCAACTGTGAACAATCAAAGCTTTTTGGGTTCATTTGCTTTTAGTGATTACTGCGGTGTGAAAGAAATGGGTAATCATCTTCCAAGAATGTCCCAGAATGTCTTGAGGTGAAGTGTTTGGGGATTTACATAGTATTCCAGATCTATGATCAGCTGATGCCTGTTAACTGGAATGTATAATACATGCCCATTATTATAGACTGTAAATTCTCTGGCTTCCAGTTAACATCTTATAGTACAGAAGTGCTACATTTCTTGCCTAGTAGACTATTTATCCTACATTCCGCTGAACTATATCTAACAGACTGCACTTTGTACCAAAATGATTTGTCTTCCTATATGTTTGGAAAGCAATTAGCATATTGTGATGCTACTGTAATATGAATAATTATGAAAACATTGCTCATTATTCTATAGTTAAGGCTTCAGCTTTGTACTTATGTCAAGGGTTCAATGGTTGACTTCGCCAGTGTTCTCAGTGGGACTGAAGCCACAGCGGCTCACACTGGCAGCTGTTGTTCTCAAAGGGCTTGACTCTCTGCTCCTGACAGCAGTGGACACTCCTATCTTCTCTGAGGACAAGTTGGCTTCTCCCATATGAGAATAGTGTGACATGGTGGTCATTTTGGAAGAGGACAGTTTTATGAGTTTCTTGGAAGATCCTATTTTTCTGCTTCTTCTGACAGAAACTGTGTTGAAAAATCATGCCCAAAATGACCATTAATCCTAAATATTTCTTTTTAAAAACCACCAGTTGCACCGCAGCTATTCAACAGAGAAGGTAGGAAGTGGAAACCTCACGGGGTGTATGTAGGCTGGGGCATGAGGGAGATGGAATTTGGCGTGTGTGTGTGTGTGTGTGTGTGTGTGTGTGTGTGTGTGTGTAGGGTTAAGTAGAGAGATTACTAGGATGATCAGAGGAATGGAGAACCTGCCTTAGGAGAGGAGACTTAAGGAGCTTGGCTTGTTTAGCCAACCAAAATGAAGGCTGAGGGAACATATGATTGCTGTCGTTAAAGACATCAGAGGGATAAACACCAGGAAGGGAGAGGTATTAAAGTTAAGGGCCAGTGTTTGCACAAGAACAAATGGATATAGACTGGCCATCAACAAGTTTCATCTAATTTTAAGACTGTTTTCTAACCATCAGAGGAGTGAAGTTCCGGAACAGCCTTCCAAAGGGGATAGTGGGGGCAAAAGGCTAACTGGTTTCAAGACTGAGCTTGAAATGTTTATGGAGAGGATGGTGTGATGGGACTACGTACGGTGGCATATGGCCCATCAGCAACTGCTCTTAGCAAATTTCTCAAAAGGCAGGTGATGGGACACTAGATGAAGAGGCCTCTGCCTTACCACAGAGAATTCTTTCCCAGATGTCTGGCTGGTCGGTCTTGCCCACATGCTCAACTGATCACCATATTTACAGTCGCAAAGGAATTTTCCCCCAGGTCAGACTAGCAGAGACCTTGGGATCTTTTAAGGAGAATTTGGGACCCGGAGGGAGCGGAAAACAGAAGTGAACATTTTGGTTTTCTCACTGCTTGGCAAAACAAAGCAGCTGTAAATCCAGTTTAACTGGCCCATATTTTATGGCTGTTTTGTGCTGCTCCATAATGAAGTGAAGTCAACCAGAGTGCACCGCTGAACATGGCTGTGAAAGTGAAAGTAAAAAATATGATTTGATGTTGATACTTCATATATTCATTAGAAATATTACATGGTGACATTCTGTTTCAGTTTCTCGTTTAGTGTTCATGTATGATATTTTTAATTTAAAAGAACAAGGAAGTTCCCAAACAAAAACCACAATGGCATCTCTGCTGGGACCTTCTAGGGTATGTCTACACTGCAATAAAACACCTGCAGTTGGCCTATATCAGCTTACTTGGGCTTGTGGGCCTCGGGCAACAAGGCTATTTAATTGTGGTGGTGTAGACATTCCAGCCCTTGGATCATGTTTCACCTTTCTCTGCTACATTGAGCAGCCCATTATTAAATATTTGTTCCCTATGTAGCTACTTACAGACTATAATCAACTCACCCCTTAATCTTCTCTTTGTTAAACTAAATAGATTGAGCTCAAATCTATCACTATAAGGCATGCTTTATAATCCTTTAATTCTCATGGCTCTTCTTTAAATGCTCCAATTTATCAGCCTCCTTCTTGAATTGTGAGCACCAGAATGGGACACAGCACTCCAGCAGCAGTCGCCAGTGCCAAATATAGAGGCAAAATGACTCTCTATTCATACTTGAGTCCCATGTTTATGCATACCAGGATCGTAGCCAGGATTTTGGCCACAGCATCACACTGGGAGCTCATGTTCAGCTCATTATCCATCACGACCCACAAATCTTTGAGAGTCACTGCTTCCCAAGATCGTCCCCCATCCTGTAACTATGGCCTACATTCTTTGTTCCCAGATATATACCTTTACTTTTAGCCATATTAAAACACACATTGGTTGCTGGCTTCCAGTTTACCAAGTGCTCCACGTTGCTCTGAATCAGTGACCTGTCCGCTTCATTATTTACTACTCCCCCAATTTTTGTGTCATCTGCAAACTTGGATCAGTGATGACTAAGGCTACGTTTATGTCACAGAAGTCAGGGAATCCATGACTTCCAGAGACCTCTGTGACATTCTCTGCTTCAGCCCCAGGGGCTGCAGGACTCTGGGGCTGGCAGCCAGTGGGGCCCTGGCAGGGTTCCGGCAACAGCAGCGACAAGCAACAGGGGGCCCCCTGCAAGGTTCCAGAGACAGGTGACAGACTCCTGAGGGGGGCCCGCCTCAGGGTTCCAGCGAAGGGTGACAGCCTCATGGGGGGGGGGGGGGGGAGAATAGGAGGAAATATGGTCAAGAGTGGGAACCCCATAGCTCCTAGCCACCATGGTGGCGGGGGAAACCATGGCGCTGCAGCGCCATGAGCAAAAGTCACAGATAGGTCACAGCTTCTGTGAATTTTTGTTTATTGCCAGTGACCTGTCTCTGACTTTTACTACAAATAACCATGACAAAATCTTAGCCTTAGTGATGATTTTATATATTCTTCCAGGTCATTGATAAAGATGTTAAATAGCATAGGGTCGAGAACTGATCCCTGCGCGACACCACTGGAAACAGATGAACTCTCCGTTTACAGCTACATTTTGAGACCTATCAGTTAGCCAGTGTTTAATCTATTTAATGTGTACCATTTTAATTTCATATTCAATTTTTTTAATCAAAATGTCATGCAGTACCAAATCAAACACCTTACCAAAGTCTAAGTACATTACGTCAACACTATTGCCTTTATCAACCAAACTTGTAATCTCGCCAAAAAAAGATACCAAGTTAGTTTGAGGATCTTTTCTCCATTAAACCCTGTTGATTTGCATTAATTACTTTACCCTCCTTTAGTCCATTATTAAGTCATGTGTTAACTTGCCCACGGTTATCCTGTTTCCCTTTTTAAAAATTGGCACACCATTAGCTGTCTTCCAGTCTTCTGGAACTTCCGCAGTGTTCCAAGTCTCATTGGAAATGAACATTAATGGACTAGCAAGTTCCTTAGCCAGCTCTTTTAAAACTCTCGGATGCAAGTTAACTGGCCCTGCTGATTTAAAAATGTCTAACTTTAGTAGCTTCTGTTTAGCATTTCTCTGAGATACTAGTGGAATGGAAAGAGTATTCTAATCACCATATTATGAGACTGCATCATCTGTTTTTCCTTCAAATACAGAAAAAATATTTATTGAACTCCTCTGCCTTTTCTGCATTTTTATTGATTTTTTTTCCCCATTTCTATCTAGTAATGGACCAATACCATTGTCAGGATTATTTTTGTTCCTATTATATTTAAAAAAACTCCTTATTGTCCTTAACTCTGCTGGCCATTGATTTTTTTCCTTTTGTCTCTTGCCTTCCCTTATCAATTTTCTTCAATTCCTAAGTTGTGATGTATATTCATTATTATCATCTTCCCCTTTCTTCTGTTTGGTATAAATATTTTTTTTATAGTTGCCTTCACGTCCCCTCTAAATCAGGTTGTTTTTTTTAAGCAACACAGCCTTCTTCCTCAGTTGTAGGATTGTGACTTTTTGAGCATTTAGTAAGGTGTTCTTAAAAGATTCACAATTATCATTCACATTTTTTCTGATTAAAATCTTCCTTCCAGCTGATTTGGCTCACAAGTGTTCTTAGCTTTATGAAATTGGCCATATTAAAGCATCAATTGTATATATTACTGGTATGGACTTTAATCTGCTTGTACATTATAAAAGTGATCAAGGTATAATCACGTGTATCTAAGCAAGCAGTAAATTTTAGTTCTGAAATCAGTTCTTTATCTTTTCAGACAAGGTCTAATATAGAATTCCCCTGTACTGGCTGCAACACTTCCTTAGTTACAAAACTATCATCTATAATGTTTAGAAATTCCAAGGACATTTATCATTTCTAAATGGGAAGAAAATGGAAGGGGTAAAATCCTGCTGGAGTAGGAGGAGGCAGCAGGATAGTTCTGTTGGAGGAAGGAGAGGAGGATTAAAGGAATTGGCTCCCCAGTCCATTTCCATCAATTATCCTTCCTCTAGAATTAGAATGAACCTGGTACTGTAGGGGTAAAGAAGTTGCATGCTATAGTTACATGGGATTTTTTCCTCCATGCTCTGGGGGGGGGGGGGGAGGGGAGGGGAAATGGAGTTGAGGTATTATAAAACCAGTAGTCCTCCTCCATTTCAGCTTGAACGGGCAAATCACTGAAAGGTCTAGGTCCTGCTGAAATCTTGCCCCTTCCTTCTCCCCCTGCTTGTAGCAGGAGCTCTTTGAGTCAACCCACTCTAGTTATTTTTGCCAGGAATGCTGTTCCAGAGCCTGGGGACTTGTGTGACTGCACATTCGGCACATGCCTTGGGCTGGCCCTGTCATCTTACTGGCTATTGATTCAGCACTAGGCCTAAACGCTGGGATCCCAGTGAGGCCTAAGTGTCTGTGTGAACTCTCGTAGTTTTGGCAGGATTCATAAAATTTGGGCTGCAGCTTTGATTTCCCTGGCTGGCTGGCTGACCATTTGCAGGGTACTATGGGGAGACATAAAAGTGAGCTTAGCTACGTCGTCGCCCAGCAATACATTTTACAATCCCTCTGGCAAGGATTGTTTTTGAAGCTGCCAATCCTTTACTGGTTGCAAAAAAGTCATTTGATTTTTGCCAAATACACGTTAAGTGCCTCTCTCTGATATCTATGTATCTCCCTTTCCTTTTGTGATTTTTGGATTTGGATGGAAACGTGGTAGGATGATCGCTTGGTTACTATGGAAATCCACACTGTTTTTTGGAACAAATTTGTGTAACGTTTTCCTTGTGCACTTATCAGCAATACCCTCTAGTGGAAAATGCCTGTATTTCATTGGCCGTGTTTTGTGTGAACAGAAGGTAATGAGTGAAGCTGTTGAATCATGAAGTGCAATAGCTGAATGCAAAGGTTCAACTGGAGTTTAATAAAGGATTTCAGGACTAGATTCAGCTTCTGAGGAGAACTAGTAACCAACCACTTTTCAGTTTTCAGTAAGCATCCTGTCCTATGTCATTTCAGGGCATCCAGGTGAGTCGCTAAGGATCAGCCTTCTTATTCATTTTGTGTAGCTTTGAAATTGTAATCTCCCTCCAGAGTATACTGACTTCTTATAAGGAGGTTTGGATGAGGAATTGGAAGCTGAAAATTACTGCTATAGAGTCTTGTTTCTGGATCTACTTGCCCAAAATCTCTTCATCCCAAAAATGGATTTACTAGCTGTAAGTAAGACCAGTGAAGTATTCCTGATAAAAACTAGCTTGATTAACTCATCAGAAACTGGATAGATGGGGACCACTTTTAGAGGGAATTCTTAACTGGCCACGGTGCTAAACGGGGCATCTTCTGTTGAGGTCACTGTGGTTAAAGCTGTGAACAGTTGTTGCACATGAAAGGAAAATCAGGCCCAAACCGATAGCAGTGTGACATATTGACCAGGGAGAGTGTTGTGAAGCTCTTTGGTGCAGGATGGAACTGTGCCCAGGCACTGCGGAACCTGCTCCAGGCTGCTTAAAGCACATTTTGGATCTTTCAGCTGAAGCAGGGGGCAAGGACAATATGTCTCTGTCCTATATACAGCTTGCTCTTGCTTGGAAATGTGACAATTTCTGTAATGCAATGAGAGATTCCATTAATGTGATGAATGACTGCAGAGAAACTCCACTTTTCAACATGAGCAGTAAGTGGCACCTTTTTCCTCCTAGGATGTCTGACACAATCCTTGCTCCTCTGTGCATCCAAAAGCAAAACAAAACTGTAATTCTGATTAACAAGGAAGAAGACTGTGTTGGTCTTACTCTGATTCCTTCGGAACAGAATATCACAGGCTCTATGTGAATGTTACTCACATCTACTTTGCTTATACTTATGTATCATTTGAATGAACAAGTTATCTGCATCTCATTTTAATGATGTACAATCAGTAGATAGCTTATATAGCTTAGTTTTAATAATTTTCTGAAATATTAGAGAAAATTGAAGGCTTAATTTAAAGCTGGTTTCAGACCACCTAGTTCTAGCTGAGTATGGGACATCTGACTCATTTTTCACCTGGCTAAGATTCTTTTCCACAGTTTCTCCAGTGTTCTGAATGTCAACTCTTTTTGCTTGTACTTTCAGGCATGCATAATCATTTCATCTCTTTTAATTTAAGAAATAATATAGCCCTAAGAAAATTAAATTAAAAACATGCCAAGAAAATCCTGTTTTATATTCCTGTTTGAGGTCCTGTAGACCCTCGGTGCTGTATCTTATCTATACATAACACCAGTTGCTATAAAACATTTCAGTGCTAGACAGTAACAGATAGTTGATGTGTCCAAGAGCGTAGAGCCATGTAGTTGTCCAGCTGTGCTACCCAACCCAATAGGGAAGCATCTGTAACTAGCTTCTTTGAGTGGAGGGGGAAGGAAGGGAACCCCTAAACACATAGTCTCTTTGTTTTCCCACTAGGTGAGTGATGCCAGGATGCTCTGGGGAATTGAGACTTGTTTGTCTAGGGTATTTTGGGTCTGAGTGTAGACTCAGGGCTGCCCGGGGGGGGGAGGCAAGTGGGGCAATTTGCCCCAGGCTCCACAGGGGCCCCCACGAGAATATAGTATTGCCCCTTTATTTATGGAAGGGGCCCCCAAAATTGCTTTGCCCCAGGCCCCCTGAATCCTCCGGGTGGCCCTGTGTAGACTGTCTGTAATCATGCCTGCAGTCACCATGGATGGAGCCTTGTGAAGGGTGTCAAGTAAGTGCAGGAGGCCTGGTGGCCTAGAAGGATGAACAAGCTGTCATCTGAGGGCTCAGTCAAAGTTGAGTGATGAGGTCCCTCTCTCCTATGGTTTGTATGCTTTGGCCAATTCCAGAGTCGCTCCAATAAAATCTATATTCTGTGTGGGGATTAAAGTGGACTTTTCTAGGTTTAACTGAAGTCCTAAGAAGTGCAGGAGGCTGAGAAGGGACAGAACTGACTGAATTTCCCAAAATGTTTGCCCCATGAGCAAACATAGGCTGTCCTGGTGACTCAGGTATGCTGTTACCACAGAGAGCGCCTTCGTGAAAACTGTTGGTGTTGCCAAGAGACCGAAGGGGGGAATTCTGTACTGATAATGTTCTAGGCCTACTGTAAAGAGCAGGAACCTCCTGTGCATTGGGTGAATGTCTGTATGAAAGCAGGCATCCTTCAAATCAAGAGCTGCAATC
This sequence comes from Emys orbicularis, assembly GCF_028017835.1. NCBI lineage: Eukaryota > Metazoa > Chordata > Testudines > Emydidae > Emys > Emys orbicularis. The sequence continues at coordinate 136,506,236 of NC_088685.1, read as the reverse complement.
CAGTCACCTTAGTTTAGGGAGGGGATTAAACAGGCCAGGGTGGTCATCCTGAATCTTGAATGATATTTGAAGATATTTAGGTATCTGAGATCCAAAATGGGTCTACAGCCTTCCTTCTTTTTGGGAATGAATAGAAACCCTTTTCCTTGTTGAGGATGAACGGGCTCTATAGCTCCTAGTTGGACAAGGGAGTTTACTCCCTGTCTGAGGGTCCTCTTGTGAGAAGGGATGGAAAGGAATTCTATGGAGTAGCCAATGGAGATCTCTAAGAACCATCTGTATGACATGATATGTTGCCACATTGGGGGTAAAAAACTGGCAAGGTGGCCACCAAAGAGGGTGAGGGTAGTGTGGAGGCTGGTTGGTGGCTCTTGAAGGTCCCATCAAAATGACTTTTTGGTGTGAGGCTGGGACTGAGGGAAATGATGGCAGGGTGTTTCCTGTACTGGGGGTGTACCCCTTGTTGTTTCCTGGGCAGACTCGTTGCTCCTTTGATGGTAACAGGGCTGAGGAGCAGGATGTTGTCTATATGGAGGTGGTTTGGAGTACTTCCTCCAAGGTGCTGGATGTAAATACCCAAGGAGTGGAGAATTGCACAGAAGTCTTTGAAGGTGTGTAACAACTAGTCTGATTTTTTTGCTAAGCAGATTGTTGCCCTTGAAGGGGAGGTCTTCCATGTAGCGTGAACTTCCTTGGGAAAACCAGAGGAGTGAAGCCATGAAACCCACCTCATGACAACTGCAGTCACCATGGATTGGGAAGCTGTGTCCACTACATCCAACAATGCCAAGAGGGATGACCTCGCTCTCAGCTTTCCCTCATCAAGAATAGCCTGCAACTGAGGCCTGAACTCCTGTGGAAGCTTGTTAGCAAACTCAATTTATTATCATTAATAAAGTTGTATTTAGACATCAGTGCCTGCTAATATGCTCTATGAAATTGTAGGCTGGTGAAAGAGAAACTTTTTCTTCTGAGGTGATCCAATCTTCTGGCGTCCTTGTTGGAAGGGATGGCTCTAGATTGGTGCAGTGGTTGCCTGGAATTCAGCATGCAGTGAGAAAACAAATATTTCACCCCTTTAGCTGGAACAAAGTACTTTTTCTCCAACTTTTTTTGGAGTCCGGGCACAGGTGGCTGGAGTGTTCCAAACTGCTTTGACCGGTTCCAATATGGCTTCCTTGATTAGGGCTCCACCTCGCTAAGGCCTGTAATATGGACACCTTGTGGGTAGGGTCCTGAACATTCTCCAGGGCAATCAGGAGAGGCTCAGCAATCCTCCTTCAGAGGTCCTGAAACTGTTCGGGTAGTGATTTGGTTGCCGTGATGAGACCGATGCCGCTGCCTCATCAGAACATGGGTTGCTCAATCTGTTCCTCCTCCTCATGGCACTGTTGAGGGAGCTGAGGCTCTTCCCTGTGAGGTGAAATATCGCAAACTCCCGCTCAGAGTCCTTGAAGTCAGGCGATCTTAAGGAATTACTGAGTGTGGGGTTAGGAGCAGGAGGCTCATCAACTGAAAAATCAGTTTCACACATACAGAATGGGAAGAGACTGTCTAGGAAGGAGTACGGCAGAAAGGGATCTAGGGGGTTATAGTGAACCACAAGCTAAATATGAGTCAACAGTGTGATGCTGTTGCAAAAAAAGCAAACATGATTCTGGGATGCATTAACAGGTGTGTTGTGAGCAAGACACGAGAAGTCATTCTTCCACTCTACTCTGCACTGGTTAGGCCTCAACTGGAGTATTGTCCAGTTCTGGGCAGCGCATTTCAAGAAAGATGTGGAGAAATTGGAAAGGGTCCAGAGAAGAGCAACAAGAATGATTAAAGGTCTTGAGAACATGACCTATGAAGGAAGGCTGAAAGAACTGGGTTTGTTTAGTTTGGCAAAGAGAAGACTGAGAGGGGACATGATAGCAGTTTTCAGGAATCTAAAAGGGTGTCCTAAGGAGGAGGGAGAACTTGTTCACCTTAGCCTCTAAGGATAGAACAAGAAGCAATGGGCTTAAACTGCAGCAAGGGAGGCTTAGGAACTTTTTCCTAATGTCCAACCTAACTGTCAGGGTGGTTAAACACTGGAATAAATTGCCTAGGGAGGTTGTGGAATCTATCTCTGGAGATATTTAAGAGTAGGTTAGATAAATGTCTATCAGGGATGGTCTAGATAGTATTTGGTCCTGCCATTCGGGCAGGGGACTGGACTCAATGACCTCTCGAGGTCCCTTCCAGTCCTAGAATCTATGAATCCATTCTGAGTCATAGGGAGCACTCTCCCTACCCTGGCACTTTGTGCTCTTCAAATCTCACTAATGTACCCCAAGCCCTCAGGTTGTGTGGGGTCATGAGGCTCAGGTAAATTTTCAATTTCTTCTCTTCTTCCATTGAATATTTTGGCTGACTCTGGGTCTCTTCGCAGCTGTTTCCCCATAGCATCTCCCTGCTGACACAAACACAGCCAGCTTCAACAGAACAGAAGAAACATTCGAAATAATGAGCATAGCTCCAAATCATGGGCCGATGAAAGGCTCACACAGTCACTGTAAAAATATCAAGTGTTGAGACCCAGGACTAAAAATACTGATAAAAGCAGGAGCCTGCCACAATGCAATGCTACAAACAACAGACCAGAAAAAAGACTTGTGGGGGAGGAGGGCGACTGTCACTACTTCACTGAAATAATCAGCACAATGTTCTGCAGCGGGGGAAATAAGTGACTAAGATGCTGTGATACTATGTACTGTACATAGAGCTATTTCATGTACTGTTATAATGAGCCTGCTGGTTCATTGCTGGGTCCCCTTGGCCTCCACACACACATTTCATGATGACCTAGAGGGCAAAGCCTGGGCCACAGTTCACCCCAGGATGGAGGAGCCAGGTCTGCACCTGCTGAAGAGGGATGCACTAAGCGATCCATAGTAACCAGGAATAGCTAGCGGCAGTGTGAGCAGCAGCCTGTAAACAGCCAGGGGCAATGCCTGGCAGCACAGTCTGAGAGCTGTCAGGCGCGGTCCCTGAAGGGCGGAGGAAGCAGTAGTGCAGGATGATGGGAACTAGTCCCGCTCACACCTGAAAAAGGAGAGCAGCCAAAAGGGGAGGCAGAGATGGTTGGGCTGGGAGAGGCCCTTTGGGGCTGCTGGTGTGATGCGCAGAGCTAGTGCCGGGAGGAGGCTGCACGGCATAGACACCTCAGAAGCTGTTGGGTGGGGTGGGGAGTGCGGCCTGCAGCAGCTGGGGACAAGCGTGACACCCAGCCCCATAGTGCAGCAGTGGTCTCCTTTTCCAACTTCCTCTCAGCCAGGTTGTTGTTTCTTCTGGTCCCAATTCCCTAGGCCTGGGCTTGGAGGCTCTGCTGCCTGGCCTCCCCTCTGTAGCCAACTTTTCAATTGCGTCTCACATAACCTTTTTGTTATTTCTTATAGCTGGTTACTGTAGATCAGTGGTTCTCCACCTATTTATCATTGTGGGCCGCATATGCGGCCAAAGTATTACCTGGGCTATAGGCTGAGAACCACAGTGCCCCCTACATAACCTCCCCTGACAAACCCCTATGTTCAGCACCCTCCACCCAGAGACCCCTCCACAGAGTGGGGCCAGGAGCAGAGAGCTGGGTGTGGGCCGAGGGGCAGGGACCCCTGACCCCCACCATGTGGGGCAGCCAGGACCCCAGCGCCAGGACCCTGCTGTGTGGGACCGGGTGGGAGCCCGGAGCCTGCTGGGCAGCAGGGAAGCTGGAACCTGGAGCCCACTGAGCGGCAGGGCAGCCCAGAGCCCACTGTGTGGCAAGGCAGTCGGGAAGCCTGGAGCCCACGGCCTTTAGCACATAGCTGAGCTGGGCCGCAGCTGTATGCTAATTGAGAATCGCTGCTGTAGATCATTCAGTGCTTTCTTTGGGTCGGCTGCAGACCTGGGGCCTTGCCTCTCACAGGACCCGTTACCCAATCATAGTCCTCAAGGTCATGCATCTTAAAGCACAGAAAGTAGGGGCAGCAAATAAGGAGACAGCAGGTGTGGCTATGCTGTACAGCAGTGTAACAAATGTTATTCTGCCTTCTGTGTATGTGTAACCCACACACCTCCTGGGTGTGTGGTGCTCTGTCCCCACTTAGAGAGATTAATGAGTCTGCTACAGCCTGAGCTAACAGCCATATGGCATTTAACTCACTCAGTAGAATCTCATGCATTTAGCGCCAGTGATCTAAAAGCACCAGTTCCTGCTATGGGAGGATTATACCTGTCAGCCTTGCAGTAGATAGGGGTGGGGGTGTGTGTGTGTGTGTACACACCTTTCAGACAGCACACAATGTCCTCCGCAGCATGGTAGCTTGATCACCTCATGCGCTCTTCCTAGTACAACGTGCTCTACAACTGATCCCTTTGGGCTGGAGCTAATTATTCCCATTCCTTCCTGACTTTTTCTCAGCCCACTCCTCAACCCCCAGCTCTACAGAGAGGCCTAGATATCATTTAAAACACACACACACACACACCCTTTGTTGACACTTCATCAAGTCCCATTCAGGGTTCAGTTTTCATCAGGTGCTCATCTTAGGGTGGTGTAGTGCATGAAGAAATTTAGGTTGGGTCTTATTGCGTCCTTCAACCAATTTGGCTAGCCCTAATTTGGCATTACCCAAAGGCAGTGAGCTGGTTTGCCCAGTCTCTACTTGGAACAGCTATAATTTACTCTGTATAAATCATGTATAATAGGCCAGGGGCGGCCCTGCCTCCCTGGTGCTGCTGCTGGACCCCCAATTGCAGGGCTTTGGGGGGGTGAGGGGGGAAGTTTTTTTGCTTTATTATGCCCAAGGCAGGTTCCGGGGCGGCTGAGGAGGCAGTATGTGCTATTCAGCTTCCTGGGTTCATCAGTAATCTCTCTGGACTCCAGAGCGATTACTGGTGGACCTAGGAAGGTGAGTAGCAAATACCACCTCCTCAGGGGCCCCAGAACCTGCATGGAGCATATTAAAAGCTTCTATGAGTGAGAGGCAACCGCATGTGAGGAGGGACAGGGCTTTTCCCAGGGCTGGTGCTGCAGCCTTCAGGAAGGAGAAGAGAAGTTGTTGCCAAGGTGGGGCCTGTGGTGTGGCATAAGCTGGCCATAGCTGGTCTTAAGGAGTTGCATACAGTAAAAAACCTGGCCTACTCCTTGTTAGTAGAGTGGTGGGTATCTCTGCCTATCACGTGGGAGACCAGGTTTGATTCCCCCATAGGGAGAGTGATGCCCTTTGAATGGGAAGAAAGAAATGCCTGGCCCAGCCAGCACATTCCTCACCTCCTTCTTCTATGGCAACTTCTGTTCGCACCCTGAACTGTCAATTTTCACCTCCAGAGACAATTAGCCCGCACAACCACTCCTGCCTGCTTGCCCTGGCCAAAGCCTCTACAGCGCCTTCCGCCACTGTGACTGGGCCCAGCTTCAAGACCTCCACGTCGGGGCACGTTTTGCAATTCCGAAGGGCAATACTCTGGCCAAGGGCATGAGGAGAATCGCCCAGCCAAACCGGGGGGGGGGAGAGGGGCAGCTGGTCAAGGGGCGAGAAAGAGAAAAGCAGACAGGCAGCAGGCTGGTCTCCTGTCTTCCTTTTGTTACCATTTTAACTGTGACAGTAATGGGGAGACTTGATTAAGACCTGTGGCTGTAGCTCAGGTAGGTGGCCGCCCCGAGAGCGCAGACCTGAACCTTTCTCGCTCAGCGGCCTTTGTGGCTGGCCGTGGTTGTCTAGTGGGTAGTACTCTGTGCTGTGGCTGCGGCAACCTCGGCTCAAATCCAAGTCACGGCATCACTTTTCGGTGGCAGATCTCCTGACACGCGCCTAGTGGCTTAGCCTGATTGTGGCCATTTGCAAAGAGAGCCAGCAGCTGGTCCCTAGTTTTTGCTTGGTGAAGGAAAGTCAATCCGCTAAATCCAACAGAAAAAAAGAGTAAGAGGAATTCTTCCTGGGTGTCAATGTCCAGAAGCAATGTATGCCATCCTGGACACGTCTGTGTTTCGAATGTCTGGCCACTGCACGTTGAATGGGGTGACCAGACAGCAAATGTGAAAAATCAGGACAAGGGGTGCGGGGTAATAGGAGCCTATATAAGAAAAACACCCAAAAATTGGGACTGTCCCTATAAAATCGGGACATCTGGTCACCCTAGCATTGAAAGGAAGGGTCTATGGGCCTGAGAAGCTGCAGCCCTCCAGAGGCGCTTCTAAAGCCAAAGGGGCCTTGGGTGAGTTTGTGATGGCGTGAGTTTGAGGAGTGTCTGAAGTGTGGCAGGGGGCAGGTAAAAAGAAACGGTTGTCAGAGGAAGAAGATGCTGAGCATCCCGTCGGTGAGGGAAAGGTTCCAGACAGGTGTTGTGGGAGGAGCTGTGTAGCCCCCCAAAGGCAGCCTGCTGAGGGGCTTTTCCCTGCAGCGGCTTGGGGTTTGGGGAGGGGAGGCATGACATGGTTTAGACTGGCCCAGGACTCCTCCGGGGGCAGCGGGGGGGGGGAACGGGACTGGAGACTTCTCCGGGGGGGGAAGTATGGGAACTCATGGCTCCAGCTGCGGGGGGGGGGGCGGGGGGGTCTCGGGGCTCCGGCCGCTTGTGGGCAGAAAAGGCACAGCTGGTAGCTAGCCTCCCCTAAGCGGGGCTCCATCTGCCGTCCAGGGGCAACACCCACTTGCCCAGTCAGGCTTCCTCCCCCACAGATTATTATTAGCACATAAAAATCTCTGTAGCAGTGGGTATTTAAGGGTCTCGAGAGATATGGATATGTGCGTAGATGATAATGTGGACTATGCTCTGAATCAGAAATATTAGTCACAAAGGGCCTATGGAACACCGCCCCTGGTGGTTTCAAAGATGTCAGGCTTTGGATGGACAACTTTTACCCTGCTATGTTCCTCCTGCTGGGCTTATGTTTTTCTGACTGGTGCCTAAATACAGTATCCTGGCCCATAGTTGTGTATTATGGGTCCTGCTCTTGAATCAGTCAGTAATGGGCCCCTCACACTCACAGGGAGTCTTGTTGACTTCCATGGGACTCCAGGTGGCAGTATGAGACCACACTTACGAATCTCTTTGGAGGCCAAGTCAGTGGGGCTCTGCATGGGGGGTAAGACTCTGTGGTTGTAGATTCCTTTGCAGGAGTGGGGCCATATTTTTGTATTTCATCTCCCTCCTTCTTCATCACTTTTGATAAAGTATTTCAAACAGAAAGAATGAAATTAATATAAGTTTGGGGGGAGCATGGCGGGAAGAAAAAACATAAGTCATTGACTTAGGATTTTTTTTAAACCTTTTATTAATTAGTTTTGCCAAACAGATAATGGACTCTGAAATTCATTTGCTAAAAAGTTTCAAAGTGAACGCCACACTTGCCTGACACAAAGTATGCCTCTGTGACAGCAGGTACCATCCGCTTATGGCAACCGTTGAAAATAACATTTTAATTTTGTATGCAACAATGTAAACTTCAAAAATAGTAAACTATAACTTTTTTCCCTTTTTACATAGCATGTGATCTATCACAGATAGAAATTTAATGGCGAACCTAAATCGCATAAGTAAACATCCTGGTGCTTACAAGTTTCATAAAAAGGTGTTACATTACATTTGATGTAAATATCGTACATTTCTTTTTAAAACTCCCAACTGTAGAGTAAAAGCAACTGGCAATTCACCTTGTTGGGCTCAAACTGTACACCATGAACCGTGTTTCTCTAGACCTGGCTGTCAGCTTCCTTGTTAATTTTATTTCAAGTAAAGTTTTCCTCTTACTCACACTAGTGTAAATCAAGAGTAACTCCACATGGGGGTAAAATCTGTGCAAGTGAGAAGAGAATCAGGTGCACAGGGCATGAACTTGCAGTCTCTGAGCCCCCTAAATTCCCAATGAAGTCTGTGACTCACAGTGGGCACTGGTTGACTTGAATGGGAGTTTTAGGAGCACTGGGCCCCCTATAGTGTGAAATGACAGAAGTTACTTGCAGAGTGATCTGGTTCTACACGGATAAAGACTAGGATACTGTAGAAGGCACTGTATTTCTCTTGCATGATCTTAAACGTGGAGCGCAGTCATGTGCATTATAAGGAGACTGGGCTCTTGACTGCTTCTCCTGTATTACTTCAGTGCAAGCCTTTTAGCACTTTAACCTCACTCTTGTCCTGGCACAAAGTGCACTCACCTTCACGGAGCAGTTTCCTATTCTCCCTCTCTCTCCCCTCCCACCTTCCCCAAAAGATTTGCTTTTGGTTTTTTGAAAACTTTTAAAGTTACGAGTATAGCTCTGGTAGAAAATAAACATATGATGTAGCATAGCATCTGCTCATTTTAAATCACAGTGTGTGATGCGTCATTCAGTTTCTAATGTTCAAAATATCTGCCCTGCTTCTCATGAAAATTGATCTTTAAAATGATATAAGCAAAGATAATTTGACTATACATTACATTCACTGAAAAAGAGGAGAGAGGTTCTTTTGATTTTTTTTTTTTTGAAGTGGTACTTCTAAGTGAAAGGTCTGATGTGAAAAAAGTGCAAGCAAATTGGACATGCCAAAACTTGATGCCTTAGACTGTATCATATCAAAACTGTACAGGTATGTACACTATACTGGACGTATGTGCTTCGCAAGAAAAGACCCTTGAATCATAACATACAATGTAAATCACAGAGTTTCAATAAAAATAACATTAATGAGCGAAGGATGACATGGAAGGGCGAGTTCTCCTGCTTTTGCTCTGCAGTCCTGAAACAATGTCTCCGTTCCCCTCGGGGATCTCTTCCTTCTTCCGCACTTTGAGGCGGGTGAGGAGCTTCATTAACCAGACGTCCCATTCCTCTGGTAGAAGCAATAAGAGGAAGCCCAGGCCAATGATGACAATGGCAATTACACGGACACTGTTGAAGACAATTTCACTCGTGTAGTGATCAACAACTGTATGAAACATTGAACTGATATTATTAAAAGGGACACAGCGTTGGGGCACATTTCACCCCACCCCCGCACTCCCACACATACACTCTGCAGTACATTGCTTGCAGAGAAGCAGCACAGGGCAGGCTTTTAATATAGGTGGGGTCTCGCTCGCTTAGAACAAGTGGACTTCTGGACACGAAACACTGGAGAACAAGCCTGTTAGCGACAGACTTGTGGGTCTAGAGCTTTCCCTGTTAGTTTAACCTGGGCATTCAGTGAGTCCAGATTACCAAGGGCAGAGAGCAGCCAGAATTTGCCTTAAATAGAGCCAGGGGTGCTGTGTGGCACTGCACCTCTCACCCTGCACACTAGCCAGTACTGACAGGCGGCTACTTAAAGGTATAGCAAGGCCTGCTGCCTATCCTTGCTTTACAAAGACTCCTGACACCACAGCTCAGGTGTGCATCTCGTTCACCTCCCTAACCTGGCTCTGCTGAGGGGAAAAATAAGCAAATAAATACATAAATAAATAAACCGTGTTCTTAACTCAGGTTAAAACAGCAATGAAGACATGGCAACTCAGCTTTGAATTTGGGTTAGCAGCTTGAGTTCAACCTATAGGGGAACCTGAGGAGGAACACAAGCTGCCATCCTGTGTGAAAAGCTGACTTGCTTTCACTGTCATTTTAACCTGAGTTAAGAACACACCTTTTTGCAGCGCAGATGTCTCCTAAGAAGCTCTGGAGGTTCTTTTATCTGGATTATTCATTATAGCAAAGAGGTCAGGCTTTTACTTTCATTGTTTAAGTGTAAATAGCCTCACACTTGGATTAAATGGCAAAGGACATTGCATAAACAGCATGTTCATTAGTTCCAAGCACAGCTATCAGAATAGTGTTTTTTTTACTTCTGGGTTGTGACTCTCAAGATGGTGACTAGCAGGTGTCTGAGGTTCGGGGGAGGGGAGGTATGAGCCCGATCCTATTCCCTGTATTTCCGCTACTGAGGCAGATTTGTTAGGCCACTTGCGACCATCCTCCTCAGATCCTGGCTGTGACCCACAATCCTTTGTACTGATTCCTGCAGTGCCTTTTGGGAAGCACCACGGGAGGAAGCACAAAAGATGCTAGGGTAGAGCTGCACTGGACCAGCTGCTAGTGTGTGAATGTGCAGCCCTGGTAGACAAGATTTAGCAACCCTGGCGCACACAGATCTGCGCTGAACATGTAACAATATGTCACATTGACATAGCACCTTGCAGCAGACAATCTCAAAGTGGCATACAAAGACAGGTAAGCATTAGCTCCATTAGAGAAATGAGAAAGCTGTGGGCCCCCCCAGAGATCAAGTGACTTGCCCTAGGACACACAGTGAGTCAGTGGCTGAATTGAGAGTAGCACTCAAGGCTCTTAACTTGCAAGGCTCTCTGCTAACTGCTATATCACATTGTCGTATTATGAAATAAACTTTGCAGCACAACACATTGTAGTAAAGAGCTCTTGTAATTACAATACTATAATGTTGGAGTACATTGTTTTTCCACTGGAGAAAACCACGTCTTACTTTCCACTAGAAAGTTTTTGGCCTCAAATTTTATTTCCCTTAAAAGTTACTTTTACTTCTAAGTTTGAAATGCCAAAGCCTCTCATAGGTATTGCATTCCCAATCTCGCTTCAGAGTGCCTGCTGCATAGTGGTGGTGGCTATGCATTCTTTTCCTCTTCCTGAGTATCTGCTGAAAGTGCTCTTGCAGAGGACCGGGGGCAGTTCTGCTGTGCAGGAGACTGCAGGGCAGTAATGAGCAGTCACTGCATTGGCACCTCACATCTTCTCTTCTCCCCTGCACAGCTGTGCATTGGGGAGAGGAGCTTTGTGCTTTAGCTGCCTCAAGCTATACACAAGCCTGTGGCTAAAATAGATAATAGGAGAGGGGAGCTAACCACGCTCGGTGACTGTATGGCCTTATGAGTGCTGATGTTAAGCAAAGAAGTGATTCTGCATCACCTTGTGTGCTGAGACATGGGGAAGAGTATAAATGTATCTGAAAGGAGCCTATGTCCCCTACAGGCCAAGGGCCAGCTAAACAAGTGTATGTGAGAGACAGAGAGTGGGTGCATGCACAGAGTGAGGAGCTGGAGGACAACTCTGGTGCTCCCAACCACCCTCCCCACTATGAAGAGCCAAGAGGGGAGAGGCAACGGACAGGCACATTCTGTTTCCCCTAGATTCTGATCAGAGAAGCTGCTGGAATGGTCTCCCTTTCCCTGGGATGGGTGTGGGAGTTAGTGTTTAGTTTTTCCTGTTTCCTTTTGTAACCCTGGCAATGGAGGGGAAACCCGCTGGCAGACACATTCTCCTGCAGAAGAAAGGAGGCAGAGGCCGACGGAGGATTCCCAGTTTGGACAATTCTTCTCCCATTACATGCTGGTGTTGCACTGCCTAATGGAAGGGAGATTCAAAGCCCCATAAATAGAGCTGGTTGAAATTCTCCTCTTTAAACTTTTTTTGTTTTTTTTCCCCCAAAGCAAACATTTGCACAGACGTTTTTTGTTTCATTCCAAAATTTCAATATTTTTTTAAGAAGCCAAAAATATTTTTGAGTTTTGGTAAATTTTTTTGTTATTTTGTTGAAAACTCCGAATTTTTTTCATTTCTTGAGCCATTTTTACAGAAAATACCATTTTCTGACCAGCTCTCCCCTTAAACTCCCAGGCCAGGCACTAGTTTCTGTGGCTGCTCTTGCTTATCCCTTATCTCTCAGGAAAGTCTTGCTTGAGAGGGGCTATAGGTTGAAGACTTACAAAATTGTCATACAAATTTACCAGCCCATTCCAAAATCTACTTGCCTAATCTTTACCATAATGATTGAGGATGTTAAACACCAATGATATTTTACTTGCCCAAGGCTGAACTATTACTGTTCATAGGTGCTGGAGCTAGGGGTGTGCGGGCTACTGCAGCACCCCGTGACTTGTTGTGTTTCCATTATATCCAGGGTTTACAGTTTGGTTCAATGGCTCTCAGCACCCCCACTATAAAAATTGTTCCAGCACCCCTGTTACTATTCTACACCTCCCAGCGTGATTTTTCAGAATTTTATTTTGAAATGTAATATGATTGGTCTAAGTATGTTTAGCATTAGACACGTTCCCTTGAACTGGTGAAGAACTCAATTAGCAGTACATTTCTTCAGCTATTAGTTTTCGTCCAATCACAAGGATGACTGACTTCAAATCAATTTATTTTTCAGTATCCTATCTTCTTTGGAAGGTCTGTAGTTTAAAGAACAATATTACAATATGTAATGCAGGAAAATATATATTGTTTTAACCAGTTTGTTCTCTGCTTTTTGTGTGTGTGGATACAAAACATCATTTTATTCACCTCTGATAAGCTCTTAGTTTTTAGTTCTGTTGAATGTTTAAACGTTAATAGGCTTTGTGTATATATAGTAAAATAAAAAAGGAAGTTAAAAATTCTTACTTGCATTGACAGGTACGCTGAGCACAATTCCAAGAGATATCAAGGTAGGATATGTAATAGCAATTCCAAAATTTAATAGAATATTGAATGCTGAAGTAAGAAAGAAAAACAACTTTCATTTTTAGATACACAGTTTTTGTGAAACCAAGCTTAGCTTATTTTACAGTACAAAGAGTATTTAATGGTCCATTTTCCCAGCCTTCAGGTAACTCCCGTTAGTATTTCTGGAAGTTACCTGTACACAAAGGCCCCTACCCTGCAATCTGATCTGCCTGGGCAGACCCTTGAGCCTATGGAAGGCCCACTGACTTCAACAGGACTCTGCTGACTGGGATCCGATTGCAGGATTGGGGCCATACAGATCAGAATACATCCCATATATCACAGTAGTGTTCAATAACACAACTACATCCCCGTGACAGTCCCCATTCCCTACGATTATCCATTCTGTCCTCCCATTTTAAAATGTAATGTCTACATTTGGGAAATCCTGGGTGAAAAAAGCATTTGTTTCCAGGCATTTTTGCATACCAACTGCCTGTAGATGATGGCTGCACATATTGTAAATCTAACCTTGATATTCAACCTGTTTGATAAACAGCATTTCATTTTAAAGGAGAACGTATGACTAAAATAGAATTTTTATGACAAATAAATAGCTGTTGGGGAACCAACTTCATCCCTGGTCTCACTCCGCTGAAGTCAGTAAGGATATGCCAGCGAGGAGTCTGACCCACAATGTATGTTCGAATATTCTAGAAATGACTGTTTGCATGGATATGGCGCTTTTCAACTCAAAGGATACCAAAGTCCAAATTCTGCACTCTTTGCTCATATTAAACTATTGCCTTGGCTTAATAACTAAAATGCAGCCACTTCTGTAGTGGAACATGGCGGCTGTTTGAAAGCACAAACAACTACACTATAATCTAGAACAAGAAGGGGAAAATACTATTTCCAATTGACACATTTTAGCGGGCAGAATGTAATTATCCAAATTAGAATCTGGCCACGGCACCAGGTTAATACCTCTAATTTAGCAAAGCGCGGCATGGCATCTTTAATGCTCACATGTAGTCAAGGTTTTTGTTTTACAGCTCATCCACAAACTCTTCCTTCAGTAGCACAGTACAGCCCTGTCATTAACTAAAGCAAAGAGTGCCACCTACTGAACCACCAACAGTACTGCAGCACACTAGATTGTCTTTGGAGGTTCCTATGCATTTAGGGAGTAAATCTAACTACCATTGAAGTCAATGGGAAGAGTACCACTGACTTCAGTGCTAGTTGGTGAGACCGTGGCTGAACTGGCCTAGCTCTGGTTAGCTTGGGAAAGTTGACAAGCCTGCATCTTCAAACATGTGGGTATTCCATTAGAACCATGGGCATTTTGCACTTGTGTGAAGGAGAGTTTGAGTATGCATTAGGACAAACTTTATGGGTCTGATTCTGCAAACCCTTTCGACCGAGTGCAGTGCTTACTACTGAAAGAGTTCTGTGGCCGTCAATGGGACGCTGCATGGCAGTAAGCATTATTCCCAACAGAAATCACGGGAACCGGCCCTACATTTGTAGCTGTGCAATGGGCCCTCCAGATGATGTCTCAAGCTAAACTTTGGGAGCAGAAAAAAATAAAAATCTACACCATTTCAGAAAAATCTAAACTTCCATGGGGGTGTGTGGCCTCTGGCTACCGCTCCCATCAGAGAGTGTTACGAACTTACAGCATTTACTTACTCAATAAGAGAATTGAAAATCCACAAAGGTTCCCCCAAGGAATAACATCAACAGAGCTCCAGTATTCCACTTTGGTAAAGTACAGAATGACAGGAATACAGGTGATGAAAAGGACATTGAAGACACTTAACACAGACAAGAATAAGGCGGCTTCTCCAAATTTAGCGCTGCCCAGGAGAAGTTTGAACAAAACCTGCAAGAGGAAAAATAAGTGGGTTTGCTTTAACTCAAAAACATGCCTGATCAGCTGACCCTTTCCCACTCCAGCAATATATTAGTGCAAGGATTGCGTCTGCTGCTGATACCACTAATGCAACATAAAATATGTATGTGGAGGAGGCTCAGCTCTTTTTATCCTGCAAAACAGGAAGGAATTACACAAGAAGTTTCTTGAGTGGCGTGTGGCTTCCCCAACGTATTCCCTTAAACCTGTTTTTCTTTGTAATGTTCTCTTTAGAAAAAGTAAAACTAAAACTAAAAATGAAAGAATTGGGGAACAAATAACTGCGCATGACCTCCTTTGTCTGGCTGGCATGTTGCTTAGCTAGGCCCTGATCCTGGTTGTAATAGTAACCATAACTCTCAATCTCCTGCTTTTGATTTCCCCCCCACTCATTAGAACATTCTTATAAGGATTTTAATGTTCGGTTCCTGACATACACGCAACCTTAATTCAATCATAATGTTTCCTGCCTGGAAAAATGTGTGTGTGTGTGTAAAGCATCTCTCACACTATTGGGAGCTCTGTAAATATACTAAATGAAATAAATTGAGCAGTAATCTTGAGCTGGAGAAAAGAGCTGCAGTGTTTTATACCTGAGATATTACATGAAGTGCTACTTTTTATACTCTCCCAACATGCTCACCAGCCTCCCTGTGTCGCCTCATGAATGTGCCTCAGCCCTGACCTACAGTCATTGCCCTGAGGGATGTGATGGCAATTCAGCAGCCATGCCCCTTTAATCCCAATCATCTTTGCTTCCAATCACCTGCCAACCAGAGTGCCAATTACCTGCATTATTGGCAGTGGGTTATATGATGTAAATTTTCTTCTCTCCGCTAGGAACTCAAACCACTCCCATAGGTCACTGGACAGTTGGCAACAGTCTTCACTCACCTAGCAAGTATGTGAACTCTCTCTAAATCCTATTGCCCATGAAAGGCCGTACATCCTAATGACCAGACCTCAGTCCCCATGCCCCTTAGAATACTATGTTAAAAGTACTAAAGAGGGCAGGGAGAGTTAAACATTTGGTTCTTCCCTTCTGGTGGTGGTGATTTGTTAAAGGGATTTAGGTCTGTGGGGAAGAAAAGGAGAAAAATATTGATTTTTAAAGCAATCTACCTATGTAACTACAGAGGGGCCCAATTTTGCTCTCAGTTTTACTTACATAAATCTGGAGTAGCACCACCGACTTCAGTGTTTGCATTACATTTACATTAGTACGTCAAACCTGACTTTGGCCCAGGATTTCCTCTACTGAATGCTAGTCGCTAAAATTCAATAACTCAATTCAAGTTTTAGTGCATAAATCGATAGGATGACTGATGTGTTACTATCTCATTTTGAATCAGTCAGAAACCTGTTTGTTTTGTAGAAAAAAAAGCCACCTGCTACATTTAAGATACAGAAAGTGACGGCTGGCTGATGATGTCAGTATTTTATCACACTTCCCTTAATAGCGAGTTATGGACCCATCCCCACCATCCCATAAGAAATGAAAGGGTGAGTTCTGATCATTAGCAGGGACCACCATTCACTTTTGCAGCCGAGGGGGCACTGAGCTTTGGCAACCTTATCTCAGACAGGAGGATGCTGCAGGAGCAGAAGAGGCCCAGTGAAGGACAGTGGAAATGATCAGCAGTACAAAGAGGAGTGATTTGCGACCCTCTGTCTGTTTACTTTGAGAAGAGGAGTCAGAGGTGATATGCTAGAGTGATATAACATTAATGAATGTGAGAGAGAAGGCTCATTTGGTGTTCCTATTGACTTGTCAGATGGCTTGTTTCCCATCGTGAGCTGGCGTCAGAAAGACATTTCCTGCTCCGGAATAGCAAAGCACAAATTAGCCAAGGTGCATTGCAACTTTTGCCTTGCTCTGATACATGCAATATATGTGGGCGAGAGTTGGAGCCTGAATGTTGCTAGACTAACCGATCCATTGTACTGTTCTAGGATAGCAAGTCCTATGTTCCTATTTCACTATGGTTTTAAAGACATTGAGTTTCTGTCTTACATCAAACTAGTGTGTATCAAGTAAAATCTAAAGAGGTTAGTGTGCTAGCAGTGCTGCTGTTGTTAGAGTCAATTAGCCACCATCTCTCCTTTATTTAGTGAGTTTATTCTGCTGAGAACATCCTAATACAACACACAAAACCACGTTAGTGACAGGAAACCATCAGAAATAAGTCCAAAGTCAGAGCTGGCCAAAGCAGCTACTTTTCATACTGGTTATTCTGAGTCCATTATGGATCAGAAGGTCTTTAATGAATCTGAATTCCAGTTGCTCCTCATTTGACACCTTCAGGACAGTCTGTCTGGTTATTTCACTGAGTAAAGACAAGGAGTGAGAACGGGGGAGACAGACAGTGAATGTGTCTGTGTAACAGAGATGGCTAAGAGGCTGCAGGAGAGGACTGGAACAACAAGCCAGTGTCAGCTGTTTGTTCCTGCAACTGGTGATGGGAAAATCTGGTATGTGCATAACATGACATTTATGTCTTCATATGCCCCTTTTATCATCAATAAACAAAAACACAAGGCAGAAAATCAATTCTGTTCTGTCTGAACTGACTAGGAGGGAGTGGACTTTAATTTCCAGTCATTCCTGTAATTTCTGACAGTAATCACACCATGCTCCTTGTTCTGAACAAAAGAAAAACTGATTAAAATCCTAGAAACAAAAGCAAATACAGCCCCAAAAAGTAGCATTAGCCCGGTCACTCCTCCTTTCTGAGGGCTAAAGACAGACTGATTCAAGTTTAGGGGTTTTAAAAATGTTCGTATGGTTGTTGTTTACATTAGAGCTACAGCATCTGGGCTCGACTTCCCTTTTTTTACTGGAGGCCTCTTGCAATCTTTGGCGAACTTATAGTAACCTCATAGAAGGTGAAACCTGAGCTGAAGCTTTCCCCGCCCCCGGACTGACGACCCAATTCAGCAAAATATGTAAGCTAGCGCCTTAATTTTAAGCATGTACTATTCCCACAAAAATCAGTGCTTAAAGTTAGATCTGTGCTATGTCCATTGCTGAATCAGGGTCTGAGTCAGACGGGTACGGAGACACTTTAAAAGCCAAGAGCTTGAAAAAGCTTTTGGACACAATTTTCAGACTTGGATTGCTAACATTTGGCCCCTAAATGAAAGGGGCCTGATTCTGAGAGGTGCTGAGCACCTGCAGCTCCTGCTGAAGTGCATTGGAGCAGATGGATTCTTTGGTGGGAGTCATTCCCCCCCCCCCCCCCCCCCCGGAAAGTAGACACTTATTGCTCCTTAAATAGGGACAGATGATGCCAACGTAAATAAATATTTCTCTCCAATGTTAAACTGGTCTTTATGCTTATAGCAGGTATCCATAAAAAGAGCATGCGATGTTGCCCTGCATAAAGCTTAGGAGAGGCAGTATTTGGTGGTAAGTTGGGACTAGCTCATTAATACGAGGTGGTCAACATTTTTTAGCCCGAAGAGGTTTGTGTGTCTTTACCTTATAAAGAGCAGACATTGAGGCAGATCCCACAACAAGTGCTATTCCAATAACTGAATGACTGTGGAATCCATCCGCATAGGTCATCATGACTATCCCTGCAATAGCAAGTATAGCAGCCACAATCTGGTAGGAAGCAAACAAACAAAGGAAGTGTTATTTAACAGCCCCTGGTGACTGAAATATTTAAGAGCCATTCTGAATGAGAGCTCAACATTTCTGTGCCATCTACTTCAAGCCTTATTGATGAGAAAAGGGCAACCATAGACAGCAGAGCAGTCGGCTAATGTGTTAAGAGTGTGCAAGCCCCACCAGTTGGTTGAGAAACTGCATGCAAGGAACGGTGAAGAAGAGACTGTCAGATCTCAGAGCAACTGGCCAGAGAGGAGGTGCTCTTCAGAGCATTGTCTCCTGATAAACCTGAAGAGGGAATTTCAGCTCTGTCACTGAGTCTTGACATCAGGTGGCCCCTGCAACAGGTGTTTGACAATAATACATGACTTTGAATTTCCTAGTGCTTGAAGGAATGAACTAAAATTCAGGGGCTTATTGAAAAAAACAGTAAAATAAAGAATATCTGAGTATTTTACAGGTCAGCCAGTGAGTTTATTCAGATGTAAAGGGGGAGATAGACTTTATGACTCTGAAGAATGTTTACATTTTGAGTGGGATTTTCAGAAGTGCCTAAAGGACCCATGAGCACACTTTCTATTGACTTTCAGTAGCACTTGGGCTCCTAAATCACTTGAGTGCTTTTGAAAATTCTACCCTATGAGCATAGAGTATACATTGATTTGGGAGAAGAGCTTAGCTGAGAAAATTGGTTGTGTGCTGCATATTTAGTATTGACAGTGCTGATCAGTAGGCACAGTAGAGTGGGGAGAGCAGGATGTCTCCTGCTTCATAGACTACTCATACGGATCCCTCGGGGAAGAAAGTCAGCACAGTGTCTCAGCTATCCTGGGCATTTGAAGCAAAGGGATGGAAAGAAGTTACTATAAAAATAGGAGAATCCCTGTTTATCCTGGAGATTTCATTAGTTTCACTCCCCCAAGATCTTGCTTGTATATTCTAAAAGGAGTGGCTGGAAAACCAGGGAGAGACCAGCATATCATACATGTTCAATTTAGAAAGGAAAGGGAGATCTTATGTATCAGCCAGGTAAATGCTGTAATGTCACTCCTCAGAGCATCAAAATCTGAATGCTATTTTTGCGCGAGGAACTTTAGTTGCTCATTGAAGATGCTGGACTGACTGTCCTTGAGGGTAAATTTCTCTTTCTACACAATAGGCACAACCTGGCTCATGGCAGTGTAGGTCTCGCCACACTGCCCCGCCAGCACTCCTCAACACTGTTTGGAGGTGTGCCCTTCTAGGGGGTGGAAGGATTCAGTCTCCAAGCCCATTCAATCGTATGCCTCTGCCAGCACTACCGACAGGGAGGCCAGTTAATGCCAGTGGTGGTTTTGGTGAGAGGCACCACATTCTTTGCTTTCTTTGTGACGTAATTAGAATAACCCATCCTATTCAAACCATAAGTAGGGGATCCCTGTAATAAGGTTATACAACTTTCAGGCAGGTGAACCCATCAGTTTTTTCCAGAGTCCAAAAATCTACAGCCTTAGAGAATATAATAGAATTTAGGCTACAAGAGAGAGCTGAAAAGCTTAAATACTAACTAATCTGACATACCACAGCTGGATGGAGGCAGGCTGGATGGAGGCAGTTTACAGACTTAGGGCCAAATTTTAAAACTAAGGTTCTAGGTTGCACCTGCAAAGGTGTACATGCACAAGTAATCAAGCATGCAACCTGTTTCTTATATGGGTATGCTACTAGCTGCACAGTTACTCTTGTGTGCATGAATGTACAATTTTGCTAGTGTTTCTTTAGTGAGTTAGAGTCGTATGAGCAGAGCAAAGGACAAAATCAGAAGAGACTGAAACATTTGAAAATTGTATCTATTCTGTATAGAGCTGGGACCTTTATTTAGCTAAAATTAATGTTCAATATTAGAAATGCTAATGAGATGGGGTTTGATCGGACAAGTTGCTGACTACAATAGGAGTTGAGAGAGCTCAGCACTTCGCAGGATTCATAGACTCTAAAGCCAGAAGGGATCACTGTGATCATCTAGTCTGACCTGCAGAGCACAGGCCATAGAACTTCCCTCAATAATTCCTGTTTGAACTAGAGCAAATCTTTTAGAAAAACATCCAATCATGATTTACAAATTGCCAGTGACAGAGAATACCACAAACCTTGGTAAACTGTTTGAATAGTTAATTACCATGTTAAAAATGTATGCCTTATTTCCAGTCTGAATTTGCCTAGCTTCAGCTTCCAGTCATTGGATCTTGTTTTTCCTTTGTCTGCTAGATTGAAGAGCCCATTATCAAATATTTGTTCCCCGTGTAGATACTTATAAATGGTAATCAACTTGCCCCTTAACCTTCTCTTTGTTAAGGTAAATAGATTGAACTGCTTGAGTCTATCATTATAGCACTATGCAGGATTGAGCTCAACTTGCATAAAGTTAAGAGCCTAATCTTAAATTCATATAGCCTCTTTCATCCTGGAGGATACCAAAAGGATTTACAAACTAATTAAAGCTGAGAGGGGTCTGAGCTGCAAAGGTGAGATCTGGATCCACACATTACCAAATTTTGGGGGTACTCAGATATGGGGTTTTAACTCGCACCCATTTCTATTGAATATACCAGGATAACTTTTGCCACAATTGAAGTGTATCCACCTCTGAAGTGAAAGATGGCACCTGTGTTTAATAGTGTACTAAAACTCTAAAAAAAAATTTTTAAATCCAGGAAGGGAAAGTACTGCATTTCGCTGAAACTGCATAGTAGGCAGAACTGGCAATGCTATCCATGCTAACACACTGATGCTTGAGGAAAGAAAAAAGCTTATGGGTTTGTAATGAATACAGGTGATCAGGATGCTAGGTTTATGTCTCAATATCTCATTTGAAAGATAGCACCTTCAGCAATACAATGCCCTTTAATACCACCAATGCTAAGGCACTGGTTCTATACTGACTCAGAAAGAAGAGAGACACCCCAAGACTCAGCACTTCTTGTAGCATCTGTTTTATCCTTGAAGGTCTTCCAGCCACTAACCCAGCCTAACCCTCCTTAACTTGAGAGATCCAAGGAGATCAAAACCTGCAGTGATTTAGTTGCAGAACACATATTGACTTAAAGGAACATGATAAAAAAAAATGCCACAGCTGACTTTGCACTAGCAAGAACAGCAATTCTGCAGGACTAGAATTCCAAAAGTGCATTTATGAACTGAAAGAATGATCAAGTTTTGCTACTAATTTCAGTGGGCAGAGCCTCCCAGGAGAGGGAGGCACTCTCTGATTTTTGGTGTGCGTTTCCAGATTCAAGTCACACTGACATGGCATGCTTAGATATACAGTAACACGTATGCAGAATTAGCACTTGGCTAATTCTCTTGAATACCGGACTAGTTTATTGATTGTAGCATGAAAAGGGAACACGGATGTCAAAGTCTAAAGCAACTAAATCCAGACTTCTAGTGATTTTTCTCTTGCAGAGGTTCCAGCCTCTTTATCAAGCATGTCATGAATGCCAGATATGGTCTTGGATTAAACTTTAGTCTGCCTATCAATGTTACACACATTTTCTCTGAAAGCTTTTCAGCCTATGAAGTATGTTGTTACATTCTGCTTGAACTCCTGGCTCACCATAGCTTCTGGGCTGCAGATATTTATACGTTTCCTAACACCCTATGTGATGAAAATGAGACCCAGTGTAGGGGAATGGTGCTCTAGGAGGGAATTCTGAAGGTAGTCATTTCCTCTGTAGATATCTGTCCTGTGTTAAGGAAGACAAGGTTGATGAGGTAATATCTTTCATTGGACCAACTTGTGTTAAGGAAGTAAGATATCTCCTGCCCTATTCGGACAATCGCGCTGTGGCAAAATAAAGTGAAAAGGACAGAAGTATAAAGATGGTGTGTGTGTGTGTGTGT
Source organism: Emys orbicularis (assembly GCF_028017835.1). NCBI lineage: Eukaryota > Metazoa > Chordata > Testudines > Emydidae > Emys > Emys orbicularis. The sequence goes on along the minus strand of NC_088685.1, from coordinate 136,484,404 downwards.
GTGAAACAAAAGTGAAAGATCATTAATTATTCTGGAGCAAATAAAGTCTACAGTGTAGCCCTCAAAAGTTATTCTAGAATAAGCATCAGTTTGTTAATGAACTAGAAAGGCTTGCCAGATTTGGATCTCTTGTTCCTTGTAATGTCCAGGGAAGAACCCCTCTCTGTTCTTGACCAGAACTTTGGCACAACCAAAGCAGAGTGAGGAACCCAAGTGAGGTTTCTCACAAGCCCCAGTGCATGCTCAGACAGGACTTTTGGAAGCTGTAGTTAGTTCTGTCCAGCCAGAGGGCATATATTCAATAAAGCTGATAACTTGCTACATGAATGCTGAATCTTAACTGAAGACTTCCAGGCTCCCAGTGATGTGTTACGCAACATTTCTGAGGCCACTGAAGTTGCCTGCTCTGAAACACCTCCCAGTTCACAGAGTGGTGTTGGTTTTAGCCTTGGAGGAAGTTACTTACCTGAAGCACCTGACTGATCACCATCTTTGCTGCTATCGAAACCAGGAGGACATGGAGGTTCTAGCTATGGGCCAAAGCTAGCTGTATTGAGTAGCTTAAGTTTCTTTATAAGCAAGTGGGAGGTCAAAAGAACATCCTCCATGCTGGAGTGCAGATGCACACAGGGCACCCGATTTTTAAAGGTACTGGGGCACCTAACGATTGTCAAAAGCACCTAGGCACATAACTCCCACTGGATGCCTATCTGCATCTTTAGACACCGAAATACCTTTAAGTCTCTGGCCCTTGCTCACTAAGTCAGGGACCATCCTCCCCTACTCTGGAGTGTAGCAGCATGCAGACGTGCTCACACACATGCACACACACATACTCAGGAGGCTGGAGGCCCAGGCAGCACAAGGTGAATGGATTCACATAAGGGAACTCTCCACTGTGTATGGTTGGAGAAGGCAACTCCTCTGCCACCGGCTTCAGTTCCATCCCTGGCATAGGGTGGAGGAAGGGATCTGGTTGAGCAGAATTCTGCTATCCTGCTTCTCTACTGGTGTAAGTTAGAGCAGACCCCAGGCTGCTCTAAATTCCATTGAGGCTGATTAACACAGACTAGGCATCTAAGGCCAGCTCCCTGCACCTCTTCCACCTCTACTGTGTCTGAGCTTGGACATGGTGGAGAACTGAGCCCTCAATATCTGATTTTAACTATTTCTTGAGGCTTCGCTGCCTTACAGAATCTGAAATACTAGTGCAGCCATCAGCAGTAGATTATAAATAAGGCTACGATTTAATCATGGGTATTTTTAGTAAAAGTCATGGTCAGGTCATGGGCAATAAACAAAAATTCATGGCCCTGTCCGTGACTTTTACTAAAAATACCTATGATTAAATCTTGGGGCAGCCACTGCTGCGGGGGGCGCCCCGAGGGGCTGCTGCTGCAGGGGGTGTGTCACAGAGGGCCACTGCTTGGGGGTGGTGCGCCATGGGGAGCTGCTGCTGCAGGGTGTGAGCCATGGGGGGGCTGCTCCTGAGGGGCGCCCCGGGGGTCGCTGCTGGGAGGGGCAGGGCCAGCGGCACTAGCTGCTAGCGGCGGCTGGAACAGCGGCTGCTCTGGTAGTCCCCGGGGCCAGCTGCACTGGCCGCTGCAGAAGTCATAGAGGTTGCAGAAAGTCACGGAATCCATGACTTCCGTGACAGACATGGAGCCCTAATTATAAACTCTTTGGGGGCAGGGTTTATATATTTGTAGGGTGCCTAGTGCAGTGGGACCCTGGCCTCGAGGTAAATAACAACTAACAATTAACTGTGACTCCGAACACTTAGCTCCTGATTTTAGAAAGCTCCACCATTTTAGAAGTTCACCCCCAAATTAAACTCCAAACACGTAGTGTTTGTCCTTGTACCTGAATAGATCAGCTCCACCATGACTCAGGACCTTACAAAAAAGAGAAGGAACAGAAGGAAGAAAAGGTGGCCAGCCATGAAACAAGGAAAGAGGAGGAGACTCCATTCAAATCCCCCGTCATAAAGGGAAGTACCCTAGCACACTTGCTACTCAATACACAGTGAAAAGAAAGAACAAAATCCCATCGCAGCATCTTCCCTCCACCAAAATGCCCAAGCCCTCCCCTGGAGGAGCCATTGCTAATCCCCATGAAAGCTACGAAGGAGTCAAGGAAGAGCCTGTCCTTTCTGCCCCATTTTCCAGGGGAAAGAAAATACATCCCACACCTGCAATACATTTGTCACTACTCAGACAAGAAGTTAATATCCAAGAAGTTCAAGTATCCCAGAAAGTTCTCCCTCATCCTCTAGCACTTTGCCAGTTAATAGCTGGGTGAGGAGAATGTAGCACGCCACTCTCATTCAGCACAAATGGGAGACAGTTCCTCGTGAAAACCACTTGGACTAAATCTTTGATTAGTGCCAGGCACCATTGTGGAGGACTGAAGTTTGGAAGGGGTACAGCACCTCTCCATGATATATAACCTTCCTTGTCACGTTGTTCCTCCCTCTAGTACCACATGCCATCAATGACAGGTGGAGATACCTTGGCATACCTATGGTTGTAAAGCACTATTTCCTTATCAGGGACTATTGGAGAACCATGTCTCCATTTATTTGCTACTGGTTTGCTGACAAGTTGGCTTATCCCAAGACAATATTAAAAATTAATAAAGAATAATTAAAGATGCTTCAGACCAAACCCTAGATCCAGCCCATTCATCACTTCACCCCCTTTCCTCTCTTGAAATGGGGGAAAGTTCAGACCTGGATCCAATCTTCAGTCATTAGCTCTGTACTCAATCAAGCCAAAACCCCAGATCTGAGCCTAGGAATCCAGATACAATCCTTCTGACATGAATGCATCATTACCAGTATCTTCCATTTATACAGTGCCTTTCATCCAGCAGGATAACAAAGCATTCTGCCAACACACCATCTCTCTTGCCCGTGTGTGTGATTACATGTTTACAATCTTTGCATCACTCACCATAGAAATGCAGCCACCTAAATGGGTGCAACACATCAGTTGTTTAACAGAGTACAGCAACACTATACACTGCTTTGGAAAGTCACTAGGAATACCATCTCCAGCTGCAAATGCAGGAGGATTAAAGAGGGAAGGATGTAAATGTTTTCCACTAGAAATTGACCGGGACAATGGGGTACTTACTAACAGTCCCATGGGAAGGCTAGAGACCCTGATTGTTTTTTCCTCTTATCCAAAAGACAACACAACCAGCATTACAGTCACCCCCTAAAATCACTACAGCTCTCCTACAGAGGCTCCCTTATTGTTATTCAACCCCCTTCCCCCCCCAGTTAAAAGAAGTTCAGTGTCAAGTCAGTCAGAAAGATTAATGTGCAGACAACAGCTGGAAGGGCAAGGAAGGTACTCCTTTGCTGGTACCTTTTGTAATTTTCCCTATTTTCCCTATTGTAGCCTGCAACAACAACAATGTGGCTCAAGATTTTCAATCACACAGAAATAAATTCTTCTATTAAAGTTAATTTTTAATCTCTGCGTATCCTGGGGTTTAAAATCTCCCTGAAAACAAACTAGAAATATTGCCCAGGCTTACCGAGAAGAGAGCTGACTCCTCATCTCCACTTCAGCTGGTGTAATGGGGCAGGAGTAAATCGCTGGTGTCTTCACACTGTAATTGCTTTCAGCCCCACTACAGGAGCCACAGACCTGACACCGTGTCACTTTTGGGGAATGCTGATGAATGCCAACTGCTGATTGGTGCTGCCTCTGCTGTCAGAGGGGAATGTGGGAAGCTGCCTCTTGGTTCTAAGGGCTGGAATGTTCTCCAAGGGCATAAGGGAGACAGAACTTAATTCTAACAACTGCAAAGGGAACTCTGGATCAGATTGTCCCTCAAAGCTATGCATTGTGGGGACCCTCCTCCATCTTTCCCATGGAAGGGGTAAGCTGCGTTGGTGGCACCTCTTGGACCAAACAGAGGGCTCTGTGTGACTGTAGGGTCTATGCAGAGGTTGGGCCAGGCTGCAGGGAAATCTCTGTCTCCCACCTATGGGCCCACAGAATTAAGCAGAAAATCTAACAGAGAATTTATTGGAGTTGTGCTGGCAAGTTCCAACCTCCACAATGCCCCACTCAGTGATCTTCTGCCCCAGAATTCCCCCCCTCGATCTAGCCTGTTGGACACAAACTAAGACCCGATAGTTCTTTCTAGCTCTTGACCTGCCAGAGTGACTCACACAGCCTGTGTTAGGTAGTGTTAGTACACAAGATCTCACTGAATTCTAGCCCAAACTGTGCAGTCATGGGATGGATTGCTGAGCACACTACAGGGGCATTTCTCTCTCTCCCCCCCCCCCCCCCCGCCCCCTGCACTTCCACACAGAAACAAACCTTTTTAAAAACAGATACTTGAAAAACAGGAGCTGAATTAGCCACATCTGTGTTTATATCAGTTGCTATCCACAACCAGGTATGACACAGAACTTAATACTCCAATCCCACAGGGCTTGTGTCCTATGCAGATATGAGCTGCACCAATGAATTCACAGAATATGGACAAAAAATGCACAAGGACATGTAAAGCACCCGTAGAAATGCACAGTTAAAAAAAAAATTTCTAAGTACCATAGGCTCAGTCCTTTCTAATCGAAAGAGAACGGGAAAAGGATGATAAATGTTCATGACCACACGGGGATACCAGTTATCCTTCATGTCACAGACTGGGATAAGTTATCTCCTTTGGAAGGAACAGTGAGGAAAGAGAGCAAGTTCTAGGAAGAGGAGGCTGCAGTGTTGAGAGAGATCCACACAGTGATGGTTCTCAGTGCTGATTTGTTTTGTAATGAATGCATTTCTGCACAGACTCCGGGGCTGGAGGACTGCAAGCTTTGTAAGGATATTATGCTGACTCATCTCATGAATTCACCTCTTTAAAAGATCAGAGAAACCTGCTGTTAGTAGTGTCAGATGCTGATCTAAATGAGCCAATTGGAAAAAGGTTAAAGCGAAGGAGGGAGGGAGACAGAGAGATAAGGAGACACTTACCCTCACTCCCATGAACCTGTCCCTGAGAACGATCCATGAAAGCAAGAACACAAAAGCTTTGTTGCAGCAGAACAACACGGAGACATCCGTAGTGTTTATTTTCTTTATTGCATGTAAGTACAGGTAGTTTGTGAGTGTCCAAAGAACACCAAAGGGTGCTGCCTTGGTAAAAAACACCTTCATAGTCAAGCCATTGTCTCCAAAAAATCGGCAGCACTCCCTAAAACAAGGAAAGAAAGGCAACGTTATTATACCTGAGTGGCAAACAAGTCCTTCATGCGTCGTACCAATTAGAATGCTCTTTTTTGGTACCAAGTCTTTCCTACAAGAAGGGTAACAAGTTTCAGTCTGCTGCAAAAGCCATCATTTGCACAAAAATATTGAACACACAGAAGGGATTATAAAACTGAAAACGATGAGCACATAAGAGTATGGTGAAAGGTGGAGGTAGGGGATCAAAGTGAATAACTACAATATTAATAAGGTGCTTGCACCTTGCACTTTTAATCTATATTTCTCAAAGCGCTTTGTTTCATTATTTTCATTTTACAGCTGGGGAAACAGAAGTGATTCTTTAGCTTGCCCAAGATCATCCAACAAATCAGTGGCCAGGCTGGGAGCAGAATCCAGGTCTTCTGATGCCCAACTCTTTGCTTTAGCCACTGAGCCAGCGGCCTCCCCGGTAAGCAGAAAAGAGAAGAGATGGATATTGAGGCAGGATTTGAAATGGCTGGGGACTCACTGGAACTAAGTTCAGGACAAGGCTTTTCCATCAGACAGGTGGATGTGGCTAAAGGCACTGCCACTGTCAGAGACTCACAGTGAGGACTAAGCTTTGCCCATAACCAGTTCAATGAATGGAGGAGAGGAAAAGGGAGTTGGTAAGGTCAGGTCTGAGGAGGCAATAGGGTCAGTGAAGATAAATAAGGATCAGGGTAATGAGGTTATGCTTGTGAGTTCTTGATGGAATACAGGTGGTCACAGCGTTCTTGGGCAAGCTGAAATTTGGCGAGGAGACCAGCCCAGAGGGAGTTGTAGTAATCAAAGTGGGAGGTTGGGAGTGCATGGATTAAGGAAGTGGGCAGACAGAAAGTGAAGATAAGGGCAGGTATGAATAATATTATGAATCCAGGTCCAGCTATAGGAGGTCCTGCAGATACTGTTGGTAAGATGGAAAAATAAACATTGATGGATCATTTCTGGTACATCTGACAAGAAGAGATCAGAGTCAAGGAGGTAGATGGAAGAAATTGGGGAGCATTAGGACATTTACTCTAGTCTAACAGAAGGAACCAGACTTGGAGACAATAGGGTGGAGAAAATTTGAGTGGAACCAAGCACTAAGGAATATATGACAAAGAGAGATGGTGGCAGGGACAAAGGATGGATGGGAAAAAGTTTGGTGTCATCAATATAAACATGATGTTTAATGTCAAACAGAGAGCTGAGATGGTGATAAAGCAGGGATTAGATAGTCAGAGGGGTCAAGAACACAGCTGTAGGACATCTTTTTTGGTGTAAACATTGTAAGCTAAAAATCAAGAGTCATTGGCTTTATGACTACTGTAAAACTAAAATGGCATGTGCTAGCCAAGTTGTTTGCATGCAAATTCAGTAATGCAAAATGGAAACACAGGGATTTGTAATCTGAAGAATATTGTTTGCAGACTAATGACATGTTCAGATGGCCCTTACCAGACCCTCTGAGCTCTTTCCCCAAAACAACCCATACCAACTAGAGTTGAGAGGGTAAACCAGGGCCTTCCAGCCCAGTCCTGCACCCTGAGAGACCCACCAGAGCACCAAGACCTCTGCCTCTCTTGCAATCCTCCACATGGAAGTAGCAGCAGATAGCGGGAGGAGTTTTCACAGCCTGGTGACATCAATTCATCTCTGAAACCTGGATTCTGGTTGGGTTGGGTGCCCCAGTGGTTAAGGTCACTTTATGCCCTGGAGAATCATGGCCAGAATTTTTTTTTCATTTGCTGTATTGCAATTGGCTGTTGATAGCTCCTCATCCCTCCCCCTCATCAACCATAGGAACTGCCTTTCTCTTATGCTTCTCCCCTCCCCCTCTCTCTCTCCTCTCTGCTTTCCTTCTTTTATTTACCTTCCTCTCTTACTTCAGAAATCCCTTCCTCTTCCCCACTTCAACCCTGAGTGCCCATCCCTCAAAAAAACCCCTTACAACAATATTTTTGGTAATGTAAACAAAACAATTATTTGAATCACTAAGTCAAAAATGAAGGAAAGATGCTGTTTGTCATCCATCACCATAATTGCTCTGCTTGCCCTTGTGTGCTATCACCCTTTCCCCACCACCTGGCTGGGTTGGGGTTTCATTTTCTACTTTGCAAGCTCTTGCGGGCAGGGACTGTGTCTTGTTCTTTATTTGCATAGCACACAGCACAATAGGGACCCAATCCTGGGACCTTTTGGCGCTACCACATTGGAAAGAATAGTAATCTTGAGCTTCTGCCAGCTACTTCCGTCACACACACAAATGGGCTCTTCAGAAATGTTGTCATGTTATTGCTTTGGGAAGGGCTGCTCTCTGACATTTTGGAGGAGTTCTCTTCTTTGAAAAGCAACAGGTTTTTGGTTAGGCCCTTCTAATTTTTTAGCTGGATTTCACTGAGAAACAAGGAGGTCAAGACATTTGTCCAAGGTGAGTCAGTGGTTCAGTTGGGATCAGAATATGTGCTCTTCTACACTAAAGGTTCCTGAGAGATTCTACACTGCCTTGAACCTTGTATAATCACTTCAACCTGTGCAAAAAGAGTGCAAAACCAGTGTAAAATACAACCATTCTGATTTGGTAGTCTTTTGTACCCTCTTTGCATTCTGCAAATGTATAAAGGACTACACAAGGTGGGAAGATGGAAAATCAGAACCCCAGTCTTCTTACCATCAGGCCACGTGCTTTTCCAGGTAAGTGACAACTAAGGGGTTGTTGTTGCTGAAAAATATACCCACCCCTAAATCTACTCATTTTTGGTGCCTTCTAAACATCATGCTAATAAAGTCCAAGGAGACCTGAGGGATATGTGGCATTTTTTATGCACAAAATCCTTCAAAGTATGACAGCTTGCTCTCAATAGATTTCTCTCCCGACATTTTCCTAGTTATTTATCAGAGCAGCTCAATGTTTTCTTGGTGCATCATCAGAAGAGACCAAAACAATACAGTGCTCAAAGGAAAAAGCCCATTACTTATGAAGACTTACCAACAGGCATCTGACAAAGGTTGCTGTGGATGAATAATGTTAGATAAATACCCCAGAGCAGTTATGGGAAACAAGACAGGACTAAGACATGACCTCTGGAGCTATGGTAGTTACAGCACAGGCTGGATGTGAAATCACCAATAGATAATTGGCCTCTTCATTAAATACCTCTTAAGTACACTTTGGAGGCAGCTGTTTCTTAAATATCAGCATGCTGTGCATCATTTTTATTCCGGCCGCACAAGTACATGATGCACATCAAATGTTTTAATCTTCATGTTTTATGAATACTGTTGGGTAAAAATCAATTTAATCGTATGCTTGATCAGAGGTTCTGTCCCACTGCCATCCATGCATGCTTAAATACACTGAAAGAGGCGACTTGTTTTAAATATTTAAACAATCTCATCTAGTAACAAAAATATTCTTCGTATTTCTCAAGAAAAAATTATCAATTGTTTATAGATTCAGAGCCTTTCAGGCCAGAAGAGACCATTATGATCATCTAGCTTGACCTGCGCAACACAGGTCATGGAGTTTTGTATAAGCCCTGATCCAAAGCCCACTGACGTTAGTGGAAAGATTCCCATTGACTTCAGTGGGCTTTTGATCATGCCCATAGAGCTTTAAGTGGACTGGAGCCTGCTTGTCTGTCTACCAACTCTAGGTAGGCAGAGACTGCAACTCGCCTTGTGTGATGTGCCTCCAGCACTTCAGATCATCTGAAGCATTTCAGTTAGTAGCCTCTGGTTTCATTATGAGGGTGCAGGTGGCAGGTTGTTCTCAGTGAGGGTCCTCAACTGTGCAACTCTTCCTGCTTCAGTTTGCCAAAGCCTGAATTTGTTGGTCCCCCTGGTCTTGCTGCCAGACTGGTCTTTGGCTTTTCTGGGGCATGGGGAGAGGGTGATCAGGTAGATGGAGACAGTGGTACTTTCATTAGGAGGGTTCAATCTCTTCGATACTGGTCCTAAATTATTGCCATGTCTTAATATGGGCACATGCACGTAGGACACTGAATGGGCATCTTTTAAAAAGAACTAAAATAAATATTTGTAAATAGGAATTTTGTAAATAGGAATATTTCCTGTGTTGTTGGCACTAATTACAACACAACTGCACTTTCAAACAATGTGATGCCAGCACACAGCATGAGTAACTGGGATCTGTGCTGACAAGCTCTATGGAGATTAAAAGAGTGTGTGTGTGTGTGTGTGTGTGTGTGTGTCCTCCCCCAGAGTGTACTCTATAGCAGAAGAACACAACACACCTGCAGTAGGTGGCCATTATATCCGTACAACACTTACCACAAAGCAACTGCAAGAAAAGCCTACAGCAATCACTGACACGAACATAAGAATGGCCATACTGGGTCACTGATGGACCTATCCTCCATGAATTTATCTAATTCTTTTTTGAACCCATTTATACTTTTGGCCTTCACAACATCCCATGGCAATGAGCTCCATGGGTTGACTGTGCACTGTGTGAAGAAGTATTTCCTTTTGTTTGTTTTAAACCTGCTGACTACACAGGCGCCAACTTTTTTCTGCGCCAGTGGGTGCTAGCGCCCCCGGCCCTGCCCCCGTCCCGACTCCACCCTTGCCCCAAAGTCCCCGCCCTAACTCCGCCCCTTCCTGCCCCTATTGGACCGCTCCCCAAATCCCCACCCTGGCCCCGCCTCCTCCCCCAAGTGCTGGGAGGGAGGGGGGAGAATCAGGATGTGGCGGTGCGCTCAGGGGAAGAGGCGGAGGTGAGCTGGGGCTGGGGGGGGGTGGAGCTGTCAGTGGGTGCAGAGCCTATGGCTGCTTATTCATTTCATTGGGTGACCCCTGGGTCATGTGTTATGTGAAGGGGTAAATAACACTTCCTTAGTCACTTTCTCCACACTATTCATGATTTTATAGACCTCTGTCATAGCCTCCCCCTTAGTCGCCTCTTTCCTAAGATGAACAGTCCAGTCTTCTTAATTTTTCCTCGTATGGAAGTTGTTCCATACCCGTAATCATTTTTGTTGCTCTTCTCTGCACCTCTTCCAATTCTAATATATCTTTTCTGAGATGGGGAGACCAGAACTGCACAAAGTATTCTAGGTGTGGATGTACCATGGATTTATACAGTGGCATTATGATATTTTCTGTCTTATTATCTCTCCCTTTCCTAATGGTTCCTAAAATTCTGTTCGCATTTTTGACTGTTGCTGCACACTGAGCGGATGTTTTCAGGGAACTATCTCTTTCTTGAGTGGTACCAGCTAATTTAGAGCCCATCATTTTATATGTATAGTTGGGATACTTTTCTCCAATGTTTATTACTTTGCATTTATCAACATTGCACTTCATCTGCCATTTTGTCACCCAGTTTAGTGAGAATCCTTTGCAACTCTTTGCAGTCAGCTTTGTAATTAACTATCTTGAGTAATTTTGTATCATCTGCAAATGTTGTCCCCACACTGTTCACCCTGTTTTCCAGATCATTTATGAATATGTTGAACAGCACTGGTCCCAGTACAGACCCATGGGGGAACTCCACTGTTTACCTCTTTCTGTTGTGAAAACTGACTATTCCTACCCTTTGTTTCTGATATTTTAACCAGTTATTAATCCATGAGGGGATCTTCCCTCTTATCCCATGACAGCTTACTTTGTTTAAGAGCCTTTGGTGAGGGACCTTGTCAAAAGCTTTCTGAAAGCTCAAGCAAACTATATTGATTGAACCATCCTCCTCCATATGCTTGTTGACTCCCTCAAAGAATTCTAATCGATTGGTGAGGCAAGTTGTGTTGACTTTCCCCCAACATATTGGGTTTGTTTGATAATTCTGTTCTTTACTATAGTTTCAGTCAATTTGCCTGGTACTGAAGTTAGGCTTACTGGCCTGTAATTGCCAGGATCGCCTCTGGAGCCTTTTAAAAAGAAAATCGGTATTAAATTAGCTATTCACCATCTGGAACAGAGGCTGATTTAAATAACAGGTTACACCCCAGTTAGTAGAACTGCAATTTCATATCTGAGTTCTTTCAGAAATCTTGGGTGAATACAATGTGGTTCTTGTGACTTATTACTGTTTATTTTATTGGTTTGTTCCAAAACCTATCGATACCTCAATCTTGGACAGTTTCTCAGATTTGCCACCTAAAAAGAATGGTTTGGGTGTGGGGATCTTCACTCATCCTCTGAAGTGAAGACTGATGCAAAGAATTCATTTAGCTATTCCGCAACAGCCTTGTCTTCCTTGAGTGCTCCTTTAGTGCCTCAATCGTCCAGTAGTCCCACTGACTGTTTAACAGGCTTCCTGCTTCTGATGTACTTAAAGGGGTTTTTGCTGTTAGTGTTTGTGTCCTTAGCTAATTGCTCTTCAAATTCTTTTTTGGCCTTCCTTATTACACTTGCCAGATTTTATGCTCTTTTCTATTTTCCACACTAGGATTTGACATCCAGTTTTTAAAGAGTGCCTTTTTGCCTCTAACTGCCTCTTTTACTTTACTGTTTACCCATGTAGCATTTTTTTTTGTACTGTAAAAGGGTCCCACTCACCACAGGTGCCTCCTTGGGGCTGGAAAATAGCTCTCACCCCATCTGGTGCCCCCTTCCATTGGGTGCCCATGCTGTGGACCCTCTCTCTCTCTCTGTGACTCAGGGTACTTCTTCTTCATAACTCAGCCCTCCAGCCAGGTCACTAGAGTTTCTCCCCTTTTGAGATAACAAAGTCCCACCAGACAAACTGTCCAGACACTGTCTCAGATGGTCTTCCATTCCAGTCTCCAGGTCCTGTGTCACTTCCCTGTGGCAGGTTGGGGAACCTGGCCCACCCGCTACTCTGGGTTCCAGCCCAGGGGCCCTATGACTAGCAATCCAGGTTTGCTCAGGCTCTGTTTCCCTGGGCTCCTTCCAACCTCACCTCTCTATCTCCTTGCCTATCTCTTCTTTATCACTGGAGAGTCTCCTGGCCTCCTGCCCGACTCCTCAGTCCAGAGCAGTACCCCAGAGCTTACTCTCCCCGTGAATCTCCTCCTTGTCTCTGGCCAACTCCCTTTCCCTCTAGGGAGTGACTGCAAACCTCTTCCCTGCAGACTCTTCCTGGTTTATAATCCTATCCCAGCTCCTCCCCCAGCTAGGCTTCATCTGCCATTAGATTTATCAATCCCTGGTTCTCCTTCAGGTGCAGCATATAAGGTTGATTGGCCCCTTCTGGCCAATATTAACCTGCTGAGGACTTGTGTGGGGTGGACACCCCATCACAGGTCCTCTTACTGTTTTTTTATTTGGGGTATGCATTTAGTTTGAGCCTCTATTATGATGTTTTTAAATAGTCTCAATCAGGGCTGGCTCCAGGGTTTTTGCCGCCCCAAGCGGGAAAAAAAAAAAAAAAAGCCGCGATCGCGATCGGCGGCAGCTCCACCGCACCGCTTTCTTCTTCGGTGGCAATTCGGCAGCCGGTCCTTCCTTCCGAGAGGGACTGGGGACCCACAGCCAAATTGCCGCCGAAGAGCCCGACGTGCCGCCCCTTCCCCTTGGCCGCCCCAAGCACCTGCTTGCTGAGCTGGTGCCTGGAGCCGGCCCTGGTCTCAATGCAGCTTACAGGCATTTCACCCTTGTGACGGTTCCTTTTAATTTCTGTTTACCTTCCTCATTTCTGTGTAGTTCCCCTTTTTGAGGTTAAATGCTACAGTGATGGGTTTCTTTGGCATTTTCCCTCCTACAGGGATTTAAATTTAATAACATTATGGTTGCTCTTACTGAGCAGTTCAACTATATTCACCTTTTGGAACAGATCCTGTGTTCCACTCAGGACTAAATCAAGAACTGCCTTGTAAGTTTCAGGACAAGCTGTTCCAAGAAGCAGTCATTTAATGTGTCTAGACATGTTATTTCTGCATCACTTCCTGAGGTGACGTTTCCTGGCAATATGGGGATAGTTGAAATCTCCTATTATTAGTGGGTTTTCTGCCTCTCTAATCAACCTGAGCATTTCACAATCACCATCACCATCATGGTCAAGTGGTCAGCAGCATTTTCCTACTGCTATATATATAGTGCCACTCCCCCACCAGCATGATCTACTCATCATTGTTATATATTTTATACCCTGATATTACCATGTCTTATTGATTATCCTCATTCCACCAAGTTTCTGTGATGCCTGTTATATCAATATCCTCATTTAATGCCAGGTACTCTCATGCAGAGCAATGGCAGAGTCCTTATTCCAAACTCAAAGCCATTACAATTTTGGAGCATTTTTGCAGTCAAGGGCAGTTCCCTACAGAACTACTGATCGACAGACTCTCTCCTACAAGCTTCACTCCCATGTAACCTGTACCTTTGGTCCTCACCCTTATGACTCAGTCTGAAGCTCTCAATGAACACCCCCACCTTCATATCCAGTGGCGTATTTTAAGCTTAAATAAGGGGCTGATTTATGAGGACAATCAGATATGTCTGTCATGGACATACTATGGTCACGTGCCTACAAGAGGCCCAGCAAGAGTGACTGCCTTAACCTGTTCTGCCTGTTCCATTGTATAGATAGTGTGCGCGCGTGTGGATTTGTCAACTTGTCATTTCATAGCTATAGATAAGGGGTAAAATTTTCAAAAGTGCCCATGTCCCACTGCAAGTCAAATGGTGGCAGACAGGTTATGTGAAATGAATAATCTTGTAGTGCTCTTCTAGTTTCTAAATCTCAGACTGAGCTCAGCCACAGATACCCCCTGATCCTCTCAAAGCTTGCAAATTACATTGATCCTTAACTGAAAGTGATCAAACCCAATCCCCCCTCCATAACCTACTGAAATTCCACAGTTCAGATAGTCTCACGTATATCAAGGTTATGTCTTAAAAACTGCCTGGCTGCACTCTTGCTGACGCAGCTTTTGTTTGTGCAATGATGGACCAAGTTCACTCTGCTTGGAACAGGGCAGTGCAAAATGGACCCTTCTGCACCATCAAGGACCTTGGCCCTGGAGTGGGGTCTATAGGAACCCCATCAGGGTAGAGAACTCAGAGGGTGCACCAGATCAGTGGATCCTTCAGTCACTCTGGTCACGTTCCCTTCCTCGTCACTGCTGACAATTTTTTGGACTGTACTGGCTCTTTAAAGGACCCCCCCCCCCCCCCCCAGTGTAGAGATGGCTGCAACCACTTTCGGGCTGTCACAACCTTCCCTTAGTAGACATTAAGCCTATGGGATCCCTGCACCTGCAGGTGTAACCCACGGTGAATCTTCTGCAGTAATTTCAACTGGCAAGACAGCAGGATGCTTTCATGTTACAGTACGCAACACCATCTTAACATGTTCCTGAGAGAAGGTGGTCACAGACATTAACTTCATTGACTCTGCTGTCAGGATTGCTAATAAGCTATTGCAACTGATCACATGCACTGGTTTAAAAAAATGAAAACCATAAGTAGGGGTAGAATTCAAGGTGGTAGAAAGTGGCAATGTAAGTATCAACCACAGCCCACTTCTGTATTCTGTTAATGCTGGGAGTCTTGCTCGCATTCAGAAATACAGTATTCACACTCTCAAGAAATCTGAAGTCCATGACTGTGACATGGAAAGTGGATAATTCTGTTAATACATGTCACAGCACGGCATTACGAACTGAGAGATGGGGAGGCTTGCCACATGTGGCAGTTTGGAACCACTTCCAGAGAAATGTTATACTGCAGGTGTGCTTACGCAACCGTAGTTTAACCAGACAGTTTCACTCTGCATGGTTCTAGATGAAAGTATAGGTAATAAAGACAGGCACATGCCACACGTTGGACTGGATTCTCTTTTCTCTCACACAAGTTTGATGCAGGTGTAACTACATTAAATTCTTAACTTACGCCAGTCTGAGAGCCCGCTGAGTTTATTGCAGAGCCATGAACTGATTGGGAATGCTCGGAACTGGGACAGAGCAAAGCTAAGGGCTGTGTTTAGCTACTCAGAGCTATCCTGCCCCAGGGGCAGTTCTAGGAGGGTTTTTGTTTCATTATGACATAATTCCTGCCCACAATTCCCAGGCACAGAGAGGGAGCATATCTTGCTACACAATCCTTTAGGATGCTACAGCATATATATCCCCTTGCGTGTCCTGGCAGCTGTGCTAGCTGGTGCAGAGGGTGGAATGGGTCCTTGCTCTTCCTTGCCCCCTGTAGGGTAGCTTAAACACACACAGCTGTCAAGAGGGAACAGTGCTCAAACTCATGGAGCACGTGCACTGGGAGCACAGTTGGAGTGGGGAAAGGCTCCTTGCTCCAGCATCCTTCCCCACAACCTTGCATGCCCATGTGGGACTAGTCACAACCTGCTCCTAAATGGGACCTAAATTAATCAAACATATGGAGCTGCAGAACCTCTCCTGTGGCCGGGAAGAGGATTCTGCTGGAAAATGTAAAAATCATAACCCAGAGGTGTGTGTGAGGTGATGGCTGGTAGATCAAACTCTACAGGAGTGGTGGAGCTGGCTGGGTGGGGAGGCACTGGAAGCTGAAAAACAAAATCTACAGGGGTCAGATGTGAAGGGTGTGCTGCTGGGGAGAGGTTGCAAAATAGTTTATCAGAGCAAGAGGTCCCAGATCCACTGATCTGCCTTACTGAGCCTAAACTACCTTGCCTTGCTGTTTAGTTTGTGCAATGGTACTGCCTGGTTGGTGACAGCTATACCAGAATAGGGCTCTCCCACCACAGAACTGTGTGCCAACTAGATTGCAATGGAGTTTTGTACCTGTCATACCTGATATTTGGTTGGGTTTTTTGTCTTTTAATATGTGACACAATCACTCTCTCTAATTGGCCTTGCTCAGTATTATTGGCATCAAGTTCCCTGAAAAGATGCTGCCTTTTCAGTTCTCTGTAGTCCTTTTCTATAGATTGAACACAGATGTGAATGATAACAGAACTCTTCCAAACTATGTGCAGGTCTAAGAGTTGCTAAGGTTATCTAATACGACTCACCTGTTAACCCCTAATCATGGGACCAGATTCATCGGTACCTTCCAGTTGCTTTGCTCAGTGCTAGCAATGCAAAGCAGCTGTTAAAGCCAGCTTAACTGTCTGGATCTACCGTTGTTTTGTGTTGCTGGAGTGGCACAAAGCAGTGAGTGTTCTGGCAAATCTTGCCCCAGATATTTACCCCACACTTTCTACGCAGAAAAAACCTGGATTTGGTTTCTTGAAAGTACACACAAATAAAAAAGTGTCTTCTTGAGAAAAATAAACAAAAAAGGCTCCTGTATTAAGTGCTACATTCTGGCTCCAGACAAATATAAGCAGCTCCCAAAGTCTGTTGTGTATATTGTCCAAAGCTAGCTTATGTCAGTAAAACACTGGAGTGCTGAATCCTTGAACAAATAAAGATATTTCTCAACTGATGTATATCACAACTGAAGAAAAACAAGGTATCGAATAGGTGCAAGAGCTAAATTTGCAATTGTTGTCAGCATGTGCAATGTATTGCTAGTAATAGTGTTGCACTTGCTCATGCCAATGGCAAACCTAGCTTCTAGTCTCATTAGATTCTCACCTGTAAGTCTAGTTAGAACAAAGGAGAGTTACAGTAAAGCATATGTTTCCAGAAGAGAAGAGACCCCAGAACAGGCATTGAAATCTTTTTGTGGAACAGCTAGGGCTGTTTATAGTAAGATCCCAATGGACAGGTTTTTTTTACAAAACCAGAATACAAGCAGTCATATAAATATATATCTGTGGGCATATACTCTCACCCATAGGCTTCCAACATAACTAGAGATACAGGACAAAATTCTCCTCTCCATTCTGCACTGAAGAATTGTATGGAGAATTTCAATGGAGATCAATGACAGAGCTCCTCATAGTTTTCAGCTTTGCTGCACACTGTGGCAACTCATGTTTCAAGGACATTAGTGGGGATGCTTCTGCTTCCAATACAAATGCCTCTGACCACTGAGCTAAGTTAAACTCTAATAGTATTAAAGTGGGATCTTCAAAAAACACTTAATTTGGAGTTTGGCTATTGACTTCAATAGGAGAAGAGTTAGGCCAATACTGAACACTTCTGAAAATCCTACCTTTAGGGCTTATATATAGTCTGTGGACTGTAGCCATTAGAGAGGCATAGATCCTACACACTTGAGAAGGTCTGAATTTCCCTCCATAGAGGGCAATGGTACACAAGGCAAGAGTCTTCTCTTGCACTGGTGAAAATCAGGAGTAACTTCATTGATGTTATTACTAGGTCAAATATGCAAAATATGAAGTGCAGTCTTCACAGGAAAACATCACCTGTAATGAGCAACAGCTGATCAGCTCTGAAACCTGCTTCTGATTAGATGGTTTCAGAAAGTACATTTTGGTGATAAGCAAGTTGTGTAATTAAAGGATCAACAGTACAGGAAATAAAAGGCTTGGAAAGTGATTGTTTTGCCCAAATTATTCACTTTTGATACATATTCCTCCAATGTCTTCTCATATTTCACTTTGTTTTTCCCATATGTTTACTGTCAACTCCAGTGGGTTATCTTCAATCATCTTTTCTATTGGCTTGTAGCACCAATATGTCAGATCACTCAGGTCAGCACTGGTGCAACTCTACACATACTTATTCTGGCCTATTTAGCTGCAGAGTCGCCCGGGGGGGGGCAAGTGGGGCCCCCACGAGAGTTTTTTGGGACCCCTGGAGCAGGGTCCTTCACTCGCTCCGGGGGCTCCAGAAAATTCTCACGGGGCCCGGGCCCCCGGAGCTTCTTCTGCTCCGGGTCTTCGGCGGCACCGGGTCCCGGAGCGGAGGGACCCCCCGCCGCCGAACTGCCGCCGAAGACCCGCGGCAGGGGGTCCTTCCACCCCGGGACCCGCCGCCAAAGTGCCGGGTCTTCGGCGGCGGGGGCCCCCCGCCACCGAAGACCCCAGGCCCCCGGAATCCTCTGGGCGGCCCTGCCCAGCTGTATAAATATTGGGTCTCATTCTCCTCTGCCTTTCAACCTGTGCAATCATCTACACCTGTGCAAAGTGGGTATGAAATGCATCCATTCTCATTTAGTGGGTTCGATGCACATATTGCACAGGTGTAAATGACTACACATAATGCAAAGCAGTGGAGAATCAGACCAATTATGTGACAATAATTAAAGATAGGAAAGGCAAAGGAAGATGCATGCTGCTAAAAACTTTAATTGTGAGACTGAAGGGAAAGAAACTTAGAAGCAATGATTTTAATGTAGCATTTCAGTTAGAAGTTTTATTTAGTTGCAACACCTGCTTTTAATATGATTATCTTTTACTTACTTAGCATGCAATTTAGGCAGTAATCGTTTTTGATTTACCTCATTTGGAGATGCAGAGCTCCCCGTGTTTAGAAATGTTTTTGATGAGCTGGTTGTGTTATTGTCATGCGTCAATTAATTTGCCATTTACTACGTTATTGAAGATGTACATAAAAAAGATTATGAAGAAAACAAGAATGAATGCATAAAATATTAAAGTAGTAAACAGTTTAGTTAGGGTCAATGGCATAAACAGTGATCTATTCTGTAGATCCATCACAGGCTTTTCCTACAGCACCTCTCACTAAAGGATCTAAGTGCATCACACACATCACTGTGATATAATAGCAGCTACACTGCTATCACCAAGTGACATTAGAAGTATGTCTACACAGCAAAAGCTGTGCACAGGCTGGCCTACCAGAGCTACCACTGTGCAGGAACTAGCCTATCCAGGCTGGCTTGAATCCAGCTAGCGCAGGTAACAATAGCAATGAAGACAGCGAAGCATGGGCTTCAGTGTGGGCTAGTGAGCCAAATATGCATGCCAAATATGCATCCAGGGGCCATACTAGGCTTGCACTACCCACACTGAAGCCTGGGTGGCGCTGTCTTCACTGCTATTGTTACCAGCGCTAGCTGGATTCAAGTTAGCTCGGGTTTAGTGTGTGGGTGGCTGGGCGGTCAGACTAGATTTTATTTTACTCTGATTTTGGGTTCTCATTCTTCTGAAATCATCTACTTCTCAATGGCAGAACTGCTGCTGGTCATCACTTTGTCCCTGATCCTGCAAAAGAACCCTATGCATGGAAACTCATGCCTGTATGGATCCCTTTGCAGGCCTGGGGTCTTTCACAGAATGGCAGCCTTACACATCCTGTGAGATCTTGCAAGCATCCTAGAATGTATAAAGTCCTCCTTGTGCTGCCTACACCTATCACCTTGGCGGTTCTCAAGCCTTGAATATAAATATCACTTAAACGGGCAGAACTTTTAGAATTAACTGAAGGATAAGGTTATATACAAGATAATGTATTATGGGCAAGTTGTCACAAAGCTGATAAATTAGTTAATATTTTTATGTCACTTTGAAATGCAGAGCACCGTATAAGTGCTCAGAGTTATTATTATGTAAAAGCTCCTAATAAATGTGAACAGCAATGAAAATTTTAGGAATGGGCTGAAAATGCTATGAGCTCATTTATGGTATGAAAAACTGGCTGAAATACTGAGAGAGTGAAAAATTTGTTTTTAAACTCAATGGAGAATATATGAGAAAGGATGGGACACCCTCCTCCCCCGAGTACCCTAATCAGATGCTATTAGACTATTGAAAATGGGGACTAGGGCCCTGCAATTTGAGTGAAGGATGCTTTATAGAAATATGCTTATGAATGTAAATATGATATAACTGGAATATGTTTTATGTTAGATATGCCATGTAACATATCCGTGCAAAGGTTATGTTCTTCTGCATGTATTTGTTCTATTTGTATGAATGCATCATTCTTTTTATCTGAAACTAAAAATATGAAATATAACTCTGAGGTCCTATTGTAATTATGTAAAGTGTGGGCCATTAATGGTGGTTTGGACTCTTGATGGCTCCCATTAACCAGGACAATTGACTGTAGATGGCTCTGTTTACTTGCAAGCCTTCCTGTGAATCAGGCTGGGGAGAATGAAGGCATGGGGTCTCACAGGACATGTGACCATGTCACCTGGTACTGGAATCCATCTTAAACCTGGGGCTTTTCCATTTAGAAGGGGCGGGGACCCAAAGAGACAAAATATTCCCGCCTTGTGCCAAAGCTATATAAGGGGATGGAACAGAACAAAGGGGGCTGCAGTCATGAGGAATCCCCTAGCTACCACCTGAGCTGGAACAAGGACTGTATCAGGGGAAAGGATTGGGCCCAGACTAGAAGGAGACTAGTCTGTCAAAGAAGCTTATTGGAATATCTCTGAGGGTGAGATTTACCTGCATTTAGTTTCCTACTGTATTAGGCTTAGACTGGCGTGTTTTATTTTATTTTGTTTGGTAATTTACTTTGTTCTGTCTGTTATTAATTGGAACTACTTAAATACTACCTTTTGTATTTAATAAAATCACTTTTTATTTATTAATTAACCCAGAGTATGTATTAATACCTGGGGGGGGGAGGGGGGAGGGGGCAAACAGCTGTGCAGATCCCTCTATCAGTGTTACAGAGGGCGAACAATTTATGCCCTGTATAAGCTTTATACAGGGTAAAACGGATTTATTTGGGGTTTGGACCCCATTGGGAGCTGGGTATCTGAGTGCTGGAGACAGGAGCACTTCTTAAGCTGTTTTCAGTTAAGCCTGCAGCTTGTGGGGGACGTGGTTCAGACTTGGATCTGTGTTTGCAGCAGGCTAGCATGTCTGGCTCAAACAAGGCAAGGCACTGAAGTTCCAAGCTGGCAGGGAAAATGGGCTCAGAAGTAGTCCCAGCACTTCAGGAGCCAGTCCCAAGGGGGTTTCTGTGACCCAACCCGTCACAGATGGGGGGGGGGGGAGCAAAGGTGACTGTGTACCACTTTTATACTCTCCTATTTCTGAGGACTGCCAGGGGTTGGTTCAGACCTCAGCACATGTTAGATCTGCCTTAAGATAACTAGTAATGGCCCCCAACTGGCCATTATGCCAGCTGGTATCACCAGAGAACAGCAGTACTCTGGGCCTGCCCCCAACATGTCAAATAGGCCAAGGAGGATCAGGAGTGAGCAGTTTAAAGCATAGGTGTGCACACGGGGTGTGCCGGGTGTGCCCAGGCACACCCTAATGCACGGGTGGGGAAATGGCCCCACTCTCCCCGTGTGGCAAGCCACGGGGTCTGCGGTCCTGGGCCGGAGTGCCCGGTGGAGCGCAGCAAGCCGCCGGCCCCTCCCCCCTCCCCTGGAGCCATGCCGCCGCGCGCACAGCATTCTGAGGGGTGGGGCTGCCCGCTCCTGCGGGGCAGTGTGTCTGGCTCTGCGTGGAGCAAACGTGCTGCTAGGATCCTCATGGTAAGGGGTCCGGGTCCGGGGGGGTTGGATAAGGGGTGGGGGCAGTCAGGGGACAGGGAGCAGGGTGGGTTGGATAGGGGGTGGGATCCTGGGGGGGTGGTTAGGGGCGGGGGGGTTTTGGAGGGGGCAGTCAGGGAGCAGGGGGGGTTGGATGGGGCATGGGAGTCCCGGGGTCTGTCAGGGGGTGGGGGGTGGATAGGGGTCAGGGCAGTCAGGGGACAGGAAGTAAGGAGGGTCCGGGGAGCAGTTAGGGTGGGGGGTTCTCTGGAGGTGGTGGTCAGGGGACAAGGAGCTGGGGGGGGTTGTATGTGTCAGGAGTTCTAGGGGTCCTGTCAGGGGGCAGGGAGTGGTTGGATAGGCGTGGGAGTCCTGGGGGTCTGTCTGGGGGTGGGGGTGTGGATAAGGGTCGGGGCAGTCAGGGGACAGGTAGGGGGTAGGGTCCTAGGGGGGCAGTTAGGGGCAGGAGTCCCAGGAAGGAGTAGTCAGGGGACAAGGAGCAGGGGGGGTTGGGGGTTCTGAGGGGGGCAGTCAGGGGATGGGAAGTAGGAGGGAGTGGATGGGGGCAGGGCTAGGGCGGGGCTCCCTGGGTGCACACCCTAATGTGCTGCGCACGCCTATGGTTTAAAGCCAATTCTACCCAAGAGAGGGATTTTCCTATGCTGAGGGAATCCCCAGCTGCTCAATTAGGACAGCTAGATGGCTCCTTTATGACATCAGTGTGGTGCAAAGGGCCTGTATTGTGGGTCAGGATCTGGTCCTAATGGCTGGGCTCTCCATTGCCTTGCACTTTTGTGTAGTCATTAACACCAAAGCAAAATGAGTGCTGAGCAGTGTGAAAAAGTGCAGAATTCTGATACAGGAGCATTTCACAACTGCTTGGCATTCATTTTACACAGGGTGCAAATGACAACGTCATGTGAGAATGAGGCCCATAATGTTGTTACAACGATGCTAAAGAACAGTAATTATTGGTATGTAATATGCAATATGCAGATGATAAAAGGCGCAAATAACCACTGTTTTAAGGAAACTTGCACTACTGGATCAAACACTTTAAAGCCAGGATATGCCATGGCAGTCTTTCATGTACCAAGAAAGGCACTGACTGACTAAAACTCAAAGAGAGCTGCTTGTTGATATACTTAGAATTGGTTGTTATTTTGACTGCATTAAAATAGGGGCGTGCAAGCCTCAATAACTGTAGGAATGCTGGCCTCCCTAAACACTTTTAAATCCATTAAATGAGGGAGAGGAAGGTTTAGTCTATAAAACAACATGCATCGGTTTGTGTTTTGGGTTACCAGGGGAACAAACAGACTCAGCTGGATTCTGGCTCAGCGGTAATGACAGCAAATGAGGGCACAGCTAAAGCTGCAAAAAAAAAAAAAAAAAAAAAAGGGGGGTGGGGGAAATTCCAACAAGGGGAAAAATATAGGCAAGAAATTAAAGCCCCTCAAAATATGGACAAATGGCAAGAACAATGAAGCAATGAAAGAAACACAGTACATTTATCAAAGTGGTGCCATCAGACTCTGGGCCTGCTTCTGTGTTCCCTACAGTCCCCAAAGAGTTCAGTGGGAATTTAGCTTGTGATATTTGCATAAAGCGCCCCGTTTCAGTGAACATTTCTGCCAGTGGACTCATTTGCTAGATAATTGTGAGCATAATAATAAGGGAGCACAAAATAGGTTTGAACACAGCGTGAACCAACGTCACCTCAATCTTATCTGGATCGAGTCTTAGCCAGTGAATTCACTTAAAACATAAAAGAATATACAAGGGTTGTTTTTTCATCACTCACCCTGTTTGGGTCATAGTGAGAGTCTTACTCCCAAAGCGTTGGGTTTACGAACTAAACAAGATGGAAAAGCTGTGTGGATATTACATCCAACTTCATTGAGGTCATTCCTGAAAAATGCCTTCTCATGGGTTACAGGGCCCTACATGGTCCAGAGTGAACAAGGGCTTAACTCCAGCACAGCTTCCTTCTCCCTTGAACAGGTGCTCCAGGGAAGGATTATGAGAACAGCTGCTTGAGAAGCAGCAGGAATACATACTCTTGGGCTGCTCTGTCCTCCAGGGTCTTGCGCCGGGCTTAAACTATGGAGGTTTTTTTTTTAATGTTAGTTTATAACTAACTCTTTGAGAGAGAGAAGATGGGGGAGGTAATATCTTTTATTGGACCAACTTCTGTTGGTGAGAGAGACAAGCTTTTGAGCCACACGGAGCTCTTCTTCAGGTCTGGGAAAGGAACTCCCAGCACCACAGCAAAAATGCAAGGTTTGATTAGCACAAATAGCACATATTGTAAGGGACCATTCAAGATAGAGTAGCTTGGTAATACCTCTGCAATCAAAAGACAAAGAGAGGGGGCTAGTGGGTTATAGGTTGTTGTTATAAGCAATAAATCCATTGTCTCTGTTCAGTCCATAATTTTTGGTGTCTAGCAGAGTAATGAATTTAAGCGCCCAGGCTCGTCTTTTGAAAGTGTTGTGCTGGATTCCTATGAGGATGGAGACTGATAAGCCACATATACAGTGATTGCTTTGTGAAAAGCGTTCCCCTATAAGTAAATAGAGTGGTTTTTTTTTTAATCATTTTCCTGTGTGAGTTCAAGAGCATCGTGATTGTCTGGTTTCACCTACATTGTTGTTATTGGGCCATTTAGTGCACTGGATGAGGTATACCACATGTTGTGATAGGCATATATAGGATCCAGGGATCTGGAAAGGTGTGTTGTGGGGGGGTGTTGATCATTGTAGCAGTGGAGACATGTCTGCAGGTTTTGCATCTGTTGTTCTGGCAGGGTCTGGTGTCGCTTTGAGTTGGTGGGTCCTGGTCTGTGGGGAGCTTGCTTCTAGTCAGGGCCGGCTCCAGGCACCAGCTCACCAAGCATGTGCTTGGGGCGGCGCCTGGAGGGGGGCGGCACGGCGGGGCGCTTCGGCCCGAGAGTGGGGCCGCGACTGGGCTCGCCACCCTTCCCGCGGCGCTCCGGCCGCCGGGGAGAGCGGAGCCGCAGTGGGCTCGCCGCCCTCCCCCTGGCGCTCCGGCCGGTTGGGGAGAGCGGAGGGCCCCGGCCGGGCTCTGGCCGCCGGGGAGAGCGGTGAGCCCCGGCCGGGCTCGCCGCCCTCCCCCCGGCGCTCTGGCCGCCGGGGAGAGTGGAGAGCCCCGGCCGGGCTCTCCCCCCTCCTCCCGGCACTCTGGCCGCCGGGGGCTCGCTGCCCTGCTCCCGGCGCTCTGGCCGCTGGGGAGAGCGGAGAGCCCCGGCCGGCGCTCTGGCCGCTGGGGAGAGCGGAGAGCCCCAGCCGGGCTCTCCGCCCTCCCTCCGGCCGGTCGGGGATTGCGGGCCCGCGGCTGGGCTCGGCGCCCTCCCCTGCCGCGCTGGGGGGGGGGAGGCGGGCGGCGGGGGGCTTTTTTGCCTAGGGCGGCAAAAAAGCCAGAGCCGGCCCTGCTTCTAGTGATGAGCTTGGAGAGGTTGGGGGGTTGTTTGAAGACCAGAAGTGGGAGTGGGGTTTCAGGATGGGGTTTCCATCGAGTATGGGATGCAGGTATGGGATGTAGGTAGTTATTTGATGATCCCTCAGAGGGGTTCCATGGGTGGGGTGGTAGGTGACAACTAGGGATGTGCAATCAGAGGGGATTTTATTTCTGTATTGAAGCAGGTTCTCTCGGGGTATTTGGGTGGCCTGTTCCATGATGCAATCTACTTCTCTGGTGGAGTATCCTTGTTTGTTGAAGGCGGTTTTAAGTGTGTTAAGGTGTATATCCTGGATTTTAGCCTCGAAGCATATTCTGTGGTATCTGAGTGTCTGGCTATAGATAACAGATGTTTTGGCGTATTTGGAGTGATTACTGGATCTATGAACTAGGTGTGGTGATCCGTGGGATCCTTGTGTATGGCTGTCTGGAGGGTTCCATTGCTGAAGCTGATTGTGGTGTCCAGGAAATTGATGGTGGTGCGGGAGAGTTCCAGAGAGAATTTAATGGACGGATGGTGGTTGTTGAAGTTGTGGTAGAAATCTCGGAGGGAGTTTAAGCCGTCTGACCAGGGGATGAAAATACCGTTTTAAACTCCCTCACAGATTTCCTCACACAGGAAAAATATAAAAGACCACAACACCCTTGTCTCTCTCACCAACAGAAGTTGGTCCAATAAAAGACATTACCTCACCCACCCTATCTCTCTAATATCCTGGGATCGACACGGCTATAGCTACACTACAAACAACTAACACTTTTGTTATAAACACTAATCAAGGCTTTTAGGAAAAGACCTTGCTGGCTCTGACTGCTTTTTCCCTGCTGTGTTATTCCACTAGCTTACATGCCAGTACAATGTTGCATGCAGGCTCCTGTGGAGAGCTGAAGATCATAGTTAGGATGTTGCACAGTTCAGACACTGAGGAGTAGTCTACATACCCTCAGAATTCTGCGTGGAGGCACCCAACATTTATTTTGTGGCTTGTAGTACCCTCTGCATCACATGTCTCTTCAACAAAAGCATCCCTCCCTGTTCCTTTACTTCTGCCTCTGGGCTCAGAGAGGCAACTCCCCACCTCTTGAACACGCTATTAGCTTCAGAAAAAGATTCGTCCCTAGCTCTAATGGGGCAAAAAGCCACTCAGCCACCTCCACTCAGAAGGTGCCCTGTCCTAAAGCACCTGCACTGGGCAGCCTAATAGAAACTTCCGACCCCTGGCATCATCAACAGAAGTGTTTACTGAATTCCAGTCACTACATTCCAGTCACAAACCTGTGCAACCCCACTGTAGGCTACTGAAGCAGAACAGTAGCATTCTGTAACACACAGAAATGATTACACAAGGTGCATGGCAGCAGAGAGTCAGGCCCTTTGTCTTCAGTTTTTATGTACTGGGCTAACAATTTCCCCTGTGTTACGCTATTACATTCCCACCTCCCATGCCCTCTTCTCTACTACAGTGACGGCAGCCTCATTTCCTGTTTGTTCAGTTCTCCCACACGTACCTCTACATCTTCTTTCATGCCAACTCTGTGCATGCAACGCCTTTCCTGAGTTTGTCCTCAAAACCCCATCTCGCTCCTTTTTAAAATCCATTATCACGGCTCACGTCTTCAGTGGTTAAACCTGCTGCTGATTAAGTCTCATACTGTTTCATTTTTCTGTGCTCTATCACGCTGCAGAGTAGCATACACTGTATAACCATGTAATCTTATTACATGGTGTTACTCACCATTCTTCCCCTCTGTCTTGTTAGCCCCTCTCATTACACCTTGCCGGTAGTGAGGCCCTGATGCTGCAGTTGACAGCACATGGGTAGACAGCTACACCAGCACAGAACGCCACTAAGTGTCAGTTGCAAGATCAAGGCCTTAGCCGCTAAACTCCTTCACGCAGGGCTCGTGTCTTTTTGCTGTGAGATTCCCGGCACATCTTTAGATGCTCTTTAAATAATAATCTCCAAATATATGCCCTTGTAAGAAAGCGTATTCTTCTGGGGCAGATTTAAGGGTCAGACCATGGTCAGCAAACATGAAGCATGGGGCCCAATGGTCACGTTTCCTGAGGCTTTTTTAAAATGTTAAAAAACACACCCATAAAACAAAAATCACAGGGCTAAACAAAAGTGGAATCTCACCCACACTGTGCTGGCTTGCTGATTCCAATTACTGGAACCTCGCACCACGGCGACACTTTTCCTTGGCAAATTGTTCTATGATGCTGTCCAGCTCCAACCTTGCTGTCTCATCTCATCTTTTCCAACAGCAAGGAGAGCAAAGTCGCTGAGCCATGTCTGTGACAGTGTTGAATGCATGTAGTTTTTGACACCTCTTAATGTGCTCAGTAACACAAATATTTTTCTTTTTGTTTTGTAAAACCAGACTTGTATTTGTCTTTATGGTTTTCATTTTCAAACATATGAGAATAACTAAGTTGGAAGTATATAGGCCTAAATAAAGTATATTTTTGTGCAGTTTAATTTTTCCTTCAGTTGTGGGGGTAATCCTAAAAAAAGTTGATTTTCTGTGCAGAATCTAGCAGAGAAAGGCCGAATTAGAGTGGGGCTGGCTGGGGAGAGTGCTGTGGGGCTGGGGAGAGGCCAGAGCAGGCAGACACAAAAACTGTGTGTCCCACAGCAAGAGGAGGATATGGAGCCTATGGGAACAAACTACATTTCCCAACAGCAGCCCCTTCAGCACAGGAGCATGTCCAGTGGCTGTGACCCCTGCATGATGGGTAGGAAGCATCTACTACTACCACATTGTTGGGCAGGCTCAGTGCTGTAGCATTTTGCAAAGGCATAGCATTGCAGGACAGGTGGGGGTGGGTCCCCTGGCAGTGACACACCTATAAAAATGGGGGCTGATGGCCAGGGGCTGCGTTAGACACATGCAACCCATGCAACTGCATCAGCCCTGAGGCAGCGAGGGGGCCCCTTGCCTGGTAATTGACTCCGCTACTTGTGAGGGTGAGGCCCTGGAATTGCGTGAGGAGGGCAGGTGGCAGTGGCAGTGGCAGAGAAGTAGCTGGTGCAGTTGCTGAGGGGCCCATGCACTTGGAGGGCCCCGGCTCAGGGCTGCTCGGCTGCACAACACATCCCTGGCGCAGGCTGCTGCCATTTTCTCCGGCCTGCTGGAGCGTCTAGGAAGAGCAATGTGCTGCTCCCCACTGCCCACGTTTCAATTTCCACAGGGCCTCCACAATGGGGACTCTGCCATGAATTCCGGTTAGTGGGGCCACCAATGGCTGACGCTCTATGTTATTCGGAGGCCCCTCCTCCCCTCCCATTGCCTGGGCAAATTCAAATGTGGGCAGCAGGACCTGGGGTGCTGCTCTTCCTAGCGGCTCTGACTCTAGCTCTGGTGGCAGCAGCACTGATGTGCTCTGACTCCTGCAACAGCAGTCCTGGCTTTGGCGGGAGCAGTGGTGCCGGCTCTAACGGCAGGTGCAGGGCCCGGGCAGAGGGAGCAGATGGCACGGCGTGGAGCTGGGCAGGTGGGAGGATGGGGGAGCAGAGCCGGCGTGCAGAGTGAGGTAGGGTGAGGGAAGTGAGAGGGCCCACAATAAAAACCTGCATTGGGGCTCATCTTTTTGTTCCTCTGCCAGTGGCAGATGGGAGAGGGAGACGCGGGGCGTGGAGCGGGGGGCCCGGTCAGCCTTTGCTCACCTTGCTGGTTGTTAAATCTGCCACTTAAGCTCTTTTATGAACAGTTCAGCGAGACCTAATATTTCCTCTTTGCCACATCCGTGTCTCAAGACTGAGAAAAGTGCTTGATAATGAGCAGCACATCTCTTGCAATCTTCTAATAAATAGCTTAGAGTGGACATACAGTGGTAACATCTCATTTCAAAGTAATCAACATATCAGTGCCTATTTACAAAAGTCTTCTTGTTAAATTCATATTTTTGGGCCATCTTCTGGTATTATTTTGTGTTTTAACCCATGAGATAGGTTCCCTATACATATTTCATCTTATAATTTTGAATACATAAATAAATAAGAGTACTATTTAAAAGCTACTAGCTGGCTAATAAAGCCACTAAGGCTATGTCTCCACTTGTGGCAGAGTATACAGTACTGGCAGGTTTCAGAGTAGCAGCCGTGTTAGTCTGTATCCGCAAAAATAACAGGAGTACTTGTGGCACCTTAGAGTACTTGTGGCACCATAGAGTACTGGCACTATGCCACAGTGAAAGGCAGGCTGTGTCCATGCATGTCACTGAGGTGTGTAGCTACATGCAGCAGTGAAAGGCTCCAGCAGTGGGAAAAGGCTGTTATATGCGTGTGCAGTGCCTAACACAATGAGGCCACAATTCCTGATTGGAGCTTTTAGACACAACTGCAATATAAATTAATAACAAATCCCAATAATAATAAAATAAAATAATAATAAGAATAGATCAGTTTACATCAGCTAAAAATGAATAGTGCAGAGACCCTGTGAAATTCTTGCAGGCTGAGTGTGATGCTTTCTGTAAACACATAGCTTTCTGTACTAAAACAAAGTTGTTCTGCAGGGTATATTTTGTGCATCCAGGCTCTCTGCTGCAAATGTGAAAATTCCTTTTGTGCCAAGGAAGTGTCTGATTTGGTTCCTAGATCTTCAGAAAAATGAAGGAAGTGTAATCCATAGGCTTATACTGCAGCATTTGATATATTTTTTATAAATACTGTACTAAGAAAGGAAGACGCAGTGGGAAGGTGACATGGATTTTAGTTGAATCCTGTCCTGTGTGTCTCTGCACCCATGCAGAAAGCAGGCAAGGCAACTTAGTTAGAAGAGTCCAGAAACAGGGTGTGAAGCTACCAGACATACTCAATAACTGTTTCTGAAGATCTGCATAGGGTTTCTATTATGGGGAAGCAGTGTTGCTGGTCCCACACAATCACACATTCACCTTCTGAGAGTTGAGCCAATTATTGCTCAGTAAAGAAAAGGTTATAAATACTGGGAGTTGGAGACAGGCCTGTGGACTCAGCAGCTGACTGATGCAGGACTGAGATGTGTCTGATGTGAGTGTTGCGCCCGAGACCCTTACCTACAAGACACCCTACCTTGCTGGAAGCTGAAGAGATGACCAGCTATTGAGGAAGGAACTGGAATTGCTGCTGGCTCTGAGGCTCTTTGGCCTGTTTTTGCTGAGAAGATGATAATGAGTTTGGAGTGGAGCTGGGCTGCCATTCTCCTCTGGCTCTGAAGAGTTCAGGTGACACACATGCACTCTGATGCCACACTGCAGAGATTAAGAAGTCATCTTTGTGAGAAGACTGGAGGGAAGTATGTAGGTGTGTGTTAAGGTGTACCTGGCATTGAAGCGTATTTAACAGCAATGAAGTGGGGAAGGCTGTGTGGGAAAAACACCAACAGAGGTACTGCATAATAGTTTTAAGAAAATAATTCACAAGTATTCCAAATGCCGGTTGCAAAAGTCTGTAAATATTACATTTCATTTCTTAAGAACTTGTATGGTACACTCTCTTGGAGGTTTAACTCTGTGTAATATTTTTAGCATCATGAAAAGACTGAGCTCTGGCCCGTACTTCAGCAGATAAGTAGTCTGAGAGGCAGGAAAAAGTGGAGAGTCTGAGAATTATTCATACTCTTATCTCAGTACCCCTCCTAATGTGTTACAGAGGCCAGGGCCAATAGATTGCAATTGCTTTATTGCTTCGTAATGTTTGTGTGACC
Source organism: Emys orbicularis (assembly GCF_028017835.1). Taxonomy (NCBI): domain Eukaryota; kingdom Metazoa; phylum Chordata; order Testudines; family Emydidae; genus Emys; species Emys orbicularis. Next base: position 136,453,757 of record NC_088685.1, on the reverse strand, counting down.
AGGTGCTAACTAACAAATATATGAAGAAGAGGCTGCAAGCATGGAAGATATGGTGCTGTGATGTACATGGAAAACATGGTGTGAGCAGTGCATGTTATAAAACAGATGTCACTTTTGCAGTAGATTTCACAGTGAAAACATTCCTATAATTGATCATTGTTATTTTTAGTCACCTGATCTTGAAATACTGCTACCAAAACTGCACTCCATGAAATTCAAGTAGCAAGCCACCTTGTTAATTCCACTAACATGCTAGCATTGAAACAAGGATTGATGTAGGTTTTTCCCTATGTGTGCTTTTGGTGCTCTTGAATGAGAATTTCAGCCCATAATTTACAAGCGATAACACTGCAGGTGGGTTACAAAGTGCTTTTCCTCACAGCTGAAAATATTTTGTATTTTACTAATGCAACACTACACCCACAGTAATACTCAGGCTGCTGTAGAGTTTCATTACTGTAATAAAGATATTGAGAGGGCTGTTTGGTGGCAAAGTTACACAACTAGTGTGATGGGCTTAGCAAAGAAAGGACACTTAAAATGCAGATGTTGGTTTGTTTTGCAAAGCAACTTGTCTCTATTATATACTAAGCCCATGTTTTAATGTTGGTCCAGTGGATTATGGAACTAGATTTTTTCTGTAAACTAATCTGCACGATAGTTGGAGTGAGGGCAAGTCTACACTCAAGTGCTACCACCAGCTGTGCACCAACATAAGGGCCAGGCAGAATCGTTCTCTCATTGTCTCCGCTAAAAGAGATGGTGTTTGGAATGACTGTCCCCAAAAGTCTACTACTACTCGAACATCAAAAGCCAGGATTCCTTTTCCTCTTAATGCTCCTTTTACACCTTCAAAGGGTCACAGGCCAGGGCAGGAACCTCTGCTGAAATTACTGGCAGAGTTCTTCAGGTTGGTAAGCTGGGCTCCTGGATTTTATAGAGGTTATGTGCCAAAGCATGAACCTGATCCATGAGAGACTTGATTCCCCTTCAGCAGTTTGTTAGGGCCTGATCCTGCAAAATGCTGAGTGCCGCCAGCTCCCATTGGCTCAGCACCTTCTGAAAATTATGCCCATAAAAGTTGAGGCTGCAAAGGGCCTGGTTGAGCGTCAGCCCCTAAATGGCTAACTGATAATGTTTGTGATCACAATCAGTTGTGACTTCAAACTCACTGGCACAGGGCCGGCTCTGGCTTTTTTGCCGCCACAGGCAAAAAAGCCTCCCGCCGCCCCCCCCGCAGCGGAGGGCGGCGAGCCCCACCGGGGAGAGGGGAGCCCTGGCGGCCAGAGCACCGGGGGGAGGGCGGCGAGCCCCGCCGGGGCTCCGCTCTCCCCCGGGGGCCAGAGCGCCGGGGGGAGGGCGGCGAACCCCACCGGGGCTCCGCTCTCCCCGGGGGCCAGAGCGCCGGGGGGAGGGCGGCGAGCCCCGCCGGGGCTCCGCTCTCCCCGGCGGCCAGAGGCAGCGCCGGGGGGAGGGCGGCGAGCCTGGCCGGGGCTCTGCTCTCCCCGGCGGCGAGCCCAGTCGCGGACCCGCTCTCGGGCCGGAGCGCCGCGCCGCCCCCCTCCAGGTGCCGCCCGAAGCACCAGCTTGGTGGGCTGGTGCCTGGAGCCGGCCCTGCACTGGCACAACCTGGACCTAAATATGCACCAGGAAGCAGGGGCGGCAAGCTGCGGGGGGCGCGCTGTGAGGGCGGCAGTCAGGCGGCCTTCGGTGGTGTGCCGGTCCCACGGCTTCGGTGGCAATTCGGCGGTGGGTACGCCGAAGCCGTGGGACCGGCAGATCACCCGCAGAAACGCTGCCGAATACGCGTGACCGCGGACTGAAGGCCGCCTGACTGCCGTGCTTGGGGCGGCAAAAAACATAGAGCCACCCCTGCCAGGAAGGTCTATTGTATCTGTTGTATTTCATCTTATTTTCAGGCTTTCCTATAGATCTGTGTGATCTCTAGTGGCTGTATAAATGAATTCCCACAGAGGGTTGAGAAAAGCAGAAACACTGAGATTTCACTCTCTGCCTCCAAAACTGTCTTTTATGTAACTATAATGATTTGAAAATATGGATAATTCAACATATTCTTTTTTGCCAAGTGAAAGTTGTTTTCCCCTCTAAAACAAAATAATTGAATAGTTTGACATTACCAGCAGGCACCATTATACTATGTGTTTATTTACACATTCAGCACCATAAATATATATTTAAATGTGAGTGGTTCCGAGATGGATCATGGAAGTCTATTTGAGTTAATACAGACTATAGCTAGAATTTTCAAATCTAGGTGCCTGAAGTTAGGTTCCTAAATTACCATATTTAGGTACCTAAGTAAACATTCTGGCTGATGTTTTGCTGCTTTTAAACTTTTGGGGTTTAAATATTTTGGGGATTTACTACTCATTTGTAAGAAACCGCTCTGTTCTGAAACTAAACGAGAAAATTGTTTTTTTAACTTAAAAAAAAAAAGGCTCATCTCTCCCTTAGAGTGTAGAAGGAGAAACAATTGGTTTTACTCAGTATTGTACATGTGCCAAACTATGTATTTGCACAATAAATGGTCTCAGGAAATGTCTAAATATGTTAGACTAGAATGGTTCCAAAAGAAGCAAATAATACAAATCTTACCAACTGCCTGAATACATATTTCCAAGATTCCTCCCTCTTAATATGCACTCAGATGCCTTGATGAGAGATTGTGTAAACTAACATTAAGAAAAAAAACCACGAGGAAAATTCACACACAGTGAACTGCTTCAGGAAATTATAAAGTACTGAGTTTAAATTGTCCAAAGCAAAGACCTTCAGAAATGAAGAGGAACTCCATTCTGAGCATGTCCTACCTAGGGTTACCATACATCTGGATTTCCCAGACATGTCCAGCTTTTTGGTCCTCAAATCCCCATCCGGGGGGAATTGCCAAAAAGCCGAACATGTCCGGGAAAATGCCGGCATCCCTGCCCCAGTCCCCTGCTTACCTGAGCGGCTCCGGCAGGCTGCGAGCTGCAGGCGGATTCCCCGCTGCGGCGGCGGAGGCTGCTGCTCCCCCCAGACACCTCAGCTCTGTGTAGCTGAAGAGCCGAGCTGCCCGAGCGCTACCGGCTTCACGGTTTGCCGGGCAGCCCCCAGACCTCCAGACCCACTGTGCCCCCGGCCGGGCGTTTCCCCAGCGCAGCCGGAGCCCGGGAGGGGAAGCGCCCGGCCAGGGGCGCAGGGTCTGGAGGTCTGGGGGCTACCCGAAAACCGTGAAGCTGGTAGCGCTCGGGCAGCTCGGCTCTTCAGCTGCACAGAGCTGAGGTGTCTGGGGGGAGCAGCAGCCGCCGCCGCGGGGGAATCCGCCTGCAGCTCCCCGAGCGCTACCGGCTTCACGGTTTGCCGGGCAGCCCCCAGACCTCCAGACCCTGCGCCCCCGGCCGGGTGCTTCACCTCCCGGGCTCCGGCTGCACTGGGGAAGCGCCTGGCCGGGGGCGCAGCGGGTCTGGAGGTCTGGGAGCTGCCCGGCAAACCGTGAAGCTGGTAGCGCTCAGGCAGCTGTTTCGCGTGGCTGGGAGGGAGGAGGGGGAATGCGGGGCGCTCAGGGGAGGGGGCGGAGTTGGGGCGGGGACTTTGGGGAAGGGGCGGAGTTGGGGCGGGACCTGGCCGGGGAAGGGGCGGAGTTGGGGCAGGACCAGGGGCGGGGCCAGGGCCCCGTGGAGTGTCCTCTTTTTTAAAACCTTAAATATGGTAACCCTAGTCCTAACCATGTCACAGTACTGCATCACACACAAAGCTGTATGTAAAATTACCTACCAGGGTTAACTCCTGCAATAATATTGCACTAAAAGTCGCAGTTAAGGACAGAGGGTGAAATCCTCACCATATTGAAGACAATGAGAGTTTTGCCACTATCGTCAATACAGCCAGGATTTCACCTAGACTATATTACCCACACTCCCCCATGATGTAGCAGGCCTGCACAAAGTCTATGCAACATTTAAGTCACATTCATTGGCTTAAGTGGGACTGAAGTGGTGTGTAGACCTTATCCAGACCACTTCACTGGGCTGAATTTCAGCTGGGGGGTGGTGGTGGCGGTTAATTCTCCACTGGTATAAGCGTAATGCCGACAGACTCCAGTCATTGGCAGGCAGGCAGGATCAAACCTGGGACCTTTAGAGTTAAATGCATGAGCCTCTACTGCATGAGCTAAAAGCCATAGGCCTCTTACCTAAGGCTGTAGAGCAGACTCATTCATCTCTAAATTGTCTCGGTGCCACTAGAGACAGAACATCACACCCAGGTGGTGTGTGGGTTACATAAGCGGATGCAATTCCACTGATTTCCACATCACTACAATGAATTTAGCCCAGTATTTCAGCTTTTCTGGGTTTTCCCAGTTTAATCCAAACGCTTCCTGTCAAATCAATTTTGTTTATTTTGTGTGGATTCAGTTTGTTAGAATAAATGCCTGAGTCAGTGTTTTCTAATATAGCAAATAAACAGCATGGGATGGCTCTGATATTTCTTTGCGTATGGTCTCCTGTTTAGAACTTTTGCCCCATCCCACCTAAAAACACACAGAATGGCGTATGTGACCTGCAACCTTCTCTATTGGAAACAAGGCTGGTGCTAGAATGTAATAGCTGGGGTTCCCTGAACAGCATCAGCAAAATCTGCTCGTCTACCAATGCCTGCTCCTCACTTCACCAACCATGGCTCTATATCTCATGGCACTGACTCAAACCCACAGAGTGAATTAATATTGTTCAGAGCCCTGAGAAGGCAACATGCAGAGTGGAGCAACTATTCTTTGATCTCTTCCCATCACGAGGCCCCTGGCTGCTAGGGTCCTGAACTCATCAAGGGGATAGAGGCAGCATGGAAGGGATAATACCATAGACAGTTTTCTTGCTGGTCACCACCCCAACCTTGTTGCTGCAGGAAATTTCTGATTTCTTCCTGCCCTAAAATCTAGCAGCGGGGAGTATGTAGGCCTAAGCTTTGGTAGGCCTTGCGGTCTCCGGCTTCATTAAAGTTTCAGGCCCTAAAGCCTGATCCAAAGCCCACTTAAGTCAATAGAAAGGCTTCCACTGACTTCAGGGTGCTTTGGATCACACCTGTAGGGAGCAAGAATGAAGAGTTAATATTGATTAAAACACTGTGCTCACTGCTGATCACTGCTTTCCAAATGTATTTGCCGTAAACTCCAATATACTGCAGCTACTATTACTACAAGTTGCAAAACAGTGGTGCTCAAGATACCACACTGGTTTCCTACTTTATTTCTAGGGAAATACCTGTGGTATCTCAGACACCACCATGTTGTAACTATTTAAAAATGTTGCCCTCAACTACTGTAGTATTACATAGTACTTGCAAAGGTAAACAGTAATTGTAGAAATAGCTGGATTTTTCAACAAAATATTGTGACGCTGTCTCCAATTTCTTCAAATTACTTTGACTGCCTTATTCTAAGTTCTTATTCTAAGGCTGCTTAATATTTATCACTACAAAAAAGGAACGCTGGGCAGATTCTTTGTGGAGTGAATTGATTTAGTGCCACTGAAGTCAATGGAACTACACTGATTTACACCAGCTGAGGATCTGACTCACTTTGTATATATCAACTCATTTAAAATGTATAGCAGTATTCCCATAAATCCTTATATATATTTGGAAGCTGCAAAGCTTATATGCACTCGAATTACATTAGGATGAATATTTCATTCCTTTACGTGAACTTTAGTTACAGAAGACAGTGTACATTTCTGTGGGTATATTGGCTGGTCTTCCACAAGCAAGTGTGCAGCTAACTCAGAGGCAGATGACATGATAGGAAGTGTCACAAGGGAGGTAAAGGTCAGACTGTGGCATTAATGTGCTGGTTACACTTTAAAGGAATTACACTGTGTATATTAATAAAAGTGGACATGACAATAGATTTTCTTTGGAATCATATCTATCCACATTAACACCAAATGAGTTCACCCTGAAGCAATGTTATTACAATGAATTCCATAGGCATTATTAATGATCAGGCCAATATTATACACTGTTGTGCCCCAGTTTACTGCATGGGGTAGTTAACATTAATGGAATCATGAGATCAAGAGAAGCAATTCCTAAAAAAATCTGGTAACAAGTATTTGCTTTAGGAAGTACCTTTAAAAATTATGCTATGCATTTTGTGATGACATTTCATAACATTGTGCGTTATCTTATATTTCCTGCATTTCCACCTGAGAAGTGGTCAAATAATCTCTGCACAGTACATAAAACCTAACAGCACTTTGGCTATGTAAAGAAAGGTGCTATTTATGTTGTATATAAGCATCCAACCTCCACAAAATAAAGCATTCATAATCAATAATGATAGTAATTAATTATAAATACTTAGCGTGTGTAGTGCTATACAAACATTAAATACCTAAGAGGTTGATATCTTAAAGAGAAAGAAACTGAGGCCGAGGGCCAAGTTCATTCTATTTATTTGTCTTAGGTTTCTTGATAGTGCAGTATTTAAGCACAGCAGTATTTAAGCAAAGGTGAGTCTCCATGGACTTCTTTCTGTGCAGTTACACCAGGGAGGATTTTACCCTGGTAAGTTTACATGAGTTGCCCACGGCCTGAAAGGGACATATGACAATGGTAAGGAATCACAGAAAGAATCACTTTCTTCTAACTCTGAAGAAGGAACTTTATCAAAAGGAAAACAGCACCATTCTTAAAGCTACTGTCCTCTCTCTCTGCTTCATTGCAGAGCTTCTACTTAGAACCTTCAGCAGACCTGTCTGACTTCCTGCCACCAATTTAAAGAAACAGTACACACATCTTCACTATGATCAGAGTCAGGATTAGAATTCAGGCATTCTTGGCTCCCACTTATGCTCAAACCACTTACACTACACCTCACCCTGTACAATGTATACAATAATAAATCTTTAAGGCAGGTTAAACTTCCCTTTCAGTCAAAGGTAAACAACGTAAATACATCGTGGGGTTTAACTCTACATATTCAAGAATGGTTTCTGCTCCCCTCCATCTATGGTTTATATTAGAATGAAAGGAGTTATAAAAACTATAATCAGTTTCAATTAAAAGTTGTTCTTCTGCTCCAGACCATTCTTGAGGATTTATAAACTGAACAACAGACCAGCCAAGTAGCCTTGCTACAGTACTTGTCTGTTTCAGCATGTGGGAAGTCCAAAATCCCAAACCCAGCTTGATTCCTAATTCTCCAGACAGCCAGAAGATGGGAATATGTCAGAGTTGGGATGGTTCCATGTTTCTAAAAGGAACAAGGTGAACAGAAAGAATGGTGACTTATCCTACAATAACTGTGGTTCCTCAAGATGTGATGTCCACATGGATTCCACTCTTGGTGCGCATGTGCCCCATGTGCATGAGATCAGATTCTTTTGGCCAGCAGTGTCTATTGGGACCACACCTGTGCTCTGGAATCTGTCCTCACCCCCCACACCAAGGGCATAAAGAGTGGAGCAGGTCCAACTGTCCTTCATTTCCTTTGCCAATACACAAACCCAGTGGTATAGGACTCTGTAGTAATGGAGAAGGAGGGCAAGTAATGGTATCCGTATGTACAATATATCTCGAAGAACCACAGTTACAGTAAAGTAATTCTTCTTGGAATGACTGTCTACATGGATCTATTCTTGGTGACTAACAAACAGCTGTCTGCTTGAAAGCGGGTACAAGGAGTCGTGCTTAAATGACTACTGCAGGACAGCTCTACCAAAACTGGAATCCAATCTGGAAGCCTCGACTAAAGAATAATATTTTGTAAATATGTGGACTGGGCTCCATGTAGCTTCCTTACAAATTTCAGAAACAGGGACATTCTTCAAACAGGAATTGATGCTGGAGTCTTCCACAGGCTTTTGTGAGTACCAGTTTAACGGTTGGTACCAAAGCACCAGAGGGACTTTTGTCAGGCTGATAGCTGCCCTTCAACTGCTCAGATGGGGAGGGTGAGATCCAGGATGACTTGTGTCTGAACTTTGTAGGCACTGGGAAGGGTGACCTGTGTCTTGGCTAGACTCCTCTAGAGTGGTGCTCCTTCCTACTCCTTTCTGAAGCTGCCATCCCAGGGATCAAACCAAAGACTGCTGTCTCTCAGTGGATGTTGCCCTGGAGCTTGGGGTGGAACCATGGGTGGCTGGGCCACTCATCGAAAGGGACAAGGCACAGGACTGAATCTTTGCTAGGTCGTTTCTTTTTTCTGCTCATGAAAAAGGTCTGGGCAGAGGACTGATCCTTTGTTAGATCCTTCTTTTCCATGTTTGAAGAGACCTTCATGAAGTGCTCAAGAAGGAATAGTTTTAGGTGAGCTTCTCAGGCCTTTTGGTTCCATTTGGAGTGGCAGATGGAGCAGTGCTACAGGATATGCCCTTCCCCTAAACAAAAAAGGCATACAGAATGCCCATAATTTAAAAGTGTAGCAGCCTCACAAGGATTTTACTTTTGCCATGGTGGCTAGACCCCTGTGCAGGGGTGGCTGAGGCAGCTAGCCTATCAACTGATAAAAAGTTTGGAATTTTAAATACTTTTTAATGCCCTTAATGCCGTTGGGTCAGGGTGGGGCAGGAGGACACATAGGATGCAGGAGGGTCCTCCCAACCAACACTGCTGGCCAAAAGAATTTGATCTCATGCACACCAAGAGTGGGGAATGTATGTAGACAGTCACTTAAAGAAGAAGCCACAGTTGCCTGTTTTGGTACCTGTCCTGTGGAAGGAGGTGGATTAAACAGGGCCTGGATCTACCAATATTCTCCCCACCCTGCTTCACTAAATGAATAAATAAGGATCAGCCACTCTGGATGGACTCTTCCCTCCCTGTTTGCTCCTGACTCCCTGTTCGAGTGCATTTCTGAACTACCCAAACCCACAGAAGTCCCTGTGAGGCACAAAGAGCTTCCCAGCCTCACTAAGAACCTTGCCCCTCCTCAGCTCCTGCAACACCCTAGAGACCCCAGTCCCTATTTTCTTATGGAAGAGCAAGAATGGATACTGATAGTTCCTCTGGCCATTCTTATGCCAGTGTAATGGGAGTCAGCCCCATGAATCGGAGGCAGAATAAATCACCTTAAAAAATAGAATTACATTTCATTGCAAAGTTGTGCCAAAAGGAATGACAGGAAATCTAATTTAAACTAAAATGTTCAGGGAAGCAAGTGCCAAATTCTTTTGAACAAAAGGTCCCAAGGTCCCACGACTTCAGAATACACTTCCCATGTCACTTGTAATGAAGTTTTTGACTATACGGCCATGCCACCAAAGTCACAAGCCCCATTTATTTCTACTTTGTTAACATGACACATTTGGTGCATTATTGAAAATACATTTAATTTTTTTTCTCTCTCATACATTGGTTCAAAATATTTTACATTAATGCTAAAATATAGATGAAAATGCAGTGATGGAAAAATAGAACTAGTGTTCAGGTATAACACAAATACTTACAAAGCAATAGAGCTGCATAGCAGCGCACCCTTGTACAGAAGACTTGTACAAAACCTATGCACCACTGATCCCTTGGTCAGGGCTTGAGCCTGAACCACTGAAATAAATAAGAGTTTTGCTACTGACTTCACCAAAAGCAGTATCAAGCCAGTTACTCCTCAAAAATCAGACCCAAATAGGACTTAGTAGGCTTTCTGCTGGACCCCAGGAGAGGGGCAAATTTCTCCCTCCTGATCATTCAGATAATTATATCTCAAATTTCAAGGTGACTGATGGTTTCTGTGGGAGTCAAGAAGGAATCCACCTTCAACATCTTTTTGACTGCAAAATTGCCCACATACTCTATGGAGAGGGGGAAAGAGGGCCCCCTACCTCTGAAGCATCAGGAATTTGCTGGAAGCAGGATACCAGACTTGAAGACCCAATCACCAGATCCAGCATTAGCTTCTACAAGTATTTGAACATGTATAAAAACTGCCATCTAGCTCTGCCTGCCCTTCTAGGGCCCTAACTCACCTTCTGCCTGTTTAAATTTTCCATGTGCGCCCTCCTCCCCAATTAATGATATCTTAAGTGTGTTTTAATGGCAAGAGTCCCCAACCCCTATTAGAAAGATTATTATTAATGGATTTATACAGTGCATGGTATAATCTAGCAAGACAATTTATCTTGATGTTTGTTGTCTTTGGGTCACGATCCATAATTTAATTCGTAGCTAACTATCTTCTGCCAGAGGCACAACTGGACTGTTGCTTTTGTTGTTTCTTTTCTCCTTCTAATACAGAAAGACCATGTGCTCTCAAAACCATCCACTATCTAAAATAATGGTGGACTTCAACAGGAACGCGTGACAAGATAGCAATCAGAGGGATTTGGAAGGAAGGAGGGGGATCAGGGCTGGGGCAGTGGGTAGAGGCATGGGAGGAGTTCAGAGGTGCAGGCTCCGGGCAGTGCTTACCTTAAGCAGCTCCCAGAAGCAGTGATATGTCCCCTCTCCGGTTCCTACAGAGAGGAGCATCCAGGTGGCTCTGCGCGCTGCCCCGTCCACAGGCGCCGCTCCTGCAGCTCCCATTGGCCACGGTTCCCGGCCAATGGGAGCTGCAGAGCCGGTGCTTGGGGCAGGGGCAGCATGTGGAGTCCTCTGGCTGCTCCTACATGTAGGAGCCGGAGAGGGGACATGCTGCTGCTTCCGGGAGTCACGTGGAGCATGTGTGGAGCGGGGCAAGCGCCTGACCCCGCTCCCCAGCGGGAGCTCGAGGGCTGGATTAAAATGTCTGACGGGCTGGACATGGCCCGCGGGGCATAGTTTGTCCACCCCTGACTTAAAGGGAAGAAGAGTCTTGTGCTTAAGATAATGGACTGGGATTCAAGAGACTGAATCTGGCTCCAATTTGCAGCTTTCAATGCAGCTTTTCAGCTTTCACAGACTTTCTGTGTGACTCTGGTCAAGTCACTTAATTTCTTTGTGCCTCAGAGTTCTCACTTGTAAAATGAAGATAAAGCTTCTCTACTTCATAGGAGTGTTGCAAGTCAATTTCACTGGTATATTTTTGTAGTATTCAGACAATAAGTGAGGGGCACCAGATAAGAACGTAGTTAGAGAGAATATAAACTGTAGGCTTCAGGCCTTTGACTGACAGAGTCAGATCTTGCACTCCATAATCATGCAACATTCCCGGTGAAGTTAATAGAAGTTCTGGGTGTGGAAGGAAAATAACTAACTCGCTGACATAGGAGAAAAAGTCATTGACTACACACCAATTGCTAACGGATGCAAAAGGAAGAGATAAAAAGGAACAAACCAAAACAACCCCGTAACAATAGTTGGGGAACATTTTCAGAGATGTTTGATTTTTTTAAGTTGATGGTGTCCCTTTCCAATATTCTCTCGAACTTTGTCTGTCTGTCTGTCTGTCTCTCATGCCCTTTTCTGCTCCTGCCAGTTGTCTTGCTCTCTCCTGGTCTGTATATACTAGCAGGACAGCATCAGTAAGAAGCATCCCAGCCGCTGCAGTAGTGGCACTAATAGAGCAGCACAGCAAGGAGTGCAATGAGCTTAGAACTTCCTATGGCAGCTAAAGTGGGAGCTCTCCAGGCCCCCTGATTACATTTAATCTCATTACAATGCCTGAGATCACTGCATGCTTTAGAGTGTAACAGGATATGAAAACGAAAAGTATGAGAATCCTAGAAATTTACTTCCATTATGTCATACTAAATAAAGGGGTCCAATTTGGGACCGGCTCTGTTCAATATCTTCATTAACGACTTAGATGTTGGCATAGAAAGTACGCTTATTAAGTTTGCGGATGATACCAAACTGGGAGGGATTGCAACTGCTTTGGAGGACAGGGTCATAATTCAAAATGATCTGGACAAATTGGAGAAATGGTCTGAGTTAAACAGGATGAAGTTTAACAAAGACAAATGCAAAGTGCTCCACTTAGGAAGAAAAAATCAGTTTCACACATACAGAATGGGAAGAGACTGTCTAGGAAGGAGTACGGCAGAAAGGGATCTAGGGGTTATAGTGAACCACAAGCTAAATATGAGTCAACAGTGTGATGCTGTTGCAAAAAAAGCAAACATGATTCTGGGATGTATTAACAGGTGTGTTGTGAGCAAGACACGAGAAGTCATTCTTCCGCTCTACTCTGCTCTGGTTAGGCCTCAGCTGGAGTATTGTGTCCAGTTCTGGGCACTGCATTTCAAGAAAGATGTGGAGAAATTGGAAAGGGTCCAGAGAAGAGCAACAAGAATGATTAAAGGTCTTGAGAACATGACCTATGAAGGAAGGCTGAAAGAATTGGGTTTGTTTAGTTTGGAAAAGAGAAGACTGAGAGGGGACATGATAGCAGTTTTCAGGTATCTAAAAGGGTGTCATAAGGAGGAGGGAGAAAACTTGTTCACCTTAGCCTCTAAGGATAGAACAAGAAGCAATGGGCTTAAACTGCAGCAAGGGAGGTCTAGGTTGGACATTAGGAAAAAGTTCCTAACTGTCAGGGTGGTTAAACACTGGAATAAATTGCCTAGGGAGGTTGTGGAATCTCCATCTCTGGAGATATTTAAGAGTAGGTTAGATAAATGTCTATCAGGGATGGTCTAGACAGTATTTGGTCCTGCCATTCGGGCAGGGGACTGGACTCGATGACCTCTCGAGGTCCCTTCCAGTCCTAGAATCTATGAATCTATGAATCAACGGTCTTAGCGTCAATAGGGCCGTGTTACAAAATACAGATTTATAGCCTGTTATTCATTTTGTCTGGTGGCTCTACTTGTTTTGACATTTCTTCCAATGGATAGTTCCCCAATAAACACATTTGCATGATACGGTTTTGCTGCTAGTTGCATTAATTTAGTTAGGAACCTCAGCAGGAAAGGTCTAACCAGTGTGATTTGTAACATTAATTGAATGACTCTTCTCTTCACTGCTGGTACATATAGTTAATTAAAACTGCATTCTGAAGGAGGACACCTTGGAAATAAATTATCTGCTGTCTAGCAGAAATAAGTAATTTTTGGCTCCCAATATGAGTCAATGTGTTTTCTCAGTTTGGGTAGAAGGCTGGCAAAGCTTCGCAGAGTTGAAAACATTGACACCCATATTCTTTTTTTAAAGGAATAACAGATGACACAGAAAGGGAGCTGTGGAATCTGAAATCTCAGTGAATCATGTCCACAAAAGGTGAGTGATGCAGTTTAATTTTTGGAAAGATGAATATCCAAGGGAGGTCGTGCCTCTGGAGACATGTTCCACTGGGCTCTGTGTCAATGAAGCCTTTCATTTTTAATCACTAGAGTTCGTCAGGAATTTTTTGACTCGTTCTGCTGTCAAAAAAATGCCAATTTGTCAAAACCAAAATGTTCCCGTTTCCAAAAACACCTTGAAAAAAAAAAAGTTTTGAAGTTGTGGAAATGGTATTTCAAAATGAAAAGTTCCATCTTTTTGGTTCAAAATGATCTTTTGATTTAAAATGAATGTTAATTTACAGTCAATTTTAAAAATTAGAATGTCAGAAGCAAAACAAAAGGTTTTAATCGACCAGAACTGAATTTTTTTTTTTGGATTTTCAGTTCACAAAAATTTCAAAGATTTTAACTTTGTCCTGATTCACAAGGGGAAAAAAATTCAAAATCTCAAAAAATTTGCAGGATCCCACTTTCCTATCCAGCTCTATTAATCACCCCTCTGCTATTTTTGCCCCATAGCCACATTTTTAATATTATTGAATAAAAGGCACCTACGTCCAGCATCAGTGGAGAAATAATTAAATGTGAAATACCCCCTCCCCCACTAAGTTCTGAGATCTGGGTGTCTTTTTGTCCTTCCTTACAATGTGCTTTGTTTTCTGTAGTATTATTTATAAATAATGAGGTAGAGAGGTCCTTCAATAAAGATATTAGGCTTTCTTTAATCACACTTATAATCAGAAAACATAGAGCTGGAACCCATCATAGAGATTACAGATTCACCCATTCAATTGCCTTGTCTATCGGGAATTCTCTCCTTCCTGCCTCTTCAATTTACAACAGACTCTGAAAAACTTCTGGTGAAACTGCGTATTAAGGGCACTATATAAAACCAAAACCTTTCTTTAAGATTCTCCTCAGGGTATACAGTACAGATTTTTTACTTTATCCATTTCCCTGCTAGGTACCTGGGGCAAAGCCAGATAAAACTTTTACATTTGTCTTTCAAAAAATTCCACTGTGAGGAGCCTAAATCCTAGTAATTCTTTGCTCAAGCTCTACATATCCCTATGGGATCAGTTGGCAGCTCACCCTCATCTGATTTACTAGATCGATCTTTGAGTTTCACACTCCTTAAAGCTACTGGTTTCCCTTCTTTACATCCTCACACAGTAGTGAGAGGAGTTAATGGAGCTTAACACAAGCTCTATCCTCAGGTAAAAACATTTATTGAATTCGAATTTTTTCCTGAACAGTTTCTGTAATGGCTTGCTGCTTTGTGGCTGCTTGCTCTCTCCCTGTGGCACAGGAACTACTTAATTTCTCCTAGGTTTAGAACACTTCAGTTAGACTTCTTTATAGCTGAACAGCACAGAGTCATCCCCCACTATCAGTGCCCTACAATTTCCCGAACAAGTCTCTCTGTTATCATTCATTTAAAAAAAATCTGTGATCTTTACCCACCCTCCTCTTAATCAGGTTAGAAATCTTTGGTCTCCACGGGCAGGAGTTGGCCCCTCTGTTCCCCAGTGCCATGGAGTGGAGGGGAGAAGATGCTCAACGAGGACTGGCTGTGCACATGGAGGAGAAAGGTGTCTCTGTGACATGTCTTACCTGTCTGCCTCTCGTTGCCACATCCTTTCATGGGATGTGGCTAGTGAGAGGGTGGCGCTAAGGAGCAGTTGCTCTGTGAAGCATACTCACATAGCAATGGGTGCTAATTCGCCCTCTGCTTCAACTACCCCTGCCAGAGGGGGAAGGGTTGCAGGGTCAAGGTGGGAGAGGCAACAGCAACATGGCTTTACTGCTGGTTCTGAAGCAGGAGAGGGGCTGGAAAACCTGGCCTGCCGATGGCAGGGGCAAAGGGGGCAATTGCCCAGGGGCCCAGGCGATTTAAAAGGGCCCGGGGTCCCTGGCTGCCACCAGCAGTGCAGCAGAGCTAAGGCAGGCTTCCTGTCCACTTTCACTCTTTGCCGCTCCCGGAAGCGGCTGGAATGGCCCTACGGCCCCTGGGGAGGGGCAGGGGGTCTCCATGCGCTGCCCCCGCCCCCAGCACCGACTCTGCAGCTCCCATTGGCTGGGAACTGCGGCCAATGGGAGCTGCAGGGGCAGTGCCTGCAGGCAGTGGCACGTGGAGACCTCCTGGGCCCGGCGCCTAGGAGCCGCTGCCAGAGGGGTGTGCTGGTCGCTTTTGGGAGCCACCCGAGGTAAGCGCTGGCCCCCTGACCCCCTCCTGTACCCCTCATCCCTCCCACACCCAAACTCCCTCCCAGAGCCCGACCCCTCACCACCTCCCATATCCAAACTCCCTCCCAGAGTCAGTGCATTTCAGCAAAGATGAATGCAGGGAGTGCTAAAATAGAACCACAAAACAAATATCTAAAGCACAAAAATAACAAAGCCAAACATTCTGCTTTCAGTTCTGTGGTGTGTGTGGGGCCCTGGCACCAAAACTGGATTTGCTCTGCAAAGGGGAAACAAATTTGGGGCAGTTACTGCGTGGCAGTATGGATGAGAGGAGGCGGCTATAGGTTGAATCTGGACAAGGGAGGTGATTCTGGTAGGCTAGGACAGTGTTTCTCAACCTTTTTGATACCAGGGACTGGCTTGCTGCCCTCCTAAACCATGTCTGGGAGATCTCAGGGACTGGCACCGGTCGACAGACCGGTCGTTGAGAAACACTGGGTTAGGAGAAACAACTGGAAGAAATGGTGAGTATGTATGAGCCTCTAAGTGTGAGGATGTTCAACTGCTGCTGGCAACCTGAGTTTACACCTTAAGGGGTTGGCTAGACCAAGAGCTGCAGTCAGAAAATCAGGTGGCAACAGAGGTTAAAAGGCATTTTCCCATCTTTGCCTGGTCAGATGCACGTATCTGTGTTTTCCCAGGCTCCATGCTTTTGTCACTTCAAGGTTTGACTTTTGCCACGTGCTCTACATGGGGCTACATCTTAAATTGATTCAGAAGCTGGAACTGGTGCAGAAGACAACAACCGTTTGGTAAACGGGACATCCTACAGACAGCACATGAAACCTGAGCTCTAGGTCCTGCACTAGTTACCTGTGAGCCTGTTGGTTTTGACCTATGAAGCCCTAAATGGCCTAGGAGCAACCTACCTGAAAAGATTGTCTTCTTTCCCTGATATGCTGCCATAGCTGTGGTCAGTAGAGATGCTGATGCTAGATCCCCCTGGATATAACAGAGAGGGAGGCTAGCACAGCGTTCTCTGTAAGAGACCCGGGGACTGAAATGCCCTCCCTAGTCGGTCCAAAAAAACTGGATCTGTCAACTTTTAGGGCCTGTTGCAGGGCCCATTTGTTTCCCCTGGCATTCAAAGAGAGGGGGGTAGGTGGACTGAGGTGTCGGTGTGCTGGTATTTGATTAGGTGCTGTGCTAGATAGAAGGGGTGAGGTACTGCACCATGGTTTGTTAATTTTAAGTAATGGGCAGGGCACTCAGAGCCTGTGTATGGATGCTTCTTATTGATTCTAACGAGAAAGATGATAAATACATAATAAATAAAACAATGGGATGAATTTAGCTCTTCATCACCTCATTGAGCATGCAGCAGGGAAACAAAAGGTGTTAAATGGAATAGAGAAAGCTACACAGGAGGGGAAAGTGATAAGACTGGGATTGATGAGCCTTGAGAGATGAAGACTCAGAGGTGATATTGCCAAAGTACTTAAACTACCTACAGATTATAAAAAAATTGAGATTGATGATCTATTTGAAGCCACTGGAAAGACCAGAAATAGGGGCAGAGGTTTAAGATAACCAGGAATTATATATAAGAAGAATTTAAGGAGATCCCATATGTTACAAACTGAGTAATGAATAAATAGAATGGATTTGAAATTGAGATGATGGAGTGGAATAGTGTTAATAACTACACCAACTAATGAAAAGCATCTAATGGCTAGATAGAGTGGAACATTAAATATCAGTTAGTTCTTTATTTTGAGCAAGGTAGCTGACTGCCCTTTAGGGATAAGGAAGGAATTTTCCCCCTGATCCTGATATCTTCTCTGGAGTCACTCTATTTTTTAAAGCTTTTTTTTAATAAAAGTTAAAAATGTGTAATAAAATATTTAGTATTTGTTAAACATTTAAAACCTTCCAGGCTAGAGATGGCAGAGTTGTCAGCAAGCTGTGCCAGACAGGAAAAGCCCAAGGGCAGCTTCTGATACCACATAATTATGGAACTGTAAAATATTAGTGCCTGATCCAAAGCCCCTTGAAGTCAATGAAAAAACGCTTATTGACTTCAATGCATTTTGGATCAGGCCCTTACAGCACATGTTCCCCCCCCCCCCACACACATACCTTTTTTAAGAGGTACTTTCTCATTTGCTTAATCTTCTTTTCTTTACATTTTTATTATTTATTAAATAGACACATCTCTTTGCTTTGTTTTGTGTGATCACCCGAGACAGAACAATTCCAGCCAGAGGCATTTTGAAAAGCCCACCATGGTGAGTAGAAGGGAGGTGCCTCACCGCTATTTACTGTGCCATTTTAATCTTGGCTGTGAATCTACACTTCAGGATTTCAGGACAGACTTACTTCATAAAAGACTTGATACCACCCAGGACTCCTTATCTGTAGGTAGTAATAACGTGGAAACTCTTTTGAACAAGATGCAGATTGTGGAGCTGTGAGTTAATGAACTGGAAAAGACATCTTCTGGTCCAAATGCCTCATTCATGTTTCAGCATGAAAATGATTGAAACAATAATACGTTCCACAAAAAATTATGGCAGAGAGGAATTAACTCACAGCTATTTATGACTGGATGGAGCTGGACAATGTTACTGTGTCTTCTACTGGATGCTGGGTAGGGGCCTGGGAATCAGCACTCCTTGGTTCTATTTCCTACTCTTCCACCCTTTCATTATGGGCACATCATAACCACACCATCCATCAGTTTATCCACCTATCAAATAGGTATAATACAGTTCTGTCAGTGAGCAGTGAGAATTAATTAATGCTTGTGGAGCCTTCTGAGCTCCTTGGGTATAAGTGCAAAGTAGAAGTATTGCTTTTTTTGTGTATGAAGTGATTAAATGAACTTTTGGGATGGACTTCTTGAAACCAATTGTGCTTAGCTCAGCCTAGAGATTGCCAGAAGGATATGAGGAATAAATCTATGCCTTCTCTATGGCAGGCT
Organism: Emys orbicularis; assembly: GCF_028017835.1. Lineage (NCBI taxonomy): Eukaryota > Metazoa > Chordata > Testudines > Emydidae > Emys > Emys orbicularis. The sequence goes on along the minus strand of NC_088685.1, from coordinate 136,435,448 downwards.
GCTCTGTCAATTTTTTGTACCTCTTTCTATGAGATAAAACATCCATGGTAGCTGGAATGATAATGTTTCATAATGTGAAAGTTGAGATTTACTGAGGCTGTATCCCTTTAGATAAAAGAATAAAGATTATTTGAGAATCACCATGGCAGATTCAGGACTATCCATCATGCATTACTCTTTCCAGCAAGAATATAGGGAAAATTTGGCAGGGCAATCATTTATTTTAATAGTTGCAGAAGTCCGCTGTTGATGATAAAGCAGAAGTGATTGAGGAGAGCGGTACCTGCACTTGTCTGAGAAATGCGAAACCGAATGGGAGATCATTTAAAGCTGACATGACAAATTTTAACCTGGATTTCTTTTACACAGTATAGACTATGTATTTCATACGGAACCTGTTCAAGCTATTATCTGTCTCCATGCTTATTGCATTTTGATGTTTCTCTGGTAATGACTTTTAATAAAGTGTCTGGAACACAGCCTGTTGAGATGCTTACATTTAGATGCTCAGATACCACATGACTGAATGCCATGTGGATAGATCGGGGTGGGCAAACGTTTTGGCCTGAGGGCTGCATCGGGTTTCCAAAATTGTATGGAGGCTTTGCCTCCCCAAACAGCCAGGTGTGGCCCGGCCCCTGCCCCTGTAGGAGGAGCCAGGAGCAGGGAATTGATTGGGAGCAGGCTTAGCTGGATAGGAATAGGAGGGCCTGTATAAAGCCCAGGAGTTGGCAGCAGAAAGGGGCTGCAGGGAAGTAGGCTGCAGTCACTCCCTGGGAGGAGGGAGGTGCTTTAAGGGCTAGAGGCCTGAGAGAGGGAGTTGGGAGGCTGGTGACCCCAGAGAGGGAGGAAGCCAGGAAGGCAGGAAAAGGCTCAGGGGAAAGCAGCAAAGTAGGACAGTGCAGGCTGTGGCTGCTGATTGGAAAACCCCTGAGCTAGAGCCTGGAGTCGCAGGCAGGCCCAGGTTCCCCTACCAGCCACTAGGGGCGTGGCACAGGCCAGGCAGAGGATAACAGATTGACTGGGATGGTTTGTCCGGGAAAGACTTTGTTACATCACCCCTAGAAGGGGAATATGTATGGTGACCCAGCCAGAGGGCTCAGTCACAAAGAGGAGGCTGCAGTTCCTGGAGAGAGAGGGGCTGCAGGGTGAGACAGGATGGGTGAAGACACCACCAGAGGAGGGTGCAATGCCTAGCAGAAGTAATCTCTAGGATAGCCAATTTTGATTTATGATCCATTTTTTATTTTATTTTTGTGTTCCTTGAATAAATTTTTTTGACTTGTTCCCTTGTGATGACAAATATCTATATAATTAATCAGTTTTATAGTTAGCGTACATAATGAATGTCAGTTTTCACTTAATTACAAAGAGCAGTTTGTGAAACAATAACAAGTAAACTCTGATTTTACTAAGCTCTTTTTATCTGGATTGTCTGTGTTTCCAACCCTAATGGGGGGTCACTGTATTTGACATCCTGCTTTTAGTAAAGCTTTGGGTGTCCCATGTCGTCTTTGTAAATTAACATTTACACTCTATGTAAAGAAAATGCTGGCCATTTCTTAGATGTAGAAATAAAAAACTTTAGAAAATGAAAATGGCTGAACCAATAGGGACAAGTGACTTCAGTCTGGCAAGATTCAATTGAATTATCATGAAGATTATATAAAATAGTCTGATAAACAATTCTTAAAAGATACAGGGTATACAGGCAGAGCTGCAAGGAATTCATTTCCTTGCATTTACATGAAAGAACTTAGAGGAACTTAACTGAAAAACATAAATTAATATTCAGGCACCTCAATACATGGCCATTTTCACAAGGCTGACTACTGTCAGCTCCCACTGATTTCAAACGGAGATGTGGGCTATCCCAGCATCTCTGAAAGCCGGGCCACATATTTAGATATCTAAATATGGATTTTAAAGTTAGGCTTCTAGGATAATGTTTCTCATACTTGCTATTAATCCAGAAGTGATTTTATTTCTGTGTTTTTTTGAATGTGGCTGTGGAGGGAGAAGAAATATTTAGCAGAAGCTAAGAAATTTTTCAGATTTTTTGTTTGTGGGTAAAAAATGACTTTTTTTTAATTGGCATGTCCATAGTCCTAAAGAGGAGCCAGTTGTTTTGCCATGTTTGATGAAATTTGGTTTTGAAACAGGAGTAATTTTGTGAATATACATGGTAAGGGCCAAATTCTGATCTGTTACACCAGTTTAAACCTAGAGTATCTCCAATCCCTTGCAGAGGCGCACCAATGGGTAATACTCTGCAATTCACACAGTAGGGTATGGGGATCTTTGTAAGTATTGGGCTGGGATCAGCTCCACTATTCAGTATTTGAGCAAACAGAAATTCTATCTTGGAATTGTCTAGGTAGTAATACCATGCCACAGAAAAAGCGGGTAGATTGATCTCTAGCTAAACCCTTAAGATGATATGTACAACATACTATAGATCAAATCCTGCTCGATTTTACCTTAGCAGGAAGAAAACTTGTCAGCTGAGTCCCTTGCCTTCATGGCAATAGGATTTGATAGCACCTCTTCTGGGCTTTGCTATTGTGGTTCCACTTAACTTTTTAACACTCTTGGTGCCTCTTGGTATTGATATCCCTGAATAAACACTTCCGAAAGAGCCAAATCTTACTGTGTGCACTCTAGCACACGCATAGAGGCAAAGCACAAGGGTACAAGGCAGTTGAATTGAAAATACCAGTTCTCACAAATGAATGGAGCCCAGTAGTGAAATAACTGGTTTCTGCAGCCACTATGGGGGAGGAAGGGATGGGGTGGCATCTTTCTTGATGCTTCCTGGGATGTATAAATTGTGGGAGTTGCAATAAAATGCAACTGCAGTGATAGTAGCTGCATGCTTGAAAATAGGTGGCCTTCCTGGTCTGAACAGGGCTAATTTTAGAATGAGTAAAGGCCCAATCCCGAAGCCTTTACTTGTGCAAGTAGTCCCACTGAATTAAAATCTAATCTTAGTTACGTGACTATAATTCTTGGGTAACGCCACCTATATCAATGGAGTTACTCCAGATTTGTACTGGTGTAACAGAGGCAGAATCTGGCACTTTGTTTTTTATATGAAATCTTACAATCTGCAGAATATTATAGAATGGCAAGACCCCAAGGGCCTGACATGGCAAACACAGATGTCAGTTGGGTGGTATAAAGCAATAAGGTCCAGACACAGAATGGAACAGATACTGTCACCTTCTTCAAAGTTGACATAGCTTATGTGCTACCCTGCTGGTTCCCAGACCTCCATGAGGTATTGTGTGTGACTCCCAGAACAATGCCTCTCAGAATTGGGGGGGAGAGGGATAGCTCAGTGGTTTGAGCATTAGCCTGCTAAACCCAGGATTGTGAGTTCAATCCTTAAGGGGGCCACTTAGGGATCAGCGGCAAAATCAGTACTTGGTCCTGCTAGTGAAGGCAGGGGACTGGACTTGATGACCTTTCAAGGCACCTTCCAGTTCTAGGAGATAGGATATCTCCATTAATTTATTTAAGAGTTCCTGGGGTACTGCCCCTCTGGTATATGCAGTATTTGAGCCCACAGGATAGGCCTTAACAGTAAAAAACCAACAGGGCATAGTGCTTTTCTACAGCAGCACGGTTTAGGCATGATCAACAGCACAAGGTCATAGATAAGGTATCAACTACAAGAAAAATGTGTTTGTAGGAGGATTCTTACTGATGTGAAATCAATTTGTGCTGTTCTAAAGAGAACACCAAAGACACGTCTGAAAATATTTCAAAACTATTCTGACAGACTAGTATGCTTCACACTGAGCCATACTGACTGTGATCCTGATGACTCACCATCAGTCACTTTGGTATAGAATTTTTCAGCTGTCTTTTCAGCGCCAGTATTACTGTTCCTTTCAGTATTTCCATGCTGGGAAACACATTTATGCAGTGATCACTCCTGCCATATGATCCTACAAAAATCAACAGACTCCCCTCTGTAGTTCAGGGCAACATTACTGATAATTAAAAATATATATATATTCTTTTGGGAAAAGAGATCTGGATACTAGTAATACCTCCACCAAGATAATGGGATAGATTCACTCCTGGGTCAATGTAGACTGTACAGGGCCAGCACAGCTCAAAATTGGCAATTGTGACCAAAAATTGTGACCATGATCTGAATGCTGCAGTGGCTCCCAACTGGAGGGCTCCTACTCAGCTCTGGGCATGGGTTTCTTTTTGGGGAAACTCAAGAAAGAGGTCTGAGATAACCTGCCTGCCATCCTTTGGGGCACAAGTGCCTTCACTGGAGCAGGAAGGTCCCTGCACCAGCATTAGTGGACCTGGCCTCCTTTTTCGTTGTTTTCTTGGGTAGGGGAGAGAAAAAGGGGAATGGATACAAATTTTATGAATGTAAATTTCAGGAAATCCTATGGTAATTGATGGCATCATAAATCTCTTGCTGCTAAGCCTCCTTTAGGTGTCCATCTGAGAAAGCTAGACCAGGTCCATTATCCACTGGATTAATGTGAATCCTTACATGGTTGAGAAGACTTGGATAAATTAAAAAGAGAAAGAGAGAGGATAAGTCTCCATTCAAATTCCCTCTTATCTCTGCACAATGACTTCAAAACACATTTATTAAACCCATTACTAAGTAAGAGGAGAGAAGATAGTTGAAGGGTGGCAACCACTTTATAGATCTAACTGCTTTACAGTAACAATACTCAACCCACGGCATTAGAACCACATGTCACTCTTGAGAGCCATATCTGCATCTCCCACAGAGTCCACAGGACTGACCAGAGCTCATTTTGGTCTGTAGCAGAGTGAATGGAGAGTAGGGTGATCAGATGTCCTGATTTTATAGGGACAGTCCCGATATTTGGGGCTTTGTCTTATATAGGTGCCAATTACCCCCCAGCCCCGTCCCGATTTTTCACCCTTATTATCTGGTCACCCTAATGGAGAGCACCAATCACAGAAGTGCTCTCCATGCAATATGATAACAGATGCAAAGAAGTGCAGGGGGCATTTGGCTAATAGACCACAAGTGTCAGCACCTCTTTAATTCACTCTGTGCTGCCAAGATAGGGGCTGTAGAATCAGGAAAAAGAACCGTATTAAGTAAGTTGAGTGGATTCAGAAAGCAATAAATTAATGATGGCCTGACATTGCCTTGCAATGTCTTTTTGGCTGTATCTTTGTTCAGCATGTAGTGAAAGTGGCTTATGGTGATGTAGCTTTATGGAACAAACATAGGGAGGGATTTTCAAAAGCCCTCAGTGTTGGCCTAATGCTGCCCCCATTGACGTCAATGGGAGTTTTACCACTGAGTGCTTTTGAAAATTCCACCCAAAATGTCAAGGTATCACAGTATGATTATTGTATGGATCTCTGACATCATTAGCAAGGAGCAAAGTGCCTCACATACTCCTCAAGGCTGAGTCCCACTGATTTACAATGTATGTAACCTGATGCATCCTGATGTAACTTTGCATTAAGTGAACTGTATCTAATTTGAAATTGCCGGGAACTCATCTATTTGTTTATCATCTGGATTTTCAGCAACTGGATTCAGCCTCTCTTCAAAACTAATATGCTGTGGTCAGGAGCGGCGCCAGGGTTTTTGCCGCCCTAGGCGGCAGCGCTCCTCCTCTGAGCATTCGGCAGCGGGGGTCCTTCTGCTCCGCGTCTTCGGGGCACTTCGGCGGCGAGTCCTGGAGCGAGTGAAGGACCACCGCCGAATTTCCGACCAAGACCCGGAGCGGAAGGACCCCCCGCCGCTGAATTTCCGCCGAGGGCGGCAAAATGGCGCCCCCGAAATCCTGCCAGCCTAGGCGACCACCTAGGGTCGCCTAGTGGAAGCGCCGGCCCTGGCTGTGGTGAGCGTAAGACGAGATATTACTTAATAATCTTTAGCCTTTATAGAAGAGACAATAATGGAGAGAGCAACATTTAATGTTGTTCTCAGACTTTAGAGTAAATGTATTTTAATTTATTTTCAAAGTGTTACACAAGTAAATGTCAGTAATGACTTAGAAGTTTTAATCTATTATGTGAGTTTATATTTATTTGGTGGGTAAATGTTTGGCAAAGGTGATATTTATTTCTCTACAATACTGACTAGTTTTTTAAAATGAATGAAAGATATAGTACCAGCTTCACATTACTAGGAAATCAAGTTCTCTGTTTATTCACAGAACAGGTACATTGGTAGTGCAAGACAGCTGATGGGAAAGTTTTCCCACACTGTCCTACCTAAGTACCTCAAACTTGTTTGGGAATTATCACCTTTTGAGGTGAGATATAATTCCCTCTTGATGTTCAATCCTTGGCCTCTCTATTGCGATCCCAGCAAGGGTGGCAATTAGTACAACAGTACAAACTCGATTATCCAAAGGTCTCGAGAGATAATCAAATGATCAGGGAAGTTGGCTCAGCTGACTTCAAAGCTTGCTGGCCTGATCTCCAATTATGGAGAGCCAGGCAGCCTCTTCAATGCCAGGAAACTCAGCATGACTTCAGTGAACAAGATGCAATATTCTGAACTCTCACCGAAGCACAGGAAGATTTATCTGCTGAAGACCTGCTGAGCAAGCCAGCCTTGAGGAAGTTTATGGACAGGATGGTATGATGGGACGGCCTATGATGGATTGTGGCCCATCGGCAACTGCCAGTAGCAAAAATCCTTGACTGCTGGAGAAGGGACACTAGATGGGGAAGGCCCTGAGTTACTACAGAGAATTCTTTCCCAGGTGTCTGGCTGGCGGGTCTTGCCCACATGCTCGGGGTCTAACTGATCACCATATTTAGAGTTGGGAAGAAATTTTCCCCTGGGTCAGATTGGCAGAGACCCTGGGGATTTTTTGCCTTCCTCTGCAGCAGGAGGCACAGGTCACTTGTAGATTTAAACTAGTGCAAATCGTGAATTCTCTGTAACTTGAAGTCTTTAAACCATGATTTGAGGACTTCAGTAACTCAGCCAGCGGTGAGAGGTCTATTTTAGGAGTGCGTGAGGTTCTGTGGCCTGCAATGTGCAGGAGGTCAGACTAGGTGATCACAATGGTCCCTTCTGATCTTAAAGTCTATGAGTTGGTTCTCCATAATCAGAGGAGCCACATAGAAAGAGCAGCAGTTCCTTCTTCCAGGCAGAAGGATCAGCAGCAGAAAGAAGTTGGTTGGGGAGATCTATCATATGGTTCTGTATCCTGAAGTGAAAACTGTTTCCATCATTCCATGAGGCATCCCAGTTTATTCATAAACATTTTATTCTAAGATTTACTTGGAAGACTATGAGGCAAATATGTTTATTAGAAATTGGACTGGGCCTATTGAGCATGATCTAGGAATCAGAAGGTCCACATAATATTTACTGAGACTTTAAGAACAGAATAATCAACCCTTGAAGAAATATAAGATGACAGCGTAAAATTAACAAAGCTTCTGTAAGGGAAAAATGTGGTCCTCTGTCCTGGGTGTATAGTCACTGCTTGATATCTTTGGATTTCTAAAGGCAGAGAATACTCATTCCATTCCACAATAATGCTTCCAGCTGAGTCACTATGGGGAATGAAGGAGTTATCTGTATTTTTTTATGAACATCACATGTGCCTCAGTTTACCTGATTGATAGTATACCGTCTAACTGCAAGGAATTAAATAAAAGGAATCTGTTATGGGGAAGCAAACAGGAAATGAAACAATGACAAAGATAAGGTACTGTTAGAGAGACTACCAATGGTCCTTCAGGAAACAATGTCCACCTGCCTGATTCCAAGTAGGGCTAGCAAGGTTTATTCTTCCTGGGCCTGAAACTGGGATCAAATTTGATGCTTCCAACCAAGGAGCAGGGAATCTGAGCTTAGTGAAACTTATCCAAAACTTGCAAGGAAAGAATAAAGTTTAGTTTGGAACCAGACATGTAGGCCTTCTGTTTTACCCCTTGTCTCTGTGTGCTATGTACCTTTGGGTGCATAAATAAAACTTGGTTTTGAAGAAGCTGTTCTTGGGTCACTTTAATCAGTTGCTGATCACAGGCCCCTGGAGGAAAAGGGCTCACCGGTGCTAAACTTAGGTGGGCTTGTCATGTTAGGAAAAGGGAGGGTGCCACCCAGAAATCCAGTTCTAGACTAGTTGAACTGTTGAGTTTCACCCTTGAGGGAGATGCAGTAAGCCAGACCTGTCCCTACGGAGTGCATTTGAGAAGAATTACAAGGGGTGTAAAACACAGCTTGCCCTGTAGCAGTAACTCATCTACTCCTTTGAATAGTTCCTGGAATAGTAGATAAAGATAACCGGATGGAGTAATTTACATGGATTTTCAAAATGGTTGCGATAAGAGACTATTAAAGAAAGTGACTAACTACTAAGCATAGTCAGGGTAAGGTATTGTTGTGAATTAAAGACTGTTTTCTAATGGTTCTTATTCACCTTTTACTTAGTCCTTAGGAAAATCTCCTATTAACATCCACAAAGTTTTGCTTGAGTAGGAACTCAGTAAGGACTTCAGGATTCAGCATACCGGTTTGATGCTAATAACAATTTGACCATACAGCGTACATTGCTATTGCTACTGTTAAGATAGAAAATATTCAAAAAAAGAAAAATAGGGAAAAAGTCATAGTCAACAGCTGCTCCTCAGAGAGGAGATGGGTCAGTAGTGTTAGTATCCCTAGGATTGGTATTGGGGCCAGTACTGTTTAAACTAATTAATAATAATATGGAGAACGAAGCAGGCAGGTCAGGGGAGTTTACTGATTACACTAATTTGGTTTGATTAGCAAAGTGCTATTGAAGGATTTTGAAAAAACTCCAGATTTAAATGCACTAAACCACAGATTCTGATCTCAAATCCAAAGTCGGTGGTGTTATTTTGGTTTCACAGGAGTGTAAAGGAGTTGAGAAACTGGCCAGGGTGGTGAGTATTGGATAATATGATGGCAGATGGGTTTTACAAACATTTATTATTCAAAATATCTTCTAGAAAGGCAAATAACCCCAATCACTTTTGTAGCAGATGGACAATTTTAATGTGATTATTATGCATCTACAGTATAACAGAAATGGGGTTTTAAATGCCATTCATTTTGAAAAAGTCTGAATTATACAGGATGACTAATCAACTATCATTTCTTTATCTTGTAATCTATGCAACATCCAGTCAGGTGGTATCAGTGCATTCCTCCTTGCTAGGTGTCTGGTCACTGCTGGTTGGCATCTTTTTATTTCTAAGGGCAGAGAACATTCCCTATCATTCAAGAGATGTGCTCCCATCTTGAGACATACTTTTCTACAGTGGTTCAGTAGCTGAATTAATTGAAGGAGGAAGGATTGCCATTACATATTCAGATCATGACATCATATTGATTCAAACTCATTATTTGTCTCCTTGCTCTCAAATTTCCTTAATGAGATACTCCTACATGTGTATAAAATCTGTAGTTAATTATCATTCTGTACTAGACATGGCTTTTTGGGTAACGCGACTCCAGATACCTGTAGTTTAATAGTGGCAAATGTCTAAAGCAATCTTTACATAGAGAACAGTTGGGGGTTTTTTCAGTACAATTTTTATTGAGAAACAACAGTTATTTGTCTTTAGTTTCTTGAAAGAGATACATTTTGGAAGCCAGCTGTTAACTTTTTAAAAACAACAAAACAAAATCAAGAAATAAAAAAGCTTAGGCCAAGATTTTCAAACCTGGTGGCCAAAAGTTAGCTTCCTAGGTCTATATTTACACACCTGTTTAAGTGACCTGATTGTCAAATTTGCTCCTGTTTACTTCAAAATATAGCCACTCTGAAAATCAGGCCATTTATTTGGGTGCTTTAATATGGACTTTGAGGTCTAACTTTGTGCATTCACTTTTGAAAATCTTGGCCTTAGAAAAAGATCCTGAGAATGTATCTTTAACAACATTATGGAGTTTACTACAGGAACTTTTAATTTGGCCATTCAGCTAGTCAAGGAGCAGGTTTGTCAGCAACTGAAACATCAGCTGCTGATATGAATAAAACTCCATTAGGTATTACTGAGTTAAATTTGGTTTGGATTCCTATCCTTTGCAATTTGCCATGATGACGACTATGGCTAAAGTGCTCTGACCATTTTAGGCGTGGAATCTGAGAATGGTATTTTAAGGGTTCTATTTCTAAATCACAGGATTTAAAACATTGTTTATTGGGCCTGTATCAGAAAAACTGGTGGAGGAGAATGTAACCTAGACCTCCCTGACATGTTGTTACTACAACTGTCTTCCTTCAACTTTGTCAGGCATCTCTGACTTCTTATAGACCTCCTTCATCACCACAAGAGAGATCTCAGGCAGAGATCTCAATGGCCTAGCTTGTCTCCCAGTGGAGACCTCTGCCTCTGGAAACTTCCACCTGGAATTATGTCAACATAAAACTTAGAAGGGAATCTGGTTTACCATTTCTAAGAATTAATTTTCTATCTTTTTTATTTCAGAAATAAATTACCCAGAGCTTTCAGCTCTAATGCTTTACAAACCACAAAATGGTGACTTTATCCATCATTTAGCACATCTAACTAAGTTCTCCCGTAAGGAAAAGTCCTATAGAATTTAATAAGGACAAAACCAATAGTTCTATAGAAATTAGTCCTGAACCTACAGAATGTTATAGAGGATTATCCCCCTGCTAGATAATTCTATTGGTTGCTCTAAAAATAATCTATAGAATGGTTATAACTTTCTGTTAAACCCATAAAGGGTGACCTAAATGGCTGAAATCTGCATGCTCAAATGCAGGTTTGCAAGCACACTAATGTGCTAAATTGGAAAAGATGGGGATCAACGTGAAAATTTAAAGGTGGATAAGGAACTGGTTAAGGGGGAGACTACAACGGGTCATACTGAAAGGTGAACTGTCAGGCTGGAGGGAGGTTACTAGTGGAGTTCCTCAGGGATTGGTTTTGGGACCAATCTTATTTAATCTTTTTATTACTGACCTTGGCACAAAAAGTGGAAATGTGCTAATAAAGTTTGCGGATGACACGAAGCTGGGAGGTATTGCCAATATAGAGAAGGACTGGGATATCATACAGGAAGATCTGGATGACCTTGTAAACTGGAGTAATAGTAATAGGATGAAATTTAACAGTGAAAAGTGCAAGGTCATGCATGTAGGGATTAATAACAAGATTTTTTGTTATAAACTGGGGACGTATCAGTTGGAAGTAACAGAGGAGAAGGACCTCGGAGTATTGGTTGATCACAGGATGACTATGAGCCGCCAATGTGATATGGCTGTGAAAAAAGCTAATGCGGTCTTGGGATGCATCAGGCGAGGTATTTCCAGTAGAGATAAGGAGCTGTTAGTACCATTATACAAGGCACTGGTGAGACCTCATCAGGAATATTGTGTGCATTCTGGTTTCCCATGTTTAAGAAGGATGAATTCAAACTGGAACAGGTACAGAGAAGGGCTACTAGGATGATCCGAGGAATGGAAAACCTGTCTTATGAAAGGAGATTCAAAGAGCTTGGCTTGTTTAGCCTAACCAAAAGAAGGCTGAGGGGAGATATGATTGCTCTCTATAAATATATCAGAGGAATAAATACCAGGGAGGGAGAGGAATTATTTAAACTCAGTACCAATGTGGACACAAGAACAAATGGAAATAAACTGGCCATCAGGAAGTTTAGACTTGAAATTAGACGAAGGTTTCTAACCATCAGAGGAGTGAAGTTCTGGAACAGCCTTCCAAGGGGAGCAGTGGGGGCAAAAGAGATAACTGGCTTCAAGACTAAACTTGATAAGTTTATGGAGGGGATGGTATGATGGGATAGCCTAATTTTGGCAATTACCATATATACTTGATCATAAGCCAGTTCATTTATAAGCTGACCCCCCCAAGATGGATAAATAAAAATGGAAAATTTTTATGACCCATTCATAAGCCGACCCTATAATTCAGGGGTCAGCAAACTTTGGCTCCCGGGCCACCAGGATAAGCCGCTGGCGGGCCGAGATGGTTTGTTTACCTTGAGCGTCTGCAGGCACAGAGGTAAACCTAAGTAAACAAAGTGTCCCGGTGCACCAGCTGCTTACCCTGATGGGCCGGGACAGCAAATGGTGGGGACATTTTTTGGGGGGGGAGAAGCTGGGGGTCAGGGGAGTAACCCCTGTGACCACCCCCCACATAACCCCACCCCTAGCCCGGGACCTCCACACTCTCCCCATCCCATCCCTTCCCACCTTATCTGGGGAGGGCCAGGGAAGGATGTCTCTGGCCTGGCTGGAGCTGCTCCGGCAGGCTGGGCAGCTCGGTTGCAGCCTGCTCCGGCGGGCCAGACCAGGTGGTGTGGCCGCAGCATGTTCCAGTGGGCTGGGCCAGGCGGCACGGCCGCAGCATAGCCATAAAACTCTTCTCACTACATTATGGGCTGAAATACAAAGGGACTCTAAAATTGTACCATGTAGAAACTGAGAAAGTAATGATCTCTACGTAAAAGAATAAATGAACACAAATCAGACATCAGGAATGGTAACATACAAAAGCCAGTCGGAGAACACTTCAGTCTCCCTGGACATTCAATAACAGATTTAAAAGTAGCCATCTTTCAACAAAAAAACTTCAAAAACAGACTTCAAAGAGAAACTGTAGAGCTACAATTCATTTGCAAATTTAACACCATTAATTTGGGCTTGAATAAGGACTGGGAGTGGCTGGCTCACCTCCTCAACAATTATTGGGATTGGACCACATCCACCCTGACTGAATTGGCATTGTCAACACTGGTTCTCCACTTGTAAGGTAACTCCCTTCTCTTCATGTGTCAGTATATTTATGCCTGCATCTGTAATTTTCACTCCATGCATCTGAAGAAGTTGGTTTTTTACCCACGAAAGCTTATGCCCAAATAAAACTGTTAGTCTTTAAGGTGCCACCAGACTCCTCATTGTTTTTATAAAATGATTGATTCCTAAAGGAAGAACAAGAGAATCTTCACATAGCAGCTAAGAACTAAGAATTCAAAGCTATCTAAGCTACTTAAAGAGAGGGGATAGAGATAGCAAGTTAGGTAGATACAAACTCAAAGGAGCTCCCTTAAGAGCCTCCTGAGATCTCCCTTCTAGGAGTTGCAGGGAACTGGTGCTCTCTTCAGCGAGTAGAGAAGACTTATGTGAGCAGAAATACTTTGGAGGCCAAGGACTACATTTTTTTAATAACAGGGAATTTGTACAATGCAGTTCATTTGACAGGATTGGTGAATTTTGTGTCAGGGGCTACCGAGAGGTTATTAATGAGAGCTTTCACTGACAGAAAAAGAGACAGGTTATTATAAATTAGTCCTCTTCTAAAATGAGAAATTTCCCTGAGGAAATGACCAAAGTGATGGGCTTAAGTAATAATTCGGTATAGGTATGGCAGGATCTTTAACAGAACACCTGAAGATGGAAACTGGGAGCTATCTCTGGAACATCCCATGGGGTGGATCTGCCATTATCCCCGGGTCCTCCAGATTGGTGGGATCCACAACCACTTCAGAAGAAAAGAGAATGTGGTTATCACTGTTTCCATCAGGGAGCAGTTCTTCATAATCTTAGTTTCTCTGACAAAGTTTAACAACAGAATCTGTCTGAGCTGAGACTAAGAGGCCTGATCTGTGGCAGAAGAGTACCAATACATCTTCTTAGCTTCAGTAGCTAGCCTGCTTACGTTAGTTGGAGGGGAAGAGTTGGGGGGCCACTTGTATTCTTGCCTCTAAGAAAATGTTGGCTGTTAATAAGGCCAGGTTAGTCAGAAAAATGGAGAGATGGGTACATTTTGAACTGAGAAGAAAGATGCAGGGGGATTTCCCACTTCTTCTGGGGATAGCTCAGTGGTTTGAGCATTGGCCTGCTAAACCCAGGGTTGCGAGTCCAATCCTTGAGGGGGCCATTTAGGGATCTAGGAGCAAAAATCTGTCTGTGGATTGGTCCTGCTTTGAGCAGGGGATTGGACTAGATGACCTCCTGAGGTCCATTCCAACCCTGATATTCTATGTAAGTCATTTTTGCCAATAAGAAGATACAGGGCCAAATCCTGCTCACTTACACTTATCCATTGATTTCAACTTTAACTTGGGCTAAGCCTAAATCCAACCTCCATATAAGGAGTTTGACTCTGTATTTGGAGGAAGGGAGGAAGGGTGTTAGTGTAACCCACACACCTCCTGGGTGTGGTGTTCTGTCCCATCTAGTGGCACCAAGATATACTTAGAGCTTGTCTACACTGGCAATTAACAGCGCTGCAACTTTCTCGCTCAGGTGGTGTGAAAAAACACCCCCCTGAGCGCAGCAAGTTGCAGTGCTGTAAAGTGCCAGGGACAGCATCATGGTGTTTATGGTAAGAGAATTAAATATCTGCTGTTTAATGTAATGCCGACAGACCTCGGTTGTCGGCGGGCAGGATTGAACCTCGGTTCTCTGGAGCTTAGTGCATGAGCTAAAAGCCATATGGCTGTTAGCTAAGGCTGTAGCGCAGATTCATTAATCTCTCTCTCTAAGTGGTCTCAGTCCCATTAGAGGGGACAGAACACCACACCCCAGAGGTGTGTGGGTTACATACTTCCGCAAGCTGAGGGGAATTTCATGGTCAATTTCATGGTCATAGGATTTTTTAAATAGTCAGTTTCACGGTTTCAGATGTTTACATCTGAAATGTCATGATGTTGTAAATTTCAAGGGGTCCCGTCCCAAAAGGGATTCATGGGATTGCCACCCTTACTTCTGCGCTGCTTCTGGCAGGGGCACTGCCTTCAGAGCTGGGCAGCTGGAGAGCAGCGGCTGATGGCTGGGCTCCCAGCCCTAAAGCCAGCACTGCTGCCAGTAGCAGCCTAGAAGGGAAGGTTGCAGGGTATGGGGGGTATGTCACTGGGGGGGGACAGGGCCAGCCTTACGGGTGAGCAACCATCCAGGCCCCATGGTCAGGGGGATGCTGTGGTCTCCCCACTGTAGAACTGATGAATGAAATTGTTTTTAATTGTTCACTGTATTAATGTAACTTCATAAGTAAAGTTTTATGAATAAAACAACATTCATTCATAAAACCGGTTACCCCAATAACTGGCTAATTGACAATTAAGATGCTTGTTAAGAGCAATAGCTGTTCAGCCAGTTGCCCTTGTAAGTTTCACTGTCAATCCAATTCCTGCTTAAGTCACTGAGACTTGCACTGTTTCAGTATTGTAACTTCTGTTCACTGTTTGCCATTCATTACACTTGCCTACATTGTAACTTCTGTTCACTGTTTGCCATTCACTACACTTGTCTATATTGTAACTTCTGTTCACTGTTTGCCATTCACTACGCTTGTCTATATTGTAACGTCTGTTCACTGTTTGCCATATTGTAATTCAAACTCCATTTTACAACGCTTACTCCATTTTGTAAAAGCTTGCTGCAACCTTCATTTTTGCAAAACCCTGCTGTAATCTTATTAGTTTAGTTTAGATGTGTAAATAAGGTATGTATGGATGATGGAATCAACCTCCAACACCAGCCTGTCCTGATGAAACAGAGTTCAAACACCAACGGCTGAAGATGCAGACAAGAGCCCTAACAAAGTAAGAAGAGTCCACCCTAAAAAGAAAAGAACAAAGGTACAATAGAAGGAAGATCAAAGCCAGGTCTGAGGCTGAAAGTCAGGTCTGCAATTGACGGGTGCTCAATCACACCGAACCCAGAGGCAGCGTGACACAGCAAGACCTATAGACTCTGGATTCAAACTAAAGCCTACAAAAAGGATGGGTGAGATGGAAGACTTGAAAGGGTAAAGTTCTGCTGCCAACATGGGAGGGCAGACCCAGCCCTTCCTTGTGCCTGGCTTTCCTGGCCAGTTAGCCGCCACAAGCTACGAACCCAAGCTGCAAAATCAAGCCACAGACTCAAGCTACGTTCAGGACCGGTAACTATACAGCAGCTGCAGAACATCTGATGTGTGTGTGTATAGGTATTAGGTATTAGTTATTGGTCGTAAATCAAACTGTGTTATCATAATAAATGTGCCTTGCCCCCTGAAACGATCCTGTGTAGTTTTGTCTGCGTAACACCGCCCCCACACAGCTAGCCCAAGGCCCCTTTGATCCCTGAGGGCTAGGCTCGGAGATGGGGAGGGGCAGGGCTGG
This sequence comes from Emys orbicularis, assembly GCF_028017835.1. Classification (NCBI taxonomy): domain Eukaryota; kingdom Metazoa; phylum Chordata; order Testudines; family Emydidae; genus Emys; species Emys orbicularis. The sequence continues at coordinate 136,419,328 of NC_088685.1, read as the reverse complement.
GGGTGCCCCAGCCAGGGGCTCCCACCGTGCGCCAGGCTCCAGCTGCTAGTCCCGTTAGGGCTGAGGAGGGACAGGACTTCCTCTTCCCCTGCACAGGCTGCTCCCAGGGCTGGGTCAAACCCACCTCTGGGAACCTCCTCCAGCTGCAGGAAGCTCTTGGTCACTCACTTCTGCCCTGCCTTCAGAGCTGGGCTCCCAACCAGCAGCCGTGGAGCATTCTGCAGCTGGGGGAGGTTCCCGGAGGTGGAGCTGACCTCCCCCAGGCTGCTGGGGGCGCCCCAACCGGGGGCTCCTACCGTGTGCCAGGCTCCAGCTGCTAGTCAGGCGAGGAAGGGATGGGACTTCCTCTTCAGGGCAGAGGAAGTCCTGTCCCTCCCCACCCCAGCCGGGACTAGCAGCCGGAGCCCAGCGCACAGTAGGAGCCCTCTTCCCCTACAATAGCCAGATTTCATGGGGGAGATCAGATTTCATGGTCCATTATGTGTTTTCATGGCTGTGAATTTGGTAGGGCCCTATTTATGAGTGATACTGAAACTCTTGCCTTGTCTCCTTTGAGTCAAATACGTTAGAAGTAAAGTATAGTTTCAATTAAAGCAATCTTAGTAGTGGGACCAGTATCCAAGATGACAGTGGTCAAAAATAACTCACCTGGAATTAGCTCTCTATGATTATGATAATCCACTTGCATAGAACACCAACAATGCTTCTGCAGTAGAGATCTGAGTTTTTGTAAGGCAGCAATATTCAAATGTTATCCCAGTTAACTGATTTGCATGAGTATGCCCATTAGGCCAGACAGATCCCCGTTAGATTGGTATAAACTCTATGTAATTCTACTGACTTCATTTGGAGTTACTCCAGATTTACACCAGTCTAAAATCACTGAGATCAGAATCTGGCCCAAAGTATTTTTATTTTAAATTGAATTTGTTTCAATTTGCTAATGTGGAATTGAATTGTAAAGTAATTATATTGTAGGAATGTGGAGTAAAAGTGCATTAATTTAAGGCTAATGTACCGAACTAGAAGTGGTAGAATTTATAAACGGAAGTTTTTTTAAAAGCAAAAATATATTATGCTTTGCTGGATAACATTTGCTAAATATGCTTAAATTCATCATGTCCTGATATTTTCCTGTCTTATTTATGGCTTTGTTAATGCTGTGTTCTCTGGTGGTAACGCTCATACATAAGCAGAAATATAAATTAGTGGAATGTCAATAGCCAACCACACTGCAGCATTTTAATGCTATTTGGATAAGAATGATTCATGAACATTGAACATTAAAAATCAATAGCAAACAGCTCCCAAGTCGTACCATCTCAGACTATGTCCTCATCAGCTTCCCTAACTTCATCATGGTCAGGTGATTGCCTGTTTCTGGATGGGAGATTTCTAAGGGGAACCCACGCATAGGAAGTGGTGTTGGTGATTCAGTAGAGTAGTGCTCCTGCTCCTCAGTCAATATTGAACTAATGGGCTCCAGTAAATTGTTGGGGTTACGGGAGATGCTGGGCTAGAGTCTGATCTTTGTTACTGGTGTAAATCTATAGTAATCTTTTGGGTGTAATATAAAACTGAGACACTGATCACTTCTGGTAATTAAAGATTCTGTACCCAATTTTAATCCTACACAAATGTAAATCAAAGTGGCGTCAATGGAGTTATATCAGAGTAAATAAGATCAGAATCAGGTCCCTCTTCCTCACCACCCCCGGCCCTGCACATTGTTAACACCAGTATTCTGGTCCAATTCCATATAAACCAACATTTAGGCATTATTCTCAGGGCTTGTCTACACAAATGTTTAGTTCACGACAAGCTGGAGGCCGAATCTACCCGACGCTATCCTGCCATGGTCTAACTGTCCCTGTAGGCCCTGCTGACGCCCATTAACAAACTGTTAACAGTGAATTATGCTAAACCAAATTAGAGACACTAATTCTGAAGGAGAGTGTCCACACTCTTAATACAGTTTAGCTAATCTACTTTAAATTCACACCTTTGGTTAATTTGGATTAATTTTCCTGAGTGTCCCTGTGTAGACAAGCCTAAAGTGAATTTTTAAGAGGTACTTTAACTTCCCCCTGGATAAATGCAGAGTTAAACAATATCTTACTAATGCTCTAAGTCTACCTTGTCTTCAGTGAGATAGCCTGGATTACAGTTTAAGGGAAGAATTAGGCCCAAAGTAGTTCTTAAAACAATGGAGGTGCTTCTGCTTATCCTAACCCATCTTCAAAAGTACAGCTGAAGAATGGCATCCTATTAATTGTGAAGGTCCCTCAACCTGGATATAATTTGAAATGAATCAATATTGTCTGAATTGAATTATCATTGATTCTCCCATTGTGCTCTGATAAGGTGTTCTCAGTGGGGTTTTTATAGGTCCTGTAGTGTTACTGTGCAGGTGGAGAGAATCCTATCAGTAATCCTTACCAACTAGTTTATAAGTGGCTGTTTGCAACTTGTACTTCAGCTAGTTTTTCAGTAAAATAATATGGCTGTTTTAATACATTTTTTAAAACATCCATTAAATGATTAATCCACATTATGGAGAAACATTGGAAAATCGTATAAAGAAAACAACCAACCAACCTGTTAAATGTAAAGAAGTGCGATACAGTTTTAGTCAAAAAAATTCAAATTTGGCTCCCTAAAGGTAGGCACCTCAATCCACATTTAGGTATATAAATAATAAAATGTGCTTTACCATGCAAAAAGGTGCCTAACTTTAAACTAGTTTGTGTGTAGGGCTGATATAGCCTTCTATGAGGAAGTTACAAGATGTTCTAGAATTTTATAGGGAGATACCGTACAGGAGGCTTTTAAAAGCAGAATAAGTAGTTCAAATGTTTGTCTTTGAGTGGTGCATTTAACTCAAGGATTTAAGAATATTTTGGGAGAGAAACCCATCCATCCATTCTTATGATGCTTTTATGATTTCTCATTTCCTTTTTCTTTTCTATAAAGTTTAAGTATAAAAAGGTTTAAAATGCAAGGTTTATTAATGTGACATTTTACATGATTTACCATCTAGCCTTTGTCAAGTAATCCACAGCTCTCACCAAAACTTGAACTGGGAGGGAGCCGGGAGGAGAATTTAAAGGATGCGACAGTGGGAAACAATGCTCTGGGGCCTCCTCTTTTAGCACGGGCCCTGTCATCTCTGTGATGTCCTTTGGTGCGGACACTGCATCTCCTCCTGAACCACTTTCTAATACCTCTGGACTAGGTAACCCCCCTCGGGGGTGCTGGAACAATTTGTACAGTGGGGATGCTGAGAGCCATTGAACCAAACTGTAAATCCTGGAAACCACTTGAAGCCAGGGAGTGTGGCAGCGCAACCAGCTCCAGCACCTATGACCCCGCTTGTGGTTAGGGCACTCACCTGGGATGTAGAAGGTCTGAGTTCAAATCCATTCTCCATCTGATTTGGAGCACGGACTTGATCCAAGTTTTCTCGTATGCCAGGTGAGTGCTTTAGCCATCAGATTATGGGCTAAACTGGGTTGGGTCTTTCTTAACTTCTCCTGTTGGAGCTGTTCCACTTTGTATAAATAATTAAATGTTTATTGGATCAGGGACTTGACCCTGACTCTCCCCCTCCCAACTGAGTACCTTACCCTAACCACCAGACTATAGAATCAGCCTCTCTCTGGTCTAATAAATTTTAACAGTGAAAGTAATTAACTACTGGAACAATGTACCAAGGGTTGTGATGGATTCTGCATCACTGACAATTTTAACATCAAGATTGGATGTTTTTCCTATGACAGATGCTCTAGTTCAAACAGGAATTATTTCAGGGAAGTTCTATGGCCTGTGTTATACAGAAGCTCAGACTAGATGATCAGAGTGGTCCCTTTTGGTCTTGGGATCTATGCATCTATAAAAAGTACTACCACATATATGCAGAAAAGGCAATAAATAACACTTGCTGCAGGAAACATACCCTTGTGTTTCCTCAGGCATAATATAGGATTTTGCATATATGTTATTAATAATTATTTGTATAGCAGTAGCACATAAAAAACACAATTTAGATCATGGACCCATTGTGGTAGGCACTGTATATACACCTAACAAGGGACAGTCCCTCCCGTGAACAGTTTATAATCTAAATAGACAAAGTGTGGAGGAGAAACAGAGGGGTGAAGTGAGTTACCCAAAATCACCCAGTAAGTCAGTGACAGAAATAGAACCCAGGTCTCTTAACACACCGTCCAGTGCCCTATCCAGTAGATGCCTATAATATGCTGTTGAGGATTTTCGGGGACCCCCATACGCCTTACTTTGGATTTTTCCTATTGCTAAGCTGGCAACAGTAGGCCATGGCAGGCCTGCTTAATATTAAAGGTATAAGCAAGATTTGTAAGCTTGTGTGGCATAATGTAAAACCTGTATGGCTCAATCAAAAGGCCAACAGAAGCAAAAGAGGAACCAACGCCTACTGGTAGTTGGGTAACCTGACCTAGGATAACAGGAGTTTAGCTATGGAAAATTAGTAAAGCAGAAGAGTCTTGTACAGTGAAAACCGCAAGTAGGGGGGGCCGTGCAGGAGCCTCTAGCAATAACAGGAAAAGCCCTAAATGGTATCAGGTCCGAATCGCGGCCCCAGAGAGGCTTTGATTGGTTTGCTAGCAAATATACCAAATAAGGCTGATAAGATTTGTAATGCTTAATTACGCGTTGTGGTTTTTACCTTTATAAGCTTGAAACTGTGTAATTTATGCAAGGCGGCTGACCCCCTTGCATGGGGACACGCCGACCTTCCCTTTATGCATAATTGTATTGTGTAACCTAATAAAGGTGCATCAGTGTGTCTGACCCAAAATCAACGGTGTGGTCAATTTTTCCACGACAATTTGGGGGCTCGTCCGGGATCCACAGATGACATCCCTGGATCAGAGGACCGCGGGCAGTTCTCTTCCAACCCCGGGGCCCATCTGAGAGGTAAGAGACCTTTTGAAATCTCTGCAGCTAGGGGCCTGGGAGAGGACTGGTCCGTAGGCTCTGACTGGGGTAAGTCACAAGCTGGATCCAACCTTGGGACAAAGTCAGACACGCTTGACGCCTTTATTACGGGTTCGGGTTGTCTACGGTGTGTTAGGCTGAGAGGGCGGGTCTCAGTCTCCGAAGTGGGTAGTGGGTTAGGCTGAGAGGGCGGGTCTCAGTCTCCGAAGGTGCCGGCAGACGTGCTGGGCCTCCGAAGTGTCTAGGCTGAGTTAGGGTCTCAGTCTCCGAGGTGTTGGGCTGGGTTACGCGCCCCAGTCTCAGGAAGTGCCGGCCGCCCCCTCGGACCAGGCTCCTTTGGTCCGAAGTATCCTGATCGCCTATTAGAGCTGGGCGTTCGGGGTCCCGGAGCCGACCAGGTTGGGAGGGACAAGGGGCAGTTTCGCCCTGGCGGCTGTGCCAGGAAATGTGCCTGTGTGTGTGAGGCCAAGCGGCCTGTGTGTGTGTGTATAAGGCCAGGCGGCCGGAGTGCATTGGTCGTGGAAAGACGCCCCAGACCCCCTGCGAAGCAAGTGATTGCTCGTGACCGGGGGTGTTCTGAAAGCAAGCTCCACGACCCGCTTGAAGAAAGATTGAAAAGCTTCCCCGACTGGCAGGCCTTGGTAAGTGGCTAACCAGACAGGGTGCTTGTGTGTTCCCCATCCCGTTACCCTTACCCCTCCACTTCCCCATGACCCAGTGACCGCTCTTTGAGCACTGCCTTGTAAAAGGCCACGGGGTCCCTTTTGTCCCCCCCGGAGCAATAAGCTCCCTTCCCTACCTCGGAGAGGAGGGAAGCCCCAGGAAACCGTACAGTCGGCTCAAAGGCTACTGCAGCACCGTTGGCTTGAAGGCTGGTGCCCAGGGCTGGAGAGGGACGTACGGGGACCACGGGTTGTCCAGTCAGCCCGCCCCCCTTGTCCGCTTTCCTGTAGGTTCACCAGAAGAGAAATGCCTGGGAACCTGCTCCCTTGTGTTCCTGCCATGAAACAAGGGCAGGCCTGAAGTTGGGCCATTAGTGTAGAACTGTGGTAACCCCCGAGTTAGCATCCTGGTATAATTGGCTTGAGTAAAAATAAGCTGTGAAAGAATGGGGGCCAAAGGATCAAAAATCCTGCCGGTCCCACCCAAAGGCACGCCTGCTGCTTATATGTACGTACATTATAAATCGTCGACGTGTAAATATTTAAATAAGTGGAACTGGTACACTAAAAATAATCCGCAGCTGCAGTTTCCCCTGGAGGGTAGCTTTGATCTTGACAGGATGGTGCACCTTAGAGGAGCCCTTCTTGCCAACACGGTGCCCCAGGGTCAGTTTGATGCGTATTTTATGTGGTACAATAAGATGGGAAAGAATTTGCTGTGTAAACTGAATTGTACAATTTTTTGCTCCCCAGACGGGGTGTTTTTGGAGGTGCCCGATCCTGCACAAAATACAGTTTTAGCCCTGCTGCAGAAAGAGCAGGCTCCGATGGGGGACACCCAGTCCAGCCCTTCCTTGTTGCAACAGGAATTGCTGGCAAAGGTCTCACCCACGTTATGGGCAAAACATGCCAACCAGGTTGGGCGCATTGGTTCTGCCCAACCGGTTAAAATCCGTGTAAACCCAGCGAAGCCCCTCCCCAGGATCCGCCAATATCCATTATCCAGACAGGCGGAGGAGGGTATTCGCCCGGTAATGCCCAGGGTTTATAATTGGTCCCCAATTTCTTAACTCATGACGTATTGTTTGTACCCTGTTTGTGGTTTAATGAAATAAAAGAAGCTGGTGAGCTGTTGCTGGTGTGTTGGTCTCCGGACCACACCCCAGTGCGTACTGGTTTGTATGTCAATAAACTGGCCTCAGGCTATAAGTCTGTGAACTAAAATGACTGCGTGGGGTCCCACCGGACCGGAGAACCGTGGACCGCTTCCACACCGATCCCAGGCGCCAGGTAAGAGACCCTTGTCTCTATTTGGGCTTCGGTGGGGAGCTGCCCATAGGCTCTGGGTTCAGGTGAGGGCGCGCTGTGATCCGAACCTTTTGAGGTAAGACTCATTTGCCTGACGCCTGTTCGTTTTGTGTGTGTCTGTTCTGTAACTTGTCTGTTTAAATTCTTGCATCATGCTGCGCTCTCTTAGGCTATAAGCTAGGGGGGAGGGCGTAGGGATTGTCTGTTTTGTGGTGTGTACACAAGGTCTTAAACCCAACGGTTTCTTTGAAACAGCCTCGGTGAAATTACTGGGACATCCGTCTGGCAGTTAAACACTTTTAGAGTGCCAGCCCAGAATAAAAACAAGTTTCAAATGGCAGGAGATTATTCAGGCAAAAACAGAGGCTGAATAGGCTGGGTGATCTCTCTGGGACATAAAGGAAACCACCACTGACTCAAGAACTAAGTGGCCCAAGGACTAGAGGTAAACAACTGAAAGGGTTTCTAATCTTAATAAAAACAAAAAGTATGCCAAACTCCTATGCTTTGTCTTTTTAAGCTTTTTATATTGTTGCTTGCTTAGCTTTGTGGCCATATCCCTCGGGGCAGTGGTAATCCCAGAGGGAGGTAAAAATCAGGCTGCAGGAGCACCCCGGGAAAGTGGACCCCATAGTAAGTAGGGGACAAAGCCACTCCCTGGAACCCACTGCAGGCGGGGTAAGGGACCGAGGAGCGGAGACCCCCGCCTAGAGTGACAGCGGTGGGGCTAGGACAGGGCACCCTGGAACCTACTGTGGGTGGGGTAAGGGACCCTTAACTGTGGAGACCCCCATTGCGCATGTAGGGCTAGGTACAGGGAATCCCGGAGCAGCCGAAGGGGCCGAAGTAGCTCCCACTAGCAATAGGCTGGTGGACCACACTAGCAATAGGCTGTGTGAACTAATGAGACCTGCGGTCCGGGGATTGACAGGACTCCCACTAGCAATAGGCTGGGGGCTGAAAAGGACTGTTATAGCAAAGATCCCAGTTTAAGTGTGGTGTGATTGTAAGTCGTAAGGTGGTTCCGGGACCTGCTACGGGCGGGGTAAGGGACCGTAAAGTAAAGTAGCGGAGACCCCCGTTTTGTGTAAAGTAGAGTAGTAGGTCCCCACCCTTTTCTACCCAGTTAAGTGACAATTGTGTCCCTCCTTGCTCGGAGAGCGGGAAGGCCCCGGGAAACCGTCCAAGTACTCCTAGGCAGTGGTGCAACCCATCCCGTTCTCTTGAAGACGGGCCGGTGCTCCCTGCTGGGGAAGGAGTGTACGGCGACCACCTCCTTGCTCGGAGAGCGGGGGGGCCCCTAAGGAATCCGTCCTAGTACTCCTAGGTAGTAAAGTATCCCATCCCGTACTCTTGAAGACGGGCCGGTGCTCTCTACTGGGGGAGGAGAGTACGGTGACCGAAGCTTTCCTAAATTTTGTGTGATTGACCTACGACCAAAACCCTTCCCCGAATCTTATCTTCCTCTGGAGCAAGAACTCGCGTGTGGGTTGGATCACTGTAGAGTAAGCTCCCTCCCCTTGCTGTGTGTGAAGGGGAGCCCCTGGAAATCGTTTGCCAAAACCTGGGGCAATCGGGCATCCTACCCCGTTCCCCTCAGGGGCGGATTAATAACTCGTTGCCGGACAGGGTGCATGCGAGGACCTCCCTTATAAATCCTCCCCAATGGTGTAAATGTTAAAAGGGGTGAGGCTACACCCAGGTTTAAAAAAAAGCAAAAGGGAAGGATTGCTCTCCCCCGGAAGAGAGAGCAGAGCTTATTGCAGTGTTTTAATTTGTGTAATATAAATTTTAGTATTGTTTAATTATTTTTTAAGCATAATAGCAAGTGTTTTAGTGTAATTGTGTTGTTTAACCACTCTTTAAGTATAATAATAATTGTTTTGTTAAATAATTGGTCCTCTTCTACAAGGAGAGTTGGTAAAAACAGCCCACCCTCCTTGCTAAATTAATAGTAAAACAGTGCCTGTGCCCATAAGAAAAAAAAAAGGATTGGGCCCAAGCGGGCAAACAACCGCAGTTTAAGGAAGTCAGGAGAGGGGGGGTTGAGGGGTTAACTCTGTAGTTGCTGGTAAAAATTAAGTAATTGCAAAGTTGGCTTCTTGCTTTCTTTCTTTTATAATAATAATTGCTTAAATAATAATGTAACGTAAAGTCTATATAATTTTGTAAAAACATAATAAGTCAATATAATGTAACTAAAATAGTTTTAAAAAAATATAGTAATAAGTAAATATAACGCAACTAAAATATGCTTTATGTAAAAGGTCTCTTGTAAGGTATCATTACAAAAATTATAATCTATTAAGTATAGTTATCTAATTTGTACCACTCTTGTATCTAAAACTGGAAATATAAAATGTATCTCTCTATCAGTGTTATAAAGGGCAAACAATTTATGAGTTTGCCCTGCATGGGCTTGTGCAAGGTAAAACAAATTTATTTGGGTTTAGACCCCATTGGGATTTGGGCATCTGAGTGCTAAAAACAAGCACACTATTGTAAGCTGTTTTCAGGTAGACTTGCAGCTTTGGGACAAGTAATTCAGCGGGGTCTGTGTTAAAGCAAACTGGAGTGTCTGGCTCAGCAAGACAGGGTGCTAAAGTCCTGAGCTGGCAGGGAAAGCAGGAGCAGAAGTAGTCTTGGTACATTGGGTGGCAGCTCCCAAGTGGGTTTCTGTAATCCAACCCGTCACAAATGGCATAAGCAGTAAAACTATGAATAAATGTTAAAAAGGAAATTCTTGGTTTCTTTGCAGCCATTCCTTTGGGAGTGTCTGTAAGTAATCCAAGCAAAAAGTTATTAAAGTAAAATCATTTAACTATAAAAAAAGGTTAATTAAATTTGTTAAAAAACACTCCTGGTGTGTATAATTATTGTTTATAAGTTTAAAATAAGTTAATGTTGTTTTGGGGTTATAAAACCAAAAAAAATATTTTGCCAAACAAAATAAACTAGTGTTTAGTTTTAGTATTTAGCATTTAATCCTTAAAGTAATTTAGTGCTTTGCAAAGTTTAAATTGTTTTAAAATAAAAAAAATTTTAAATCTGTTTTAAATATTTAAATTACTTTGTTCAAATGTTTAAAAGTTATAATTATAAGTGTGTTAGTTTTGGTGGTGTATTTTCTTGCAGAGAGGGCAAATGCAGGATCTTGAATAAAGGTTTTGCAACAGTTTTGCATTGGTAAAATATGTAATGCATGGGCTGTTGTGGAGCTTTTGCTTAAAAATTTTGTATCACAATCTGGCATATCTAAACTAATTATAAAAAAGCTATGTGCAGCTTCACAGATCCAGTATGTGTGCAGCTTCACAGATCCAGTATGGCCAAATACCCTTTAAAGGCCACTCCTAATCAAAGGACCAAATTTAGCCCTCATGAAAATTTTTACCAGGGCACCCAATGCAACTACCAACAGTGCCCTGCTGGCCTAGCTCAAATAAACAGTCATTTAATAAATAACACAATAGTCAGGCACTAACGAAATGTGTTAGGTCTTTTTATATACAGCAGTCCTGCCACTCACGAAAACCAGAGACTGGGTCTGCATAGGGGTCCATCAGCAAAGAACTGCCCTGGCCCCATGCTAAGGAACTCTTGTCCGCTGACAAATCCATTAAGCCTTCGAACCTTGCTAAGAAAACAGCTTCTCCACCTGAGGCCATAATAAAGCCTCCAACCAAGCAAGGTAATTGTGCTGGTAACCCCTCCCTTGCAGCCTCATTGCCGGACAGCTAAGTGAACTAAGACTACAAAATCTTAAAGAATAGCTTGCGGAAGCTAGCCAAAACTACCTAAAAATGAAACTTTTAATATTCTTCAGCCTCTCCTCCTTAACAAACTTGGGGTGGGGAAAAAAAAAGTAATTTTTGTTTTGTTTTTGTTTTTCTAAATCTTGGCCAATCAGTAGCCTTCGGTTTGGCCTGTGTCGTATTGCAGTGTATTCTGGCTCTATATGGTTGCCCATTGTTGTAGTCCCCGCTCCCCAGCTACTCCCCCTTGTATCTTCTCCAATTCCCATACAAATCTGTCTGGCCATAGCCTCAGGAAAAATTCAAGCCTCAAAACAACGAATGTGGTATAGCACATCCTACCGATAAAATTGTTGTTTACAGTAGTAAATTGTGCTAAATGCTACTGAAAGAACCACCACTTTCTCATTTCCCTCTCTGCTTTCCAAATAACTACCTAGTACCCTAATTGTTTACAAAGAGCGGCCATTCAACTGGCCCAGCTTGTGCAGTGGGAAAGTTTTTATCAAAAAAAAAGAGGTTTGGTGGAAAGAGCTTTGCATGGCCTAACTAAAGTAGCCGCTATTTGAACAATAAATAAAACATCTGTTGTATGTACCTTCCAAGCTTCGGAACCGGTAAATGGCACCTGGGCTCCAGTGCACTTACTTGTGCCAAAACCCTGGGCGAATTGTCTATGGGACTGGGTTATCCACCGGCAGGTATGGGAAGTTAAACCACCCCATGAACCTAGCCATTTCATCACCACTCCCTATGATTTCGCTGCTCATCATATCTGGGTGGGTATCGGAACCTTGTGGTCATTATGGCCCTTGAAACCCCCACAGCTATTTTGCCTCCGCAAATTGCATCCTGAAAAAATAATCAATGTATTAAATATGGCCTGTTAAAAAAAAAAAGCAATTAAAAAAGACCCAGAGGGAAAATTATTGTTTAGCAAAAAAAATGGGTGTGCCCTGCCATCTCAGCCCCAAATCCCCATTCCATACAGTCTTAACTTAACCACTGCACAAGGCAGCCGTTTATTACCTGGCCTGGTATGCCCCAAATCTATGTGTCCCTCAACCCAGCCATCCCTCTTACTAAAAAATTGGCTCAGCTTGTACCCAGCCTTTCCACTTCTATAGTTGTAAAAATTTTGCTTGGTATTATTTTAGCTGCTTATTGTAAATTGTTAATTGCCTTATTGTGCTGCTTATGTAAAGTTTGTCTCATATCCCAGCCTCAGCCACAACCACCCCTCAGGGCCCTGTTCTTTTCCACTAATGTTAATAATCTTTCAGACCCAACTGTTAACCACCTTAGTATAAACTTGTGTGCTAAATATTGCCCAATGACCTCCATTCTAAATAAAATTAGTAATGCCTACCTGAAGACCCTGAAACATCTTCCCTAGAAATCTGCCATACTGAGGACTTTCGTGGGTAATGGGGTAGGCCTAAAAGCCTGAACCAAAAATCAGTTTGTAAGGCTATGCAAAAGTACCAACAGAGGAGGGAATGACCCCCCAGCAGTACTGATAAAATATGTTCATGGCTAATAAAATATAATAACCGCTTGTGTAAAGCAATAGGTAACTTTAGCTAAATGCAAACTGACTCATGCAATTTCTCCTTTGCATAATCTATGACCTATTTCGTAACTCCAGCTATCTGCAAACTAGCCCCCCCTTAAGCCTTTGCTGAAATCCCCCGGAAAATGACATAGTCCAAGTCTTAAAAAATGTACCAAAACTAGGGCCAAGTACCACCCCTGCGGAAACCACCAAGCGCCCTTCTACCCAAACAAACACCCACTCCTCGAAAATTAGGTCAGAGGGTAGGAAGGGGGGTGAGAGGACTGACCCCAACCCCAACACCCTAGCTCGTAATATACATGGGTTTCTGTTCTGGGGGCTCATCGGTGGTGGGCTGTTGTTGGGCACCTGTGTATGCTATTGTTGCTGCACACGTTGCCATCCCCGACCTGCAGTATTGTCCTTCCTTCCACCACGCCCTCACCCCTTGCCCCTCGCCCCTTTGCGGACTTCTGTGTTGGAACCAGAAGATCCAGTATATGACTCACTGGAAATACCCTACTGTGACAAATATAAAACGCCCCTGGAAAAAAAAAAAAAACCTGAGGTCCAAGCTTTAATAAACATTTATATTAAGGGAGTTGATGCTGTTAAATTAGCATCAAGAGGAGGGAGTTGTTGAGGATTTTCGGGGACCCCCATACGCCTTACTCTGGATTTTTCCTATTGCTAAGCTGGCAACAGTAGGCCATGGCAGGCCTGCTTAATATTAAAGGTATAAGCAAGATTTGTAAGCTTGTGTGGCATAATGTAAAACCTGTATGGCTCAATCAAAAGGCCAACAGAAGCAAAAGAGGAACCAACGCCTACTGGTAGTTGGGTAACCTGACCTAGGATAACAGGAGTTTAGCTATGGAAAATTAGTAAAGCAGAAGAGTCTTGTACAGTGAAAACCGCAAGTAGGGGGGGGCCGTGCAGGAGCCTCTAGCAATAACAGGAAAAGCCCTAAATGGTATCAGGTCCGAATCGCGGCCCCAGAGAGGCTTTGATTGGTTTGCTAGCAAATATACCAAATAAGGCTGATAAGATTTGTAATGCTTAATTACGCGTTGTGGTTTTTACCTTTATAAGCTTGAAACTGTGTAATTTATGCAAGGCGGCTGACCCCCTTGCATGGGGACACGCCGACCTTCCCTTTATGCATAATTGTATTGTGTAACCTAATAAAGGTGCATCAGTGTGTCTGACCCAAAATCAACGGTGTGGTCAATTTTTCCACGACATATGCTTAGTTAATCACAATTCACTCTGCTGGTCAAAGATGCAAATGTACAGTCTTCACAATTGTTCACTAAACAGGCTATATGTTTATTTGAAATGAAATCTCAGCTACTTCTCAAATAGAATTTAGGATTTGCACCCTTTCTTCAGCTCAGTCATCAATTAATTGAATGGAAGGCATAAGACTATCAGCAGAATTAATTAACCTTAAAGAAGAAGAGAATTAGTGTGCTGCTTTTAAGCTCTGGGGATTTGAAGGGCTACAGTATCTCACACCAGGATTCACAAGTATTTAAACATAAGGTTGTCTGCAGCAAATTGAAAGTAAAAAAAAAACCCAACACAAACAAACCAAAGGAATAAAATCTGGCAGTAATATGTTAGCATTCATGATCACTTTTGGACAAAACTGTCACAATCTCTAACGTCTAGGTTCTCTCATTTCTCAAAAGGGGGATAAAAATGAATGGAAATATATTTCATTGACATTATGGCTTGTTGCAGGCTGAAGTTGAAGTGTAATGACAGCGTCATCTTAAACCTTATTCTAAAACTCCTTGGTATTGCCGTAGGAACTGAAGAATTGTGGTGAAGTCCCTTCATCCACAATTTCCCTGATGAAGTTATAACAGTAAGAAGATATAACTAACATTAACCAGAATGAAATTCCATGATTTTTAATCTTTACCATAGTAACATAGAGTACAGTACCTCTTGAGTGCCCTGATTTCATAGGTATGTTCTATAGTACGTTTCTGACCCATTACTACACATCTGGAAGTTAAAAAAATCTCAGTGAAGGAGCAAACTATACCTGCTCCCATATCTGGGCAACCTCTCTGAAGTCACGAGGGTCCCACTGTTATAACTGAGACAAAAGATGTTCCCAAGTCCTGTTTTTCATTGCCCTGACATTGGGCTAAAGACTTTTTCAGGTGGGTCTCTAACAGCGACATCTCATCTCTGCATAGCCCAATTAGATTCCTAATTCTACAACCTTTTAAAAAGGGAAGGTAATGTTTGCGAAGATGTCAGACTGACATGGGACTAACTTGGTGACTTTGTACCTTTTTAACATAAATGTAAAGGAGGTTGTTTACATGAAGTAATACTGGACTCTGGCATTACATCAAGCTGCACTAAGCATCACTGGGCTATAGAAGAGACTTTTATTCATTGAAGGATATCTTCTCAGATAAAATGTTTGAACTGAAGTTTTTGCTAAGGCTGGAAAAGGAGTGAAAAATGCAGTTCCAAGACTGGGGGAGAACCTCAAAATGAGCCAGATCCTGAAGCTGATTAAGGGCCCTCAATTGCAACTGAAGCTAATGGGAGTTAGGCACTCAGCACTTCCCATGAGGTGATCCACACCTTGTAGATGGAAAAAGGTACATTAAGGGCTAAATTCTATCCTCAGCTATACCTGTGCTACCCCAATGAAATGTATGTGGTAGCTGGGGTGTCACTGGGGTCAGAGTTCAGCCCTAAATATCTAGAGATGAAAGGGATTTGCCAACCCAATGTTATAGCATCCTTTGCAGGCAATCCATGGTGCCACAGAAGCATAGGTTTTGGAAGCAGCTGCTTTCCCATTTTACTATGAGGGAGAGATTGCAAGAAAGTTAGCTGTAAAGTAGAGGAAGAACTCAATTTTTTTTCAAGGATAAGATGGAAAACCCCAGACAGGTAACAAAATAAAGTGCACACTTCAATCAAATGCCTTTAAAACAAGCATTGGAAATGAACCTGCAAGTCTTCTTTTGGAATAAGTTCATAGAAGGAATAAAAAACATACTCAGCTTGCAAGCCTTCAATAGTGAATTCAGAACCCTCTTTAACAATGCTGAAAAGAAAAACATTCAATATTGATTTAACAAAGTGATCTGAATAAAACATCAGCTCAAGGGGTACAGCAACGTTCAAGTATCATGAAAGCAAAACTGAAAACACAAAGCTCTCTTACCTGTATCTCTGCTTCGGAGACTGTTTCTCAGCTGATTTGAAAACATGTCCAATATAATACAAAGGAAAAAATAAAAAGTTCCAGTTTGTTGCAAACCATGTCAGAGTGAAGGGTGCATCGAATTTCTTAAAGGTCAATTTTGCTAGCTGGGTTGAACCTGACCAGGAGGAGCAGACACCCAGGACCACTGCCACTCCCCAGAAAAATTTCTTGAGTTGGGTCACTGAGCATTTCCAACAGCAACGATTTCCCCTTCCACTGCCTTCCACCCCAGCCTGCATCTGTGCTTCTGCTGGGGCTGGAGATTCCCGGGAGTGCTCATCCCCTGAAGAGATGAAAACACAAGAATTAATAAAGAATTCTACACAGCATTTTACTTTCCAAGAACCAAATCCTGGGCCCATTTGGAGTCAAAGGGGGTTTTACCATCAACTTCAATTAAATAAGGATCTTGCCACAAATATGTAGTTCATTTCATATCACACTAAAGCACCTAGCACATTTTGGGGACAATTGCAGGCTAATAATAATTATCATCTCTACAGTGAGAAGTAAGGGGGCAAAATGAAAAGTGAAATTACACGCTGTTCTGTAATCATTACGTTAGAAGATTTACAAAAATAATACTAAACTCTGCTATGACATGCAAATGAATGAATGTTGTGCTGTTTAGCTTCATGAAAGATCGATGGGAATAACAGCAACATTCACAATCAGTACTGTCTTGGGAGTCTTAGAACTGCATATTTTGTGCAATGTGGTGTTTCTTTTTAAAGAGGGGAGAGGAAAATTTATTTATTCTTTCAATTACACTGGCGTTACTCTGGAGTAACAGCAATGGGCTAGTGTTATTGGTGTGGCTGGAGCACTGCTGAACTCCAGTAATCCCTGGCTGGTGAAATAGCTCTTTGGGGGGCTGTTACCAGCTGGTGAAACTTAGAGCAGCCTTTGGGATTCTCTAAATTGCACTAGGGACTAGGCCACCTTAGCCTGCACCTCCTTGAGTCCTGTACCAACCAGGGTTCAGCCAGACCTGAGGAACAAGCCCAGCAACTTCAAATTTACACCAATGTAACTGCAACCAAACTATGGCCCAGAGAGACCAATTTTCAAACATTGGTATCTTAACAGAATGTGCAAAATCCATATTTGGCTGCTTGAATCTGCATATAGACATGTAAATTGGGTAGTTGGGCACCTATGTGCCCATTTGACTGATCAATTATAACATTGCAGTAGGCAAATTACATGGCTAAAATTGAAAACTTGGCCACCATTTTATTCTTTGCCTGAATGACAGCTGGTATGTCTTCTCTATTACCAGCTGTGACACTGACAGATTGGTCAATTTGTGTGTGACCATACCAACTTAACAGGAGACACTGAAATGGTAAATAGGGCCATTCCTTGTATATAGTTCTCAAAGCCATGTTAAGTAGACTAGAATCTTTAATATGTTTGCCTGTATTGTTTGTTAGAGAATCAAAGTTTAGATGCTGTGGGTTTGCGTTTACCTATATCTTGTTAGAAGTTAACAATGTAACCAGATTAGTTTGTAGATACTAATTCCCTTTTATGTCTTAATTGCATGTGGATGGGTCAATTAACCTTAAGATCAAAGATGTAGGATACTATAGGAAATGATATTATTTACATTTGTCTTCAACTTAATTGTCTATGCCATAATGAACTGCCTTTACAATTTGATTGGTTAACTGCCTTATGTTAATGAATACAATTAGTTACCTGTGTATGCATAGGAAACAGGAGATTAACTTCAAAGCAAAGAGCCTGCTGTGGCAATTGCTGTCAAGAGAGTATCCAATGGCTTCACCTATAAAGGAAACTTCGGGCCTGATCCTTTTAATTTCAGATCTGCTTAAACTTTGACAGGGAAAGTCTAAACCACAAGACTGAGATCTCCAGTATTTCTTTGGATTTACCCTGGAATTCTCATGGAAGAATTTGAACAAACTCTGCACTTGGACTGTATCCTTTTAAATTGATTCCAGAATTCTTTTACAAATCAGCAGTCTCACCATCTCTGCTATGAAACTAATCTAAGAACTTTACACACATTTGTATGTATTTTGATCTCTTAACCATACGTAAATCTTTCTTTTTCTTTTATTAATAAACCTTAGATTTACTTAATAAAGGATTGGCTGTAAGCATGTACTTGGGTGAGATCTGAAATATTCATTGATCTAGTGGGCAATGTGTCTGGTCCCTTGGGATTGGTAGAACTTTAAATATGGTGAATAAGGCTTTCAATAACCCCTCACTATATTAGTCTGCTTGGATGGAAGCCAAAGGTTGGATTGTTTAAAGGGGACCGTAGTTTGGCTTCTTGGTAACCAGTGTGGTATTACAGAAGCTATTTGGTTACTAGCTTGGTGAATCTAATTAATTATAGACTAAACCACCAGTTCTGGGAATTGTCTGCCCTATTCCTTGCAGTTTGCCCTGAGTGAGCATTCTCAGTCTGGCCCCTCCAGGCACCATGTTCACACCAGCACATACTGTACTTTTACCTTCTTAACTAAAGGCCAATCCTATATGCTGATGAATGCCTTCAACTCCTATTGAAATCAGTGGGCATTGATGGTCCTCAGCATATTTCAGGAAGTGCTCTGCTCCCTGAAGGACCAGGTGCTTACAAGCTTTCTGATGGCTGTCTAAAGTCATTCAAGCTCTGTTTAAGACATTAGTCACCTGCATGTGATGCTGCTATGCAGTGTTTTCATTTTAAAAGCTGATTTCTTTAAGGTATGCTAGTCCATTCATTCTGAACACAGATGAAGTGCTAATTCATGTTGAGGGGCTGGAACCTAGAAAGCTTCAAATGCATTCACAGGTCATTTAATACACTGAAAAGTGGAAACCAAAGGTTTTCACATTGCTGCACTGCATCTGCAGGCTAGAATTAGCATCAAGAACAATAGTTCCGTATCACTACACAATTTAAAGCCAGGTTATGGGACATCCACACACAATTTTTTTTTACTGAAGAGATCATGCAATCTGTATGTTGAACTGTTATATGTCTCTTTAGAGTTTTACAGTGTGACTTGGGTGTTTACTGATACACCTCTACCCCGATATAACGCTGTCCTTGGGAGCCAAAAAATCTTACCGCGTTATAGGTGAAACCGCGTTATATTGAACTTCCTTTGATCCGCCGGAGTGTGCAGTCCCGCCCCCCCGCCCCCCCAGAGCGCTGCTTTACCGTGTTATATCTGAATTCGTGTTATATCAGGTCGCGTTATATCAGGGTAGAGGTCTATAAGCTAATACGTGTGTAAGCCAATACACATGTAGACCAAAGGTATTTTCCAATAGTACACTCTGTGTTGCTACTTAACTCTAAAAAAAAAAAAAAGATCAAGTACATGATATGAGGTAACTATATCATTTAATAAAAGTATTTTGACACAGAAAAAACAAAAAAGAACTCCCTCCCTGCCCCCGATTAAACACAATGGGGTGTTTTCAAAACATTGTGCATCAGTTGCACATCTAGACATCAAAAAATGGGGCCACATGAGTATACAGGAGCAAGGATATTTAAGTGGATATACAGTTGTATAAGGTTTTTTTGAATGAGTTTAAAATATTCACACACAAGTAGGGAAAAGAGAGTTCTAATCTCTTAGGCCTTGGCTACACTTGCAGCTGTACAGCGCTGTGATGTAAACCTGTCTTCGTACAGCTGAGTAGGGAAAGCGCTGCAGTCTGTCCACACTGACAACTGCCAACGCAGTGGCGTGGCCACACTTGCAACATTTGCAGCTGTGTTGGGAGCGGTGCATTATGGGCAGCTATCCCAGCATTCATGTGGCTGCAACGTGCTTTTCAAAACGGGGGTGGGGTGTGACAGGGAGGGTGGGGGGAGAGAGAGTGCTTTTTGGAGCGTGTCAGCACTCTAGTTTGCAAGTTCCGAACTCCCGGCCCCCTGCTCATTCTTTCACTCACTCAAAGCAAACAGCAAACTGTTTGCTTTTTCTCTGTGGTATGAGCTTTGAAACCGGCACTTCCGCATTCCTGCAGCCGGTCACAACAATGGAGAGGATTGGCCACTTGACAAGGTGATTAGTACAGCGATGCAAGCGTTTACACTCACACCCGTGAGTCGTAGCCACTCCGCTGTATCTCTTATGCTTCTCGGGGAGGTGGAGTACCTGCAGCGGTGTACCCAGGGAGATACAGTGCTGTAAGTGCCCTGCCAGTGTGGACGGGGAGTGAGTTACAGCGCTGGGGGAGGCTTTACAGCGCTGTAACTCGCAAGTGTAGCCAAGGCCTTAGTCATCCACTTTCAATTTTCAGTGGAAAAACCGCGTGGGCAGCTTCCCATGTAAATTGACATGCACTAAAGGGTCACCTTATTATCCAAGGTTAATAAAACATTACATTAAAAATCACTCAAAGTTAGGAAATGCCAGAACTGAGACAGATAGACTTGTCTGTTAAACCTTAATTCATGTCCCCTTGTGTGGATGCATTATTATACCTTTTTTTAGTTACAAGATCACATGTAATTAAAGCTTCCTGCCTCATTCAACACATAGACTGGACGGAATTCAGTGACCGAGACAGCTGTTCAATATTTTTTCTTTTTAATCATTCAGTGTGTAATTCCCCACACTTATATGCTGAACACCATATAACCCTTGCAATGAATAAGGAATTATTAATTTCCTCATGGTCTTCTTTATGGCATGTGTCACTGTAGCACTGAGTGATTCACAAATGTTAATGAATTTATCTTCATTACACCTCTTCCCCACTTTACTCTTATTCCTGATCTGAGGTGAAATAAGTTGCACAAGAACTATGTGTAGGGACTTACATGCTTGGTCCTCCTGCATGTATGCAGTCACATTTTCCTGCAGACCATACCATTTTGTCTTTGACCCTGTCTCTTTTGTACCTCATGCCATATCACATGCATTAGCTCTGGGAAATGGTCTCACCCCCTCAGGCTTTTCAGCACTTAGATCTGCAGTAGAATTATTTTCCCAAGTAGGTGAGGATGTGTGAGGTTTTTCCTCTGCTTTTCCTGAATTTGCATGTGCACACAGAGGGTCTGTCTATACTGTTATCAGAGGTGTGGCTGCAGCTGATGTAGACATACCAGAGCTAGCTTTGATATAGCCAGCTTGATAACAACAGCAGTGAAGCTCTGACAGCAGGGTCTAGCATTTGAGTACATACCCAGGGTCCTGGGAAAGGTTGTTCAGCCCATGCTGCCACTGCTTCACTGCTATTGTTATTTGAGCTAGCTACATGAAAGCTAGCTCGGGTACATCTACACATGTTGCAGTCACATCTCTAATTGCAACGCAGACATTCTTTAGGCCCAAATGCTGAGTGTCGCTGTGGCTGTGTAAGATCCAAACAGAGCATAAACAATGTGCTACCTCTGCACTTATGGGCTAGAAAGCAGAAAACAAGCACAGGGGACCTTCATATATTGGGGGTGTGGCCAGAGTTCAAGCACTGCATAGATCCCCGACTCTGGGAAGGTGGCCAGGTGTCCGGTTTTCAACTGGAAAGTCCGGTCAAAAAGGGGACCTGACAGTAAAGTCTGGTTACTGGGGGGGGGGGGGGGGAGACACGCCACCCCCTACTCAGCCGGAGCCATCTCCAACCTGTGTCAGGCGGCTGCAGATCCCAGCGCCCCGGTTCTGCAGGTGAGTCCCTCCCAATCTGGGGAGAGGAGAAAAGCAGAGAGCAACAGAGGCAGTGGGGAAGAGGAGCAAATGGGGGGTGGAGCCTCAGGGGAAGAGGCGGGGTAGGAGTGGGGCCTTGGGGGAAGAGGTGGGGTGAGGGAGGTTCCGGCACTCTGGCTGGAGAGTCCATTTTTTAAACATTACAAACATTACAAACATTACAAAGTTGGCAACCCTATCCCTGACAGCAAAATTCCACATGGGGGCAGGAGAAAGGGGAATAATGGGCAGTGTCTGCTTCTTCCCCAATACCTTGCAGTAGTTGCTGTAGCCAGGCACCAGTGATGGCTGAAGCTAGCTTTGAATGGAGGGGTAGTGGGGTGTCTGCTCTGCATGGGGAGCAAGGGGAGCTACTGAGACTCAGCTGGGCTCTAGACTGGGAAGAGGGGGTGTGGCAGTTTGCATCTCTCTTACTGGCTGCCTGGGGTAGCTCCTCCCGGCTCTATCATCACAGTTTCTACCTGCTCTCCGTCCGGATCCCGGGTGCTTGCAATGTCCACTCCAGCCATGATGGGTCCTGCTCCCATGCACTTGCATGCAGTTTACAGGGCACACTGGTTCCCAGAACGCATAGTGGAATGATGCTCAAGGGCATAAACATAGGTCAGCCCACACAATAGTTCCATTGTGGGGGCACTAGTCTCTACTGCCCCTGTTTGCGCCACCCCTGCCAGGGACCAAATGTTGGGCTGAGAATTATCTTCTCAGCCCTATTATTATCTTTATGCACACATTCCTGAGACAACCGCCCAATTAGATGTTTCATATGGAAATATCAGCATCTTTAAGATACATTCCATGGCAATTACAACCTGTAAAAGAGAGCAAAATTTTGCACTTTACATATAATTCATAGGCAAAATGAATCATCCATATGCACTTAAACCTATGTGTTAAATACACCAATAGAAGTGTTCACATTGCACAAATGCAGTGAAAGACAATACTGTATGTATCACTTTACTTTGAAAATGATCTCACAGATCAGGGTTTGAATTTCTAAGGATGCTCGTACCTTAGACCATCTAATTTGCATGCTGGATGGAGTAAAACTTATTCCTGTCAAAACGAGCTACATAATGTTGGAGAAAGAGTCCTGTGCCTCCCTTCAAAAAGGCTTTTCTAGCTTTCCCTATTGTATAAGAGTTCTGCATGTGGTTTCTTCTAATTTGTCTGTAAGACAAACTGCACCACCCATCTTTGATTTCCTGTATTCATGGAGGGCTAGAATATGTCATACAGGTACAGTCATCAATTGGGAAAGTTGCATTGCCCTTGAGAGAGACCCAGCGACATTGTCCCAGAATCAGATTGCCTCCTGGAGCTTCATACAGTGTACAGGAGTATACAAACTGCAACACCTTTTTAAAGTGTTCAGAGATCTCCTACAGCTCTCCTGGTGGGACCAGACAGTTGTATTGGCTGGCATGTATGATAGGCGGAGCTACAGCTTTGCTTACCTTCTCCCTTCCCTGCCTCCCTAGGGAAATGTCTCTGGAGCAGTCCCTTGAGTGGAGTGGAGTGCATTTCTGGCCAGTTTCTGTGCAAATGCACAAGGAGGAGGAGAGACTCCTTACTCCCTTTCCACCAGTGCACATCAGCATACGGATCAGTTAGAATCTAGCTCTGCATCTGTATCATACCAACAAAATGCCTTTTATATTTGCTAATGTAGTACACTAAAGAAATTCTATTTTCTGATCTCGAGATTTCCAGTATTTATGCTCCCTTTGCTCCTTACCAGCTGGCTGAAGTATACACAAGGGGCATCCGGCCTGAAGCAGTCAATCATGATACCAGGACAAAGAAAAAGTACTTTTGTTTTTTTAAAGAAAACTTTCATTCAATCGTTCCTACTTTTTATCCTCATACAATGTCATTCTCTCTTCTTAGCCACTGCCCCTTATCATTCAGTGACAATGAAAGGAAGCAGCCTTCACAACCAAGGACAGTGCCTATACCCAATAGCAGCTGTCCTTCTGCAATCCTCCCCAGAGACTAAGGCCATGTCTACACTACCACTTATGTCAGCAAAACTTATGTCACTCGGGGGAAGGGGGGGTGGTGGAAAAAAACAGCGGCTCCCCCCCCCCCCCCGAGCGTCATAAGTTTTGCCAGCATAAGCACTCGTGTGCATAGTGCTATGTTGGCGAGAGAGCTTCTCTCATCAGCACAGAGAGGCTACATGAGCGATCTTACAATGGCGCAGCTGCATCAGTACAGCTGTGCCAGTGTAAATTCGCTAGTGTAGACATGGCCTCAGTGTATCACCTCTGAATACCCTGTCTACACCAGTTCAGTAACTACTTGACGGCACAAGTCTCTTGTGCACTGTTAGTAGTTAAAGACCTAACGTGAACACTACAGGGACAGCTTATAGCTAACCTGTGTGGTCTAATAAAGTGATACTGATAAAAACTAAGATCCTGATTCTGTCTGCTCTAACACCACCAGTGTAAATCAGGAGGAACTCCACTGAAGTCACCGAAATGAAAAATGACGTGAGATTAGACTTAGACCCCATGTATTCAACACAAATTTATTCAATTATCTCTAAACCATTTTAACCACTGTTAATCAGTGTCACTAATGGAGGACGGAGTGTTATACGTGTGCAATATGCCCACTCCAGCCTACTGGAATCCTAAACTGTCCCTCATGATCTAAGGACCTGAGTCAGGAAGATACTGAAGCACACACCTAATGTGAGCAGTCTCACTGACTTCAATGGGACTACTCCTGTGCTTAAATTTAAGCACCTGCTTAAACAGCTTCCTAAATTGGGGCCCAAATGAGGAGTTAAGCTTTTCTTAATTTTGAGAGAAAGAGGATTCTTCACATGATAAAGGATCTCACTAACAATTACAAATGAGCAAACCTCAAGGTGTTTGTGCATCACAAGTCACTCAAACTATTCTTTGATAGTTTGGGCATTTCACAAAAGAAGTTTTGGGAAAAAAGTAGTGGGAAAGGAGGATCTGGCAAAACAGCTACATTAGATGGTACTTGAAACTCAAAAGGTTAGAATTCGGGGTCTAATTTCAAATCCATAATGTTGAAGAGGTTCAAAATTAATCAAAATATTTTCACACAGCTCTAACTGTGATGTCTTTTGTTGTTTACACACAAGAATTACAATATGAAGAAACCATACACAGCTGGGTCCCAAATAACCATGTTCACTAAACAGACAAGACCCATCTACATATTGATGCTCTGACTGGGTTCTGGTGGCTTTCCAAACAGAGAACACAGTATGCTGCTCTTGACTACAGGGGTGGAGGAATAGCTCAGTGGTTTGAGCATTAGCCTGCTAAACACCGGCTTGTGAGTTCAATCCTTGAGGGGGGCCATTTAGGGAACTGGGGTAAAAATCGGTCTGGGGATTGGTCCTGCTTTGAGCAGAGGGTTGGACTAGAAGACTTCCTGAGGTCCCTTCCAACCCTGATATTCTATGATTTAAGCTATTTAAAGTTATACTACCCCATACCGCTTAAACTATACTATCATTACTTATATTACTAGGGTTTCAGAGCTACTAAAGGGCATCTTGTGAAGAAGGGACTACATTCCTTATCATGGTTTGTGTCACAGAAAACAATAAATGCCGAAGGGGCAACAGAACTAATGTATACTGATTAATGTATCATAATCACAATACTGATTAATGTATCATAATTTTTAAAAATTGCAAAATATTCCATTATACAAAATAATAGCAAAATATTGTGTGTTACATGAGATGAATTTCTAAATAGGAAATATTAGGTAAAAACAAACTTTCAATTGCAAAAAAATAGCCTAAGATGTATTAAGTTTCCCTTTCTATTTTTACATATTTCCTCTTTCTCTATTAAACATTCAGAAAATATTTCCTGGAAAATATATATTCTAATTTGTTAGAGGAAATAGAGTTGATAAATTATCAAGTCCAAACTGAAACAGCTTGGAAAGTTATACTAAAAAGGGGCTGTTTAATTTATTCCCAGAGGAATAAATAATGTATCATAATCACAATACTGATTAATGTATCATAATTTTTAAAAATTGCAAAATATTCCATTATACAAAATAATAGCAAAATATTGTGTGTTACATGAGATGAATTTCTAAATAGGAAATATTAGGTAAAAACAAACTTTCAATTGCAAAAAAATAGCCTAAGATGTATTAAGTTTCCCTTTCTATTTTTACATATTTCCTCTTTCTCTATTAAACATTCAGAAAATATTTCCTGGAAAATATATATTCTAATTTGTTAGGGGAAACAGAGTTGATAAATTATCAAGTCCAAACTGAAACAGCTTGGAAAGTTATACTAAAAAGGGGCTGTTTAATTTATTCCCAGAGGCACCCGCTTAAAACTTCTTTTCAAACCACGGAAATAGTCATCATTAAGACACTATACTCCACTGTGAATTTTGATGCTTTTTTCCCCGATACTGTCTTTTTTACTTTTAATCACCCACTGAATTAAGAGTCCAGAATTAATAAGGAAGGTACCAGTTACTTAATCATCATAGTACAATCGTTTCTACATTGTAAGGTGTTTTGTTGTAAGCAGTTTGAAGAATAACCCTAATCAAGAGGCAGGGCTGTCCCCGACCATTTGCGTGCCTTACGCAGCCCCAGGCCTCCGCAGGGGGTGGGGGTGGGGAGGGGCTGGCCCCAGGCCTCCACGGGAGCGGGGACTGGGGGGAAACCGCTCCGCGGCCCCAGCCCGCTCCACTCTGCTCCCCTGGCTCCCAGCCTTGGGGGGCAGGGGGTGAACCGCCCCCCAGCACTCACCAGCAGCGTGGCTGGGAGCCAGGAGAGCGGAGCAGGGTGGGGCCGGATTGCTCCATGTACCACACGGTGAGTGCAGGCCCACCCCTGCAGCAGTCCTCAGGGGAGTGGGGGCAGAACAGGGGCGGGGCTTTGGGGAAGGGGTGGAGTGGGGGTGGGGGTGGGGCTGGGGCGGAGCAGGGTTGGGGGCTTTGGGGAAGGGGTGGAGTGGGGGCGGGAAGAGGCGGGGCTGGGGTGGAGCAGGGATGGGGGCCATAGGGAAGAGGCGGGGCAGGGGCTGGAGCAGCACGCAGCTGCGTAGGGCACCAGGAAATTTGGTGCCCCAAATTTCCCGGTGTCCCACGCAGCTGCGTATTTTGCGTATGGGTAAGGATGGCCCTGTCAAGAGGGGAGTCATGCATGTCATAGCCAGAGAAAACATGTCTGTGATAGTCTGAAATTGAGATGTTTTTGTTTTTATTCCTTATTTTTATTCCTGTCTTGAACTGAAGTTGCATTAGAACTCTCAAAAGGATCCTGCAGTCTTTACTGCAACTAAGAAAGAACCTTGGGGTGAAATCCTGGCCCCACTGAAGTCAATGGGAGTTTTGACATTGTCTTCAATGGGTCCAGGATTTCACCCCTGGAGTGTGGAAGCAGAGCTTTCACAGAATAAAACTCCCATGACCAAAGACACAGTATTGGGTTCTGGAACAAATATCTTGCTAGATCTGTACGGGATTTCAGTCTGCAGAAAGGTTTAGACATGTTTGTTCTTAGTAATGAAAAAGAGACTGGATTCTCAGCAAGAAACTGTTATATTGATTAACCAACAGTTTGAGCACCACGTGAGCAAGTGAATGTCCTTCTCAAGGAATGGCTTCATCTCTGATGAAGTCTATCCATACATCCAGGCATTTATACTGAGCTCACTGCAGATGTAGGTGAGTTCATACTGGAAGAGTAGACATGCTGATTACAGAATTAATCAAGGACATGAAAATCTTCAAAAATAGGGATAAACTTCTATCTACAGTATCTGTCTGTCTTAGATATTTTTAAAATTCCTGTCTGCT
Source organism: Emys orbicularis (assembly GCF_028017835.1). Classification (NCBI taxonomy): domain Eukaryota; kingdom Metazoa; phylum Chordata; order Testudines; family Emydidae; genus Emys; species Emys orbicularis. The sequence goes on along the minus strand of NC_088685.1, from coordinate 136,392,294 downwards.
TTATTAAACTTGAGACAGAAAATGTTGCTATGGGTGATTCAGTTTATTAAAAGAGTACCTACTCTTGATCCTAGAGTTTCTCACATGTTAAATTTTGACTTCATTTGATTGTGACTAGTTAAGAAGATAAAGGGCTGAATGGCAACTAAAACTGCTCACAACACTTTGCTTATCTGCTACAATTTAGAATAAGACATTTGGAGCAGCTGTTGTCTGTCAGCTGGTGGCCAGACACTTGAGTAGACTTGACAAATTAGCAGAGCCTTTGTTGGCTGGACTCACTGAGTGAGCATGCAAGTCCCATGTGATATGGCAGCTAAGAACCCAGCAAGGACCCTTGTGATCTGTAGGCAGCAGCTTTACCAGAAGAACTAGGAAGAAGCTCCGCTCTGGCAATCTCAGTAGTCATGCTGCTCGACTTGCCTTAGCAGGAAGTCACTCTGCATAGCAAAGAGCACACTTACCTGCAGGGATCCTAGTTTTTGTTTTTATCTCCAATTACTCTCTTGCTGTCCTTTCAAAAAAAAAGAGAGAGAAAGAGAGAGAGACTTTTGTAGATGTTAGAAAGAAATGGCCTTCACTGGTGCAATTACATCCCACTGTTCCCCATTTGGTTCAGTCAATTGTGGAGGTCAAATTCATGTGTTTTCAGTGCAAAAGACATTCCCTTCTTTGTTGAAAGTTGCACTGTGGAAGCTGAGATGACTATGGAAAAGGCAAACGCCGGTGTTTTAAAATGATATTAGGTTTGGCCTACACAGCTTTTATATTCTCTGTGGTTGAATTATCCAGCCCAACCACATTAATTGCATATTCTTATTACAATCTCATATGTGATGACTCATGGGATCGTGTTGAATAATCAGCTGAACATGATCTTTCAGTGCAACGCTGTGGTCAAAAGGGCTAATGCAATCCTTAGATGTATAAACAGGGGAATATTGAATAGGGAGGTTATATTACCTCTGTATTTGGCACTAGGTGTGACCGCTGCTGGAATACTGTGTCCAGTTCTGGTGTCCACAATTCAAGAAGGATGTTGCTAAATTGGAGAGGGTTCAGAGAAGATCAAGAAGAACGATTAAAGGATTAGAAAAGCTGCCTTTTAGCATAGACTCAAGGATCTCAATCTTTTTAGCTTAACAAAGAGAAGGTTAAGAGGTGACTTGATAACAATTTGTAAATATCTACATGAGGAACAAATATTTAATAATGGGCTCCTCAATCTCTAGCAGAGAAAGGTACAACTTGATCCAATGGCTGGAAGCTAGACAAATTCAGATCGGAAATAAGACATATATTTTTAATAGTGTGGGTAATTATCCACTGGAACAATTTACCAAGGGTCATGGTGGATTCACCATCACTGGCAATTTTAAAATCAAGACTGGATGTTTTTAAAAAGATGTGATCTAGGAATTATTTCAGGGAAGTTCTATGCTGATATAGAGCAGGTCAGACCAGATGATCACAATGGTCCCTCCTGGCCTGGGAATCTATCAATATATCTGCTGAGTATGTTATCTGGCCAACAACATTAATAGTGATACTGGACCAGATTTACCCGCATTGCTCCAAGAAGGTACAAACTGTACCTCGCTGTATCAGCAAAAGATTCTGGGCCCAGTGGAGGAATTCATTTCTCAAGTTGGACAGGCAAAGATTCCAGTATCATTTATGCCAAGACACGGCAGATTTAAGTTCTACTGAGAGCTCCTCAAGAACCTGGCAATAGAAAGTGCATCGACACATTCCCTGGCTACTCTAGCAAGATCCTCTTTCTGGATAGGGCCACATACTTTGGGGGCAGCACTGGCTGCTGGAGGTTGTGAGCAGCATAGGGTACAATAATCAATGCCACGTCCTTCCTATTGTCTTTAGCACTATGCCAGCATCTCTGCCAGCAGAAGCCAATGCTGATCCTGGAGTGACTCTGCTCCATTATCTGTAGGATATCTGCTTCTTGAGGAATATTACCCAGAGTCTGATCTGCCATTTGAGAATTTAAGAAGGAGGTCAGATTCTGGGCTAAAGGATGCAGAGTGGTTCCTCTACCAGTACTTCAACTGAACAAAGGGAGCTGCTTTGGTATATTGCTCTATATCCTCTGCTGAGCCCAACATACAATGTGAAAACACATCTGCTACATAATTTATGTGCTTTATCAGTATGAAATTGTAGGGTTTCTGTGCTGGTACCATATCAGGCCATTACAGCATTTATGAACCCTATCTCTTCTTTATCATTGACTTTCCTCTAAATGGAGGAATTTGAAGAACTTCCTTGCCATGAAGAGTCCTGCCTACAAATATTATTTTTTAAGCTCCCTAGAGGGGAAAGGTGGGGAGACAGCATTTGCTTCTGTAGAAAACTAATACAATGTAAACAGGAAGCATCAATAGTAGATTTTGTGGACTGAAGTTTTGATTTTACTAGCCGTGTTCAGAGTTCTAGTGGGAGATATTTTAAAATGAAATCAATTGACTAGCAATAATTTTTTTAGGCTGTTTGTTTTTTGGGAGTGAACGCTTGAATTAATTCAAGATGCCTAGAACAATGTTTTTTCAATCAGGGGTACACATACTCCTGGCGGTATGCAGAGGTCTTCCACGGGTATATCAACTCATCTAGATATTTGCCTAGTTTTATAACAGGCTACATAAAAAGTCTGTACAAACTAAAATTTCATACAATGACTTGTTTATACTGCTCTATATACTATACACAGAAATGTAAATACAATATTTATATTCCAATTGATTTATTTTATAACTATATGGTAAAAATGAGAATGTAAACAATTTTTCGGTAATAATGTGCTGTGACATTTTTGTATTTTTATTATCTAATTTTGTAAGCAAGTAGTTTTTAAGTGAGCTGAGCCTTGGGGGTACACAAGACAAATCAGACTCCTGAAAGGGGTACAGTAGTCTGGAAAGGTTGAGAGCCACTGGCCTAGAAGATACCCAAGATGAATCAGGATGTGACTGGGTGAAATTTAATAGCCTGTGATAGACAGGAGGCCAGACTAGATGATCTAATGGTCCTTTCTGGCCTTAAACTCTATAAATCTATTAATCTAAATTAAAACACTTTTTGTTCAAAAAGTGACAAAGCATGAAGAAATATTCAATAACTATTATCGTCTGGCTTCACAATGCAATAAAGTTTCCACTTTAGCATTACCCAACAGTGTAGTAAGAGATTTCTGTGTATCTATCCGCCCATAGCATAGAAATGGTCCCATTTATATTTTATTTACATGCTATTCATGGCAGATATATTATATGTAATTGGTCCTCACTAGGCCTATTACTTAGGGTTTATTCCCTTAAGACCAGTGAGGTAGGACACAGTTTTAAAAACCAGTAAAACATGATCAAAATCGAATCTCCAAGGAGCGAGCCTACGGCAACTAGAAAGAAGTTTGTTTTGAGTCTGTTTAAGGTCTATGAAAGTGTTGAGTCACTTGGGAAAGGTGGCAGGTGCTGTGTAGCACAGAAACCAACCACTTCACTGCAACAGGGTCTTGATCATCTGCCCAAAGATATTGTGGTATTAAGAGGGAACATTATGGGGAGATTGGTAGCCCCAGGCTCTCTACCCCATCCAGTTTCACCGCTAGGTCACTGGTTTGAATCCAGTCCCAGTTACTGAAAGTTGTTACCAGCTGTCAGTGACATGTGTGAATGAGTTTGGCGGTTTCAGTTCTGATCACAAACACCACATCAGAGAAACCATTGAAGTTCCAAAATAGAGCCTTCTTCTTAGCAAAAAATTGGTGAGAACTAAAGCAGACATGTTGCAAGTTATTCACTATAGACCCAGTCATGCATTCCTTGTGAAGTCAGTGGAAATTATGGATGCCCATGGAATTCAGGATTGGCTTCTATGCACCTGGTATATTCCCAGTTCTGAAAGCACAGACCTCGACAAACATAAAAAACCAGAGGCATCTCCTATTGGCCCATCTGTTGCTATATGTTTTCTAAATTACAGGAGCACAAGAAGAGTGTTTAAAGTGAGTGCCACGCATTTCTCTCTTTTTCACAGCTTAGCCTCCTTATGTGAAATGTTTGAAAGCTTTTAAAAATATTAACTCTGTGGCTGAGTTCTTATGAGGCCCAATGAAGTCAATGGAAGTCTGGGAAAATCTTTGTATGAGCTTTAGACCAGTCCCATAGAGCATTGCCAGTCCTTCTACAGTATTTAGCCTCAAGTATATTTGTGCAACAGTTGAGGTAATTTCCTGAAAAAGGAAGTTTGTTATGAAAATCAAGACGGTCACTAAATTAAGGCTTGGCCCATGCACACTGATATCAGTGGAAAGAGTCTTATTGCATCCCAAAGCATCCTTTCGAGATAAAGGATCGTGAGTTGGTAGTTGTGGAATTTAGGTTTTATTCTTGTCCATGTGACAGATGTGCTGTTGTGAATTTAGGCAAGTTGGTTTTAATTTTGCAATGCCTCGGTTGCCCCATCTGCAAAATGGGAATAAGAGTTACCTACCTCAAAGGGGTTTTGCAAGGATTAATGGTTTTAAGGTGCTTTGAAATCTTTAAATAACAGATGCTATGGAAGTATCATTATTACAGTGATTACCATGTTTTTGCACTTGTGGTGAATTAATTTAACTTGGAAATGTATAACACATTAAAGTCCAAATTCTGGCCTTGGTTATGCTTGTGGAAATCCTGAATAATTCCAGTGATGCTAATGGAGTTACTCCAGATTTGCACAAGGCAGAATTTGGCCCTAATTTATCTAAACAGAGACAGGCAAATGTAACAATTTATAGAAGAGAGATATAACTTGTGATGTGAGCAGCTTCTGAACATCACTAGTTGCATTTCCATAGCTTCAGCTAAGCTTCTGGCAAAAGTAAAACAATGTTTCCCTGTTAATTAACTAGAATGTAAAAGTATGAATGATTATAATAAATGTAATTAGAAAGAACTAAATGAGGTATAATTATACAACATGGAAAGTGTGTGAGGGTGTGGTTGTGGGGTGTGTGACTGAGATGCTGCCATCCCTAACTGAGGTAAATAAAGGGCAAAATCCTCAGCGGATGTGAATCTGAGTAGCTCCATATATTTATACTTTTATGCACAATGCCTTTTAGTTAGTCCTTCTTCCTCTCTCTTTCTCTCTCTCCCCACATACACATATATCTGACAAAGTCCTGAAAAGTCCAAGGTTATATTATGTACTGCAAATATAATAATTCACAGTTCTGAGTTTTAAGATGCAATAAAACTGTCAAATGATTTAATAGGTGAAAAAGTTATAACTTTTCATATCTTTTTGAGGGGGAAATTTCCAAAGGAAAGTTAAACTTTAGAGGAAAAGGGCTTGATTCTGAACTCCTTTACACTGATATAACTTCGTTGACTTCACTGGAGTCCTAATTTACCTGACAAGAGATGAACAACAGGTCCAAAATCTGATATAACCAGACAATTATCAGTGACAAAATAAACAGAGAAAACAATGGGCCAGAATAATTCCTGAATCTATGCTGACTTTTGCCAGTGTATAGCCTTGTGCACAGCTAGAAGTGGCGGTTGCAGTAGCAGAAAGAAGATACCATTTCCCGTCTGGTATGGGCCCAGAGCTTGGAATTGGGTGGTATCGGTCAAGGAGGAGCATGGTTAGGACAGTTGTAGGATGTACTGATGGTGATTTGGTGTATTCACTTTGCACAGAGAGGGTGTCCTGGAGCTTTTGGTGAAAGTCAAAGCTGCCCTTCTCTGGAAGACCCCAAGATGGAGGGTAGGAGAAAACACTAGCTACCCTTCCCTGGGGGTGAATACAGACATCAGAGTAAATTGCACCTCCATTCATCCATGGAGGTGAAGCTAGCTCACTGGCTAGAGAGACAAAGCATAGCTTTAAGATGGCCACTGCATTACAGAAATTGCCTATAAAAAAACAGAAATATGGACAAACATAAGCAATGGACACTGAGCCTATGCTTGGCAGGAGCTATACAAAAAATAAACAGGTGCAGCATCAGACACAGGAGAAAGGAGTATGGTTACTGCCTCTTTGAATGATATGTATATGATGTGGTTGTCTTTCAAAGTGCTGGTACAGCAGGCTCGGTGCATAGTGATGATTCAATCTCTGGGATAATTTGAAATGGCAGTCACGCTTCTGAAAGAGCACAAAGTCCTTATCTCCCTTTTAAAGCAAAGTAGCAACTGTACAGACAGAGAGGGAGGGAATGCTGAAAGGCATTACAGTAATGCATATCAATGAAAGGCTCCTCTTGGCTGACTAGCGAGAGGCACATTCCCTCAGGCTCCACCAGTTCCAATTCCTCCAAGTAGCTTTGGTGCTGGGCCAGAAAAGGGTAATCACTCCTGCTAGCTGAAGCGGGGACAAACTTTTGTGTGTGTTGCTATTTCAGAATCAGCCTTGATTCCACTACACAGCTTGACAAACTTCAGGGCTCTCAGCCTGTGCTAAGCAGAGATCAGCTAGCAAAACGATGGTGTAGCACACCTTTGCAAAAGTGCAGCAGCAGGGCTGGGTATCAAAGCTTGCCTGCAATATACTTCGGTTCATTTATGTCTAGAACTGTGTTCTGTCTTTTTCATTAGCACTGTAAGCCCACAGTTTGCAAGAAAAGAGGTTCTGTGTCATTGGTAACCATCCCAAGAACTGCCCTGTTGATTAATTTGGTAAGAGATGCTCTCACACAGAGTTGGTCTATCTCATGAAAAAGACATAAATGGCAAGAGTAACTCCAGCTGTTTCCATAAATCTCTGGTCCGTATCCTGAATCATTTAAGTACAGTATTTTAAATTTTGCCATTCCATTACTTCAATGGAAGCAGAATCAGACACATAGAAACTAAAGCTGGAAAAAGCCAACTAGGTCAGCTAAGTTCTTGGTAGCTGATAATATGGTCTCTGAAAGTTGGTACACAGAGCTGACAGGGACAGGCTTGAAAGGATTCAATTTACAGCTCAAGGAAAGAGCAATCAGTCTAAAAACTCTTCCATCAAGAACTGGCCAGGAGATTGGCTACACACTGTCCCCAGGGGGATTACTGCCTGGGAAATAGAGCAACATGTATTCTGAATAAATAGAACCACTAGCCTTAATGTTGTGTGGTCTTGATTTTTCTTTTTCACCTTCCATTTATTTATTCCTTTTTTGTTCTCTCACCCCATTTCTTCATTTCCTCCTCTTTCTCTCCATCTGTATTTCTACCATTTTCTCTCCTCTCCTCTCTGTTTTTCTCTTTCAATACTTCTCTTCTTATTCTGCTTTTCCTCCCCACTTTACTGGAGCCCCCCATTTTTATTTCTCCTCCAAGGAGCCCTCTGTCTTTTTCCTCCTTTGAGTGCTCCTGAATCTCAAACCCATTTCCTCTTTTCTCTCTCCCTCCTTTCTCTGATGGGCCTTCTTATTACCCATCTTCTCTCCCAGTCCCTTTCTCTTCCTTTCCTCCCAGCCACTTTCTCCCAAAGCCACATTGTCTATATTTCTTCCCAATGCCTATTTGCACTTCTTCTTTGTTCTTTCCTACAGTGACTGACTTGCTCCCTCTAGGACCCTCTTTCTCCCTCCACTGACCCTTTCCCTTCCCTGCCCCCATCGTCTCTTCATTCTCTTTTTCCACATCTTTCCCCATACCCTCCCTCAGCTTCCTTCCTATGCTCCAGCACCTGGCCCACTTGTTCCTCTGATGCCTACTGCATTCCAGACCATGGTGCCTCATTCCTTGCCTTCCCACATGCCACGTTACACTCCAGTGTCATTTCACCTGGAGCATAACCTCTTCAGGTTTCCCTGGTTGCTTTCCTCTGCGACTGCTGCTTCACTATAGACCACTGTAGACCAGAACACCCAGAGCCTGGTATCTGAATGACTGCAGGTTCCCCTCTCCTGGTTGCAAATTGCCTCTTGAAACCTCTCTGCACTTCTGCTAACTTTAGAGACAATCAGCGGTGCTGAGAGTCATTGAACTATTTGTATAGTGGGAGCCATTGAACCAAGCTGAAACCCTGTATATGATGGAAACCACTTCAAGCCAGGGGATGCGGCAGCACCCCTAGCACCTCTAGTTTCAGTCCGTATGGAGCCAATGTGCTTATTGTTTCAGGCCAACAGAGCACACCAGCTCTATCAGTTCAGCCTGAACAACCTCCAATGCTTCTGTTCCATCCACCTGCTAGTGTTGACAGATTCTGACCAATTATCAACTAAGTGGAAGGTCCAGTGGTTGGGGTGTGAGCCTGGGACTTGAAAAACCTGGGTTTAAGTCCTGGCTCTGCCACTGACTTCCTGTGTGACCGTGGGTAAATCCCTTAGTCTCTCCCCATCTGTCAAATGGGATAAGAGCACTGCCCTGCCTCACAGGAGTGTCCTGTGACCAGTGCACAGTCAGTCAGTGTGATGGTGGCCAGGGGTGCTGGAATGATGGGGGTGCTGAGAGCCACTAAACCAAGCTGTAAACCCTGTATATGATGGAAACCACTTCAAGTCAGGGGGTGCTGCAGCACCCCCGCACCCCTAGTTCGAGCACCTAGGATGGTGGTGGTGTGTCTGAGGGGGAGTCATTGCCCAATGCGCGTTAAGGGCTTGGGGTCAGCTTTAGCTCAGTGCCAGCACAGTTGAAGGCAGAGTCTGCTTCCTGCTCTCCAAGGCTTCAGAAGGGGGCCGGGGAGTGCTGGAGGAGGCTCTGGTACAGCAGTGGGAATATCGCAGCAATGCAACGCAATGTAGCCTCCAACCAAACCCACCCACCCCCCCCGCAGGAAAGCAGAGTCGCAGCCCCGCAGCAGGCAGACGATGTGGGCAATGAGCGGTTCTCCATTTCCTTTGAGGGCAGCATGTCCTTCCCCAAGCCAGCCCCTCCCCTGCCTGTTCCCCGGACGGGGAAACTTAGCGCTAACTTGTGCCAGGCTCCGGCCCCCGCGGGAGGAGGGCTTGCTCCCCGCAGGAGGGAGGTGACGTTCAGCACACTGGACGGCGATGTCTGCATTGGCGAAATCCTCCTTCAATGGAAGTCGGCGGGTCCCTTCAGGCTAGGGCCCCCTCCTCTCCCCGCGCGGCTGCAGCAAACCCGCCCCTCGCCCTCCCGCAGGGCGCGCCCAGCAGCAGAGCCACCCCGCCCCGCAGCCCCTCTCCCACCCAAGGAACCCGCAGCGCCGGGCTGCCGCCTTCTCCCGCTCGGGCAAGGAGCGCTGAGCTCCCGCCGCGGCACGTCCAGCTCCGCACAGCCGCGGACTGACCGGCGGGGTCCCCACGCCCCAATCCGCGGGGCTGCCGAGCTCCGCTGCGGCCGGATTTACCTTCCACTTTGGTGAGGGTAAGGACCGGACTGTTGCACGCGCTGAGCGGGGCGACCCTGGCTGAGTGTTTCTTCATGGTGAGCCCTTCTGCCAGCAGGAGCTCTCCAGCTGCTCGCCTACATCCTGGGGCCGGCTGCAGCAGCGCCCTCTGCTCCCGCTGCCTCCTCCAGCCAGCTCTGCGGGCTCTCCCTGCCCCTGCGCGTCCCTCTGCCGCAGCAGCGCCCCGTCCTCAGGCTCGCCGCTGCCTCCCTCACCCCGCGCTCTCCCCTCTACTTTGAGGCTTGCTGCAAACAAAACGTCACATGCAAATCCCACCCTCCCTCCCGCCGCGCTCCCGCCGGCTTGGGCAGAAGGGGAGCTGCCCTGGCTCGCTCACTCACCTTTCAGTTCCGCAAGGAAGCGGACCCGCCAGCACAGCCCCCCTTAGCGCCCAGATGCTGTGTGGATAGGCCCCGTGCCCGTGCCTGACTGAGGCGCGGGGGTAGCGGTGGACACTACTTAGGCGTTTCACTCGCCCGGAGCTATGGGAGCCCCCCGGGCCATTGCAGCCTTTCCATGGACGAGCAAGTGATTCTGTCACCTTTGGAGTGGAAGGCTCTTATTCCCCCCTCTTCCCCCCCCCCCGCCCCACTGCAGACTTTGTGACAGCTCATGCGAACGGGCAGGACCAATACATGGAGAGGCAGACACAGACACACACACGTGCAGGACCAAGCCATGAAGGGGACACACTCACACCACTCTGCCCACAGAAACACTGCACCCACTAGCACCTGTTACACTTTTTAGTAGCTGCAGAGCGTGTGAAACTGACTCTCCAGAGACTGACAGGATGACAGTTGTATGGATAGTGGCCCTTGCAAGCTTCCCTTCCCGCCTCTGCCAGGGTCTCAGCACCCACCTGGGGAGAGCCCATCTACAGTTGCTGCCAACCATTTTAGTGCCAATTGTTTGGGGGGCTATTTTATTTTGTTTTAGCACATATAAAATTAGAATGACTGCATATTTGATAGGTTTCAGATTGGTAGAGGTGTTAGTCTGTGTCAGCAAAATGGCAACTACCATCTTTTCATGTGCTGTGTATTTATACCTGCTACTGTATTTTCCACTCCATGCATCTGATGAAGTGGGTTCTAGCCCACGAAAGCTTATGCCCAAATAAAGTTGTTAATCTCTAAGGTGCCACAATGACTCCTCGTTGTTTTTGCATATTTGATGCCAACCCCAGGCTTCTGGGGATGGTGTCAGCTTTGGGCTCATTTTTAAACCAGTCTTGGGGGAAACTATTGTAGGGTTCTTACTGAGATGGGAGCCAGCATCTAAATCGTATTATGCTTCCTGGAATAGAAATCCACCATCCCTCCCCTCCCCACTCAGTTTTTCCAGACAGGCCCTTTCAGAGGTCCAGAGAGGCCTGGGCCACTTCCAGCTTTTGAGGCCCCTAGCCATAATAAAAATAAAAAATGATGACACATGAAAACAAAATAAGGCACCAAAGAAAGAGTGAAACATAATTTGAATATTTTTTTATTTAACAAATGTTTGTCTAGCCTTTTTCTGTGCAAATGCACTAATTATTGAGGAAAAATCTAGCTTTTGTGCAATATCACAGTTAATATTAAGCATGGCGAGCCCATTCAAATGCTCTTGTCCCATAGTTGAATGGTGATAGTTCTTTACCTGCTTCAACATGTTGAAGGTGTGTTCACCTGAAGCCACTGATGCAGGAAAACTGACAAAAATATGCAATACAACTGTGATATTAGGAAACACCCCAGAGAGTCCAAGTTTGAGTATTTCTTGAAGCAATTCCTTTGGCTTGCAATCCAATTTAAAGTTCGTGGAATATATTCATTTGAGGAAGATGACCTCGTCACTGAGATCTTTTGAGATTTCTTTGTTGTACCGTTGCTGAAATTGTTCAGCTGCAGAAAGTAGATCTTCATTACTCAGTCTGTTGAACTGCCAAAGAAACCCCAAAAGGGTACAAATTAGTCGCAGTGACTCATATCGATGTGTAAGACCTGATTGAATAGAGTCAATGATGACATGGAAGACATTGACCTTATAATGCTGTTCAGCATCCGATTCAGTAGGTAAGTTGCAATTGGTGGAGAACTCAGATGAAAGGCCAATTGTGACGGGTTAGATCACAGAAACCACCTGGGGGTTGCCACCTGATGTGCCAAGACTACTTCTGCCCCTGCTTTCCTGCCCCGTCAGCTTAGGACTTCAGTGCCCTGCCTGATTTGAGCCAGACTTGCTAGCCTGCTGCAAATCCAGACCCAGGTCTGAATCACGTCCCCTAACAGCTGCAGGTTTACCTGAAAGCAGCTAGCAGGGGTGTTCTTGTCTTTAACACTCAGATGCCCAACTCCCAATGGGGTCTAAACCCAAATAAATCCGTTTTACCCTGTATAAAGCTTATGCAGGGTAAACTCATAAATTGTTCACCCTCTATAACACTGATAGAGAGATATACACAGCTATTTGCCCACCCCGGTATTAACACATAATCTGGGTTAATTAATAAATAAAAAAAGTGATTTTATTAAATACGGAAAGTAGGATTTAAGTGGTTCCAAGTAGTGACAGACAGAACAAAGTGAATTACCAAGTAAAATAAAACAAAACATGCCAGTCTATGTCTAATACAGTAAGAAACTGAATACAGATAAGATCCTCACCAGTTCCAGAATGCTTCCTTTTACAGATTAATCTTTTAGTCTGGGTCCAGCAATCACTCACACCCCTTGCAGTCACTGTCCTTTGTTCCAGTTTCTTTCAGGTATCTTTAGGGGTGGAGAGGCTCTCTCTTTAGCCAGCTGAAGACAAAATGGAGGGGTCTCCTACAGGCTTAAATAGACTTTCTCTTGTGGGTGGAGACCCCCTCCTCTCTCCTATGCAAAGTCCAGCTCCAAGATGGAGTTCTGGAGTTACCTGGGCAAGTCACATGTCCATGCATGACTCACAGTTTTTACAGGCAGAAGCCATTGCCCACAAGATATCTTGAATGTCTCCAGGAAGACTTCTTATGTGGATTGGAGCATTCCAAGATGCATTGTTCCTTAAGTGCTTCCTGATTGGTCACTTAACTTTGTGAATTCCTTTCTCCAGGAACTGACCAAATGCTCTACTAAGGTTAAATAGAAATCAAGCCGGTACATGGCCAATATTCAAAACTTTGAGTACAAAAATGATACATGCATACAAATAGGATTAATAGATTCAGTAGATCATAACCTTTACAGATATATGTTACATGGCATATATAGCATACAACACATTCTAGTTATGTTATATATATACACATACATAAGCATATTTCCATAAAGCGTTATGGGGGGCACCGACCGTCACACCAATATTCTGTGCTACTAACGTGGACTCAGTCGGGATCGCATCCCATTGTTCACGAATCTGTTGAATGTCATTGATAAGACTTTCAATGTTATCTCTCTCGACATCAACTGTAGCACTGCGTGCTTCAATTACCAGATTAGTTTGATGGATCATTGTAAGTAGCTTCATCCACAAAGATGACATCAGAATGCATTCTAATTTGGATATGTGCTTCTGAATAGACTGAAGTTCAGTTCGAGCCTGTGCAGTGAGATTGAGAGATTCAAGCTCATTTAAAGCCTTTCTCACTGAATTCAAATGCTGCGCAACTGGTTGAACACCATCAATCTGTGCAGACCATCTAGTTTTGGACATCCCATGCAGTGAAACAGGACATATTGCTTCAGAATTTCTCACCTTTGTGGACTGCTACCGAAGAGATTGTACATTTGCTGAACAGTTCCAAGGTAAATAATTGCCTCCTTGCATGATTCAGCACAGTCAACACCTACAAGGTTTAGTGTGTGGTTTCCACAGCTGGAGAAAATACAGTTTGAATTATGCTCAAGCAAAACTGTTTGTACACCTTTGTACTTCCCAGCCATGTTAGATCCGTTGTCATAGGCTTGGCCAATGCAGACTTGAAAATCTAACTTAAAACCTTCTAGAATTGCTAGTACTCAAGCACCAATTTCTTTTCCAGTTTTTCCTCATGAAATTATCAAACAAAATAAACCTTTCTTCAATTGAAAATTTTGAGCTGTCTACAATCTGAACATATCAAATAACCATAGTAGTCTGTTCCTTGTGAGAACAATCTGGAGTGGCACCAATGATGATTGAAAAATACTTGGCATTTCGAATCTCATCAAGAATTGTTGTTTATACAAATGACCCACATAGCTCAATAATCTCATTTTGTATGCGTGTGGAGAGATAATGAACTTGCATGCACTTTTGACTCTCTTGCGATTCTCGAACACGTTTAACATGCTCTGATAAAAGTGGGTCATATTTGCTGAGGAGCTCAACTATGCCTAGAAAGTTTCCATTTGCACAATCACCAATATGTTGACTGGAACCAAAGAAAGCCAATCCCCGCTCAGAAAGAAAAAGGATGACATTCAGGATTCACTCAAGAAGTTTTTTTTCCTAGTTATTAGTTTTTGTAGAGAGTTCAGTCAAGAGTAAATTCTCAACTGAACTTTCAGCTGATGCTGCCCTACTGGCTGATTTCCATGCAACATAGTTGTCTTTGTGTGATGTTGAACTCTCATGTGATGGTATTTGGTTTTTCAACTTCCTCTAACCTCTGTTGATGCTCCATCCTGATTGATCAGAGAGAACTGATGCATTTGCAGCACTTTTGTTCAAAATGAAGCAGGGTGCACAGTACAGAGATTGTTTTTCCGTACTCCAGCATAACCAGTCTTTTAGGCAGGTCTCGCCATTTGGAAGAATTTTTGTCAGCAGACGAGTAGGGAAAGCATGATTATCAGCATCTTGTGGAATGTTACTTGGAATTTCAAAATAACTAATTTAAAGAAAAGATTGCATTTGGGCAGTATTGCTCTTGTCAATAATTCCAATGTCAGTCATAGTCAAACCTGTAGTACTCATGAATTGCTCTTGTTGCGTAAGCTCTACTTCTTCATGTTGCTGTTGAGTTTCTTGATCATACACAGGATCTTCTGCTGCATCAGTTATGGTTGGCACATCTCCTTCTTGAATACTGTCCTCATGGTCAGAGACTGGCATTGAAATATCACCTGTTGCAGTTGCAGAGTTTTCATTATCTGTAGCATTGTTTGTTGAGTAAGGTGTGTTTTCCAGTGGTTTGAGAAATGAAGTTATTGGCTTTGAGCTCTTAGCTGCTGTGTAGTAGGGTTGCGCCGGGGCTCTACCCTCCGGGCCGGAGGGGCGCCACACCGGCTCACTATAGGACAGACAGTCAAAGCTCAGGCCCCTTTACGCAGGGGCTGAGCGGCCCACAGTTCAGGGAGCTCAGGCTCTCAGGCAGGGACTGAGCACTAATCAACAGCTTAAGCAGGCCCAGGCCCTGGATCAGGGCGGGGCACAAACAGTCACAGCTCAGGCCCTTTGGGGCAGGGGTTGAGCAATAATCTACAGTCTAAGCAGGCCCAGGCCCTGGATCAGGGCGGGGCACAAACAGTCACAGCTCAGGCCCTTTGGGGCAGGGTTTGAGCAATGGTCCACAGTTTAAGCAGGCCCAGGATCAGGGCGGGGCACAAACAGTCACAGCTCAGGCCCTTTGGGGCAGGGGTTGAGCAATAATCTACAGTCTAAGCAGGCCCAGGCCCTGGATCAGGGCGGGGCACAAACAGTCACAGCTCAGGCCCTTTGGGGCAGGGGTTGAGCAATGATCCACAGTTTAAGCAGGCCCAGGCCCAGGATCAGGGCGGGGCACAAACAGTCACAGCTCAGGCCCTTTGGGGCAGGGGTTGAGCAATAATCTACAGTCTAAGCAGGCCCAGGCCCTGGATCAGGGCGGGGCACAAACAGTCACAGCTCAGGCCCTTTGGGGCAGGGGTTGAGCAATGATCCACAGTTTAAGCAGGCCCAGGCCCTGGATCAGGGCGGGGCACAAACAGTCACAGCTCAGGCCCTTTGGGGCAGGGTTTGAGCAATGATTCACAGTTTAAGCAGGCCCAGGTTCCTACCTGAGCGTTGGGTGAGGGGGAAGCCTGCCACCCGTGAGCGGGGGTAGCAGGGGGGGACGCAGGCCCACCCACTCCACTGCGTCCCAGCCCGGGGCCCTAGCAGCGGTTACTGCCACTGCTGGTCAGAGGGGTGTCCTGACCGAAACACACTGACATCGGCTCGCAGGTCTCTGCAGCCTGACCGGGGTCAGCTACCCCCGGGCTACTTCCGTGTTCCCCCTTGGGGCCTACCTCGTTGGCGACGCCGGGTTCGGGCCAGTCCAGCAGCATCAGTTCCTCTGGTGCGGGGCTTGGGGGCCTGTCCGGCAGCTCTCCACCAGGGTAGCTGGCTGTCAAGGCTGTATCCCTACTTTGAACTTTAGGGTACAAATGTAGGGGCCTGCATGAAAACTGCTAAGCTTATCTACCAGCTTAGCTCTGGTCCCGCTGCCACCATTCTCGATGGATTCCCTCCCTGGGAAGCCTTGAGAAACCTTTCACCAATTCC
The DNA here is from genome assembly GCF_028017835.1 of Emys orbicularis. Lineage (NCBI taxonomy): Eukaryota > Metazoa > Chordata > Testudines > Emydidae > Emys > Emys orbicularis. The sequence continues at coordinate 136,376,472 of NC_088685.1, read as the reverse complement.
CTGGTGAATACAGATCCAAACTGCTTGGATCTTAAACAAGGAGAGATTGACCCTTCCCCCCTCCTTCCTTTCACCAACTCCTGGTGAATACAGATCCAAACCCCCTTTGGATCTTAAAACAAGGAGAAATCAATCAGGTTCTTAAAAAGAAGGCTTTTAATTAAAGCAAAAGGTAAAAATCATCTCTGCAAAATCAGTATGGAAAATAACTTTACAGGGTAATTAAACTTAAAGAGCTCAGAGGAATCCCCTCTGTCTTAGGTTCAAAGTATAGCAAACAAGATAAGCACTCTGGTAAAAGGTACATTTACAAGTTGAGAAAACAAAGTAAATCTAAGACGCCTTGCCTGGCTTTTACTTACAATTTTGAAATAAGAGAGACTTGTTTAGAAAGATGGGGAGAACCTGGATTGATGTCTGGTCCCTCTCAGTCCCAAGAGCGAACAACCCCTTAAACAAAGGACACACACAAAAGCCTTTCCCCCCCCAAGATTTGAAAGTATCTTGTCCCCTTATTGGTCCTCTGGGTCAGGTGTCAGCCAGGTTACCCGAGCTTCTTAACCCTTTACAGGTAAAAGGATTTTAGAGTCTCTGACCAGGAGGGACTTTAGTACTGTACACAGTATGGCTGTCACCCTTCCCTTTATAGTTATGACACTGGCACAGGGCAGGCTTGGCTCCTCCTCGGGGTAGCGGGCCTGGGGCAGGCTTGCCCAGTCCTCCTCGGGGTAGCGGGCCTGGGGCAGGCTTGGCCAGTCCTCCTCAGGGTAGCTGGCCCGCGGCAGGCTTGGCCAGTCCTCCTCGGGGTACCTGGCGAGAGGTAGGCTCGACCGGCGCGGTGGGGTAGCAGGCGGCTCGCAGCCTGCGGCTGTCTCCCAAGCGGGAGCTCGGCCCGGGACGTCTGCTCTCTCTGCCGGCCTGGGCTCCCCTGAGCTCTGCCGGCGGGCTTTTATACTTCCGGGTCGGGGCCGTGACCTCGGAGGGGCGGGGCCCGGACCCGGTGACTCCGCCCAGGTTGGGGTTAGGGGAAGTTCGGCCCTATGCGGGACGGAGGGGGGCCACACCGGCTCACTACATGCTGCTTTACTCAGTTGTTTTTGCCGTCTCTTGCTTGCAGCACTTTCAAATCTCCTCTTCATAGTGATCTATCTGGTCAATATGTAGCCTATCCACACTTGAAATATTCTGCTGTAAATAAGTAGCTTATCTACACTTGAAATCTTCTACTGTAAACAAATGCTGAATGGTACACAAATGCTGAAAAGACTTAAAATGACGAATACTAATTAAGAACACAAAATGAAACAGTCAGACAGGTTATTATCCTTATCACTGAATGAAAACTCAGGCACGCAAGGTATAATATAACAGGCTGAGCTGAAGACAAAGGGATGACATATATATAGTAAACATAGACACGGATACAGACAGAGGGATAATGTCCAAAAATTTCAAACGAGTGTCCTCACGAAACTCTCTGTACAAGATTGTCCTCACAAATTTTCACCTTGAATCTGAGCCTATAGACTACGAAAGACTATGATGATGACTAAGCTACCAAGCTAGGGCTCAACAAACCAACCAGTCATCTCTTTTAGCTACCATATGAAGATAATAATGAGGAATTCTCACACATAAATAATTCCTTAGTCAACTAGACGTAAAACTATAAAGACACTAAAATGTAACAATTCTCTACCTTTCAATACGCACTTGATCCAGCACCAGTCACTGGCAGTGGTTTGTTTATATAATGAGCTCATCTGAGAGGACATGTTCATCATGGTCTAATCTTGTGCCATCAGAACTGATATATTTTTATTAATATTTATGAACATTTTTAACTCTTTAATATGACAAAATCTATATCAGTTAACAAAAAAATTATGTCTTTTACCAAATTACATCTCTTATTTGCTTAAATTTGCAGCTCTAAGCTGAGAGTGTGTATCACATTTTGGTCCGATAGGGATGCGCATAAAAACAAGTTGCAAAACTTATCAAATGCCAAAAAATTAACAAGTGTGTAAATTTCAGGCCTCCTTTGAGCTTGAGATCCAGGCCAAATGGCCCTTCTGGCCCCCACTCTGGTTGGCCCTGTTTCCAGACCTTCTCAGTGCCCAAGGGGAAAGTAGGTGAAGTCACCTGCTGCCTGAGAGAAGGTGGACTATAGAAACACTGTGGAGACTTGTGGGTCCCACAACTGAATAGTCATGGAGAACAAATTACCTTCATCCCTAAAGGTGGAGCCTCCCAGTCAGAGTTGAGGCATATTGGCAGGGCAGCGTGGGGAAACTTGCACTGCCTGTGCTGTATCTATTCTGTAGGTAGAGGACTTCAGGCTCCTAGGTTGTCAAGCTAGCACCTTTCATAGGAATCACAATGCTAGATCAGACCAATGGTTCACCAAGTCCAACACCCTGTCTCTGACAGTGACCAACCCTAGATGCTTCAGAAGAAAGTGTAAAACTGAGTGATATAAATACTGAAATAGATAAAATAGATAAAATTGATAGATAACTTTGCAATTAACCTGCCCGGTGACTGGCTTTTGTCCTGGAGCATGAGAGATGATTTCCCCTTTTTTTCGTTTTGTTTATACTGTGCCTAGCACAATGGGGTGCCTATGACTGGAGCTCCTAGGTACTATGGTAATACCAATAAATAAAGAATAGTGTAAATACATATCTAATATTTTTGGTCTTACTAAACTCTTGGCTTCAGTGATATCTGGTGGTAGTGAGTTCCACAGGTTAATTATGGGTTGTGTAAAAAAGCTATTTTTATCAGTTTGTTGCTTTTCAAATTCATTGGCTGTTCCCTTGTTTTATGAGAAAGAGTAAGTAGAAGACCCTTATTTATCTTCTCTAAACTGCTAATTATTTTATTTACCCATATTATTCCCATCTTATTTCTTCTCTAAACTAACTAGGCCTGATATTTTTACTCTCTCCTCATGTGGAAGTGTTCCCCTTATCTCCAAGAACTTTGATTGCTCTTTTCTGCACCATTCTACTCCTGCTATGCCCTTTCTGAGATGATGTGACCAGACTTAGGCTGTGTCTACACTAGAGAGCTTACAGCGATACAGCTAGACCGATGCAGCTGCACCGCTGTAAGATCTCCTGTGTAGCTACTCTATGTCAACGGGCTCGCCCGTCAACATAATTAAACCACCCCAACAAGTGGTGTAGCGTAGCTATGTCAGTGGGAGAGTGTCTCCCGCCGACATAGTGCTGTCCACACCAGTGCTTCTGTCAGTGTAACTTATGTCGCTCACTGGTGTGTTTTTTCACACCCCTGAGCAACATAAGTTATACCGACAAAAGTGCTAGCGTAGACATAGTCTTAGGCAAACTATTCAAGATCAGGCTGCACAACTTATTTATATAATGGCATTATAATACCTGCAGGAACATTCTCTATCCCTTTCTTTATACAGACTAATAACTCATCTGCTTTTTTGAACACAGCTATGTATTAAACTGAGCACTAACTTCACCACACACACACACAATTAAAGGGGAAAAAAGATGATGACTGATAATTGGAGGTCCCTCGTATGCATTAACTTTTTCCAATATTTTTTCAAAAAAGTTTTTAATACACTTACTAACAACATATGGCCGATTTACCCCTCAGTGTGCGTGTGGAAGTCCCACTGGTATCAAAAGGACTTTAGGTAAGGAGGATAGGCTCTAACTGGTGAATATGGAACTACTGTAGGTTCTTTCATATCAGTATGTATAGCTACTGTCAAAGGGCCAGATCCTGCCTGGTGGTGAGTGTGTCCTGGAAAATGCTGAGTACCTTTTATTTCCACTCACTTCACTGAGACCTGAGGGCACTTGGGCACCTACCTTTGAGTATAGGGTCCTAAATATCTTTGAGGATCTGGGCTTTGCACCATGTAGGATCAGGTTCAAAGAGTGTAATTATGAGAGGTGCCTGCAACTTGAGTTGCTGGTAATCAGCATTGCTCAAGATTTGGGCAAAATAAAATGACTGTAAATTGCAAATAAAACCAGGCAGCTATTGATATTCCATAAACACCCCAAGGTATAGTATGCAAACACTAGCCTTTTAAAGGAATGTGTGGTAAACTCTAACAAATGTTTAAAAAATGCCTCATATTCCTGCAGACAAGTCAAATACTACGTGTTCTTTTATATTCAGAGGCCAATTGTTTCTGCAGGCTACAGCCAGAGAGAGTTATTTTGGAAAGATCTCATCTGATGGGTTGTAGATTAATGAAGCATAAGGATTTTGGTTCATATGTCCTATGTCTCTGCAGCAAGGGTCATTGGGATGAGCTTTATCAAAGAAAATGTTAGGGTCCTTTTCAAAGTGATTGTCCAGGAGAGCATTGGCCTGGTGAGCTCTAAGACAGAAGAGTCTAATATGATCCAAATGAAAAAGCTTTGCTTTCATATTTCAGTCCTTACTGGTTGGATCAGACAACACTTTCTGTTCAGTTTCCCATGATTTTAGAGCTCACAGACATATAGAGTTGTTTTAAAGTATGTTGAGAATAGGGTGACCAGATGTCCCGATTTTATAGGAACAGTCCCGATTTTTGGTTCTTTTTCTTATATAGGCTCCTATTGCCCCCCACCCCCATCCTGATTTTTCACATTTGCTGTCTGGTCACCCTAGTTGAGAACCATGGGTCCATTTTCTATCACTGGGCAGGTTTATCCTGGAACCTGGTTGGCTTCGGTGCACTGAAAGAAATTGCATCAAAAGAGGCAATTCTAACTTTGCATGGCGCTCTCAGTAAGTATTTTGTTCTTCTACAGTGAAGTTATCTGAGGTTCTCAAAACACTTTACAATACATTAATTAGTTTTCACAACACCTCTGCAAGAAAGGTAAATATCTTTTTCTGTCCACAACTTGTCTATGACCAGATTACAGTTTCAAGTTTATAGCTCAGTGGTTTGAGCATTGGCCTGCTAAACCCAGGGCTGAGAGTTCAGTCCTTGAGGAGGCCATTTAGGGAACTGGGGTAAAAATCTGTCTGGGGATTGGTCCTGCTTTGAGCAGGGGGTTGGACTAGATGACCTCCTGAGGTCCCTTCCAATCCTGATATTCTATGATTTGCTCAATAATCTCTTCAGATAATTCTCAGTCTGTAGCTTGTTTGTGAGCAGTTGGTTGTATTTAAAAAATTGAGCTTTTTTGTGTGTGTGGTTATTTGGAATGTTTTTATTTCTAACTAGATACACCTACTACCTGTTAGAAGCCTATTTCTTGTGCAAATGCTGGTAATGCTGGTAATTTTGAATATGAAGTTTGTTCTGCAAATGTGCTGCAAAATTCACTCCAAATTTGCTGTGTTGGTGAAAACTCGCCAGTAATATAGTTTGCGAGTCTTTCATATTCACAGGACTCTAACACAAAAGAATCAAGAGTCTAGTCAATGCAAATTCAGTAAGAAGTTTTATACTCAGTCAGTTTTAGTTTTATTTTGCAATATTTGCCTCACTGTAATGACAATGTCTTTCTGATCTTTGCCTTCCCAACATCCATTAGCACTACAGTAACTGTGAAGGAACTTTTTAGAAGGTGAACAGCCAAGAGGCATGCACAGAGACCATCAACTCATTTTACAGACCATTTGGTCTGTTCTAACCTATGTTGGATTCAAAAGATTCACAAATGCAATACAGTTCCCTGAAGCCATTGTCTCAGTGGAATCCCATGATTCTCTCACTCTTAGAGTAGGTCTCTGGGCCCTATCCCCATGTGGACCGGCCATGATTTTCTCAGCAGGTCCAGCTGGCCTCGGCACCTGCCAGTCTTCCCTTTGGGAGCACTGACCAGTGGTTAATACAGCAACCAGACAACTTCCTTAAAAAGTATTGTTTAATTTTAACAGTAAGAACATAGCAAAGCAGAAGAGAAGGATTTTAAAACAACAAAACAGTTTATATGCATGTCTGTCTATCTTCCTAAGCTTTCAGGGGGTGGTAAGCCTTAGGAAGGCCCCAATGCTTCAGACTCCCCTTCGTAAGGCCTGTCTCTGTGTCAGTGTGATCCTCACAAACAGCGACAGCTGCCTCCCCTTCTTTCTAGCAAGTCAATTAACCATTTCAAGTTATTTTGGTCTCTGTTCCGGGCCTTGGCAAAACAGCTGTGTAATTGTGGCTGGAGCCAAGGAGCATCTTAGCATATTAATAGCTCAGAATTGTTTCTTAATGACCCCCTGCTGTGTTTATTAGGAGGTTACCTATCTAGAGACATTATGTTGCCTTCTTGCTATTGCACTAACTGTCCTGCTATTTAACTAAATCAATATATGGATAAAATAAGCATTCCAATAACCCAATATAATTGCAATAACTATCTCAATAACCAAGTCATATACAGAATTCATTAATGATTACAGATCAGTCCCACATCCTTCACAGCTCTCCCAACCCATCACAGACTTCAGTGAAGTTACCCTAGAATTACACAAGTGCAGTGAGTATAATTGGTCCCAAAGGCCTAGCATTAATGCGCATCTTAAACTCAGTCTGATGTGCTATTAACAAAAATAATGCTGCCAACATTTACAGTACATTATAAGGATCCTTATAATAACTTCCCAGATGATGAGACTGAGGAAAAAAGAATGATGTTTCAGCGACAAGTACTTAGCATAAATAATCCACTTTGTCTCCTGTATTCTTAACTTTCAGATACCTTTGAAATAGAATGTGTTTTTGAAGAGATAATCTATTACACAGCTGTTGATTTTAGTAGACATGGAAAAGTCATGGCCGATGAATCCCAGAGGGCCAATAGGAAGGGTAGAGGAAAGTGGGTACAGAGGGAAAGTGTATGATCTCACCTGAATCACCCTTTTGCGCCTCTACACTTTTAGCAGCTGATTGTGATATGGCATGCAGCCTCTCTTCCCCTCGTCCCCTGCACAGGGTAATACAGTATTTGTGCAGGCAGCACATAGCTGTTATGTGGGAACAGGAAGATGCAGTTATAAATAGTAGCTAGCCCAAAACGAAGCAGTGGAAAACATTACAACCTTGCTATTAGATTCATCCACAAATTGTTAGTCAGTGCTTAGGGGAAATGAGTATTCTCTTAAATGATCTGTTGCATGATGCAAACATGCGGACATCAGCTCAACTACACAGATGCAGACTTTCTGTATAGCACAGACCACCAATACCAGCACCCGCACACTAAACACAACTAAAATAAGACCAAAGTATTACAGCCCATAGGAGACTAGAGTATTATGTGGCACAGGGAGAGAATAGGAGGGACCAAGGTGTGCCAGTGCCCGAAGCCCCTGCAATAGCAGGGAAATGATTAAGTGAGATATACCCAGAAAATCCTGGCAGAAGATGGTACAGAAGATGGTGAAAACAGCCCTCAGCCACTGCGAATCAAACCTGTGAGAAAGTTCCTTCCCAGCTCTACACATGGCAATCAGATAAACTCCAAGCGTATGAGAAAGAACCAGCCAGCCAAGCACCTGACAGAGAAAGAATGATCAGTGCCCCTCAGATCCCTGTCCCAAGTCCCATCTTCAGCTATGGTCATCCTTGGTGTTTCAGATGACAGAGATAAAAAACCCTGCCGGAATAGATTGGCGGGTGGAGGTGGGGGTGGGGGAATCCCTTCCTGACCCCTGCTGTGGTCATCTGAAATGTTGAAGCATGAGCTTTGGGAACATAAGCTCATGCTTCAACATAAAGACATAAACCAGAAGTGAGCCCCAGGGCTGTTGATGACCCTTGTCCCCTACCATCACAAGCAACCCCCCCCCATACAATTGCACTCATAAATTTGTCCATCTCTTTCTTAAAACTAATTAAGTGTTTTGCCCCCACAGCTCCTATTGGGAAGCTGTACCAGAACCTCTCCCCTCTGATGGTTAGAAACCTTCTTCTAATTTCCAGCCAGAATTTGTTCACAACCAGTTTATACCCATTTGTTCTTGTGCTAACATTCGCCTTTAGCTTAAATAGTTCTTCACCCTTCATCAGTTGTAGGCATTAAAAAGTAACAATCACACACATGAGCAGTTCTTGCTTTTCATCCAGAAGAGCACAGAGGTACAGATAGACATTAGCCAGTCCATTATGCCTGACTGAAGTTAGGTGGAACAAAGGAGAGCCCATGTGCCAAACTCTGAGTCCCCTTTGCAAAAAGGTATTGAATGTTTACACAATGTATAAAAAAAATATTTGACTTTTGCTACCGTTTAGGGGACTGTCATCAATAAATTCCTGCAATTGCCAGAGATTTGTTTTAATCTACTAGAAATGCAACAGCATTTGTGGTCTTGGCTATTTTTCTGTTGTTTCTATATGGGGTAGGAGGGAGCAGATATGACAGGCTTTTCCCATTCAATATTAATTAGCTATTGTTAAAATATTTTTCATGTTAATATGTGTGATTTTACTTTTAATATAGTAGGATACACAGATTTTTGGATATGCCCATAGAAGATGAGCCAACCCACTCTATAAAGCACCTCTCACTGGAACTATTTGGCAAATTCTTTTCTATAGAAATGTATGTTTATTTTGTGGCACCAAATATGACTCTGCTTTTCACTGTGCCTGGGGAGGATCATAACATTAACACAAGCAGTGAGACCTGATCCCAAGATAACCCATAGTAATTTTGAAGTATTCTACACATACCGCAATGAGATAGCTACTTATAAAGACTTTTTGTTGCGTATCACTAATCCCTCAGCTTCTATAGTTGGGTTGGTGGATTTAGTTAATGCTTCTGAAGAATGGATCTGGATTGGTAATTAATAGTACAATATGGAAGCCTGTAATAGGCTTACACAAAATGGATGTTGTACATTCTTAGAGCACAGCCTTGCTCCCATTAAAGTTAATGGTAGCTTTGTCTTTGACTTCAATGAGAGCAGTACCCACATATTGTAACCACAAAATACATAAACAAGAAAGTGACATACAAAGTACAGAGCACTATAGCATTTGGGAACCTAATTGCTATAAAAACATGAAACTGTTAGGAGACAAGGATGGAGGATCAAAGTACATGTGAAAAAATGAAGAAGGGCAACGATATCAGACAAGAGTTTCCAAGGTATAGAAGGAGAGAGAGGAGGACCAGAGACAGCAGCTTAAGGAAATATAAACATTATTTTAGTGAGTTACACAAAGAAACACATATCACAATCAGGAATTACAAGGATATTGTGCCAAATTCAGCAAAGCTGAAGCACAGTCCTGTGCCAGCTAACTTCGCTGTGACTGGTGGTAGGGAGGGATTCAGATGAGATCAGAGTCTGACCTTTCTCCATTGATATTAACAGTTAGCATATGCTTTCTTTTAGTTGGCGTAACCTCTGCTCCAGTGCACCCACTGATTACCAGTACAATGTGTCTGTCTGTCTTGCAGCATATATCACTTGGGTTTAAGAACTAATTTTGTTTAAAGAGACTTTTCTCTGGTCTCGAAACCAAGAAAAAGACCTTAGGATCTAGTCTGATCCTCTCATTTAGCGACCTGGACCAAACTCTCTGGTGCATCCCAGTTGCTTTGGGGCATAAAGCAGCCCTAAATCTGGCAGTTCTTGTCACAGGAGAATTCCCTGGATGCCACGTAGCTGATATAGCGGCTCATATGCCACCCACCTTCTGTCTGCTGGTATAGTGGGTGAAAGCCAGGGAAAGAAGGTATGTCTGGAGCTCCCCCCTGCACTGGTGATCCCAAGCTCCTGAAATAGCCCTTGGGAGCCATTTGCAACCAACGTAAATTAGAATCAGGTGAACAATATTCTAATTTCTGTCAGGGAGTAGATTGGTGCCTGAATGGCCCCCCCCAGGTCAGGGGGACACACAAAGGTTCCCTACAGCTACCTTTGAGCTCCCCTAGTTCATTAGCCAGAGACCAGGCTCTGTGCCCCCATGTATAACCAAGACCACATTCCTCAGAAAAGTCTTGAATTATGGATCATTCCCCCATGTGTCTCTCTCTCCTCCCTCACTTCTACTAGCCTCAGCCCTGTATTTCTGGTTAAACTTTCCCCATAGCACTGAGAGGGAGAAACAGATTTATGTTGCCACATATTACATCCACTACTTTTCTCTCAAACTGTGCATAAAACATGACTGTTTCAGGGGTTTGATGGCATTAAAGATCACTTGAAGTTTGCTCTCAGTTCATAATGTTACTAGAGCTGCTTGATGTAATTATAGTCATGATGCGTGTACAGCTGGGGCTATCCTATTCCTCAGAATATCATAATTCAGGCTAATTCATACAATAGCAACATAAGTTAAATGAAATAATTTAAGTAACCTGCTTTCTTTTAAAAAATAGCTTAAGGTCTTTGATACTCAGTGGTTCAACATCAAGTTCTATTTTTTCCCATTCCCAGTATGGTAATAAACATCACACATGTACACTGTATTGGGGTTAACAGCGTACAAACACATTGCAAATCACTTTAAGTACTTCCAGGTAATAAGTAATTGAGCATAAGTAGCTCTTTAGCATACAGCATAGATTTAAAGCTGGCTCAGATACTAGCATTTCTAATGTGTGAGACAAAATAGTTTGGTCTGTCTGTCTGTCTCCAATCTGTGATTGGAGAGCTAAGAAGGTGAACCTCAGGCAAGCAGAGTTCACGCTCTCCTATCACTGGTGGAATGGATGATGGCTATTTCGGAAACCACAGTGAATGTGCAACTACTTCACCTAGGTCCAGGTTAAAATGCAAGACCCACCTGTTGCTAAGGCCTTTCCCCAGCAATGGCATCTTTCTAGATTTAACCCTGTGGATATTATAGGGCAGGGGTCGGCAACGTTTGGCACGCGGCTCGCCAGGGTAAGCACCCTAGCGGGCCGGGCCAGTTTATTTACCTGCTGACGTGGCAGGTTTGGCCGATCGCGGCCCCCACTCACCGCGGTTCGCCGTCCCAGGCCAATGAGGGCGGCGGGAAGCGGCGCGGGCCGAGGGATGTGCTGGCCACGGCTTCCCGCCGCCCCCATTGGCCCGGGACGGCGAACCGCGGTGAGTGGGGGCCGCGATCGGCCGAACCTGCCGCATCAGCAGGTAAATAAACTGGCCCGGCCCGCTAGGGTGCTTACCCTGGCGAGCCGCGTGCTGAACGTTGCTGACCCCTGTTATAGGGGAAGGCAAGAAGGAGAAAACCAACATGCTACTGTGCATTTAGAAATAAGGCAGGCTATAAGAATATTGCTATTTAGGCACACTCAATGCTGTCAATTGCACTGCTGCACTTAGCACAGTGAAAGGAGCTTTAGAAACACCTTAGAAAGATAGATATGCTCCAGGGTACAAAATTATATGCAGATAATGACAAGACCCTTCTGGATTTCATGAAATCTTCCAAGTCCTGTCTGCAAAGAGGAGGTGGGGGGGGAGGGGGAACTGACCCTTTGCCCTTTTTGGGTTGTTTTAGAAGCATAAAGAAGGCTAGAACTTCAATGGTCATTCCATGCACGGGGGGCTTGCAAGATCAGGCCCTACTGGATATGAGGCTCCAAATACAAAAGAAACTAAGACCCTTTAGTGACTAAGCTTGTGACAACATTTTTCCAATCACACATGGGTAAAGACAGTTATTTTTACTGACAGGAAATTCTACATAGTATAGCTTCCAACATTCAACAACAGCAAACACTCATACAACTGCTATATAAAACAAACTGCCAGAAGGTCAACAGACTATATTGCACAACATTTCTGTGCATTGTTGTCAAACATGTTGAAACCAACATGATGTTGACTCACAACAATGCTCCAGAGGCAGCAGGCAGAGAAACATATTGAATTTATTGTAGATCCATGCTACACCTTGGAGAACAAAGTGAGCACATGACTTACTACCCAGATGAAATTTGCCGATACAAACTGTCTTTGCTGGGACAGATGGAATGGAGTTCAATCCAGGACAGTGCCCAAAAAGGATTCTGAAGCTTCATGTAGCCCAGAGTTGTTTCGTTAATTTAATCTGAAGATGTAAAGAGATGATGGCTTAGGCCAAATTCAGCTTTGATGTTTTGTGGTATATGTTACATATTGGTGTATCTAGGTGAGACTGTAAGTTGGTGTATCTCTCTAGGCATTTTTTTTACTGTCCTCACCACCAAAATATCTATTTGTTATGCTGTTTGCCCTGTGGCTGTACTCCATGTCAAGAGGCAAATGCTGTAAGAAAGCACACAGTTTGTGAAGTGTTTTGTGATCCTTTGGGATGAAATGTGCTAGAGGTGACATACAACATCTCTGAAATGGGTTCAGTTCTCTCTGTCTATCCAGATGGCCCTCATCATTAGAGTGTCTGTGTGACTTATTGCATCTGATTCATGAATATTGACATGTTGCCTGGATTTGTATTTGTATATAGTTGAACTCAAGAATAAGCACATAAAACAAATATGCACAAAACAAATGCTTCCTCCCACAACCCCTATAAATCTCTTCAATAGTCAGATTTTGGATTCAGTGAAAACCAAAGTCAAATTACTTGGCATTTCTCAAATCTGAACAGCTGATTGTAAGGGTGGGACCAAACAACTAGACTAGCTATGTAAACAGCTAGATGGTTTTAACTCTCAGTCATTTAGGTTTTTTCATTTTAAGATATAAAGGGTGGGATTTTTCTAAAATGCCTAAGTTTCTTAGAAGCACTCAATCAATGGGACTTGTGCTCTAAATCACCTATGGTCTTTTGAAAAATCCCATCCTAAATGAACAAGTAAAACAAGATATCCGAAGTCTCTCCAGGCCATATGCAAAGAGCAATTCAGATTATAATGAAAGTATGTATTGCATTCAGTTAAAAAGAAATAATAATGATAAAAAAATCCTTCATATAAGGATTCCACTATATTTTAAGCACTGGAACAGAGTCCCTAAGGAGTTTGTGCCATCCCTACCATTTGAAGTTTTTAGGATCAAATTAAACAAACACTTGGTCTAGGTTTACTTGCCTCAGTACAAAAGATGGATTAGATGACCTCTTAAGATCCCTTCCAAACCTACATTCCTATGATTCCATATTCACATGCAGGATACTTGCATTTTGAGAAATGCCAACATTGTTACAATCTTTAAGAAAGGAGATAAGTTGGAGTGTGGAAATTATTGAGGCATTGCCTTCCTATCTACAGCAGGGAAAATTCTTGCTCATATCCTCTTAAACCAATTACTTCCCCTTGCTGAGGATATATTGCTGGAATTTCAGTGTGGTTTTAGACCATCCTGTGGGACAACTGACATGATCTTCGTTGCCCACCAAATCCAGGAAAATTCTCAGGAGCAAAATCAGGACTTGTACATGGCTTTCATCGATTTGACAAAGGCTTTTGACTCCAGCAATCGCGAAGCCCTGTGGAAGGTGCTGGCCAGATTTGGCTGCCCTCCAGTATTTATTAAGGTCCTAAGGCTTCTCCAAGATTAGATGACTGCCACCATTCTCTGTGATGGCCTGGAGATGGACCCTTTCGTCATCAAAACTGGGGTTAAGCAAGGATGCGTTATTGGCCCAACCCTGTTCTCCATCTATTTAGCAGTCATTTTGGTCCTCATTAAAGACCGCCTCCCCAGTGGAGTTGACATTCAATACAGACTGGATGGACGGCTTTTTAATCTTTGATGTCTCTGCTCAAAGTCTAAAGTCCTCAGGGCATCCATTACTGATCTTCAGTGTGCTGATGACTGTGCCATCTTTGCGCACACTGAGAATGACCTTCAGTCCACACTGGATTTTTTTGCACAAGCTTATCGAAGCCTAGGACACTCACTCAATATTGAGAAGACTGAAGTGCTCCATCAGCCTGCCTCAGGCCTTGCACATGACCCTCCACAAATCATCATCGAGGGACAGACTTTGGAGACAGTCGAGCACTTCTGCTACCTCGGTAGCCAACTTTCTCAAAATGCAAAAATCGACAGTGAGATCCAGCACAGGATCCAGTGCACAAGTGCTTCCTTTGGGAAATTGCTCCGACGTGTTTTCACGGACCGTGACCTACGGCAGAACACCAAGATCCACGAATAATTGTTATTCCTACACTCCTTTATGGATGCGAAACCTGGGTGATCTATCGACAGCACCTCAAGAGTCTGAAGAGGTACCAGCAACGATGTCTCCGGAAGATTCTTCGCATCAAGTGGGAAGATCGCTGCATTAACACCAGCATCCTCACTGAAGCAAATGTCACCAGCACTGAAGCAATGATCCTCATGCACCAACTCTGCTGGGCTGGACATTGTGTGCGGATGCCAGACTCTCGCCTCCCCAAAAAAATCCTCTACTCTCAGGTCAGCCATGGTCAGAAATCCCGTGGCGGTCAGAGGAAACGCTACAAAGACTCACTGAAAGTGTTTCTCAAGAAAACTGATGTGGCCATCACAAGCTGGAAGGAGCAAGCCACCAACCAACCCCAAAAGTGCCACATCCTCCGTCAGGCAGTGGCCTGCTTCAAGGAGAAACGCCTTGTCCTTGAAGCTGATAAGAGAGAGAGAAGGAAGGAAAAAGAAAGACCTTTCTCCCAGCAGTCAGCTGACCCGCCAGGAAAGGTCTGTACCTACTGTGGTCGGATCTGTGGTTCCAGGATCAGACTCCTGAGTCATCTCAGGACCTATATATAAATCCACGTTAGAGAACCTTGAATCGAGTGGTCGCCGATGATATGATGGATGACTTCCATTTTGCTTTCACTTGTTTGGAAGCCAGTCATCAAATTAAGAGCCAAATCCTGAGAATATCTACCACCAGTGGTCATCTCACGGTAGCAAGCCTTATGCTCAGTAAGACTTGCAGGACCGGGCTCCAACTGATCAGCACAGTGAAGGACTGTTATTTTCATCATACAGCACTTTAAATGAATAGAAGCCAGGAAGTATGGTCTGGCCCAGGTATTAGGGAATCTGGGTTCTGTTCCTGGTTCTGTCATAGGAATATAAGAAATCTTGAGGTAGTCACTTAACCTTTTGGTTTCCCCATCTATAAAATGGGAATAATGATAATTAAGCCCCACAACACCCAAGTGAAGCAGATAATAACTTTTAAAAGCTCTGACATTCCTGACTAAAAGTGTAAAGTATTATTACAGATCAGAAAATAAGCCTATTGTGGTTTACTGAATCTTTTCCCTTTATTTAGTAAGCTTTACCCAATTTAACTGCCACTTGATGTTTTATCTCTAAATGCCTAAATCCCTGAGGAGCAGGAGGATTACTGGTTTAAATCTCATTGCCTTAAAAAATAGCCCTTTGTAGTCTAGAAGATAATGCAACTGCTCAATGGCATATTATTTGTCAATGTTATGATGCAAATGACAATGCCCAATGATGTTCTAATTGATAAGTTTAAAAGAAATATTGTTAGCCAAATTATACATTTCAAAGTGTCCTTAATCTCTTCCATACCTCAAACATAATTTTTCCATATGTTACCTTTAATTAGACAGCATCTATTTCATTTTCCACCCTTTCACAAGAGAGCTGCAGAATGTGACTTGTTTGTCACATAAAATTCTAGTTCTGATGTCTATGAAATCAACAAGGGCCACTAGAATTAGCATTCAGCAACTAAAGCTCCTTTTCTCTTCTCTTATGACTCTCTATTCCATGCGGAACACAGAGCCTTTACCACGACTTCCATCTTTGCCAGTCTCCTCCTATAGTGTTAGCCGCTTCCCATGTCATTTTGATAGCGTTCAATTCTGTTTTGATTGTATGTTTTCATATTATCCTTAGTCTACCTTGTTGCCTCTTGCCTTGGCAATACCAGTCCAACACCTGTCTTGTTATGTTATTCGGGTCTTTCCTCCCTGTATGTCCCGGCCATCTCCATTTTCATTCTGTAATTTCCTGTCTTATTAGTTTCTGTTTCATCCTCCTTCTGAGTTCTTTGTTTGTGATTTTTCTGGCCACCTGATACTGAGGATTTATCTAAAGCAGCTGATTATGAAAACTTGGAGTTTAGATAATAAAGTCTTAATAGGTCTCCAAGTTTCAAAAGCTCATTTTAAAAGTCTCTAATTATGTCATTGATATTTCATTCCCTCTTCATCAGAACTTAAATCCTTCCTCTTGTGTCAGCATATGCAAAGTGAGAAAATGTAATAAGTTTGTCCAGGAGGATTTTCATGCTTCTTGCATTTGTTTTCCAGAGTAACCCCACCATGGAGACAGAACAAGAATACTTTGGATTGGACAAATTTCAGAGTCAAGAACTATAAAATCTGAATTCAGGTAAGGAAAGTGGCAGAACATTAAAATAGCACATGAAAGGTAATACAGATAGATGCAATGGCAAGTCATGAAACAGAAGGGATTCTCCTTTAGAGGAAGAACAAGAGAACCAGTGTACTCAAAACAACACTGTATGCTTTTGGAGCAAATGCGTACTTCCTGTCTCAAAGATCCTACTCTTGGTGTTGACAGAGGATGATCAAATGTTTCTTCCCTTTCACTTTCAATGTCCCTATAATTCAATTAGTATGCAAATGAAAAAAATCTGTGGCCTAGCGCAGCACCACAGTTACCTACATGCATGCTGCTTGCCTGCTCCCAGTGTTCTCACTTGGCTGTACTTCATGTCACGCATTGACATCAACATCAAAACTCCTACCCAGGTCAGTGGAGGAACGGATCTTCACCATGGTGTTCCACATCAGAGAGAACACATGAACAATCTAGTGTGGGGATGATTGAATATTTTGACTAGCAATGTAAATACAATAATATCTGGTACCTACTCTAATGGCCTGCATACACACAATGTAGTTATTTGTTCTTAAAGAAAATAAAGCACTGGCTGACAGACGCCATCCATAACACTTATACCACAGAAACAAGCAAAATCAGAATTATTTTCTTGCTTAAAGAGTCTTGCTAATTGTGTTTTTGTTTGGGTTCTATAAAACCTCAGGGTAGGCAGTTCTGGTTTTGGATTTATTGCCTATCGGAATATGTAGTAATTTTTAACTTTCTCCTGCTTACTTGTGGTCCTCAGTGAAATAATAACTTCCCTCCACCTTTTATTGCCCTCTTCCTAAGAATGTCTGTGAAATAAAATATTTAAAATTCCAAAAATTCACCATCAGCAGAGAACCCACAGACAGGGAGGGTACAAGGATGTTTCGCGCCCTAAGTGAAACTTCCATCTTGCGCGCCCCTCCCCCCCCCGAGCCCTGTGGCAGCTCTCCGCACTAAGGCGCCCCCCCGTGGCAGCTCCCCACCCCCCTGCCCTGAGGTGCCCCCCCCGCGGCAGCTCCCCCCCTCCGCCCTGAGGCGCCCCCCCCCCAGCCCGGGGAGCCGTGCGGCAGCTCCCCGCCCCAGCTCACCTCTGCTCCGCCTCCTCCCCGAGCACGCCGTTGCTGCTCCACTTCTCCCGCCTCCCAGGCTTGCGGCGCCAATCAGCTGTTTGGCGCCGCAAGCCTGGGAGGGAGAGAAGCAGAGCGGGGCGGCGTGCTCAGGGGAGGAGGCGGAGCAGACAGGGACAGGGAGCGGTTCCCCTGCGTGCCGCCCCCCCCCCCCCTACTTGCTGCAGGTGGCCCTCCCCGCGTCCCCCTGCCCCAGCTCCCTCCGCCTAAATGCCGACGACGACCGGGGCGGCCGAAGATCCGGCCGCCACCGAAGGACCCGAAATGCCGCCCCCCAAATGCTAGCGCCCTAGGCGACTGCCTAGGTCGCCTAATGGGTTGCACCAGCCCTGCCCACAGAAGCACATTTTATTACAGTCCTGATATATTCCATGATCCCTTTGGTTTTTCAAAGCCTTGTACCACAAGGCCGTGAATCCATTGGTTCTTATGCATAAATCAGGCTAAGGAGGTCAGTACTTGAATGGGAGACCTCTAGGGGGATTGGTCATTCGGTACTGTATATAGTCCTCTTCAGTCTGAGCATAGATGTGACATGTCATTATGGCATTAGGGGACAACTGAGAGGCTTTCTTCAAAATGTAAAACTGAAGTCTTGATGAGTTGTGGTTATTAAAGATCCCTTGATTTATTTAATTAGCAAGAGTATGAGCATAAACTCAATGTACTGGCCACCTTCAAACTTGGATGGTTATATTTTGCCTATTTCAAATCCTCATAGCCATTTTCAGAGGGAAACAACATAACAGGAGGATGGGAGATAATCTTAGATATACTGCCATCGGAATAGGACTGTGTCAAAATAAGATACAAGATCACTTATAAAATGTTTATGAAACTTCTGTAGTCATTATTAGAACTGCTACTGCATGTAGCATAGGCTGAGAAGAGAGAAAAGAGAAGATTCTCTGGACTAGAGGAGAATTATCTGTTGTTTAGCACTGAGAGGATTACGATGAATATAAATACTGAAGAATGAAGACTTCGCTGAAAAATAAGAAAGATCAAAAAAGCACTCGGAATTGAAAAGGCCCAAAACAAAAAACAAACAAAACCCTGGAAAATCTGTAAGCTATGATCTGAAGGTCAGGCATGTTTATTATTAAATCACAAAAGGGAGCCATTTAGTTTTTCATATTTTCTCTTTTATGCTTTCCCTCCTGTTGGAATTATTATTTATGCAGGTTATTATCACAACACTAATTTAACCATAAATTCCGTTATTAAATCCAAAAGCCAAATGGTATTTATACAATTGCTCTAAACAGGCCTAAAAAGCCTAAATAATAAACTATTTACTCCATCCAAACAGTAACAAAACTTATATATGCATTTGATCAATATTCTTACAAATGGGCTAAACCCAGAGTGCTTAGACCCATATTGGTCGGCTCCAGAGTGGTCAGGCAGGTATCAGCGATGAACCCTTTAAGTGTTCACTTTTTATACCTTTTAACAAGCAAATGACATCATCGCCAATTACTGACTTCAGCTAAAAACCTATTTGAGCCAGTTCACTCTTATTTCCAGTCTCAATCCAGATAAGATTTTCAGCCTCCTTTCTCCCCCCCCACTGCATCTGGGTTCACATAGGCCATAGTTTTTGAGATAACACTGGTATGTGGGATAGGAAGCTCCATGTTGGCTCTTTTTAGGACAGATTCTCTTTGTGTTATTTAAAACCATCTGCAGTCACCCCTATTGGTCAGAGGCCAGCTTTTTAGAAACCTCTCATTTCATTAGTTATTCTTTGAACCAGACGTTTCCCCTACTTCATTCCTTCTGGCCTTATAATTCATCACTTTCAAGACTTTCCTTCTACTTGCTATTTAGGGCTTTTCTTTACAACACATATTTCTTTAACCAAACTTAAGATAAATGTATTCTGCTCCTCCTTGGATTAAATTTCAACATAGCCAAGATTCAGGAATTTGCCACGAACTCCGTCAATGGCCTGAACTGAGCATCACATCTACAAAAACAGAAAGCAAAACTATCTAGACCCCATAAGTCAACCAGATTTAGCTCAGGGATCATTAGAAGGCTCAGATACACATCATTAACCACATGTGTTTCAATAAGGGGTGGCTTTAATGGGGGTTCAATTGCACCCACAGAAATAATGAAACCAAGGGCACAAACAACTAAACAAAAACCCACCCGCATGCACTCCCACTTGCAGAACGTGGCTGTCCTGCTCCCCGTCCATGTCTCTGCATGATGAGGTCAGAGTCATGCACTGCTATGGAGGTCTGAAGGACAAATTCTGCCAGAAGGCCCACAAGGGGGAAGGAGAAAGGAGGTGATGCCTCCGTGTGTCCCAGTCTCCAGGCAGCAGGGATGTTGGGAGCATGCAGAGGAGAGGAAAGAACTGTTTCTTTGTTTTCTCATATATGTTTAAATAAAGATGTTTAAATAAAGCAAAAGCAGTACATGTTATTCTTTCAGTGCCCACCAAAACTTAGTTATAAGATATAATCTCCTCTCCTTCAGCATAAGAGAAACAAGAGCTGGCTCCTTCCAAGAAACGGTATGCACAGCATTGCTATTATTGTACAGTGCTGATGGATACAAGACAATTCTTGAAAAGGCATGCTCTCCAGAACCCCCTCCATCCATCAACTACTGAAGTGTGAGTTACTGAAGTTTGGGAAGCTGCAATCTCTACTAACAGCGTTATTGATGACATGCCTTTATCGTCATCCAACAAGGAAAGCAAATGTTTCTGGTGGTGAGAAGCAGCTGCTTCATAGTGACAGCGTATACCAAACGACAAAATTGAAGAAACCAGACAACAAGCTGGAAACAAGAATGTGTACATAACATTTCAAGCAAGCTGGCACAGTCATTACCCATGGCTGAGCTTGTGTCCTTGACAGAACGTGGCATTTTACTTCTATTGTTTCTGGGGAAATGCTCAAAATTTGTTAACTCTGAGTCAGAAAGCTAACAATGCTTTCACAGAGAAGGGTTACAATAATTGGAAGGCAATGGTAAGGTTCAGAGAACATGACAAAAGTGATCTTTGTAATGAAACCAAGATGAAGTATCTGACAAAAGATCAGCCCTCTGTGATAGTGCATCTGAATGACCAATTTCAGTGAAACCAAACTGTACTGTGAAGGATGCTAATGATTCAGCTATACTCCGCACATTTCCTGTTACGGCAAGACATGGCAATATGCAGACCTAAATTTCTGGGAAACCTCCAACAGCTGTTACTTTTAAGAGCTGAAGACAATCTGAATGTCAGTGCAGGGTTGCTAATAAAACGATCAATCGCATGAAATTCTCTGTCTCTTGGGAAATGCACTTCTACAAAGCTAATGACATGAAATCCAGCATAACCCTTGGTATAGCATCATTGCTGATGAAGCCACTGACCTATCTAAAAAGGACCAAATGTCTATTTGTGTTAGATGGGTCAACAAATTCTTTCACATTCACCAAGATTGCACAGGCCTTGTACAGCTAGACAAAACTGATGCACAATACCCACACACCATGGTGAAAGATATACTGGTTTGTTGCATGTCACTCCTTTCCCCCTGTCAGGGACACACTTATGATGGAGTGGCTAATAAGGCTGGGAAACTTCCTGGACTTGATGCATGGATACAGGAATTAGAACCAGCAGCATTGTCTGAACACTGTTTTGTGCACAGTTTAACCTTGTCCCTGCAGGATTCCAGCTGCCAGCGGGTCACAATAAGGAATACTTTAGATAGATGCATGGACATTGCAAAACTTGGGTGCTATTCAGCCAAGTGGATGGTGACTTTTGAACAAATCCCAAACCAATTTTTATTCGCAGGAATTTCCAACAACCTGCTCTGTCCAGGTCGACAGTTCAAACAGGAGCCATCAACATAGCTCTCATAAGTCACTATGTTCTTTGGGAACATTGCCCCCAAATCAATTAGTCTTGTCCCACTGAGCATGGCAGAATAGCCAGAGGTGTTCTTCTCCAGCTCAAACAGTTCAAGGTATGTTTTGGACTTCAGTTAGCACATCTAATATTCGGTTGAACTGAACGCACTTCTTGAGTTCTGCCAAGAAGAAAGACTGTTCATTGCAAGAAGGCTCACAATCTGCTGAGCTTGCTGTAGCACATCAGAGAACCGATGAAGCATTTAAAATATTTTACCAGACCCTGGCTGCAGAAGAAACTAAGTTATCAGGTGAGCCTTCACTACCCAGAGCCAAGAGGCTGCCCCAAGCATCCTGATGACAGATCAGATACTCATCAATTTGAAACTTCAGATGCCTGTTTTAGGCAACAGTATTTTGAAGTGATTGATATTGTTTCAGGTGAACTGAGACAGCAGTTTGATAAAACCACCCTGGGTCTGCCAGGAGAAATTGAAAACGTATTGATTTCTTGTGCTAATGGAGAAAGAAACCAGCAACGAGTTAGTGAAAATGCTGTTCCTCGAGTTATACAGCTCACATATGCAAAAGAGGTGGAGCTCACTTGTTTACAAAACCAGCTGAGGACGCTACCAGATTTGATTTGTGCAGCCAATAAAGTTCTGAAGCTGAACATCACTAAAGTCATGAAGGTGGGCACGTTGACTGATGTGTTCAATGCTGTCCAAGCCTCTGACATTTTGTTTTCCGAAGTTCATTCACTTTTGTTCCTCATCTTACCAGTATCCACTGCTACAGCTGAGCAATGCTAGGCACTGCGAAGACTGAAAACCTCTCTGAGAACAATGATGGCCCAAGAATGTTTGAACAATGCAATGCTTTTGTATGTGCATAAACCAACTGTGGATGAACTGAAGATGTCTAAAATTGCAAAGGAGTTCATTTCAGCTAATGACAGTCTCATTCACTTTTTGGGAACATTTTAAGACAAGACTCCTTTTCTTGTGTGACTAGTTTCTCCATTGTCATTTTATGTCACCATGTTTATTGTTGTTTTAGTAAACAATACACAATACACTGCACAACACACAAAGCAAGCGAGTTGGAGAATAGGTTTGGTGGGCACAGAGTTCCATGTGGCATGTATCATATATAGAAGGAAATGGGTCTTGAAGAGTGTACAGGCTCGGCATGGTGCTTAATACGTTAAGGTTTCAGTACACATCTCTGCATGTGTGTGTCCCTCTGTCACTGTGTGTGAGTGTGTATCTGCCTCTGTTTTTTCATGTAAGTAGTGATGGAAAATCAAAATGCACCTATTGAATCAGGAGGCTACTGCTGCCCCTAGTTCCCATGTTGCTTGTCAAGCCCAACCTTTCCTGCGGTCTTGCATTCAGCTACTGCTGGAGCTAAGTCAACACCCCTAGAAGGTATATCTTCCTTTTAAATCTATTTTGTATCTACTGTGTGGCATGATTCTCATCACCTTTTTTATGCCTTCTATATTCTATTTTCTATAATATAGCTGCTGTAACTTGTCTCCCACTGGCATTATACTTCAGTATGGCCCCAATTCAGAAAACATCCCTATTTAAGAAAGCACTTACGCACACATTCAACTGCTTTCAGGAAATGGGTCCCAAATATTTTCTCTAATTTCAGTACTGCACTTGAAATGATTGGTTATCAAGGGCAGGTCTACACTACAGCGGGGATCAATGCTCTGAGATCGATCCACCGGCGGTCGAGTTGGCGGATCTAGTAAAGACCCGCCAGATCGACTGCAGATCACTCTCCAGTCAACCCCTGGACTCTACCCCCGACGAGAAGAGTAAGGTAAGTCAACGGGAGATTTTCTCCCATCGACCCCCCGCGGTAACTCGACCTAAGGTACGTCGACTCCAGCTACGTTATTCACGTAGCTGGAGTTGCATAGCGTAGGTCGACTTACCGCAGTAGTGTAGACATAGCCCAAATGTTGACTTCAATACAACTTAAACACGTGCTTACAGCTATGCATGTGCTTAAATAAGTACTTTGCCGAGCAGATTTAAAGTACATGCTTAAGACAGAGCACAAGCTTCAGTTCTTTGCTGAACTGGGGCTCTACTGTAAAGGCTACTAACAACCCGCCCTTTCTTTAACTGGGTTGATGTATGCCCTGGAGCATGAGAATTTATGTTTCTTATATTTTTTTTATCTTAGCTAGTTGTGAAGTGGTCCGCTCCCCCACAAACACCACCTACCGCTCAGGCAAGGGAGTGGCAGGCGTTCTTCTGTTGTGGCACCCCCTGTTGACAGCCGTCCCTGTCGTGCAGTGGTCTATCCTCTTCTATGATTCAAGATGGGCCACAAGTTGTCTCCACTGCTTCCAGGGTACATAAAGAGCCCCCAAAAGGCTAATTCTGATGTCCAGCAAGAGGTTTGAGGCCTTTGTGACCCTAAGAGTCCCTCAGTGCTAACTGGCAGAGACCCCACTGTTTTGTAACTCCTACCAGGCCTGACACACTCACTATACCTAATGCATTGCTGTCATAGTATTTCTCTGTAAAGAGTAACGTGCATAGTATCAAATGACACTAGTGACTAGTCTTTAATATTATTGTGTGACATATCTACAGATGATGTGTAAAGAGTTGTGTACATGTGTTGAAAATATGTTCCTAAATATGTTTGGGGGCAGACTTGATGAACAAAGGACAAAGGAATGTTCATTTGCCTGTGTCTATAATGTAAATTAAGCAAGGGAATGCCAGAGACAGTGGGCAGTTCATCTGCATCTGAGGTAAAACACCAATTATCTGCAGGATGCGGAAGCAGCATGACGTCAGCACACCAGAGGACACCACAGTCTGAACCCCAGAGGGCTATCCTGACTCTTGAGACAAAGGGAACAGAAAGAGAAGCAAAAGGGCATCTTGGGATCCAGCACTGAGGGAACAAAGAGGTTGGCACTCTTTGTATCTGTGAACGTTGGATCCCCAACTCTGTGGGTTGGTGACGCTGAGAAATGCTTTAGGTAAGAAACTTATCTTAGACAAGGATTGTAACCTGTTAAATTTTAGTCACTAGAAAGCGTGATTACATTTTTGTTTTATTTGTAACCATTTTCTGTTTCTATCTCTGCTTAGTATCACTTAAATCTCTGATCTTTTTTAATAAACCTACTCTTGTTTTATTATAAGTTTAGCTCAGTGCTGTTACATTAAAGTGAGGAGTGCATGCTCAGCTGAGTCAGCAGGCTGGTGTGTCTTCTGTCTTGGGAGACAGAAGACTTGTTATTTCCGTGGCCATCAAGTGATAGGGGCTTTTCAAGGGGGTTCGGGAACAGGGGGACACCAAGAGTTACCTGCAAAGCAATGAGAGGACTGGCAGAGTCCTGAGGAGTTTGTTGGGCTGGCTACCAGAGTGGAGTGTCAGGGAGCTGACACAATTTAGCAGCAGCAAATCTCTCGCTCGCTCGCTCGCTGAGGCAGAGGGGTAGTGAGGTGACTTACATGCCCCAAGAAAGTGTCACAGCCTCATCCAGCCAAAATCCGGAGTCTGGACTCTCTGGGATACAGGGTCTTCCTAGTCTTGGGCCTCTGACATCAGGAATAGGTTTTTACTTCCGTTTGCTGAAGATTTATTGTTGTCAAAATAGTATGAGAATCACAGTAGAATAAACAATGTCAGCTGCAATTTCAGATTCCATGCACACAAGACTAGATGATCAACCATGAAGTATTATTTTTTTAAGCTAAATTGATTGACTATCAAAACACTTAGGACAGACATCCCAGGGTCTTATGCACAATTTGCCACAGCATTTGACAAATATAAAAATCTGATTACTCCCAAATGAAAAACCAGTTACATGCTTGAGTGATGGTATAAAGTAATGCGAAAAGAATCAAAAATTCAAGGTGATTAGCTTGTCTGTCTGCCTGCTGTATGAGTCAGCAGGAAAACTAGGTAAAAGCATTAACAGCTGTGTTAGCTCTACTTGAATGTTTGTTGAAAACATTCATATAATGCCACTTTAATATCCTTCTTTATTTACAATGAACTACTGTGTCAGGGACACAGGCAATGCAGGAAACCTAGAGCCAGACTGAGCACTCATTACTCCCAAGGAATAGTAGCTATTCACTTGAGTACTTTCATTTACTGGGGGTACTCATCTGACTATTTGCTTACCAATGAGGTCAGGGGTTCAAAATCTGGCCTTAAGGGCTAAGGTCCAGTTCCAAAGCCCATTGACTTCATTGAGCTTTGGATCAGGTACCCAATTCTCAGTTGGAGCATTTCCACTTCAGACACTGGAATTGTGCCAGCAAAGAATCTGTACCTAAGTGTGAAGCATTTGATAAAATAACCCTTATTCCAGCAGTCAGCTGGGGGTGCTGTGAAACTCAATAAGCACTCTGACAGGGATGAGAGAAATAGTGCAGGAGTTTAACAAGCACGGTCTTGCCTCTTTTGTTATCAGCCAGCTAGCATCTGATCTTTATGAGGACTGATCAAATAACAAAATATTGATGTGGAAACAATGTGCAAAATTTGCAGAACTTTAGAATGTCATATTTACAATCAGCATTGCTGACGTATGCAACGTACTGGAAATAAGCTTCAAACAGACATCATTTTTCACCCTCAATGCAACTTAAGAGTATGAGTGGGAAAACAAAGCAAGGCATAACTTACTTCATACTATTTTAATTGTATTAATTTCATGTCCATACTAATGATGTCTTGTATTCAAAGAAATGATGGACAATAGTTAGTAAACATGTGCCAAATCTTGACTTACTGAACACTTGTGACTCCAGGAGACTTTTTGAATGGATATGAGGTACTTAGGTGTTGCAATGCTGAACTCCTAGATGCCCTGCCCATTAGGGGAATTTACAACCCTGAGTTAGGTGCCTGGAATAGATCCCAATACAATTCCTGGGGACAGTTAGGCTACATCTAACTGCAAAAAAACAAACACAAAAACAGAGCAGCAAGTCTCAGGTCCTAGGTCAACTGACTCGACCTCTGAGACTCACTGCAGTGGGGCTTTTTTTTTTTTTTTTTTTTTTTACTGTGCAGACATATCCTTAGGTGCCTAAAAAAGGGCTTCACAGGAACCAGCATGCTGAGCAGGGAGCCACCTAAGCTAGCCACTAGGAAATACCAAGGACAGAGATTGGTCCTAAGCCCTGGCCCTCAAACAGCATTAGACACCAAGGTCCAGGCAGGAGGGAGGCCCTCCCTCTACATGGGATTGACAGCCATGAACCCTCACATAGAGTTAGGTGCCTCACCCAGGACAGGCCAGTCATTTTATAAGAAAAATTGAGGATGAGGCAGCATATCTCTATATAATCTTTAGACCACTGGCTAGGGCCCTCAGCCAGGCTGAAGGAAACCCAGGTTCAATTCCTCCCTCTGCCTGATGCAAAGCAGGGATTTGAACTGGGGGCTCCTACCTCCCACAAGACTGCCCCAAACACTAGATTACTCTGGGATAGAACTCTCTGTCCCTTCTGTTGGAGCCATTCCACTGTGTATAAATAATTAACTACTCACTGGAGCAAGGGGACTGGGTCTCCTACCTCCCAGGTGAGTGCCCTAAACCCTGGACTAGAGAGTCAGTCTCACTCTCTGTCCCAGTGAATATTTATTTATACACAGTGGTATGAAGCCAATAGGAGAGGTGGGGAAAAATGAGACCTAGAGTAGCCCAGTGGTTAGTGTTCGCGCTCTCTCTCTGTTAGATGGAGACGAGCAACCCAAGTTCAAATCCCTTCTCCACATCAGCCAGAGGTGGGAACTGAACAGAGGTCTCCCCCATTCTGAGTAAGAACTCTACCCAGTGGGCTAAAAGTTATAAGTGGGGGGCACCATGTCCTTCTCTGGCTGTTTTGGGTGGGTTTAGAGGTGCTCTGAGCACATCTACCAGATTGTGCCCCACATGCAAGATGGAGGGGCAATGCTTAGCTTGTAAATCCACTGGGGCTTTGGTGCTGGGCAGTGTCGGGACTGAAGTGACTGTGTGTATGCTCAGCTGCCAAAATTTGGGCACACTGGGGACTTTATAGCAGACATTTAGGCACAGAGAAACATTAGGTGGCAGCTGAGAGGAGGTTTTATGAATGCTAATGGCCTACATCCCACTCAGTACTTCTCTCGGTTTGGCCTATATATCACCGCTGCTGCTTGTGTAGGGCTTGATCCTGCACCATTAAAGGCAATGGAAATTTTTTCATTGACTTGTATGAGAGAAGGATTAAACCCTTTTTCCCATTAATGAATTGTTATTTTCTAAAGATTCTTACTGCTTTATATAATATTTGTAGTTGATATATGAGGGCCAAATCCTGAGCTGGTGTAAACTGGCATAGCTCCATTAACTTCCATAGGGCTTCACTGATTGACATGGGCTGAGGATCTGTCCGTAGTTGTTAGCTCAAGAGATTGTACATTGCTGCTATATAAGATGTTCCCCATAACCATCTTGCAGCCAGTTAACAACAACAACAACAACAACAAACACACATTTCCATCACAGAATGGAGCCCTTAAAGTTGGAATTTGAACAGCCAAAATGTGCTGGATTTTTACATAAACAATTACTTTTTAAAATTGTCCATATTCATCCACTAAAATGCATTCTTTTAGGCTGTTGATTAACCTCCACTTAGAGACTGTCCCAGATTTTGATTCTGTCTTTTGATTCCGTCCAGGTCACAGAGATAAGTAGCTTTCCTTGTTACACTCTTCAGGGTACCTGGCATTTGAAGTTTTCAAATGTGGATGTTTTTAATGTGGAACTACAGAAACCATGATATACCACAGAATGGGAGAGATTCAAAAACCCCACAGCTTCAGATAATTAATGGAAAGCTATATACACCTTATGGGTTTTATTTTATAAACAGGAATCCAGGAGCTTCCTGATGGTTGCTGATTTAGAGGGAAGAAACCAATTAATAATGTCCTGTAACAAATGTATATGACAGCACAGTTTTGATATCAACAGCTGGGAAAGGGCACATCAGTTAGTTTGCAAGTAAACACACCTGACAGTGAAAAGCAAAAGGACTTCTTTGCTGGCAACATACACAACAGATCAGAAGATTATACTCTGAGTGAGTACTGTGAAGTTAGATAATTGTTTCATTCATTCCGAAGAGCTGTAATCTCCTCTCAGAATACACCCATCCACTCTCTCCCAAGGCAGTCTTTTTTTTTTTTTTTTTTTACACAGAATCTGATCCAAAGCACACTGAAATCAATGGTGAAATCTGGGCCCCTTTGAAGTCAATGGGAGTTTTGCCTTTGACTTCATTGTGGCCAGGAGTTCACCTTATGAATTCAATGGGCGTTGGATCAGGGCCATAACAATTTAGACTGAAAGTGACAAAAACCCACTCTTATTTACCCTTTAGTGCACATTCTACATTAATCCTCCTCCATATCTTGGGAAATGTAGGGGCCTTTGTGAAATTCTAGTTTTCCTTAAGGAAGAGGGTAACTTTTCCAGTGTGACAGTAGAAAACATAGCTCAAAAGAGGAGGAAAAGAGTGAGGATCCAGAATAAACAAGCAAATTACACTAATGCGTAATCACAAAAGTTAAAGAAATTTACTAAGAGCTATAGTAGGTGGGCCAAGAAAATATGGCCCTGGGAAGCTTTATCTTGCATGTCTGGGACACAGCATACTGCACTGCTACGTCAAATAACACAGGTTGACACAGACTTTGGCATTAGTAATATTTTCCCTATGACAAACTGTCCTTGAAAAAGGTCTGCAAAGGACAATATGAAGCGTAACACTTTTCCTTCAAAATTAGACACGAGTCGTCTTGATCCACATTTTTAAAGACTTTTTTTGAAAAACAGTATCATTTCTTCAAACAGCACCTTTCACTAGTATCAGTGTTTTACAATGTAACAAAAAAGAATAACACAAAGCAAACACATGGGGTACCAATAAAAACTAACTATTCACTAGCTTAAAAATGTTTTGCATTAAATTTCCAAAAACAAAAAGAATAAGCACTATAAATCGCAATAAAGGAGGTATTTGTTATGGTCAGTTAATGTTTGTAAAACAATATTAATCAAACAGTGGATAACATTTGTGCTTTTGTGGTATTTTTAAATACACTTTTTGACAATTCCTCCCTCCGCCACTATTTGGGTAGATCTATGGTCAATTCAAGGAAAAGCAAAGCTTCTGAACCGAATTCTGCCCTTAGGAATGAATGCACATGCCATTTAACTTCAGTGGGAATTGGGTGCAAATTTCTGTGGGCAGAATTTGAACTTGATTATTTTACAAGCTTTCTGTGCTTTGTTCCTTATCCCTGGTTCATAATGCAGTGCAGAGTTTAGAATCCATGTATGTCTTTGTAACTCTCCCTATAAAGCATGGTTATTAGTCACAGAAAAGTGACTATGTTAAAATGCACCTTCTCACTCAACTGCCTGCTGCATGGGTGTTTTCAGATGATATTTCTAACATAAAATTTCATTCTTGTTAGCCATGCAGACTAGCACAGCTATAGGGTAGCCAGTTAGATTATTTTCCATCTTACATTTCCTGAATAACCTTCCAGGTACATTCTGCTCACAGAATCTTTATTGCTGTTGGTGATGTACAAGAAAGAAAGAACCCAGCTTGAACGTCAGGTCCCCAACTGAGTTTACCTCTAGAAAAAACACATCTTTTTACTTGTAAGTGTGGGGAGCTTGAACCTGGGAGGGAATTTCTTTCTCTTCTGTCCAGGGCTGACATCACTGCAGGACTAGAGGGGAAGGAGCAGGGACAGATAAACTGTGATTGGTTATTTCTCTAGTTATCTCATGACAAGTTCTGTAATCTGTATTTACACAAAACTTCCACTGGTGACACGGTGAATGAGTTGACCACCTGCTTTTAGAGATGTGAGCATTTTGCCTTTGATACCAAGGGAATGGCAAATCTTCTATACTTCAGAGCTGTCCAAGCCCAGAGATTCATTACTATAGAAAACCTTGAGAAATCAGTCACTATAGCTCAACAGATTTAACATACAACGGTAACCGTGCTCCCATATTATAACGTTTTAAAATAATTAACCTACACTGACCTTGACTTCTAAAATCAAACAACCTCTCTTTGGAGAGATATAGAGCTCAGATTTTGTACTTGTTAATGCAATAAAGTGAGTCATAGAGATGTTCCATTGCTTTCTGCCTATCTGATCCTGCTGAGAAGATTATAGAAGTTGTCTTGAGATCAAAGAAACAAGATCTTTTTCCAACTGAAGAACAAGGTTAGAAATACTACAAGTCAAAAATGTGCTATGCATCTCAACCTTCTTGTTCCAAAATGTTAAAAAATGTCACAAGACTCATTGTCAGGAATACAAAGCTTATCTGCAGATGATACCCACCTACACTGCAGCAGCCTACGATTGCTTAAAATAACAAAATAAAGGTTGATTCAAAATCCTTTTTCCTGGAACTGCAGGTGGTCATTACACTTTCACATTCCTTCTGTGTCAAGATCCCGGGCATATTAAAAATGTCCTCACTTTCAGGAGAACTCAGATAACAGTTTTTTAAAAAGAGAGAGCCAAGAGAAGTTGATATATATTTTTGGCTATAACAATTATGAACAAAACAAACACTAGTTTTCCTTTACTTAAGTTGCTGTACCTTTGTTAAGTATCAGGGGGTAGCCGTGTTAGTCTGTAACATCTGAAGAAGTGAGGTTTTTACCCACGAAAGCTTATGCCCAAATAAATCTGTTAGTCTTTAAGGTGCCACCAGACTCCTTGTTGTTTTTATACCTTTGTTGTTAGTTAATTTAGTGCTCCTGAAAGCAAAGACATTTTCACTATGGCCTAGATTTTGACACAGAAGGAATGTGAAAGAGTAATGATAACCACTACAGCTCATTACTGAGATTTGAACTCTAGACCTTTAACACCAAAGCACAGACTGACACCTCTTGAGCTAAGGAAGTAATGCCAGTTATTTGCAGCAGGAGGAAGTTATCCTTTATGTGGAGTACCCACACGCATTACAAGCATGGTGTGGGCACTTCCACACTTCTAATACTTCTCAAAGCTGACTTGTTACATCCTTGCTATTTCTGTACTGGATCCAGAAGTTCATGTCTGGGAACTGAACAAACAGCTTTGATACCTGTCAAGAATAGGACTATATTTTAGTAAGACCTTTTGGAATGGTTTGATAGCTCAAGACAATGGTCCTTAGCTTGACCCATGCGATCACTAATTAGGATAGTGATTTTTGTTATGTTACATTTTGTGGAAAAATCACAGATAAGTTAAGACAAACTGTATTTGGTCTTTAATACTGGTATGTAAAAGCTTTTAATAATCTAGGCCCCAAGTTCTTGAGTAATCCTCTTTCACCTTAAGCCCTTGCCCCACTGTTACGATTTCTATTATTGTCATTCCTTAATAGTTTTCAGTAGACTTCTCTCAAACACACACAGTATTTCTTCTGAATTTCACCAGTGGGAAGCTCTCCCAGAGTTCAATCCTTCCTATGCCTTCCTCTGTCTTCAAACCAATAAATTCCAAAGGGGATCTCCTCCAACTCCAGTATTGCCATGGCTACAAGTTCAAAAACCATGAGACAGACTTAAAAATAAAAGGCATCATTGACTTTACAATCATAAGATTAAAGAAAAAAAATCCCACTCTTTTGGATCTGTCTCCTGATTTTTAAACTTCCTGGGGAAACTTTTTCCTTTTTTGTGAATGCATTTCAGATTGACCATGAGATGTACGAAAAGCGTATATATGAACAGGGGGCCTCCCCCATTCCTTCTCAATGATGGCAAGGACATTTAACTTAATATCTCTTATTGCCCTCACCCTCCATGCATCGCTTGTGCATTCTCCCCTCCTCCACACATCCCCACGGAACCCTCTCCTCTCTTGCTCCCCTCTGATGAGTGCCTTGCACTATGCCTCCTAGCCAGCTCTCTCCCCTGGGCAATGTCTGCCCCCTTCCTCACCCTCCACCCAGGAAAGAGGAGAGTGTTTCTAGGCTAACAGGCAGCCAGTTTTAATAGCCAAAGCATAAACAAAACAGAGATGCCTGTCCTCTAATCAACTGAGGGTTTTTGGTAGCCAGACCCTGCAGATTCCAGGGCCAGAGCAATGCAGGAAATTTGACAAAGTCTGACATCAGATACTTGTCTACTATTTGCCTCTGGTAGTTCTGATAATGTGCTAGCAGCTATCCAGACAGTGAAGGTGGCACTGTTCCATTGGAGTAAAGACTGAAATGAAAGTGCACATACCTGAGGGTAGAATTTGGCATGAAAGTAAAAGGTAGCAAGGAGCTCTTGACGTTCCCTCTGATTTCACTGGCAGTCCCTCAAATACAATCTTTACAATGTTATGCCCTATATGCCAACATCAATTAACAGCCTTTATTGTAAATAACATTTATTTCTCTGGCAAGCAGTCTTTCCCGATTGGAAGTGCTCAACAAAGGCCACTAACACATTAGGTTGTAATTGAAATAACATTTACAATGCAGTCTGAGAAAAGGCTTCATCTTGGAATCTGATTAATGACCTAAAGCTGAAACAAAACACTTGAGCTATAATTTAAGGGTGAGGTAAATATACAACAGCAAAGCAAGTGTGAATTATCCCACAGTCATAAAGCCTGCTGTGAGAAGAGAGGACAAGCTACAATAACTCAGCATGTTAAAGATGAGATGAAAGGCTGTAAAAATAAATCAACAAACACGGGAATAGAGTGAGATCCCAAACCATCAACAAAATGACATACTGGAGCTTTAAAATTACAAATAAATACAAATTAAAGTTAAAATGAAATGGCATTTTCCCTTCAACCTGCCAAGACTCAATTCCAAGATTCTTTGCTTCTCCCAGAAGAGTAGATGACATCACAAACACCTAGGACCTATAACATACACTGACTTCTGGAGAAAGCAGGTGGCACTCAATATCTTATACATCCAGACTTCAGTGGAGCAGAGAACTGCCTTAGGTGTCAGTGAAGCCTGGTCTACAGTTAAGTTTTGGCACCATAGCTACGTCAGTTGGGAGTATGAAAGAATCACTCCCCTAACCAACATAGCTATGTTGGCAAAAGTCCTAGTGTAGATGCAGTTATAATGGCA
This sequence comes from Emys orbicularis, assembly GCF_028017835.1. NCBI lineage: Eukaryota > Metazoa > Chordata > Testudines > Emydidae > Emys > Emys orbicularis. The sequence continues at coordinate 136,343,082 of NC_088685.1, read as the reverse complement.
ATAATGTCTTTTTGCCAGGACAGCTTATTTCATTCGAGGATTTAGTATAAGGCTATACCAGCTAACGAACTCTCACCAGTATATGCTACATCTCTCCTGGGAGGGTTATACTGGCAAACCCTTTCTAATGTAGGCAAGGCCTGAGCCCATTAGCTATTGCAGGAGAAACACAGAACCCTGAACTCAGAAGCTGACCGGTAAGTAAAAGAAGATTGAAACAGTTAATTCAACTCTCTGCTCACAAAACACGTGACTGCTACAGAATTAGACCTCCTCAAGCAGCAGGCAGAAATAATGCTGCCTGGCATGGAATGGCAACTAGAATTATTTAATATTTGTATTACAATAGTATCTAGAGGCCCCAGCTATGATCTCTCTCAAAAGGCATAAATCAGGAGTCACTGTTGAGTTTAACATGCAAGACTGAGGTGGTCTGACAATCAGGTGAATGCTCTCTTAAAGTCAATTCCGTTCTGCTTCTTCATTACTCTACAGCCATGAGGAAAACGTGCTCCATCTTAGAATAAGTACGCCAATTTCAAAATTTGATTAAAACTGGAATGAAAAACAGAGTTCACAGTGGTCTCAAGCATCAGGACCTCTTCTTTGGTGTAGTTTAAAACTTAAAACCAGGGATTGTTAAATCCCATTTCATAGCATCTGATTCCAGGTGTTCTGAAACCGAGGGCAGTTTCTTCCATTATTAATTTTCTGATGGCAAGTTCTAGCAATGTGCTCCCATTATTTTTCCTTCTACTACTGCATGGTGATGGAAATCCTGCAGTGAGAATCAGATAAAGGTCTTTTATTTTCCTGCCTCCTGCTGCTATTCTCTCTCTCAGAGCTGCAGTGGGAAACAAAACTCGAGCAAAGCAGCCTTCAAGAAATGTTGCACTGCCTCTTGCAATTTTACTATTGACAGCATTTTGCAGCCCAGTGTCTCAGAAGGAAAAGAAAAACCTCTTAATTTTCAGCTTCCAATTGCTAATTCAACAGGGAATGCCATTTACCCATGGGACAGCCTCAGGGGGAAGCAAAAAAATGGATTCCTCTCCCTCCCTGAAAGATACACAGCTTGCAGAACACTAACCATTTCTAAATGATAGCAGTGGCCCGATCTTCCTAACCAGTTTTCTGCCTTCCATACAGCAACTCTAGGCTGGTAGCTGGCTAGAGAAAAGTGAAATTCTAACTTCCACTTGCCCTATGGCCAGAAGGGAAAGGAAATGGTCATCTACCCTTATGAGAATTCAGGGCTGGTGCAAGGATGTTTCACGCCCTAGGCGAAACCTCCACCTTGCGCCCTTCCCGCTCCCAGAGCCCTGTGGCAACTACCCGCCCCCCCCCCCCCCGCCCTGAGGCGCCCCCCCTGCAGCAGCTCCCCACCCCCCCATCCGCCCTGAGACCTCCCCCCCTTCAGCAGCTCCCCACCCCCCCATCCGCCCTGAGGCGCCCCCCCCGCGGCAGCTCCCCAACCCCCCAGCCCGGGGAGCCATGCGGCAGCTCCCCACCCCAGCTCACCTCTGCTCCACCCCCTCCCTGAGCCCTCCGGCAGCTCCCCCTGCGGCAGCTCCCCATCCCCCCCTCCGCCCTGAGGCGCCCCCCCCGTGGTAGCTCCCCCCCCCCCCGCCTGGGGAGCCGTGCGGCAGCTCCCCACCCCAGCTCACCTCTGCTCCGTCTCCTCCCCTGAGCACGCCGTCCCGTTCTGCTTCTCTCCCTCCCAGGCTTGCGGCGCCAATCAGCTGTTTGGCGCCGCAAGCCTGGGAGGGAGAGAAGCAGAACGGGACGGCGTGCTCAGGGGAGGAGACGGAGCAGAGGTGAGCTGGGGCGGGGAGTTCCCCTGCACGCCGCCCCCACCTTACTTGCTGTAGGTGGCCCTCCCTGCGCCCCCCTGCCCCAGCTCCCTCCGCCTAAATGCTGACGACGACCGGGGCGGCCGAAGATCCGGCTGCCGCGGTCGCCGCCAAAGAAAATTCCGCCCCCCAAATGCTAGTGCCCTAGGCGACCGCCTAGGTCGCCTAATAGGTTGCACCGGCCCTGTGAGAATTGCTGTTGACAGTCTGAACTGCAATATCAGAGTTTGTAAATGGTAGGGAATGGAATCCTATTACATCATGAGAAAAGAAAATCTGTGGCCACCTCTTTTGCCTTTGTTCTGATGATGGTATGTTACTCACCACATAGCTCAGTGACACCTGTGCAATTATCACCAGAAACCTATATTGCCTCTATTGCCACTTGTCACGTGTGGATTGCCAAAGGTTTGAAGTTTTGTTTCAGGTAAGCACCTAAGAACACCAGTGCTTATCACAACCTCTTTGATTTGCCTATGTGCTGTAATATACTGGCTGTTTTGTGTGGGGATGTGTTGCCTCTATTGCTTCCCACGGAAAAAATAAAAACCCTACTATCACTACATCTAATGGGGATTCTCTTTTAGTTCAAGTGGCTACATGCTTGTGTTTTAGGAGCTACAGGCTCTGGATGTGATCCCCCACTACTCAATGCCTGAGGAATATCTAACAAATATTATATCTGAATGTGCATAGCTCAACAGTTTAGGAATTTCATGAAAACCAAGAAAGATTGCTGCTTCTGACCAGACTCAAAATAGCCTGGGAACCATTTACCTCTCCATTCTGCATGATAGAGGAGAACAAATGAGCATCAAATATGCCCAGATAAGGGCCACATGAGGGCTGAGAGTAGTGAGTCTGCAGCATGCTCTTCCTTGGGAACCTGTGGAAGCCCTTAGTTGGGACACTACCATGGTTGAGGGATTCACTATTGTATGTGAGGGACATGACAGAGAGTGGGGCAGTGGAGCTGGGGAGAAGCCAGTCCATGAAGTACGTTCTCTAGGGATCTTGCCATATATTAAGTAGCCTTCCTCATGTAACATAATGCTACTCAAAGCAGAATTACACTCTAGACTGCCCCTGTTACCCCAGAAAGGGCAGTGGGGAACAGTCAATCACAGCTAGAGAAGCCTTTGGGAGCATGGTTTTTGGAGGATCTGTGCTGCCTGGAGGATGAAGGCTAGAAGGACCATCAAGGTGGTGTCCAGTGCATCCCCCCCATCCCCCCCGATGAGTTCCATGGGGAAAGTGCTGCATTTCCCCATGGATCCTTGGGCTCTGCACACTTCTGAAGGCAGGGACAGAGACACTCCCTGATCATTCTGTGAACACACTGCTACTTCTTCCAGAATCAAAGAATCACCTCAGCTATCTGCCACTTTAAACCTGAGCCCATTGTAGCTTTGTTTTTCTCATGTGGTTGTTGCTTGCATGTGGCTCTGTGAGAGGAGAACAGCCTCTCGCCTGGTACTCTGGCATTTCTCTTTCCCATCCCATTTGGAAGCCACAGGTGTAGGAACAGGCAAAAATGAAAAGCAATGATTTCCCACACTACAGTAATAATAATAATTAATAACACTTTGGCCTTTATAGCATCTTTTATCTGAGGATCTCAAAGATCTTTACAAACCTGAATGACTTGAGTCTCATACATGCCTATGATGTAAGTGGATATTATCATCATTGTACATAGGTACAGAGAGGTTAACCTGACATGCTCAAGGTCACACAGCAAAGCCAGGAATAGTAACCAAACCTCATGATTCCCAGTCCTGTACTCAAGCCATAACAGTATCCTTCCCCTCAGAAAATCTGCTGATCAACAGTACCACCTGAACATCCATAGAGTAACATTACATATGAACTGAGAGAGTCTTTCTGAAGCTCCTGAAAGTGATTCAGAATCAGAGATTTAAAACTGCACATCACAGCTGTAATGTGCTGTAGGTAACGGACAGACTCTCATCTTTTTAAACATCTAGTGTTATATTAGATCCTTCAGGTTTAAAATTTGATTAATGATTAACACGCTAAATGTGATTTACTTCTTCTTTTGGGAGATCTTTCCGCCTCAGGATGTTAGTTGGTTTTTAAATATTGCTGACAAGATTGATGTAACAGAACTGAGATAACTTAGTTGTAATGCCTTGTGGACTTTGCGTTGGATATTGTTATTTATCATAACTTCAGAATTCATAAAAAACTACATAATTATTTTTAGTCTCCTTCTAGCAAAACACTATTCAAAGCCCCTCACTCACTTTATATACTTCCCACCCACAATACATTTCTGTCAACTGAGAGAACAAGTCTCACTTGCCCAGTCAAGCTTTCATTCCCTCTGATGTTGTACATGCACTCACAGCCAGAGCTGCAGCATCAGTCTATTTCTGTCTGTGAGAGGAATATTCTGCACTTTGAAATCTGATTTTTAAAGAGAGAGAGAGAGCAACTTTTTACAATAAGAATTTTTTAGTATTACAAAAACAAAAATGTGATTTCCTTGTCCTCCTTTCCGAAGCCCAGAGATGGATAATCATTCACTCTATGCTCAGTGCCCTTCCTGAATTGTTTCTTGACAAAACTTGATTAATGTTTTGCGATACTCTTTCTTTTTGTAATTAATGTGATTGGAAAGGAAAATGGGAGTTGTTCTAGAAACTGCACAGCCACTTAGATTTAGCTGTATAGCAAAAGATTACAGGATTTTCTCACAATATGTCAGATAAAATGTTACCCACTTTTGTGGATAAATAAGACTGGAGTTTAGCAGGAGAAAAAAATACAATAAGCAACAATCTAATACGATATTTGTTGTATACAATGATGAAACTGCCCTACCTGACATTCCATTCAGATAGGATAGTTCTTTCTTCATTAAGGATATTGCAATTTGTGAGGAATTGTTAGGAAACCTTTCACTCTCCCATTATCTACTACCAAAAAAAAGGAAAGACAAAAATATAGCTTTGGTGCCTACATTTAAAGAGACCACACTGCAAAATGTAGCCTTTGATGCTAATTACTGAGGATGTGATGACTACAAGATATAAAATAATAACTGGCTTGGCTGCAGTTTACAAAACTAGAACACTACTAGAATATTTCTTTGTATGGGATTCCTTCCACAATCTCCACTGCAGGGCAAATCCTTCCGGCATACAAGTCTGCATTCTAATTAGATTGGTGCATCAGGAGGATAAGCTTTATGGTTATTCTTCTTCTTCAGAGAAGTAAGCAAGCCGAGTTTCTAACAGATCCTGTTAGTGTTGGGGACAACAAGGGGGAGGGAAGGAGCAACAAGCAGAGGAGCTTTAACTAGTTTCAAAGCTGTCACTGGGGAGCATTTAAGGGGCATTATCAGTTAGGAAACAATACAAGTTCACCATGGATAGCATGTAGGGAATATTCTAACTTACCTGTTTGTGTGGGAAATATCAATTATTAAGAGGGCTACAGCTCTACTAAGCTAAAGGGAAGCCTGTGCTCTTAGGTGAGTAATGAAACCCATAAAGAGAGATGCATGAAACTGAACTGGGCCAAAAGTCCTGAAGATGAGGGGTATAAATCATCACAATGTGTAAGGCAACAAATGTCTTCATGACAGATTTGGATTCCATATCACTGATCCAGGGAACTTGCTTTTGGGGGTAATCCAAAACAAGGGAGTATTTCATTCAAGTTAATTTTAGATTTGGAGAGTACAGACATTGTGACGCTGGAAAACCAGGTGCCAGCCCTTGCCAAGGTTGTAGGCGTCAGATGATCACTGACAAAATCATAGCTGGAAATCAGACCAGCTCACCTGTATGTTAATACTGTTCAGGATAGTTGCTGAGCTTGTTAGAATGTGTTTAGACTCTATAAAATGCTCGTAAGTTGCTGCATGCATTAATCTTACCTGTAATGCCTGTAGCCCACGCTATAAGGTAATATGTAAGGTTTGCTTTATAACTGTAAAAATGCCTGCTCTGCACTTGTGAATCTAGGCAAGAAAAGTGGTGCCCCCACCAATACAGAAGAACTATCAAGACTAAATGGGCCAGTGTGAAACATCACAACACAAAGGCTGGTTTAATGGCCCTCTTACACCCATAAAGGTGCTTTTGAGAAAGCACATCCCATCAGCTTGAATTCTGGAAGAGGGAAATAAAGATAGCTAACATGAACATTTTTCATCTCTTTGCTATTTGGACAAGGGCTGGAGCTAAGAAACAAAAAGCAGAGATCCCCAGGGTCAACCTGGGTTAGCCCTAAAAAGGCATTCAGTGTTGGCAGATTACTACATCTTTGTCACCTTTTGGAACCATAGACTGAACTCATTTGTGCATATATCTTGCCTGCTTTTAACCTATAAATAATTCTCATTTCTTTTTCCTAGTTAATAAATCCTGAATTCATTTTCTATAGCATTGGCTACCAGCATTGTCTTTGGTGTGAGATCTAAGGCACAAATTGATCTGGGGTAAGTGACTGGTCTCTTGGGATGGGGAGCAACCTGAATATTTTGTGATTTTTGTATAAGTGACCACTTATCACTAAATCCAGCTTGCCCGGGTGGCAAGATAGACTGGAGTGCCCCAGGGGACTGTCTGTGACTCCATGGTAAGACTGTTACAGTGATCCAGGAGCTCACATTTGTTACTGGGTTGGTGCAGTCTAGTTATAGAACATATCACCAGTTTGGGGTGTCTGCCCTGCTTTTTGACAGTCTGCCCTGAGGTTGGCACTCTGGATCGTGAGCCACTCAGGACAGCGTGACAGACATATTTTACTTTTCCATCCAGGAGCTTGCTGTAGTTAACACAAGGATGTTGTGCAATTACAAACAGGATGGGAGATGGCCAGTGAGAATCCCTCTGCATAGACCACACCACGTTAAAGTATGAGAGCACCTGTGTTGTATAAAGCACAGACAATTCTTGACAAGCCCTCTACATGGCAAGCATGTCTCACATTCTCCTTCATTCACACACACCTATGCTGTCTTCCTTTTCTCTCACTGCATGGGATCTATCTTGTGAACCCTGTTCACTCCTACAAATACAGGTACAATTTACCAACTGAGAAGGTGTTAGTTACGTAGAAGGTGGATTAAAAACAATTATTAAAATAAAAACATCAGAATTTTTAAATTTAAATTAAATACATTTTTTCTTTTAAAAATAAACCCATTTAAAATTAAAATCTAGGTTATGACAACTTATCTTAAGGCCTAAACTTACTATGACATATTACAATAATTAATAAATAATAATATTATGCAGTACATGTTTGCCGCTGAAGTTTTAAAGAAAGTCAGATCACTGAACTGGTGGAAATCACTGGCTAAGCATCTGGAACCAGAGTTTGTTGAAGTGTTTTTGATAGCAGTAGTCTCTTCTGCAGGTGCAGAAGAAATATTTTCTTCATTTCAGTTTATTAAACTAGCTCAGTTCAATGACTAGTTCATTCATAGTTGAGAAATGGACTGGGAACTGAAAAAGCAAGGAAGCTTATTTTTGTCTTCGAATCCATGAATAGAGGGTGAGGATGAGATCTACTCATTCTAAAATCTTGACAGACATGGTGACCAGAAACAGTCACTTCAATTCACTATTTCCTTTGTCTAATAATTCAGTTAGTTTTAAATGAGAAACATGTTTTGATAAACTTACTTTTTCCCATATGTATCCAGCACATTAAAGGTAGTTTTATTTAACTAATAAACATTTAAAATGCTGTTATTGTGCATATTTAGTTGAATTCCAATTTCCACCCAAATAGAGGTTGACACAAATCACAAGGAAAAAATTAATAATCTAGTAAATAGGAAATGCATCATTCACCATTTGTAACATAAAAAATTAAGAATCTGAATAAATGTAAAACCATCTAATTACATACATAAACGTATATAGATGAGCGTATAATCCTGTTTAGCAAAATGCATTACATGTACCATAAAAGCAATATTTTGTTGCAAATCAATGTTTTAACAATTACCAACCAACAAGAATCAACCTTTCTTTAGGAAAATACCAAAAAAGTAAAAATGCAAATAGAAGATTAAAATCAATTATTTAAGTAAAGAATTCCTGCCTCCTGATTTAAGTCATCATTAAAATTGGTGATTTAAATAATTTTGATTCAAATCAATGCACCCTGGTTGCATAGTGATTGTAGGGAGCCGGGGCAGCCTCCCTCCAAACCAGAGGGTAAAGAACCACTCTCTCAGCCTGAGGGGACGGAGGAGCCAGGCCAAGCTTACTCCACCCCCTGGAAGAGAAGGGGTGGAACAGGAAGTACAAAAGGCCGGGCCCTTAGCCCAGTCAGGGCAGCACCAGGGAGGGTGACAGACACAGACTGCCGGCTGTTCCCTGTAGACCCTGCTGCCGAACCAGGGGATGCCCTGGACCAGGGGAAACCTGACCCAGAGGAAGGACTCGGGCTACCAGGACTGCCGGCTGCAGAGTACCCCGAAGAACTGGAGGAGCCGGGCAGCAACCCGAGCCCGAGTGAGTCCGACGCTGAGGGGGAGCTGGAGCTACCGGTGGCTGAATACCCCGACAAGTTGGAGGAACCAGAGAGACCCACTTGAGAGAACAGGTAGGAAGTAGCCCAGGGGCAGAACTGGACAGTGCGGTGAGTTAGCGTTTGGTCAGCGTGTTGCGGACGGATCCCTGCTGACCCAGTGGCGGGATTCTCTCCTCCTGCCACGGTCAGGGCCCTGGGCTGGAACGCAGTGGAGTTGGGTGGGCCTGTGTTCCCCTACCCCTGCCACCCATGGCAGAATCCCGATAAAGAGCTGAGGACTCTTGCCGGCGCTCCCTGGCCTGAGGGGCGCGCCACGGACTCCTGACTCATGCCAACTGCGATGGCACACCTCCCTCCGCTAATTCCCTGTCAACGGAGAGTGTGACCAAGGCCTTTTGGCAAGGCAGTAGCTCCCCACTGCCCCCCAGCAGCTCAGCGGACCAACTGAGACCTTGATACATGGATATTGAAAAAGTGTTCTAATTCTCAAAATCTTGTGGGAAGCTTGATATTTACTGTGCAGCCAAATGGCTGATCAGATATCAGGCAGCTGCACTGCATACATTGTTAAGGACAGAGAAAGGTACACTAAGGAAAACCTTATCTTTAGTTTCTTAGTACTTCACGTTCCATTTGTTAAGAACCTTAGGAATAGTTCATTAAAACTCTGTGATTGAGCTCCTTCAATGCACTTTAGAATGGTTCCTGAATGCACGGTTGACTAATAGACTAATTATAAAGGCTAATTAACTAATTATAAAGTACATTTGTAAGTTGTACCCTAGAGATAGTGACAAAGAACTTGCTGACTAGTACTGATTTCAGAGAGTTTGAACTACAGTCTAAGGGCCAAAGTTTTAAAGGTTTTTAGGTGCCTAATAATTTGTACAGGTATTTAGGCAACTAAACATACAGAGAAGTACCTAGTGCGATTTTCAAAAACACCTAGAGGCTAGATTTACAAAGAGGATTTAGGCATTGCAACGGTCAGCCCTGAGTTAGGCCCCAGGCTGCCAATGTATTGTATGGGGAGAATTAGGTGTTAAAGGACTGGATTCCCAGAAGCCAGCAAGCTGAGCAGGGAAATTCCTAAGTTAGCCAGAAGTGAAATGCAGAGGAAAGAGGCTGGGCACAAGGCCCAGATCCACAAAGGGACTTAGATGCCTAATTCCCATTGATCTGGGCTTTAGGCACCTCCCCATCTGCTCAGGACTCTCAGATGTTATCTCCAGTTTCCAACAGGAATAGGCTTTGGAAATACACTGCAATCTCTAAGGGCTTGTCTACACTTACAGTGATGCAGAGGCGCAGCTGTACTGGTGCAGCTATACTGCTGTAGCGCTCAGTGAAGACGCTACCTATGCCGATGGAAGAGCTTTTCCCCTGGGCATAGGTACTGCTCCTCCCCGACAGGAGAAGCCCTCTCCTCCTCATTATTTACCATCTCCCAATCTTTGTGTCATCTGCAAAGTTTCAGCACTGATTTTAGGTTTTCTTCTAGGTCACTAATAAAAATGTTAATGTAGGACCAAGAAATGATCCCCGTGGGACCTCACTAGAAACACACCCACTTAATGATTCCCTGTTTACAATTATATTTTGAGACTTGCCCATTCGTTTTTAATCCATATAATGTGTGATTAATTTTGTATCGTTCTAGTTTTTTAATGAAAATGCCATGCAATACAAAGCCAAATGCCTTACAGAAGTCTAAGTAAATTACATCAGCATTATTATCATTATCAACCAAATTGTAATCTGATTAAAAAGAACATTTAAACAACTCAGCTCAGAGAAAACATTCTACAGATTCTTGTGTCTGTCAGAATCCATTGTATCCAGGCCCTTGGTTAATAAAGAGAGGTTTTAAGTTTCCTCTCCAAGCAATTTTTTTCCTTTGCTGAAAATATGAATTATGGCCAGGTCTCCAAGCCCTCGATCATACCTTCATAACAAATTCAAGAGTTAACACCACCAATGTAATGAGCTGTGTGTACCTGATGAAAAGTCTCAGTCTTATTAAAGTTTTTGCTTTTTTAAAGACATTTAGTCTACCCAGCTGGTGATGCTGGGTTTTGGAGTTTGATTTTTTTGAAAGCCATAGTTTATTTCTTACCTGCAAATGTTATTTCTCTGCTTGACAAGGTCAGTCTCTAGCTATGGTTTTGCTTTCAGCATATTTGTACAGGCGCAATTGGTTAACTGGAACAGTAGAATTTTTGAGCACTGATATAAATTGTCTTGAGGCTCCCATTAGCTTTCCTAGCATGAATGACATTATTTATGAGAAGAGATTACAAGATGCAAAGTGAGACACCTGACTGGAAATTGGATACAGAATAATCAAGTCTCACTCAAGCTTAAAGGGAACAACTTTTATCAAAAAAGTGAAAATTACAAATGATTAGCAGAGATTCTCCTCACTAGAAAGATGTCAGAAGTAGCATAGCAAATAAAAAGTGAACTTACTAATGTAACTGGTAATGGAACAAAACTCACTCTGATTAGCATAGGCTTTAGTAGAAAATTTTAATCCAATCAGAAAGAAGATAAGGTGAGTACTTAGAGACTGACCATGTTCACCAGCGAAATACTATTCACAGGGAAGAAAAGTTATTTATTTTCCAAAAGGAAAAGTCATTCTCTAACTAGATTGGATCTGAGTAGGTTCCTTCTATATCATATGGTGATAGGACTCCTCAAGAATACAGGCTACAACAGTTCTGCAGCAAACTGCACCTGCAGAGGCATATGTGTTTACTGTGTTCAACATCTTGTATAACAAAAGTGTGGGCAGAGGATCATACAGCAGCTTCATAGATTTGTTCAAAAGAAACTTCCCTCCACCCTCGTTCAGATAACTAATTATTCAAGAAAAAAAGAACAGGAGTACTTGTGGCACCTTAGAGACTAACAAATTTATTTGAGCATAAGCTTTCGTGGGCTACAGCCCACTTCTTCAGATGCATAGAATGGAACATATAGTAAGGAGATATATATACATACAGAACATGAAAAGGTGGAAGTAGCCACATCAACTCTAAGAGGCTAATTAATTAAGATGAGCTATTATCAGCAGGAGAAGAAAAACTTTCATTACACAGATTGAATCTAGTTCCCCATGTTAAGTATCCTCACACCTCTTGTCAACTGTCTGAAACGGGCCATCTTGATTATCACTACAAAAATTTTTTTTCTCCTGCTGATAATAGCTCATCTTAATTAATTAACCTCTTAGAGTTGATATGGCTACTTCCACCTTTTTATGTTCTGTATGTATATATATCTCCTTACTATATGTTCCATTCTATGCAGCTGAAGAAATGGGCTGTAGCCCATGAAAGCTTATGCTCAAATAAATTTGTTAGTCTCTAAGGTGCCACAAGTACTCCTGTTCTTTTTGCGGATACAGACTAACATGGCTGCTACTCTGAAACCTGTAATTATTCAAGAAGCAACTGCACTTCTTATTGCCATGGGACAAGGCTCACCTCAAGTGACATACATTTTAAGAATACACATTCTAATCCCTATGAATAGCAAATTCCTATGGCCCTAGTGTCCTGCCCTTTCTTTGGCCATCTCTCAGTTTAGGTCATAGGCCTTCTGACATCTAAGGTGTGGAGCTTCATTGGAAAGAAAATGTCATAAGGAAGCCAAAAAGGATAATCTTCTGACTGGTAAAAATCTGTTGGGCAATCTTGCACAAGAGGTGTCACAAAAGGGATGAGACCATGTACCACCTCAAAAATGAGAAAGGGAAAAACAATAATAAGATTCAGGAATACTTACTCTAAGAGACAGAAATGCTGCTGCAGCCAGTTGCAAAATAACTGGAGCTGCCCATCACTGCCAAATTTAAAGGGCCAGCTCCAGAAAGGCATGCTGGGAAAGGTTTCCTATAAGACAACAACTTTATACTGAAGACAGCTGATAGGAACCAACCAGTCACCAAGAAAATGCTACTCGGGGAAAGATTTGTTCTGTGCTTACCATCATTATATCACAATGTAAGACAGCTTTGGCCTTTGGAAAAATATAAAGAGAGGTGTGTAGGAAAGGGTTACCCTAACACAGAGTCTTAAGGTTTAAACATTTTATAGTCTTAAATAAAGCATCACAATGGCCTGCTGGACAAAACTGAGCCATCAGATGTGATTTATCAGCTTAACAGTTGGCTGCGGTAGATAGCCTGGAGAGAAAACTGGCTTGCCTAACAGAATTCACTAGGGCCCACTATCCTCAAAGGTATTTAGGCACCTAGCTCCTATTGACATCAGTGGGAGATCAGCCTCTAGACAGCTTTGAGGATCTGGGCCTGGAAGGCTAAGAGGTAGCTCCTTTTACTTCTTTGCTCTTTAATGCTTACGTAGACCCTTTACTTGGAGCAGAACCATTCCCGTCCCCCAACCAGATAAATGTATATCGCCTTTTAGAAGAGACCAATCAAGACTGGACAGAGACGTGCCCTTTAATGAAAAGTCCTGAAGCCACCAGAGGAGAAATGTTTTACCTGGAAAACATTACCTATCATGTATCGGGGGTAGCCGTGTTAGTCTGTATCTACAAAAACAACAAGGAGTCTGGTGGCACCTTAAAGACTAACAGATTTATTTGGGCATAAGCTTTCGTGGGTAAAAACCTCACTTCTTCAGATGCAAATGTCATACAAAATATTAATGCTACAACCACTTCCTCCATTATTGCAGGTCATTTGGCTGCATTGTGTGGACCCTGCAGTTGTGATCTTTGTTTCCTGCCCATGATGCCCAAGGTTTGTTCTATTAGATATGGTGACCAACAAGGATCTTATAAGACTAAATGTAGCGCTCATCATCCCTCTTTACTACATTTTAACAGAAAAGTACAGAAATATTTCTGTGGAATTATTAGTTTTTTGTTGCTAATAACACAAAGTAGCCATGTGCTGCAAGAGGGAGCTTTATTATCCATATGTACATATGTAATTCTCCCTGAATTCAATTATAATTTCAGATACTAATGTTTGTTGATTTCCTGATTGGACATTGACTGGAACTTCGTTAGTGCTCTATGGAATCTCACAATTTGTTCTCCTAATCGAGATCCTTAAAGAAATGTCTAAATGACCTTAACAGAGGTACAGTTCAAGCAGTGACTGTATCTGATTAATCTTTTAGTCCGCCAGATTTGCAATACCCCATATCATTTCCCCTGTCAACACGCTGTTTCTGTGGCTCAGACAAATACATTTTGATTTTACAGGAACCCAATTTGTACACACCTATGAAAGGTCAAATATTAAAAACTGGTCACCCTAAATTATAGCTGCAAATACCTCATTTGCACTTACAAAATGGGTAATTGTATGAATAAGTACACCTTTACATACACAATTTGTAAGTATAGATGTGAAATTTAGAGCTACACTTTTATTGACCAGTTGGAAAATTTAGACTATAATTTACATTGATGATTATAAACGAGACAATAATGGTTTGGATTTTCTGTTATTCAAACTCATTTACAACCCTTTGGAATTCAATGATACTTTAAGAACTCTAATATGGATACTCTAAATCTGAACACTCTACTTTTCTCTGTGATCAAGAAATCAAGTGCATCTACTTAAGTCTAATCCTTTTTTCCTTTCAGCAGCAACCTCTGTCACAACAAAGAACTACAAAAGAGAACTTACCTACCTAAATCTGTGCTGAGTAGTAGATTTTGACAAAGCTTCTTCTAAGTGTTCTAGTTTTCCATTTGTACTTCACTTTAGTCTGAAAAAACGTGTTTTCTTGTGCTCCTTGGGTTTTTTTTTTTTTTTTTAGATCCATGGTGATGTTTAATGATGTTTAGCCTAAGTCAAATTGAAATCCATTCAAAATAATTGGCTTACAAAACTAAACTGTCCATCAGCTTTAGAAAAACGAGTTTGCTCCATGCCCACAACTCATTGAATTCCACTAATCCAATGTTACCATGAATATTTACCATTAAAAAACTTATCAATGTGTTTAAAAAGATGGGTTTTCACAGGGCTGCCCGGGGGGGGGGGGCAAATGGGGCAATTTGCCCCAGGCCCCGCAGGGGCCCCGCGAGCCCTGGCCGAGAATCCCTTTCCTGGCTAGTGGCACCTTTTTAATTTTTACTCACCCGGCGGCGCTCTGGGTCTTCGGCAGCACTTCGGCGGCGGGGGGTCCTTCACCTCGCTCCGGGACTTCGGCGGCACTTCGGCGGCGGGGGGTTCTTCAGTGCCGCGGAAGACCCGGAGCCAGTGAAGGACCCGCCGCCGAAGACTTGGAGCACCGCCCGGTGAGTACAAGTGCCGCAGCGGGTGGCGCCTTTTTTTTATGTCCGCTCCCCCGCTTTGCCCCAGGGCCCCTGAATCCTCTGGGCGGCCCTGGCTTTTCATATCATTATTTAAGTATATATGGTTCAAAATTAGTACTCCATTGCCAAAGTTAGAATATTATTAGCTGCCTTACATTCTTTTTTCAGCAATCAGGATGTCCTTAATTACAGTACCGACAAGGGATATGTGATGGCCTACAGCATTCCCTTTGGGCTATTACAGAAAAAACAAGCCCTCTAAGGTCATGTGCAGTAAGGTCTAATGCATAAGGCAGGCATAAAAACATGCATAATTCATTCATGAAAGATTAAAAAGTGAATGCGTTAGCCCTTTAAGGAGAGGTAAATGCATCTTTTATCTCCTCAGGTTATTTTTGTCCTACCCATTTTTCAAATGCAACTCTTCTTTGAACTGTCTATTCCATTAATAGCTATTCTGGATGGAAATATGGATAGATCACATCTCACTTTATCCTCTGCATGCTCCATGGGCGTGAATGCACTATAAGCAGACTTATTTGCCCATCTAATCTTCACAGTTCCACAGTTTAGCTTATTTATCTATCATGTTTCATAGTGACCATAAAATAAGATTTACTTTGCCTTTCCATAAACTGCTGAGCTGAATCCTGGAAAACAGAAGGGCTGTTTTTCTGGCAGACATGTTATGCTAGGACTCTTCTCACAATAAATGTTCAGTGGAAGGTTGTGGGGAAAAACTTGATTCACCTTGCTGACCTATTCATACTGATTTACCAAGACATGAAAGTTCATTTGGGTGCAAGTCTGTGTGTGGGGTTAGGGACAAGAGGGGCAGCAGTAGGATGGGACATTTTTGCCAGCTCCCTCTGTCCTTTAACCAGAAATCCATGAGACTAAACAGGGCCTAAAACTCATGGTATACAGTAAAATGGCCTCAGATGCTAGTCTTTCTCCCATGGGATCCTCCATCCCCCAAAATGATCATTAAAAGCCCTTGCTATTTTTGTGTTTCTCTACATCATTTATTAAATCTGCTGATTTATGCACTGGTGTCAGCCTGAGAAACAAGGAGAAGCTTGGAATGGAACATTTTTTGATGCTGGAAGATAATTAATTCAGAGCTAAATTTGGGATGACACATCACATGAAATGGGACTACACAAGAGAATGATGAAACCTGGACCGTAGCGAGCTTCAGGGAGAGAATGAAGAAGAAGCCAAGTACTAAGAGTGAATGAATGCCGGAGCAGGTGGATATTAGCTCAAAGAAGCCAGTACAGCAAACATTTTGAAAACAAGAAGGGTAACCCTGAACTGGATTTGGAAGCTAATGCACATTTTTTAGGGTGTGGATGAAACAATCCTATTGTGTTAGGATTAAATGTTTTGACTTTTGTATTATAAATACATATAACACAAATCAAAACAAAAAAGTCAAAAATAAATATTTTGATCTTATCAAAACAAAATGTTTCAATAATTTCCCATGAACATATTGGATAAATAAATTTGTTTCCATGAAACATTCTGATTTTGTTGAATCAGCATTTTCTGATGGAACACTGTTTCATTGGAAAAAGCAACAGAGGGTCCTGTGGCACCTTTAAGACTAACAGAAGTATTGGGAGCATAAGCTTTCGTGGGTAAGAACCTCACTTCTTCAGATGCAAGAAGTGAGGTTCTTACCCACGAAAGCTTATGCTCCCAATACTTCTGTTAGTCTTAAAGGTGCCACAGGACCCTCTGTTGCTTTTTACAGATTCAGACTAACACGGCTACCCCTCTGATACTTGTTTCATTGGAAAATTTTCAACCAGCTCTAGTTAAAATGTTACCATGTTACTAGATTTTCCATAATGTCTGAGGAGCTTCTGTGTTCCAGTTATTCCTCGGTTCTATAACAGCTTCTTATGGGCTGTCAATAGCCAGCACAAGTTGGAGGTTAGTGGTTGCTCTAACTTGCCACACAGGTCAGAATAGATTCAATATGGTGTGTAGCCACCTCTTCCACTCATCTCCACCCCACTTGGGTCCTGTGCTGACCATAGTTCGGGTGGACTTGAGGATTGAGGACTACACATTTTAGAAAGAAAGATTATTAAAAAGTAGGGCTTAAATCTTCATCTTATATTAAGAAATAGATTAGAAAAAACATTCCTAACATAATGTTAAATTAATTGAAGCAATAAAATGCCAAAAACATGCTCCAAATTAAGGGAAAGAGTAATTTTAATGTATTATTATTAGTATTTCCATACAGACCCTTTAGATGCACATGGTGCTTTTCAGAGCATTTTTAAGTGTTATAGAATGAATACATGCCACTGTACTGCCACTCTGGAAATAAATTTAATTGTGATAAATGTTATTGTTGGAGATTTAGAAATACTGCTAATTAGACTGTAGGCATGAAGCATTATTCAATAGAGGCTAATTAGCATCTCAATAAGTAAATAAATTCCCCAGACCTCTTCCTGAAATAGACGTTGATAGCCCTCTTCATTTTATTTTTGACTTTTTCAAAGTACAACATTCAGAGGGGGAAATTATTATTTGGTAGTTATCTGCCTTAAAATAGTTAAATAATATCAAAGATAGGTTGTAACTGAAATAATCTGCTATTCTCAGGGGTCTTTTTTAAAATAAATACATTGAGAGTCTTCAGAAAGGAAGTTTCTTTTGAAATAATTACTTGTAATCTACGTTTACATACAGTATTCTATACTACTATAACATTTTATTTGCTTTTGTATCAGTCATCTTTGCTTTGTTCTTTGGTCTGGATGAAGTTATTATACACGTGTGCTGTATCACTCCATAGTCTACATACCATTAGAGGTGGAAGTAACAAAAGTATCCAATTTACCTATAATGATGGGTACTTACAGAAGTAACTCCTACTCTGTGCTTTCCAGGAACTTACACAACACCACTGGAATAGCATGTCTAACTATGTTCGATTCCTGGTCCTGCCACTCATTTGATATATCACTTTGGAAGTCTCTGACTCGCTATGTGCCTCAGTTTACCCATCTATAAAATGTGTATTAAAATATTCATTTTACATACAATAGTTCCCAGGGATATTGAGGGGCTGAGTTAATATTTATGTAAATGCTTTGGAATGGTGCAGTATGAGAAACAATATGAATACGTAGCTATTTCTACTTTCCAGGACCTAATTAGACTTGATTTTCAGAGGTGCTGAGCACCTTCAACTCCCACTGATTTCAAATGGAGTTGTCGGTACTCTGAATTTCTGAAAATCAGGCCCATTACAAGTAAAAAAAAAAAAAAATCTAACTCACAGGTTCTTGATCCCAAACACACACCGACAGCACTCACACTACTTTGGTCACAGGTGAAGGCCATTCTTTTTCAAAGAAAAATAAGTTAGTAAAATGGACGAAGCTCAGATTCAATAAACTAAACATAACATGTAGTCTACAGTATTTTAAGGTGTCAACAACTTAAATTCACTAGTATGGGCCTGATTCTGCAAGGTACTGAGCATCTTCAACTCCCATTGACCTTAGTGTGAGTTGAGGATACTCACCACCTGACAGGATCAGGCCCTATGTGAACTAAGTACTCCTTTCAGGATAGTCCTTTGCCTAAGAAGATCCTCCCACTACAGTGGACTAGGCACTAACCCAATCAGTGTCCATCAGACTGTGCTCTCCCTTACATAACAGGGTAATTTTGTTTCTAATGTTTTATACCACAATACCAAGTTCTATTTATACTATGTTACATGATTCATGAAGAGATCACAAAATGCTATAGGGTTATGGTAAAAAATAGTAATTGAAATAATCATGGCTGTGTCGAGGATTACATTGTGTGTGCCTATGAAATCCAGAACAGGGTGTGCTTAAGCCAAAGTTCTATCAAAATTTTTCTTGATTTGTCAGCATAAAGCAAAAAGGTCAGGCTGCCACCAGTAGTGCAGAGTCTAGGAATAGTTACTTGACTGATTAGGTGAATGAAGGGAGCAAACAGGATGAGAACTTGAATTCAGGTCGATCAAACACTCAGGTGCAGTTTCAGGCTCCCGCTAAACAAACCAGAAAGGAGACAACACTATCTGAAAAATCAATCCGTCACAAGCTGGTGGAGACACCAGTGTAGAAGAAGTGGGATAAGGAGTTATAGTGTGTTCACAGTACAGGCAGTCCTCGGACTTATGACACAATTGGTTCCTGAAAATTGCGTCATATGTTGAAACGTTGTAACTCGGAACCGCAATACACTCCATTGCGGGACCCAGCGTTGTAAAGTCGAAACCAATTGTTGTAAGTCAAATCAGGGTGTCAATTCAGAATCATCGTAAGTCGAATGTCATAAAGTCGAAGACTACCTGTATGTAATAACTGCGCTACTTGGTGCATTTTCATAAGATGTAGGTGATGCACAGAAGACTGTACCAGCCAAACAGGAACTTAGGGGCTTTTGAACATTTCACTCAAGTTACTTAGGCGCCTAAGTTCCATTAACTTTTGTGACGGGGTGTACCTGGCCTTTGCAGCTCCCTACAGGAGGCCCCACAGTCCTACCACACATTGCCCCAGGAAAGAAGTGTTGGTGGGTTCTCCAGGCCTGCCTAGAGAGGTCTCATAGAAGCAACGAATCAGAGGCCAGCAAGCTCAGATAAAAGGAGCTGCAGGTCAGTTCTTGGCTGGGACCAGAGGGGCAGGGAAGGGTGCTCTTCTCTGTCTAGAGGACCTTGAGGGATAACTAGAGTTTATTTATGGCTGCATTTGCTTAAGCTGGGTTTGCAGGGAGAGAGAGGACCTAAGAACTTAAATAAGGGTGAAGTTAAGAGAGGCCTGGTAGGGTAAAAGCAGCACTGAACTGAAATTGAGCAGTGCATAGCTGCTGTTTATAGGGTCCCTGGGTGGAACCTGGCGTGGTGGGCGGGTCAGGGTTCCTCTACCAACTACAGTGGCATAAACCCCAGGAGGATGCCAGGGCCTATTTGAGAGCCTGAACAAAGGGCTGAAGATCCACCAAGGTTGGCTGGCAGCTCGTAGGTGGTGCTGGGGTGAGTACCGCATCCAGCTGCTAGGAGGTGCTCAAGAGGCGAGTGCTCCGTTACAACTTTCAATAGCACTTCAGCACCTAAGTCAATTAGGCACTTTTGAAAATTTTACCTGTCAGTTGTTGTTACAGTATAAAAATGACATTAAGAATAATCAATTTCTGATAAGTATTTTTCTGTTAGGAAACTATGTATTTGATTCCAATAACATTTTTCTCTTCCTGTCCTCTCTTTGTCCCCAGTGTTTCAGGATTGTCTTACTCGGAAGAGATCTGGCAATATGCATTCATGATCTCCAGGCTTGATTACTGGAACGCATTACAGCCTTGACTTAGGAAAGCATCCCTCTTCAGGACAACACATATGCATGTGCTTAGGTCCTACTGACATGCTTAGGTGCTTTCCAGGGCCTATAGCTAGGAACAAAACTATCCACCCTAAAAAACCTGGTTCAGAATGCAGCAGCCCATGTGTTAGCAGCATGCAAAGAAGGATTGTCTAGTGCTTAGGGTGCTAGTCTCAGACCTGGGTTCAGTTCCTTGCTCTGCCACAAACTTCCTGTGTGATCTTAGGCTCATTACTTAGTCTCTCTGTGCCTCAGCTTCCCATGTGTAAAATGGGCATAACACCACTACCCTACCTCACATGAATATGAGGAGAATAAATACTCTAAAGATTGTGAGGTGCTCAGATACTAGAGGAATGTGGACCACACAAGTACTAGGTTAGATAGCAGAGGTTCACAAGAGCACATCATTCTAGTACTCTGCTCAGCCCCTCCTCTGAATAGAATCTAGTTCCAGGTCTTTGTTTTAATATTCAAAGCCCTCTATAGGATTGGCCCTAACAACGTGTGAAATCATCACTTCCCCAAGACCTCGCCCTCCATCAACCAAAGGGGGAGGCTTGTGAGTGCAGGGGATAGAACATTCCTGGGAGACAGATCTAGACTGTGGAATTCAATCCAGGCAAGAAATAAGACTGGATCAGAGGCCTCATTGTATTCATAATTTAACGCAAACCTCATCTCTTTGACATAGCTTTTCTACAATAAGCTCTCCCCACTGACTTACATACACCGTTCAGCACCTAGAGGTGGAGAAGGGAGCGGGAGTAAAAGAGACTTTTGTTTGTAGCTATGTTTTTTCCATTTGGGATATGCTCAGATACTAGGAAGAGGAGAGCTATTTAAATCCATAGCTACAGAAAGATTAATAGGGTATATTGTCTGGAAAAAATAAGGATGTCTTGGCTGTAATGATCTGTACCAAAACCTCCAAGTTTTTTAGTGTGCATGTGCCTTAATCTCCAACTCCAAAAGAAGGCTGTTTTAAGACCCAGACCTAAAAACTGGGGGCAGAGAGAAAAAAGAGTGAGGGAAAAACTACAAAACCCACAAAAGTAAACTACCTTGGACAAATAAATTTAAAGAATAATGATCAGAACACTCTCAGCTAACGAAAGCCACCTCAGTATGATTTGATAGGTGAGAGTGCAGTAACCATATATTTTTGGGTCAAAATTCATGAAAATATTTAAACAATGCAACAAAATGTCATAGTTATTATCATCAATGTCAGATGAAATATCCAAAATCAGTAAGTAGGGTATGGCAACATAATCTCATGCTATTAATAAACCATTCCAGACCTATAACAAGACAGTTGCAGTACTCAGTAGCGAAACAGCAGGACTGAAACTTTGGGGGAAATGTCATTTCAGGACTAATAGAATTGTCTGGCTTCCATTTTTCTGAAAATGTCTAAAATATCTGGGAAGTGATTTACATAGAACAGTTTTTAAATTTATTGAGAAACTATACACATTTTCAGATTTTAAAGTTAAACAGATTACAAAAGTGTAACAAATACAAGTGACCAAAAAACCTAAAAGGCTTGAGGTCAGAGATTTGTAATAAGGAAGCACATGATTGTATGGAAATCAGAAATCTGTAAATTGATGGGATACATTTTGCTAATAATCACTGATTATATGACCACAATGTGAACAGAAAATGGCAGAACAGATGAGTAGAAATACCAGTGTAGGGGAAAAAACAGGATACACAAATTTTGATGTCTTACAGGAGCAAGAACAGAACAACAGTAGTAAAACACACAGGTTTGAACTAATGAAACAAAATAATCAATAAGATGCTGTGAAAAAGAAGAAACCTAATGCGAGACATACAGAAGATGAACAATGGGGAAAAAGATCACTCTTGTAAAGCTCCTCAACGGACTTGTTAAGAGTTGCTAATTCACAACCCACCTGGACCCTGTGGTCTGTGGATCACAGTAAATAACTTGGAAAGGAGCCAACAGGATACTGAGATTTAAAATGACTACCCAAAAGGCATAGGTAGCACTCCAGCTGCTAAAGCCACAGGAATACCTTTGTTCTTTTCTTTCTTTTCCCACATTGCCTGTTTTAGTTAACAGAGTGGAAAGAGAGAAGGAAAGCCAAAGTCCTAAAAATAGTTTATCACTTACCCACAAAACACAGTAGCTGTGTGTTGTTAATACCAGAAATCATGGTATTGTTCTACCTGTGCCTCAGAAAACGTAGTGTGAGAGAAGATATACCTTCAAACATTATGGAAAACAAAGTATAATGAAAGTCTCAGGGAAAAAGCATTTATGCTTGGATTCATAAGATGATGATGTAATGTGAGGACACTACAATGACACAAATCTGTGCACTCCACTTCCCTGGTGATCGCAGACTTTTACATATCAGCAGGAACTCTGAGACAATTAGATACTGAGAATGCTTCTGACTGTATCAACTGGAGTTTTTCTTTGGATCGCTGAATGAATCCAACATTCCTTCCAACATGACAGCTCTCAGCCCTTCACCAGAATCCATCAGCGGAAGTCATTCAGTACTAACAGACATCTCTTAGCACTGATTTTGGCTGGGGAAGCTTTCAGGGCTGTGTTTCATCCTTGCTTCTATGATGTAGAATCTTGTGATCAAACCCTTTGTGACAAGGATTTGTGACTACAGCTTCTGTTTTCCCCATTAACGCTGATCAAGAGCATATCTCTGTTCTCTTTCTTATTTGGTGCCCCAAGCGCCTTGTAGTCTCTTGGATTTATGAACACTAGAAAAGCCGTTGAGGTTAGGTCAGGGGGTGTTAACTAAGCCTTTAGTTGACACCCTTTTCTTCCATTCAGCTCATCCAAATGTACCCTAGCAACCAGCTGAACTGAGGTAAAGGTGCTAACTCAGAACTACACTAGGGAAACATCATGGTTAGGTATCAAAGGGGTAGCCGTGTTAGTCTGGATCTGTAAAAGCAGCAAAGAGTCCTGTGGCACCTTATAGACTATGTTAGCTAGCGCACTCTGATCTAACCTCGACCTCTTTTCTAGTCTAGACAAGACCTTAGTGGTAGAATTGAACAGATATTAATGAACATCAGGTTATGGAGTCAATTTCAATAATGATGGTCACATTGCATCCATCCCAAAAGTAACAATTGAAATGTGCTTTGCCAGTTTCATGGATCAATGTTCCAACAAAAATCTGGTATACAATTAACTATCTACCTATATAATACCAGCACACAAACAGCAGCTAGTGGCCATTAAGGTTGCAGTGGGGCACACCCCACCTACTCAAAGCCTTAAAATAATGGAAATAAGACATTACAGGGAAAGACACATGCATTCCTTTCCACCTTCGTATTACCTGCAACACTTGATAACATACTCCAAAGCACCATAAGGCTTTCACGTCCATCTCCAACCCATACCCCAAAGCAATACATATTCCAACTTAATCAAACTTGCACTCAAAGTCAAAGCTTTACAATGACCTCATGTCTGTTTATATCATTTATATCAACAGATCATCCCATCTGACCATCACACATTTCATCTGTTTGGAAAGTTATTCTCCTTTAACACGGCTGTTTATGTTTTGCGTTAACGCGCAAAAGTGTGTGTGTGTGTGTCAGACTCTCCCTCAATCTCTTTTGCCCATTCCAGTGAGTGATCGTGTTCTATCATGCCAGATTTGTTGTCGTCAAATGAAAATTAATGTTCTGCTATGGACAAAAAGTTATAAAATGCTCTATAGGCACCCACTCCTGATGCATAACTGATATTCCAAGAATCAGCAACAACATAGGTACAGGTCAGGTCCCAGAGAGTTTCAGATTTCTTGCAAACAGCATACAAGGAAAAGTGAGACACTCTAGTGAAAAACTGCCCAAGGAGGTAATTTTAAACTCTAATTATTCTCTTTGAATCAATTAATTTTTCATCAAGCCACCATGAAACATTCAAGCAATGCTCAAAGTTTATATTCTATGTTTTATATTTTGCTATTTCAATTAGACATTTTACAAAATAAAGGTTTAACACCACAACCACATTCAAAAGCATGCGACCATAAGCAAACCTGATTCCACAGTGCATTAGGCAGTGTCCTTTGCCTCAGGTTCTTACCTTGTGATGGGAAAATTCAATGAACAAATGTCCCTTTAACACATCACTCCCCTCTCCCTCCGTGGCACGCAAGTTGGCTGTCCTTGGTTAGCAAAGACCCAGAATTCGAAGGTGTGTTCACAGGGGTTCACTTCCTTAAGAAAGGGGTGGAGGAGGGGCGTCGTGCAATGTCTCTGTGTCTGCTGTATGCCTCTGTCACTGGCTGTTTGCTGCTACCTCTGCTGCGTTTCCCTATTGCCATTTCTGAGGTTCTGCTGTTTAACCCAGGTCATTAGTGATTTCAGCTCTTAGTGATTTCACTGGGTATCAGGGAATCACACTGCCAGTACAGTCTCTGCATTAATAACAGGAGTACTTGTGGCACCTTAGAGACTAACAAATTTATTAGAGCATAAGCTTTCGTGGGCTACAACCCACTTCTTCGGATGCATAAAGAGTGAACCATATGTTGAGGAGATATATATACACACACATACAGAGAGCATGAACAGGTGGGAGTTGTCTTACCAACTCTGAGAGGCCAATTAAGTAAGAAAAATTAATTGGCCTCTCAGAGTTGGTAAGACAACTCCCACCTGTTCATGCTCTCTGTATGTGTGTATATATATCTCCTCAATATATGGTTCACTCTTTATGCATCCGAAGAAGTGGGTTGTAGCCCACGAAAGCTTATGCTCTAATAAATTTGTTAGTCTCTAAGGTGCCACAAGTACTCCTGTTATTTTTGCGGATACAGACTAACACGGCTGCTACTCTGAAACCAGTCTCTGCATTGTCTTTCATTTCACCCCTGTCCCTAAGGTGTAGCTCTAAGACCTGCTTATCGGCTCTGGTAGTGTTGCCAACCCTCCAGGATTGTCTTGGAGTCTCCAGGAATTAAAAGATCAATCTTTAACTAAAAATTATGTCATGTGATGAAACCATCAGGAATATGCCCAACCAAAATTGGCAACCCTAGGCTCTGGTAATCACTGAACAGAGATAATGACTCTTAATCAAGTCTAATTAGCTTGGTCTTTAAACACTGGGGAGGGGAAGATCAAATGGTGTCTAGGGGTGTGGGCTCTGCCCAAAGAATCCTAGGTAGGAACACCTGTCCCCATCCCCTCTTTCCTTCCAAGAGTCAACAACGTCCGTGGTAAAAATTTTGAGGTCTGTGGTAATTTTTTTTAAAAAATTGAATGACTGAATGACATAACACCCTCCCCCCCGCCCCAATCTCCATCACCAAGTACTGTAATTTTGTCAAGTGTCCATCACGCAACATGGTGGTGCTGACCCCTGTTTCCTTCACTAGGATTTGGCATCCCTATCCCCTGCTAAGTGAGTGAAGTTTGTTTAGGATGATTCCTTCAGTCAGGGCAGGCTAAGTACAGTTCGGCTGCCCTTTACTCATACAGTAAGGATAACAACATTTCATTCCCCTGGCACTCAATACTAAATGATTTGTAACCCATCACCAGCCCAAAGTGATCATTCTGGCACAGCAGCTCCATCATGCTGAGCACCTAGGCAAAGTAGGCATGTCTATGCAAACATGGCCTGTTCCTGAAGTCTCTTCCCCCAGCTCATCACTGGATGTTAGGGGAGAGCTCATCCAGACCCTGCTTACATTTATTATTTTTTCCTAAAATAAAAAACCCTGATATTTCCAGTAGAATTGCAATTAGAATATACCAAGAGATGAGAAGCTGCTTCGTAAATGAAAACATTATTAAAAAAAAAAATAGAAACATTAAACATCTGCTTTGGGGGAGCAGGGGGGAATGAAAGAAAAGAATATTTCAGGTGCAACATAGAATTAAAGGAAATTCCCTTTCCCTTGTACCCCAGAGAAGTTGCTCCATATGTTTTGATAGAGTTGGAGGGCACAGAGTAGGAGACTCTCTGCTGTCAGACCATTACCTGCACACCCACCAGATTTCCATAAAGAAACATGGTTGCATGTGAATACACTTACAGCAATAAGTGAGGTCTGCGAGACTGGGCCCAGACTTCCCAGGGACAGAGTTAGAACTTATGAGGGAGCAAGAATAAGGACACAGATGCATCCAAAATGCTCTTAATTGTGAAGAGATGTGATTAATTATAAACCAAGTAGCACTGTCATAAAGAAAGGTTTGGGGAAGAAATGGCACTTGACATGTTCTGCATGCTGCCCTGCTGATCAGCTCGCAAGCATGCACCATTTCATTCCATTCCCAGAGTGGGGCATATGAATGGGTAGCTAAGAAATCATATGAACATCAAGCTTGCTCTCATCAGAGAGCCAAGCCTGAGACACAGGAAAAGGAAAGTAGATGACAAGCAAGAGAGAAACCACAAGAGATGGGAGGAGGGATAGCTCAGTGGTTTGAGCATTGGCCTGCTAAACCCAGGGTTGTGAGCTCAATCCTTGAGAGGGCCATTTAGGGATCTGGGGCAAAAATCTGTCTGGGGATTGGTCCTGCTTTGTGCAGGGAGTTGGACTAGATGACCTCCTGAGGTCCCTTCCAACCCTGATATTCTATGAAAAATTAATAATGGACAGATTTGGCCAATATAGACATACAGAGAGAACAGCAGATCAAGTTACAGGAAGAGACCTGTCATATTCAAATCAAACCCAAATTAAGCAATAATGGCTAGATCCTGAAAGGTGCCAAACACTCTGGTTCCAACCAGGCACTTCAGCATATATTTAACTTTAATGAGGGACTCATGATTAAATTGAAGGTCAGGTGTGATGGGGTTTATAACCCCTCACTAGGTATGTCTACACTGCAACAAAAGACCTATGGTTTAGTCGTGGCTGGCCAAGATCAGATGACTTGGGCTGGTGGGGCTTGGGGTGTGGGGTATAAAATTGCAGTGTAGACATTTGGGCTTGGGCTGGAGCCTGAGCTCTGAAATCCTGTGAGGGGGGAGGGAACATCAACACTGCAATTTTATAGTCCCACAGCCTGAGCTCCGTGAGCCCAAGTCAGTTGACCCAGGCTCTGAGAGTTGGTGCTACAAGTCTTTTATAGCAGTGTAGACTTATGCACTAAGGCTGAGGCCAGGGAAAGGCTGGACCAGTACTGGACCAGGAAATCTCTGTCCCTCAAGCACTTCTGAGTATGCTCCTGGGAAAGTAACAGAATAAAAAGAGCTCCAGCAGCTCAGGTAGTGTGAAGAGAAACCATTTCCAGGAAGAGAACGGCCAAGAAGCTCTTTCCAAGGAGGTCTGGCTGTGAGTCTTCCCATCCTCCCCACTCCCTTTGAGATATCACCCCAGAAGTAGGGAGAACCATGTGTGAAGGCACCAGAGGGTCACTTGCATCAGCCTTGAGAGTCTGGGGGTTTGGAGCAAAGGACTATAATCAAACAGCAGCCGCTCCTCAAACTCAGACATCAGGTGGTTAGGAAGTGGACCTGGAAAGGTTAACAGGAGGTGGGCTGAATATAGGCCATCCCAAGTTGTCACACTTTCAGGACCATGGGCTAGGACCTAGTGGAGTGAGAGGGCCCGGGTCTCCCTATCCACCCCAGATTCCCCCACGCCTAGCCCTGGGGTTTACTGACAAGGAAGCTGACCCCAGCTGAACCCTGTTCAGAGGTACTGGACAAAGAGAGAGAGACTGGGGCAGCTGACCACTAGGCCAGATGACTGAAAAGATAACCCTGCTACAGCAGGTTAGAGGGAGGGCTGCCCTTTGCAGAATGACGTTGTGATTCCAATTCCAAACTTTGTAGATTAGAAGGCTCTATAGGAGGCAAGAGTCAATGTAGGAGAAGGCCTTTGGAACTCCGGCACCTCCCCTTTGCTCACTGGCCATGTGGCTCCTATTTAAGAACACAGTAACTGCTATGACGGATCCAACCAGAGGCCCATCTAGTCCAGTGTCCTGTCTCTGCAGGGACTGAGAGCTGCTACCACCTTCCCAGAAGTTCCTGAGCTGCTGCATTGAGTCCAACCACTCCACAGTGCATGGAGCCATGCCATTATGTGCCACTGCCTGAGCGTGGCTGCTACTGCTAGGACCAGAGCGTGAGCAGGGCTGCTACCTCCAAGCCTACGTGGCACTGGCAGGTGAGTGGTGGCACTTTCCCAAGTGTAGCCAGGCACCACAGGGTGCAGGCAGCTGGGTGCTGGGAGGATTCATGCTGAGCTAGGGCTGGGGAACCTGCAAAGTCATTTTGCCTTGGGCTGGAAAACCAGGAGCATGCTTGAGGGTGGCACAGGCTGGGAGGGGAGCAGGCACTGCCCCACAGGGCCTCTCAGTGCCTGCCTGGAGCATGTGGCTGCTGAATAGGCGTACTGATCATTGACTAAATCCTCCATGCTGGGGCAGCTCCGCATGGGGCCGGTGCAACTCTCCCTCTGAGGATGATGGAGCCTGCAGGTGTCTGCAGGTATCCTTGTCCTCCTGGGGTGTCTCAAACAGTGACTCCAGCTAAAGTGATTGCCCGTCTACCATGAGTTGAGGCCAACCCAAATTTTGACTGCTAGCTATGCTGCTTCTGCACCCCATGGGAAGTTCCTTTCTAACTCTTGTCAGTTAGTGGCTGGTTTATGCCCTGATCATGTAGCATTTCTCAAATAATGCACCATAATTAGATGCAGTCAAATTTAAATGACTATTTCTGGGACATGAATCTTTTTTTCAATTCAGCTCAAATCAGCCCATTAAAAAACCTATTCTTAACTTTCCATGAGCAGAGCAAAAATGTCTTTCTGCTAGGACATCGGCATTTAGCATTTTTCTTTCATATTTTAATTTAATTCAAATTATTTAGATTGTAAGCATTTTGGGGGCAAGGACCATAATTTTGTAGTTTAAAAGCTGTATAATTCAGAATAGTAAAGTGATGAGAAATGCAGTGCTCAATATAATAAAAGAAATATCAAGCAACAGCAAAAGGATGTGTAAAGATACAGGAAGGCATAAGTCTACAGAAAGGCAAAAAAATAGATAAACACAAAAAAACCTTTGCAGAGAGAAACCACCAGAGACTGTAGGTAACTTCCTCAATTGGGGGAAATCAACAGAGTTCCATAGAACCCAGTGGAGCTACACCAATTCATACAAGCTGAGGCTCTGGCCACAAGTCTGTTCTACAGTATCAACAACAGCCTTCCAGATTGAGGCCCTCTCCCTCCATCACCTATGCAGTCATTTACAAGAGTTTCAAATAAGCATTAAAATATAAGAAAATGCCTAAGAATCAAGTCTGTGACAGAACAGTTTTACACTATCTACAACATACGTTATGTATCATAATATGTGGGATGCTTCAAAATAAAAAAATGAATAGAAAATAAGGGTCTACTACAGTGCTTCTCAAAGTCGGGCCGCCGCTTGTTCAGGGAAAGCCCCTGGCAGTCCGGGCCGGTTTGTTTACCTGCCGCATCCGCAGGTTCGGCCGATCGTGGCTCCCACTGGCCGCGGTTTGCCACTCCAGGCCAATGGGGGCTGCGGAAAGGGCGGCCAGCACATCCCTCGGCCTGCGCTGCTTCCCGCAGCCCCCATTGACCTGGAGCGGCAAACCGTGGCCAGTGGGAGCCACGATCGGCCGAACCTGCGGACAAACCAGCCCGGACCGCCTTAATCTGCAACCTTAATTTGTCCCCCTTGTGCATATCCATTATGATACTGCCTTTAATTACATGATCACAGCATATTTTTCCACAGCATTCATCACTCATGCTCATAGTTTTCATCTTTAATTAATATTTAAGCTATCTGGTACAGTTTTCAATGAAAGTTTATCAGTTTGAGAGCCTTGGATGAATGCCACAGTAGTGAGCCTGACAAACAGAGACAGACAGATAGCTATTATAGATAAATGAATCATATTCTAAGAGAAATTTCAGACTGGCTTCTCTCATATCTCGTAAGCTCTGCCCATCTGTTCTTCTAAACCACTCACTCTCCTTGGAATACTTCTATCATCCTTTTATAGACCCTTCCTCCACACCATTAGGAAGAGTTGTTCCAGACACACACAACTTGTTATTTATCCAGGGTGGCAGCTGAAATAAGTGTCTGGTATTGCAAGGGAATATTGTATTTGCTCCTGAATGAAGTGAAGAGGTTACTTTACTGAGCATGCATATGCTATGTATACTGGTCCCCAAACTGCTCGACTAAACTGGCAGTCTTCTATTTCTTTAAAAAGATTCTTTGCTCTTATGACATTCTTTCTGCACTGTATTGTTCTCTTCCAGTTCCGAAAGATGTGGAGAGAAATTAAATTATCTCTAGCAAACCATATATATTTTTGAATTCACTATTTCATAGTTCAGTTTTATATTTTCCTTAACTAAGGGTTTTTCAGGTGAAAGTCTCCCCGGTGCAGAGAACCAGCACCACATCTATGCACC
Organism: Emys orbicularis; assembly: GCF_028017835.1. Lineage (NCBI taxonomy): Eukaryota > Metazoa > Chordata > Testudines > Emydidae > Emys > Emys orbicularis. The sequence continues at coordinate 136,312,548 of NC_088685.1, read as the reverse complement.
AATTAAGTACCAGGGTTTAAGTGGGACTTACCGGTAAGTAGTTGTTAACTCTTCTGCTGGCCCTTTGATTATGCAGGTGAATTTCACCTGTGCATATCTAACAAGAATTTTTGTTGTTGTTCCACTATTTAATTGATTACCATTGCTGCAGAATCTTTTCAAGTTATTCTATAAGTAGGTAATTTATTTGTGATTTAAAAAAAAATTACAACTATACCGTAATCACTCTCTTTTTATTACCTAATAATTGCGTGTCTCCTTGTAAGACAGAAAACAATGGCTACAGACTGGAATAGATGCCATCTGGAATGTTTAGCTATAACTGCTTTATAATATTATGTCTCCAAAACCATTGAAAATTAATGTTTTGAGGCAATTAGCATGTAGGACATGTTAAATTAGCTTGACAATTACTATGATTGCCAGGAAAATTAGACACTCACCAACAATGTAGAACAGTTAATAATGAAAATATATTCCGAATTGGCATAGTAAGCAAGCAATACAATTGAAATAAATACATATTTTTACTGAATTCTGACTATTATGTTGTCAAAGGGACTGTCACCTCTGGATACCATCAGATGATTCATCTCACTGGAGATATCCTGGTTAAATATTTTAATAAATATACATAAATTCCTCTAGGCTTCATCTCTACATATCTTAAAATAGTAAAATACAACAAAATAAGGCATGCAGATTCCATTTTTGGATCTGTTACCCCTGCTCTTAAGAATTAATTTAGAAATAAAATCCCTCAGCTTCAAATCACACCAAAATTCATATCCAGTTACAGAGTAAAGCTCTTCGCATTCTTACCAGCACACGTCAACTACTGGTCATTTTAGGTACCTGGGGACTGATTTTTAAAGGTTTTTAGGAGTTAGGCACCTAGGTGCTTTTGAAAACGCCACTAAGTGCCTATCTGTATCTTTAGGAGCCTAAATACCTTGGAGCCCAATCCTGTGAGCTGCTGAGCGCCTCCTGCTAGACACTGAGGGTGTGTCTACACTTGGAACTGGAGGTGTAAATGCCAAATCAAGGAGACACAGCTCAGTCAGAGCTAACGCAGGTATCACATGCAGCACGAGGGCCAGGAGGGGCGAGCCACCTTGAGGTTGATCCCGTCTAAGACTCTAGGTACGTACTCGGGCGGTGAGCCCCTCATGCTGCCGCAGCTACATTCTATTTTTAGTGTGCTAGCTCTACCAGAGCTTGCATAGGCATTTCTCCTTGAGCTGGGAATCACACCCCAGCCTGAAGTGTAGACGTACTCTGGGAGCCCTCAACTCCCACTGGAGCCAGACTGAAGACAATGAGAGTTAAGGGTGCTCAGCAACCTTCAAAATCAGCCCTTTGTTCCCTGTCATAATTCAGATACAGATGCTGTATACTGGGCGAGAAATGGGTTTCCTGTCCTGTGAGAATTTTCAAGATTTTAAACAGAAATTTCCATGCCTAACCAGAGCAAAAAGTTGAAATCTCTACAATCTCTCTGAATGGAAAATCAGGGAAAAAAATCCTCATTGGGCCAATTGAAATATTTATTCCCAATAAATCTGAAAGGTTTCATTTCAATTTCGACTTTTTAAATTATTTTTATTATAAATTAACTTATTTTTTTTTAATTAAAAAGTTGTTTGGATCCCCCAAACAGAACCTTTTTCAGTTAGAAAATGTCAAAACAGGATGTTTTGACAATTCAAAACTTTTTTCCAAAATCATGAAATTAGTCAAAACTGAGCCATTCCTGCAAAGTTTCAGTTTTAAGAAATTGGCAGTTACCTACAAAAAATAGTTTAAAAATTCCAAGCCAGTTCTAGTACTGTACTTCCTTACAAACTTTTTACAAAAGTTTATTTTATTTTTGTTTCCATTGCTCCACGCCAGGCCAGTTTTCATACCATTCTACTCCCAACAGCTTTCTCCTCAGGTGGGAACTAAGTGGATGTTTTTATTTCTATAATTATATTATAAACTTGGTGGGGTGGCAACCTTTTCTTATTTTGTATCTTTAAAGCATGATGCACACCTATGATGCTATGTAAATTATGACAGATATTCCCACTTTGGGCTTAAAAATAAAACAATTCAATTTCAGAGTCTCACTACTCGGATTTTTTTAAATGCACCCCAAATGCAGGTATCCGGTCAGGCACTGACCACCCATATGAGAAGGGCAGACATAACCCTCAGTGTTTATGTTTTACTCCCTTTCTGTATAGTTTTGCCAGGTAACAGGACTCTGCAGACTCTTTCCTTCTGGATTGAGGTTTTCTAGTTGTCACATCCTGGAAATGCTCAGTGTTTTTTTGGAGGATACAGGCTTCCTATCTATCCCAGATTATGCAGAGGATGGTCCCCCCGGCTACAAGAGGCTTTGGGAGAGATCCAAAGAGAAAAACATAAGGTCATTCACTTCTGATGATCTTGTTCTTGGACCCCTGTGGGATTAGGTGCCATGTCACTCAGATAACATCCACCTTCTCTGCAGGAAGCAGCTCCTGAATTTTCTTAAGCACGTTTAAATCTGTAATGTCAGCATTAGACAGGAAGACTGCTCCTTCCAGAGGGAAGTATGAAGGTCAGTTCCAAAGACAAAACCAATTGGGTCATTAGGATCAGGCATTGGGCCTCTGTACAGCAACCTGACTCCAAGCACCAAGAGCTGCCCCGTAGTCTATCACAGAGAGTCCTGGACAAAGAATCTGATGCTTGTCTTCTATCTCCAGCAGTTTGAAGGTGCTCCGGTAACAATAATTCTGTTGCTTTCACAAATGGCTCATCCAAGTGCCACTCCAGCCAGCAATGCTCTGCCCCGGTTTTGCTCTTCAGACACCCTGCTGCAGTGTGGAACCTTTGACACTGAAGTGTAGTGCTCACCAACCACCGTAACAGCTCATGGCCCCAGCCAAGTTCTGTGGGTCAGACCCTTTAAAAAGTTGTTATAACTACAGATTTTTAAAACATAGCAGAGAAAACTGGATGACTTAGGATACTAGTAAAGCCTTTTCCTTTTAGGACATTTGTTCAAATCCAGCCTTTGTCAGTACTAACTGGAACTTGTTACCATCTGATGGCTGTTCGATGACACGTGAAATGAGATAGTGTCTTAAACAGTTATTGTGCTGATGTCTGCATCACAATTGGCACCCTTGTTGGCAGCCTTAGGAGAAAGTGATAAGACTGGGGTATGTCTACACTACAATTAGACACACAGGCCTGGCCCATGCCAGCTGACTCGGGCTAAGGGGCTGTTTAATTGCGGTGTAGACACTTGGGCTGCAGCTCTGGGACCTACCACCTCGCGAGGTCCTAGTGCCCAGGCTCCAGCCTGAGCCTGAACATCTACACTGCAATTAAACAGCTCTTTAGCCCAGGCATAAGTTAGCTGGCATGGGCCAGCCACAGGTTTTTAATTGCATTGTAGACATACCCTAAAAAAGCATGGCAAATTGAACTACCTTCTCTAATCCCGTAGAGGTGGTCCCTCCAAGACATGCATAAGGCATACTGTTGGGACTGCATGGAGAAACTTGCAGTATCATTGCTAGTTCTGTGACCGTTGTCAGTGTTGCCAGTCTCATGATTTTATCACAAGGCTTTCAATACTTGGTTTTTTCCTTCTTAAAGCCCCAGCTCTTGGAATCAAATGAAAACATGAGACTCAGCTTTCCTTTTGAAAAGTTTCTAGCCCTTATGGTTGTGAAGATAAGCTTGAAAGCATGTCCTGGACGTACCACAAAGGTTCAAAACTCAAAAGGCAAATGTATTGTTTTTCTAGTGGATATCATGATTTTTAGGGGGTTCTGACTCATGGTTTTGGAACACTTTGGGCTGGTAATAGCGTTTCCAATTCTGTCGATCTGACATCTTTCACAAACACTATTACATTTTCAAGAAACTGTATTTGACAAAATAAATATCACGGTATCTGAATATATGGCACTTTTTATAGCAGCCGGCAAAGAGTGCCCAGTTGTAAGCCTGTTTTCAGAAGCACCAAAGCAATGAAAGGATCAAGAGCTTTTCAAAGAAAGACCTGAAAATACAAGAGAACAATTTCTCTCCAATAGTTTTGCAGCAAGGAATGAAGAAATGTAATCAGTCTTGCTTGCTCCTGCAGATTTAAGCTGTGAAGAAATTATTGTTAGAGGCTGGCAGTGTCCTTTTGAGATACTTATGCACTGGGACTGGTAACAGTTAAAAGCCAGGGTTTTACAATGGCTTGGCATCTGAATTTTGTTTTTAATATTTTCTTTTACTTAAAACCAACCATAAATTCAGTGATCAGTACATTGTTTTGGCATTATTGCTGCCTGTTCATTTTACAATAAGCATGCAAATTCTAATTCCTGAAAACTACAGCAAACCAAAATACTGTATCTTGCTCATAATGCATACAACAAAAGAGAAAAGCATTAAAATAACCCCCAACACCTCTTCTAAATTCTTAGTGTACACAAATTCAGACAGCTACATTTTTAACAATAAATCAGAAAGTCGGTGCCAAATATAGTCCTGTAGTGCCACCTTGAGTTCAGAAACAATGTGCAATCCCAGCTAATTCCTAAAATTATCATTCTGGCAGCAGTGCCCTCCAACATTAGATAGACTGAAACAGATACACTTTGAAGATTGTTTAGTAACTGAGCGTCTCCTGGGGCATCAGAGAATGTGCCATAGGGACCTTTACATATATAATTTCATGAAATCTAGAAAACACAATTTACAATTTTCAGAGTGGTAGCCGTGTTAGTCTGTATCAGCAAAAAGAATGAGGAGTACTTGTGGCACCTTAGAGACTAACAAATTTATTTGGGCATAAGCTTTCGTGGGCTAAAACCCACTTCATTAGATGCATGGAGTGGAAAATACAGTAGGAAGATATATATATCTTATATACACACAGAGAGAACATGAAAAGATAGGGGTTGCCATACCAACTCTAACAAGACAAATCAATTAATGTGGGCTATTATGAGCAGGAGAAAAAAAACTTTTGTAGTGATAATTAGGATGGCCCATTTCAAACAGTTGACAAGAAGGTGTGAGTAACAGTAGGAGGAAAAATTAGCATGGGGAAATAATTTTTAGTTTGTGTAATGACCCATCCACTTCCAGTCTTTATTCAAGCCTAATTTAATGGTGTCCAGTTTGCAAATTAATTCCAGTTCTCATTGGAGTCTGTTTTTGAAGTTTTTTTGTTGAAGAATTGCGACTTTTAGGTCTGTAATTGAGTAGCCAGGGAGGTTGAAGTGTTCTCCGACTGGTTTTTGAATGTTATAATTCTTGATGTCTGATTTGTGTCCATTTATTCTTTTGCGTAGTGACTGTCCGGTTTGGCCAATGTACATGGCAGAGGGACATTGCTGGCACATGATGGCAAATATCACATTGGTAGATGTGCAGGTGAACGAGCCCCTGATGGTGTGGCTGATGTGATTAGGTCCTATGATGGATTTATTCTTCTGTAACCAGCACACTTAAGGTAGCTTTATTTAAATACGAAAATATAAAATAAAATACTGTTTTTGTGCATTTTTAATTGAATTCAAATTTATCCACATAGAGCTTGACACAAACTAGGAGTAAAACATTAATCTAACTAGTAAAGAAATGCATCATTCACCATCTTTTAACATAATAAATGATGTAAAATTAAGATTCTTAATAAACATAAGTGAAGCTATATAATTGCTTAAATAAATGTGTATAGGTATATCCTATCTTCCTGCTTAACAAAAAGAAGCACCAAATTTAGAGTAGGTGCTATATTTACTTGCGAATCAACATATTTGAATGGTTACCAACCAATCAATCAATCTTTCTGCAGGAAAATAACTAAAAAGTACAAATGTAAAACATAATTAACCTCAATTATTAAAATAAAGGTTTCCTGATGCTTGCTGATTTAAATTATTAAAATTGGTGATTTAAAATTGCAATTAAAGTTGGTGATTTTAAAATCATTTTGATTTAAATCAATCTACCCTGGCTATGACTCTTCAGAATTTTACTATAATATAGTATATTATTTAATATGCTGTATTACGTATACCCACTTTTCCAACTGATGTTACACTATGATGAAATTGCTTTCATTACAACTCCCTGGATATGTTGGAATAAAACCCCACATATTGAATTGTAGTGAGTCGGTATGGCTCCCCGGCGCCCCAGAGGGGGAAGAGCCCATCCGGAAGCCGCAGTGGGCGGAGCCAGGGAGCTCTGAGCCCACCCCTCAGGGGGTCAGGCGGCGACCCGGAAGTATAAAGGCTGGCCCTCAGAACTCAGTCAGGCCCCAGCCGCCGAAAAGACCAGACGTCTCCAGCCTAGCTCCGGGCTGGGAAACCTCTGCGGCCTGGGGCGCCCGCCGGGAGCCGCCGGGCCTGCCCTGCGCCAGCTACCCCGAGGAGCCGCTGGGCCTGCCCTGCGCCCGCTACCCCGAGAAGCCGCCGGGCCTGCCCTGCGCCCGCTACCCCGAGAAGCCGCCGGGCCTGCCCTGCGCCCGCTACCCCGAGGAGCCACCGAGCCTGCCCTGCGCCTACTATCCAGAGGAGCCGCTGGGCCCGCCCTGCGCCCTCTACCCAGAGGAGTTGCCGGACTTACCGAACGATCCCTGGCCTGACGAACACATGATCCAAGATCCCCCTGAGGCCGACACCGGCCCCCAGGTAGGCCCAGAGGGGGAGTGTGGAAGTAGCCCGGGGGCAGCCGACCCCAGTCTGGCTGCAGCATTGCCAGAGCCCATGTCAGTGTGTTGCGGCCAGGATCCCCACTGACCAAGCAGCGGGCCTTCTGCTGCTGCTAGGGCCCCGGGCTGGGACGCAGTGGAGTGGGAGGGCCTGCGTCCCCCCTGCCACCCAACCCGTGGGTGGCAGTCTCCCCCTCTCCCAGGCCTATTGAGGCTTAGTTTATACTGTTGCTCAGCCCTGACTGAGGGCCTGAGCCCCTGCCCCAGCGTTTGTTGCCCCGCCCTGACCTAGGGCCTGGGCCTAAATACTTTATACTGTTGCTCAGCCCTGACTGAGGGCCCGAGCGCCTGCCCCAGCGTTTGTTGCCCCGCCCTGACCTAGGGCCGGGGCCTAAATACTTTATACTGTTGCTCAGCCCTGACTGAGGGCCTGAGCGCCTGCCCCAGTGTTTGTTGCCCCGCCCTGACCTAGGGCCGGGGCCTAAATACTTTATACTGTTGCTCAGCCCTGACTGAGGGTCTGAGCCCTGACATAACATTGGTGTCCGCCCGAAGCTCGGGTCGGGCTTATCGTGTTTCTCAGGACAACAAGGACCGACGGGGAAAACCCGGCCGCCGGACAGAGTGCCCAGCCCCGGTGTGTAGTGAGTCGGTGTGGCTCCCCGGCGCCCGGAGAGGGTCGAGCCCCGGCAAACTCTTGTACATGAATATTTCTTTGGCAGACTGAAAAGAGAGAAGTTTACTTGGCAAGCCCAGGGGCCTGCAGAATTTAAGCTATTGTTTAAAACAGAAACAAAACAAAAGGTTCCAACACTTACGTCTGCAAAACTTTCAAGAGCAAATGGAACAGAAACAGCATCATCTTCCTGCTAAGAGTCATGTTAATTTCATTGTGCTGCGTGGGAAATCTAGACAGCTGACAACTCCTGATTTTATTGCAAGCCTCATGATACTTGGTATTTTATTATAGCCCCATCTCCTGCATTCAGTGATTATGTGAGAATCTTAGCTTTTTTTAAAAAATACATTCCTAGTCCTCCTGGGTATGGAGAAAAACCTTGAAAATGTGACCCAAGTACACCCTGGAGGCTCAGAAACCAGAAAGCAAAAAGCTCCCCTACTCCCAAATTTATTATGTTTTTAAAATCTTACGATTTTTAAGTCTCTCTCATGATATTTTGACCCCTGACTGATTATTTATGAATGTCTGGAGTTAGCCGTACTGACTATATAAGGCAGGGAACTGCAGAGGCAGGCACTGAAGTTACGGACAGGGGATGGTGTGTGTGTGGGAAAGTTACTGGTGTATAAATCAGAGGCTGGGGAATGAAAGTAGCAAAAGACCTATTCCTCCCTCCAACTCACAGCAGCCAGGAGACTCTGGAGAACTGAATTTCTCTTCCACCAGTAAGAGGAGCTAGAGCATCAAATATGTCAGACATCTAATTAGCTAGTAGCTGATATGAAAGATGGAGCCACCGAGCAGAAACCAAGGACAGCGTGTTACTGGAAATCCGAGCATCATGCCCCTTTGCGCCAGTTTAGAGTGGCAAGAAGGCTGGGCTTCACACAAAGGGCTTGTCTAGACAAACAGTGTATGGCAAGCTGGGGTGTAAATGTATAGCGCACCAGTGTGCCAGACACTAGCAGTCCATGTGACTCTGAAACCCCCCCTCTCCCCAAGCTTCAGAGACTGAGCTCCAGCCCCAGTTCAAAGCACTGTTATTTTTAAAGTGCCAGCGCTACCCCAAGTCTGTGGACCTGGACTGGGATACTTGCTCCCGCAAGCTAGGCAAGCCCTAGGACCCTGAGCTCCAGGCCATTGCCAGGGGAATTCTCTACCCCTACATATTGTTAACCATCGTATCGCAGCAACACCAGTCTTTATGTGGTAAAAGAAGTTAAGGATAACAGAGATATGAAATGAGTCCCAAAGGTTTTAACTTTGTATTTAAAGTTAAAATATTTGTTCTTTGGGTGGTTGTCACATCTTACCTTGTGCATCCTTCAGGTTAGCTTACTGGGAGATTGTTCTGCCGGGCTGTGAAAACTGTCTGAACGGTGCAGAATGAAGCAATGTAGTGGACTTTAGGAAACTACGCACACACTTACCCCACCCTCCCGCACTACTATCTTGTATGAGTTACCAAGGACTGCCTCCCAAGATGCCTGTGTAGGCTATATGACAGAGTACACATGAACTAGAACATTAATCTTTATGCTGTCTTGCTGTTCAAGTATGAACTTATGAATATTGCATATGTGTATATTGGATCTAATATTCCTGAGCTTAAGACCATGAACAAGAACTTCAGCAGATTTCAGAACTGTAAAGTGGCAACAGGAAAAGGAAGAGAATTGAAAATTTGCTAGAAAAGTTCCCAATGTCACTGCATTCTGTGAAGGCAGTAGCCAAAGCAATTTAGAATTGAGTCACAGAGGTAAAAGCATTACCATTAGTTGACATTGAGCAACAGGTTTGAGAGACAGTGAATGGTATGAAAACCCTGATATCCTGAAGCAAATGTCATTTATAAAGCTGTTAGCAGAGCAAGTAATATTTTCACCAGTGAAACAATTTTTTCATAGCTTCCAATGCCAGAGGGGACCATTGTAATTATCTAGTCCAGTGGTTCCCAAACTTGTTCCACCGCTTGTGCAGGGAAAGCCCCTGGCGGGCCGGGCCGGTTTGTTTACCTGCCGCGTCCGTAGGTTCGGCCAATCGCGGCTCCCAATGGCCGCGGTTCGCTGCTCCAGGCCAATGGGAGCTGCTGGAAGCGGCGGCCAGTATGTCCCTCGTCCCGCACCGCTTCCAGCAGCTCCCATTGGCCTGGAGCAGCGAACTGCGGCCACTGGGAGCCGCGATCGGCCGAACCTTCGGACACAGCAGGTAAACAAACCAGCCCAGCCCTCCAGGGGCTTTCCCTGCACAAGCGGCAGAACAAGTTTGGGAACCACTGATTTAGTCTGACCTCCTGTATAACACAGGCCATAGAAGTCCCCCAAAATAATTCCTAGAGCAGAAATTTTAGAAAAAACATCCAATCTTGATTTAAAAATTATCAGTGCTGGAGAATCTATCACAACCCTTGCTAAATTGTTCCAATGGTTAATTACTTTCATTGTTAAAAATTCATGCCTTATTTCCAGTCTGAATTTGTCTAGCTTCAACTTCCAGCCATTAATCGTGTTATATTTTTCTCTGCTAGACTGGAGAGCCCATTATTAAATATTTTTTCCCTGTGTAGGTACTTTTAAACCATAATCAAGTCACTCTTTAACATTCTCTTTGTTAAACTGAAAAGATTGGGCTCTGTTAGTCGGTCACTTTAAGGCATGTTTTCTAAGCATTTAATCACTCTCGTGGCTCTTCTCTGAACCTCTCTGGGATGCTGGCAGACCAGATGCTGGTCCATGCCAAGGCCTCTAGGCTTCACTGAACACTCACAGATGCATAGCTGGAAACCAGTCTGGCTCACCTGCGCATTAGTATTGTTAAAACAGGTACCAGACATACAGAGAAGTGTTGAGTGTTTGGACTTTATGAAATGCTTGTGTAGTTGCTGCATGCATTAATCTCACTTGTAATATCTGTAGCCCATGTAATAAGGTAATATTTAAGTATTTGCTACGAAACTGAAACCCCCCCCAGTCAGAAGAGAAGCATTACCAAGTGAATACTAGTTTACCACAAGAGGTATCTCCTGTCCAACAAAAGAAGGCCTATGGACACCCAACAAACCATTGTGGAACACCAGTGGACAAAAGACTTTGTTGATTGTTTTCCCCAACCCCACGAAGAGGGGATGTGCACAAATGCTCATCCCACCACAGCTTTAACTCTGGGGGAAGGGAATAAAAATCCCTTTCAAGAAGAATATGTCATCACTATGCCACTTGGGATTTGGAGAGGGCAATATTTCTAAGCCAAGAGATCCCCCAGCTGCTTAGCCTGCGTTAGCCCTAAAGGACAGGTAGAGATTGAACGTTATAGCAACTTCTACTGCTTTTTGGAACCTAAGACTGTAACTCGTGTGTGTGTATGTTTACCTGCTTTAACCTTGTAAATAACTCCTGTTTCCTTTCCTTAATTAATACATCTTTAGTTATTTTATTACAGGATTGGCTACAAGCATTGCCCTTGGTGTATGATCTCAGGTGCAATCGACCTGGGGTAAGCAACTGATCCTTTGGGACGGGGAGTAACCTGAATATTATTGTGATTTTTGGTGTAAGGGACCATCTATCACAAAGGCAAGCTTGCCTGGGTGGCAAGATTGACCGGAGTATCCAAGGGGACTGTCTGTGACTCCATATTAAGGCTGTTCTAGCGCTTGAGGAGTTCACACTTAATAGTTGGTTGGTGAAATCCACTTCTAGAACACACAACCAGTTTGGGGTTTGTGTCCAGGTTTGTAACAGCCTGCCTTGAAGTTGGCACCCATGTTCGTGAGCCACTCCAGACAGCTTGATACTCTTCACTTTATCAAACCCCTTCTTGAACTTTGGGCATCAGAACTGGAGACAGTTTTCCAGCAGCAGTTGCATCAGTACAAAATACAGAGGTAAAATAACCTCTCTACTCCTACTCAAGATTCTCCTGATTATTCATCCAAGGATTGCATTAGCCCTTTTGGCCACATCATGACACTGGGAGCTCACATTTAGCTGATTACCAGTTACAACAGAACAGAAAGTTAATACAGAAGTTTCCACTATGAGTTTAGCACCACTAGCTACAGAAACATTTCTTCCTCAGCATTCTTTATGAAGCCCAGATTTTTCATCACCAGCAATGTATTTGGACTTCAGAACCAGTTACGGTTGCCAGGCATCCAGTTTTTAATCAGACCGCCCGGGCCGTTAAAAGTCCGGTCAGTGGTGCTGTGGGTCTAAGGTAGGCTTGTCCCTACCTGTCCTGGCTATGCCCCGGAAGTGGCCAGCAGGTCCGGCTCCAAGAAGCTCCGCGCACTGCCCCTACCTCAAGCACCAGCTCCACACTCCCATTGTCTGGGAACTGTGGCCAATGGGAGCTGCAGAGGCAGTGCCTGCGGGCGAGAGCAGCGTGCGGAGCTTCCTGCCCCCCCGCCCCCCGTCTAGGAGCCGGACCTGCTGGCCGCTTCTGGGGCGCAGTGTGGAGTCAGGACAGGCAGGGAACCTACCTTAGCGCCCCCGCTGTGCCGCTGACCAGGAGCTGTCAGAGGTAAGCCTGCGCCACAACCCCCTACCCCAGCCCTGTACCCCCTTAAACCCAGAGCCCACTCCTGCACCCCAAACCCCTCATCCCTGGCCCCACCCCAGAGCCCACACCCCCAGATGGAGCCCTCACCCCCAGTCCTACCCCAGAGCCCACCCCCTCAGCCCAGAGCCTGTACCCCCTCCTGTACCCCAACCCCCTGCATCAACCCACAGCCCCCTCCCGCACTCCGAATCCCTTAGCCCCACCCCAACCCCTCATCCCTGGCCCCACACCAGAGCCCGCACCCTGAGCCCAGAGCCCGTACCCTCTTTCATACCCCAACTCCCTGCCTCAACCCGCAGCCCCCTCCTGCACTCCGAATCCATCAGCCCCACCCCCCAGCCTGGAACCCCCTCTGGTATCCCAAACCCATTATCCTCAGCCCCACCCCAGAGCCCACACACCCAGCCAGAGCCCTCAACCCCTCCTGCACCCCAACTCCCTGCCCCAGCCTAGAGCACCCTCCCGCACCCTGAACCCATTTCTGGCCCCACCCCAGAGCCTGCACGCCCAGTTAAAGTGCTCACCCCCTCCTGCACCCCAACCCCCTCCCCTAGCCCAGTGAAAGTGAGTGAGGGTGGGGGAGAGCGAGCCACTGAGGGAGGGGGAATGTAGTGGGGCCTCAGGGAAGGGGCGGGACAGGGGGCAGAGCCTCAGGGAAGGGGCAGGGCTAGGGTGTTCAGTTTTGTGAGATTAGAAAGGTGGCAATCCTAAAACCAGTTGATCAGAGAATATTCTGTCTCCACCAATAATCAGTACTATATGCTTCAAAGAAGACTGTAAGACCCCCCAGAATGGTGGGAAGAGGAATACTTCACAGTTCTACCCCTTGCTAGTGTGTGTCAGAGACTAAAATATCCCATTCCATGCTGGGCATGGGATGAGGGGTGAGGAGATGGGAAAATATAACATGTAACCCTCTGACAGAGAAGGAAGTGGTTAATATTAGATCTAAACAGACACTCCTGTCTCTTTTGCTGTTTATCTTGTATGTGTAGCTATTAGATCTATCCTTTGACAGGCTGGAAAACAAATTAAACCATTTGATTCCATATAGAGGAAAGAAAATTTTAAGAGAAAAGACGTGTTACATAGAGATTTATGGGATATTTCACCATGACAGACAACCATTAATTCAAAAGCACTGTTTTACAGATATAGGTCTACAGTCAAGCCAGAGTGGACAAAAAGGTGGTGATGCATCTTAGTTCTAAAACTTAGTTCTTGCAGAACAGAACTGAGTTGCCGACATCAAGGAATCCATGGTGGGTGCCAACATGTCAATAGCAACATCCTCACTGATAAAGGGACAGATTTAAAAAGGAATGTGTCACTTAATGGCTGGGTAAGAACCCTGTCTGAAAATCTCCTTCAGTTTGAAACTAAGAGACAAGCAGAGCTCCAATAAAAGTTGCAGTTGATCTAGTACACAGATTGTCCCTCTGGAAACCCTTACTCTGCAGCCAGAACAAAGTATCTGCATTTGCTTGAAAGCAAAATTGGTTAGGAAGATGAAAAATCCCTTCTCACCTGCAATTAATATAGCCAATAATTCAGACTTGGCGGAAGATGAATCCTCTAACAGTGATGGCATTTAAAACAATTTGAACCCATATATAACCCCTTGAGAGGTGTGTGAGATTTCAGTTCCCAAGGTAATCTCAGTGATAAGTACAGCACAGGCTAAGAACCCTTCCATTCATGTAAGGAGATGGCCATGCTTCATCATACACAATATTCCCTCAAGTACCTCGGTTACTTTTTTAAACACTTTGGGATCTGATATTAAAGATCTTAGTGTGGACGTCACTTATTGGTTTGACAGAAGCATCAAGGAAATACTGCAGTTTTTCCTGTGTGTTTTGTGATAAAAATCTAAGAAAATACGTGATCATATAACCACTCATTGACAACACCGTGGACAAACCATATACTGAGGGAATTCAGGAAGTACAGAGGATTGGAAAGCTGCTTCTTATCCAGCACCAAGAGTCATAACAGATTTAAAAGTCTACATGCCCCGAACTAATGGCAGAGGTGGTCATGCTCTTCTCTCTGATCAGCCTCTACAGGACTGAACACAATTCTGCAAAGACAGATTCCCTATGTTTTTACCTGTTAACGTCACAAATGCAGAAGTTCCTGAAGAACTTCCTGGGGCATTTCCTTAAAGTGATAGCAGTTACTCACTCAGCCATATATCTGACTTCATTTCATCCCAAAAACATGGAGGATCATCTCTCTGATAAGGGACCACACACTGTATTTATCACAAAACAAAAGATGCAGATACCGCTCAAAGAAGGTAATTTACAGATAGAGAAACCAGCACATTTTATACTGGTATTGGTGCTTTCCTCTTTGAAGCTGCCCATTTTGCCTGCAAGTAGCTGCCACTGCAGAATCCAGTTCTCCACAATTCAGTTTATGGAACAAAAAGACCAGAAAACCTGCAGAGCATGCCCAGGTATTGTTCTTTGTGAAATGATTTAAGACTTTCCTCAAATGATGGCGAATCAAGAAATCCTGAAGAAGCCAAAGCAACTGAAAAGCCCCAAGGCAGAATAATTGCTGAACACTACATCTTATGGAATTACTGTTTTATCACAGATTGTTGAGCCATGCATTGGACAGCTGTTTCCCCAGGCTGACAGTGGCTGCATGGCTGGTCCTGATGCAGTCACACTCCAGCCCAGGTGAGGAAAGAATTCTGTCAGTTCAAAAAAACCCAAAACAACCCCCCCCAAACAAAATAAAAAAATCCAATAGATACTGGGGAAGTTGATGGACCGACCATTCAGAGTCTCCTGCTGGTCACAACAGAAACAGAAGGACTTGGGAATCTCTTCCTAAAGTCTGTGCAAGAGATGTAAAAGCTGTATACATAAGTTGGGAATGTACCTGAAGCCTGCACATTTAACTGGCTCATCTGGCTGAGTACTGACTTCTAGTCCAGACTTTGATTTATACAGATGATGCGGGAAAGCAAGGGCTCTTTGGGTGAGGTGCAACAACTGCCATTGGGTTGTCCACAGAATTCAGCCCCCAAAGAATGCTCAGAGACCTCTTCATGGTGGCAAAAATCGAACAAGACTCTCTTTCAAGACTGTTGCTGGGACCACCCAGGCTCTCTTACCCAGTCTCTTTGGGGAGCAGGAAATGAAACCCATCAAATCTCTCTTTAGCCTCCCTTGAGTAAAAAGGAATTGTCCTTTTGCACCCTGTTTTCTCTGCTGCCTTTCTCCACTGTAACCATTGGAATGAAGACGTGGGTGCACTCCCCCACTCAAGGAGAGGGTTAACCCTTTTGACTCCCCAAGTTAGGTTGGGATCTGCACACTTCACCACACTATTTTTTTGCCTGATAGGTTGAAGAATGGGGTGTGCAATCTCATACACTAAGGAAGAAAGTGTCTCTCAGCCAGCTGGGAACCCATGTATTTTTCCCCAAATTTTCTTACACATAATTTTCCAAAAAGCCTCTGACCCCGTGGCACCCTTCCTGTGTTTTGATCAAGGGCATTTACATTAAATACATTTACATTTTTACTTGCGGTAATTATTAATGGAGTAATTTTTTGTTATTTCACAGTAAAGAACAGATAGTGCCAATTGTTCAAATCTCATTCTCTGCTCAAGTACTGAGCACATCTCCTGCAAGCCTGGAGCTGAAATTGGGCAGCTCTGCTGTAAGTTGATTTGTAGGAGCCTGGAGCAGAGGCATTAGCTAAGCACAGCTATTTTAGATGCCAGTCTTTGCTCCTTTAAGAAAACTGGCAGCTGGATGAGCTGTACTTCAAAGAATAAAGTCTCAGGCAATTATTTTCTTCAGGGTGCCTGATACAGCACCTGAACTGGCAGTATAATAAGAACAAAGAGTTTCAGTACAAATGTGTATATTAAACGTTACTAAATGAGCAATCCAGATGCACTGGAGAGAAGGTGTACTAAGGTCAGAGCTGGTGAAGAGGCACAGGGCACTGCCTGGATGGTCCTGACCTCCCAAAGACCCAGTGGGGGTTGGCCATGCTGCCTTTTCCTCCTGACTCAAAACTTGCCTTTCCCCCCAACGCCTGATGGGACAATGAGGGAAGTCCTCTACACAGGGATCACCACACTGATTCCTTCTCCCTGACCCCCTGCTGAAGAGTTTTCTATGGGAGGAGAAGATCTGGGCCCTGGTTATAAGACAAAATATTCTTACCTACGCAGTCAGGGAAATGTGCTAAAATTCTGCTAGTTTCAATCTACTTGTAGCTGTCACTATTCTATTTCCAGTGTGGACATGAAGTTAGTTGCCCGATTTCCTTCTCACTGGATTCAGAAAGATTCACATTTCTGGTGACTGAGAAAGGAATCTGTCTTTCAACCCAGTCTACCCTTTAACCATAGAACAAGAATGTACATCACATGCAGCCACTCTCTCCACCACACTGTCCTCATGGGATGAGTACAGTGTATGTGTGTGAAGAGTGCAGATCAGTAAAATAAATTCTGAGAGCAAAAGTTTGCATTCTTTGGCTTGAAGCAAAGGCCCTTCTCTAAGAAGGTTTTACGCCTAAGCAGAACTCCTCGAGTCTCTGAAGACATTTCTCCAAGTAATTTGAAAAGACAGACTCTAGTAAGTCAGAACCATCTAATTTTAAGTCTAGAGCACATTTTCTTTTTGGAATTCTTGTTAGATGATGATCCTTGTTAGATGAAGATCCTTTTCTGAAAGTTTAGAGGCATTGTATATAAGAAGTATGTGTATACTGTACAGTGAACTGCAGCTTTGAAGTTTGTACCTTTTGAAAAATAATTACAGCCATTTCAGTTTTATTGTATTGTTCTGCTGCTATGGGATTGTGCCAGCTATTAAACTGTCTCATGTGAAATCGAGTCTATGATTTAACAGCTTTTAACACTCCTTCTGCCAGTACTTAAAGAACTGAACATAAAGTGAATAGACATTTAAGTTTAGTAGTACTTCTGGTCCACTTATTATGTGATGCTAGTATGTGAAACATTAAAAAGAAACAGCTAGTTTTTACTCATCTTTTAAATCATTTCTCTGCATTTCTTCTTGAATTCTAGCGAAGAGCTTCCTCTTCAGGCAATTTATAACCTGGTTCTGGGAAGTTATTCAGCTATCTCAAATCCATCACATTTGTCAATGCTCAGTGGTTTTATGAATCTGAAGAGTGTGAGTAAGATTTTCAAAATTAATCAGCTGAGCTCTTTCAGTGATACGAGGGGACTTGTACAAATGTGTCTAAATGATAGATGAAGCTCAGATTAGGGTATAAAGCTATGGTTAACCTAACTAAATGTACAGTATAACAATAAACTTAGAACATCAATGTCTTTCAGAAAAATGAGGTAAGATATTAACCAACTATAGTGATTATACATTCAGTGCTGAATTTTGTCACCTTTGATATTCTTCACTCATCAGCGAAATCATGTATGACGTGATAAAGACATCTCGTCTAATATTTCACCATGACTGCCAGGCTAACTCTTAATGTTTTGTGCCTAAAAGGCAAACTATCAAAGGTGTAAAATCTTTTCCATGTAAAATGGAGAAATACCAGTATTGCCAACCCCAAGCATTCAAAAATCAGGAGTTAGGTCCCAAAATCATGAGATTGGTATAGTTGGGGTTTCTTAATCTGTCTTCTGGTTTTTGAGACTTTAGGGTACACCTGGGTTACATTTTCAAGCTTCTCTATGCAAATTTGAGGGCTAGAAATTTACATTTTAAAAAAATAGAAGCTGATATTTTCACTTAATCAAAGGATTCCAGGAACTGGGGCTATAAGTAGGGTTACCAGATAGCAACTGTGAAAAAACGGGACACGGGGTGGGGGGTAATAGGCACCTATATAAGAAAAAGTCCCCAAAAATGGGACTGTCCCTTTAAAAATGGGACAGCTGGTCACCCTAGCTATAAGAAAAACAACAAATATCAAGATTCATGATAAAATCCCGAGAGTTGGGAATATTGAAATACTTTGTAATTCTGCTTCTCTGGAGATATGCAGGATTTTCATTCCTGTGTCTTGTGCCTCCTGCATTGGTCATGCAGGACCACCCCCTCACTCTTATGTTTGATCTCTTCAGGTGGTTTAAGTGCCTTGCTCTGCTGAGCTTGCTCCAACCTCAGGTACCTCGTGACCAACAGTCGAAATCTCTCAAAACCTCTAAAATTACATACAAAAAAAGAATAAATTCTTTTTCGGCTATAGGTTGTGTGTTTATTTTTAAATTGTTACACAACAGTTGATGAGTCTAGATCAAGGAAGGTTAAGGCATGTCCCACCCATAAATAATATAATGATGAATTCTGTCAGTTACGAGTGAAACAACACCTCACATGTACAAGTTTTCTTGGCCCCATAGACTGACTGACTGGAAGACAGAGGAAAGTGAAAAGGACACCAAGCCTCTAACGGGGGCTGCAGAATTACCAGCTAGTGACACCAAAGTTAGAACTATTATTTCTAGGGTGGGCTGGTGCTCCATCCCTGACTGCGTTCAGAAAGGAAAGTTCTGGGGTCTCAGAGGTTGGATACTGCTAAGTAGGAGAAAGCCTTACAGCTGGACGGCAGGCAACTCAGAGGGCCAAAAGTCTAAAGAGCTAAGGGAGTTTCCTACATCTCTCACATTGGAGGCATAGGACCCAGGAGTGAGTTAAAGTTGCACACAGGTTAAAATTGTAACTTTCCATAAAACCCAATTCAGTGGGACTCTGTGCAGGCATATGGGTCTGACATTGCTGATCCCTTTTTAGGATCAGGCCCTTGGAGAGATTAGCAGACTCTAGGAACAAGGAGCCAGACTCACAAGATGTTTAGGCTCCTAAAGATGCAGACAGGCTCCTAGTGGGGTTTTCAGAAGTGCTGATTTCAATGGGAGTTAGGCACTTTTGTAAATCTCACTAGGTGCCTAGCTGCTTCTATAGGTGCCCAAACACCCTTGTAAGTCTGGCCTTATGTCCACAACAGTCTTTAAAAGATCATCGTTTCCTAGACTGGCTGACAACTGGTTTGATAAAATTTAGAAAAATTAGGCCTAAACTACTTTGCAGCATCATGCAAGACAAGCAGCAGCAGAGAACAACAAACAAAACCACAGCTCCTTTTATCTGGTAATTACCGATCAGCCTAGCACATGAAGATTGAATGGTGCAAAGCCCAATTCATAACAGAAAACAAACAACCCCTCCCCCCTAAATTGCAGGCACTTGTCATACACTGGCTTTTGGCATGTGATCATGTCTGCCTGTAGTGGCTGACCCCTGTGACTATACAGTCTGCTACTTTCACACAACTAAGGAAACTCTCCTTCAGCCCTCATAGTACAGGCTTGTGCTTTTGGTGTTGCACCGTGTAGGGTTAGATTCCTGTAATGACCAGGTTTGTCTGTACATGCATGTGGCAGTGATTCATTACACATTATGAAAGCATTTAGCCCCAAAATTCCAGGGCACTCATTAAAAACGAACTCCACCAAAAGTAGGCTGTGCCAGCAGAAACCCAAGATGGCCAGGGCCGGCTTTAGGCCAATTCCACCAATTCCCCCGAATCGGGCCCCGCGCCTAAGAGGGCCCCGCGCCCAGTTGCAGGGCCACCCATAGTGGGGGGCAAGTGGCAGAGAATCCCTTCCTTGGCTAGAGGCGCCTTTTTAATTTTTACTCACCCGGCGGCGTTCCGTGTCTTTGGTGGCACTTTGGCGGCGGGTCCTTCACTCGCTCCGGGTCTTTGGCAGCACTTTGGCGGCGGGTCCTTCAGTGCCACCGAAGACCCGGAGCGAGTGAAGGACCCACCGCCAAAGACTAGGAGCGCGGCCCGCTGAGTACAAGCCCCACGTGTTGTTTTTACGTGTTTTTTTTTTTTTTTTTTAGTCATCCCTGACGGGGCCCCGTCAAAACTGTTCGAATCGGGTCCCGCACTTCCTAAAGCCGGCCCTGAAGATGGCATTACACTTTTTACTAATAATTTATCATTTATTTTTAATACATGGCTTTGCATTTCTTTCTTTAAAACTTATTCCCACTCTACCCTCATTTCACTCCTTACTCCCTCCCATATACATAATCACTTCTTTATAGGAATAATTATTATTCATACTAGCTCTCCCATCGAGTGGCCTATGTGCCTACCGGCATGGGTAAAGCTTGCTTGCCTATTCTCTCCCCTCCTTTCTCTCCGCCCCCCCGCCCCATGCCTGCTAATAATCCCACTGGAGCTGATTCTCTTCTTGTATTGCTGCCAGAGCAGCCCCGTACAAAACTCTGCCTTAAAGGCTTTTCTGTAAATGCTTCTATTCTTCAGATACTGCAGGAAGCAGCATCAAACAAGTTAGAAAATTAGGAAAAATGCAGTGATTTACAGGTGTGACCTCATGAGCATACACAATGATGGACAAGTTACAGCATTCAGACATGTGAATTAGGTAAACATGGGAAAACTGCGCTCTGAAACGTGGGTAGCTAATGATTTGCAAAAACCTGATTAAGAAGAAATAAATGCACAACAAAATGGTTAGGATTCTAGGAATCCCTGAAGATAAAGACATGTCAGATACATTTATGTGAATGTACAGTGGTCATACTTAGAAAACTCATTCTGTGTTTAGAGATATTTCTGGCTCCAGCAGTATCCCCCATATAAGGAATCTCTCTGAAGTGACTTTTAAAATGGAATGACCTTTTTAAGTGCAACCCCTGTATCTGGAAAACCTTATATCTACTTTGCTAAATTTAGTCATCATATTTTATAGATATTTAGGACTCAATTCTCTATGGCTTTGCACCTTGTGCAGCTACTTATACTTATGCAAAGTTGATGTAAAATGCTACCACTGGTGTGAGTGGAGAATGCTGATTTGATAGTATTTTACACCCATTGTGCACAGATGTAAATGACTACCGTAGGTGAAAAGCAGTGGGGGGAAAAAGTCAGACCCATACATGCTTTATCTAACTATGGGCTAGTCTACAATTAAAATTTAGATCAACATAGCTGCATTGGAGAGGGTGTGAAAAATCCCAGCGTGGGTATGCTGACCTAACCCCCAGTGTAGACATAGCTAGGTCAAGGGAAGAATGCTTCTATCAGCCCAGCTACTATTCTTTGGGGAGGTGGTGTTCATACACTGACAGAAAAACCCGCTGCATCAGTGTAGGCCCCATCTATGCTATGGGGTTATGCTGACATCGCTACCGTGACGTAACTATGCCAATATAGCCTCTGTAGTGCAGACATACTCTGTATGTATACTACAGTGGAAAGTGGTAGCAAACTGTATATTTAGGTGACCACACTTTCCATTATTTAAGAAAAGATTGTTGTGCCATTTTTTGAGAAGTTTTACATTTCCACTGTTTGTAGCTGGTCTTTGAGATTTGACAGGAAGATAGCCCTTGGGCTAGACAAGCGCCTTTACTCAAACCCATTCAGGTTTAGTTGAAGATTGGCATTTCCCTTCTCTTACTTTTGTTGCTCATCAAAATTTTGGCAGCATGCAAAAGTGAACACTCAAAGTTAACCAATGCCAGAATTAAAGTTGTCTGTGCAACCTTAATCCAGCCCCCCTGTGTGTATGTATTTTGATACATTTTTAATTACATGATCACATACTGTTTTTTCCACAGGACCCTGCCTCATTCAGAACATGGTCAGTGAGCAGCTATTCAGTATTTTTCTCCTTGTTGTTCAACACGTGGCCCTAGGCCTCACTGACTGCATACTTATCAAACCCTGCTCTGAACAGAGTTATCAGTTTCCTCATGGGTTTCCCTGTGGTGCTCGTCTCCATAGAATCTAAATGCTCCACAAACATTAATTAATTTTCACAACACCCCTGTGAGGGTTGGTGTTACCCCCATTTTACAGATGGGGAACTAAGGAACAGAAAGGTTAAGGTCAAGAGTGTCTACTAATTTTGGGTAACCAACTTGAGACAACTATGGCCTGATTTTTCACAGGACTTCCTATGTTCAAAGCAGAGCTCCCATTGACTTCGGTTGCAGCTTTGAGTGCTGAGCGTTTCTGCAAATCATACACCTGCGTCTCAAGTCAGGCAGGAACACACCATTAGTGACTACCTGTGAAAAGTTTGGTATAAGTGGACTTGCACTGCATCACATAGGAATTAAGTGGCAGAGGCTGGGACTGAATCTAATTCTCTAGGGCAGCATTCAATTGTCTTCTGTTCTTTCTCTTCCTATAATCCCCTGCCTCATTCACTACACACCTTGCAACTTCTGCAACAAATGATGCAGGAGTCCTATAGCAACAATTGCCTTTTCATTACATCAGCCCTGATTCATCCCCAGAGTGCCAACCATCCCGTGCACTGAATGAGGCAGGGCTCCTGTGGAAAAAAATAGTATGTTCTCACGGCATTAAAGAATGTATCATAATGCATCTGCACAAAGGGGGTAATAAAAGTACCTTAATTCTGGCATTTCCTAACCTTTGAGCATTTGACTTTGCAATCGTAATAATGTTCTTTTAATTTTAATGTAGTTTGCATGTATGTAATTTCCTTGTTTTTTAAAAAAAAACAATCTAAAATTGAAAAAACAGAAATTCCATCATGTAACATATGGACACTCACGTGGGACATCAGCAGAGTTGGAATCTTTAGATCCATGGCACAGACCTCTGCCACTTGAGCAAAGGGAGTGACGTATAGCAATAGCAGGTTGTAATCCTCTACGTGGATCAACACTGGGGGGGGGGGGGGAGTGAGACATGTGTCTTGTTAGTGGGTTTTGCAGATATTTGCTGACAGCAGAGAAATGGAGAGACTCGGTAAACTTGGGTTCCATTCCAGGCTCTGGAGGGGAGTGTGCGCCAGTGTGCATAGACCCTTCTGCCCATTCACCCTCCGCCCCAAGTCTGACCCCTTGCCCTCCAAACTGTCCTTATCCCAGACCTGTCTCTTCCCCACAGCTGGCTCCTTGTCCCAGGCTCCACTCCTCAGAATCCTTAGCCCAGTCCCAATCTCAATGCCCATTCAGTCCTAGTCTCCACCTCTGGGCTCTGCATGAGTCTCAGTCTTCCTCTATTTGCAATCACAGTCACTCCCTCCTGCTCCCCAGCCACAGTCTCCTTGCCCAGTCCCACCCCCAGCTTCTTGTCCTCATTCACCTCGCCCAGCCAAGTCTCAATTCTCTATTCCTGACTCCCAGTCTTATCTGTCTCTCTGCCTGCTCTTGTTTACCCTTTCCACTGGCTCCCAATCCCAGTCTCCCTCCCCAGGTTCCTCATTCAATCTCAATTTCCCCAGCTCCTCGTCCCAGTTTCACCTTTCCCTGACTCCTTGTCCAGCTAATCCCAGGTCTCCCGCAAACTCCAGCTCCTCATAAAATCTGTCCCACCCTCCCTTGCTCCCCTCCCACTGGTTCCCAGTCCTAGTCTCCATACCCAGCCAGTCTCAGTCTCCTGGGGACCTTGTCCAGTCTCAGCCTTCCCTCCCAAAACTGCCTCCCAGTCCCCATTATGTTTCCCTCCCTGGAGTCCCAGTCTCTCCTCCCCCAGCATCTTGTTCCAGTCTTCTTGCTCAGCTAGTGCCAATCTTCCCCACCCCTTCTTCCCACACACCTGGCACTCAGTCCAAGTTTCTCTCTGTTTCCATCCACCCAACTAGTCTCTCAGTCCAGTCTTCCCCAGGTTCTTGTCTCAATCTACTCTTTCTCCCTCCTCCAACCCCAGGTCCATCCTTTGCATATCTGATTCAGGAAGCTTCCTCCTCCAGGCTGCTTCAGAGCCAGCAAAGGGAGTACTGAGGGCACAGGGAAAACAGTCTCCCTGCTCTTAGTTTGGGTGCCCATCCCAGTCAGGAGTAGCTGAGGGCTGCAATTACAGGGAAAGGCTCACTTTGCCCCTGTGCCCCACGGCTGGAGAATGCTCAGTGTGGATGGAAGCTTCAGCTGCAATGGAAATGTATTTTCCTCCTTTCCCCATTGTCCAGAGTCTCAAAAAGGGCTCAGTTGTTTTTGCTCAAGTTTAAAAAGAAGTACCTCTGCCTCAGGCAAAGACCCGGCTTTGAATGTTTCATCCTGAATGATGAAAATTTCAGAAAGTTGTATGCAAATGAAAGAGTGAGTTTACAATGATAACACTTAAGCACCTAAGCTATAGGTTGTTTGCAGTGTTGTTGTAGCCACGTTGATCCCAGGAGATTAGAGAGACAAGGTGGGTGAGGTAATATCTTTTATTGGACCAACTTCTGTTGGTGAAAGAGACAAGCTTTAGAGATCCAGAAAAAGAGCTCTGAGTAAGCTTGAAATCTTGTCTCTTTTACTAACAGAAGTTGGTCCAATAAAAGGTATTGCCTCCCCCACCTTGTCTTTCTAAACTATAGATGTCAGTAATGCTCCATCTATAATGTGCAGAGATCCAGATCACCCCCACTTACAGACTTGTGCACAGAAAACAGTGCAGAAAAATTACTAATCTGTCTCAATAAAACAATGCTTGTCATCATTAATTGCTTGATACTGCCACTAAAATACTGTTAACTAACAGGTGACAGGAGTTGAGCAATGGTCCCATGGTCCACATTGCATCCTTCCTGCCAAGAGCAGCTGCAAAGCAGAGTCTTGGCAACCACACCTAGCTAAAACTTTACATATAATACAAATTAACAAGGCTTCTAAATTATGAACCTGAGAAACAAATGGTGAGCACAAGTTTTCAATCAAAGGGGACAATATAATCTATGCCACTCCTTCCAGTTGTTGCCCACAGCTTACAAACATCACCTCAATCTTCTCTAGGTGAAGCTTCAGCCAGCTAGCTCTCACCCAAGCTCTAATCTTATTCTGGTCCTAGGAAAGCTACTCACGTGCACCAGACGGGTCAGACAAGATGGAGTTATTTTGTTCAATGAGGATGCTTTCCTTATTTTCATAACTAACAACAGGATGAAGGTTGGGATATATGGAAAACATTATATATCCACTTAGAAAATACCTGTAAAATTACAAAATATAGGTAAATTCTAATTTGTTTATTGTTATCAATAGTACAATTCATAGATTGGAAAGGGCAGCGTTTAGGTAACATGAGGCTACTGGTAATGGTCTCCAAGTCCTAAGTGGAAGGGGCATGAACAATAAGCTTTGGCAGTTGCTGGAAACTTAACAGCGAGTTTCTACCATCTGGTACTTATTTTAAAATATGGATATTTAATATTCTATTCAAATCAATTTAAAAGGAAGTATAGGGTTAGCCCTCATTCCATCATAACCAGGGTTATTTTTGTCTGGAAATATATATTTATGTGCACACCTTATATTCATAGCACATATAATTCCAGAAAACGTGACCATGATCTCATTTAGGCTGATATTCACACCTGTGCAGAGAACCCACATAAGGCCTATGCACCCTATAACTCCTCAAAATAGTGCTTACATGAGATTTAAGTGATGAGCATGCTTTGTATAAGCACACTGGTGATTTTCACTTATAATGGAGATCTGCTAAAAAAATGTGACTGTCAGTGGTACTCCATCAAAGCTCACACTGCTTCATTGTGTTAGTCTTGTCTGGTAATAGAATTTGAAACAGCTAGAAAAAAATGTAAAAATCTTCAGCAAAAGGTTTGTCTTAATGTACCACATATAAACAAATTGGTTATTCTGTCTTGCATTTTGAATCATGCTAGAACAGAGGGCCCTGGAGCTAAGAATTAGATTGGCCTCAAAATAGAGATGTTAGGGACAACAGAACCTAAGCTTTCAGGGAAGAAAGCAAGCTTTGAAGGGTCCAATAAACTGAGAAATTACTTGGAATGTCAGCCCTACTACATGTACTAGAATAGCCACGGACTGAATAGTAATCATAGGGCTTAACAATTCTCTAAATTCAGCAACAGCTGTTATCTGAACTGTGCAGTATTTTACATTCACCTCTAAAACTCTACATAATTTATTAACTCATTTTTATAAAATTTTAATCAAAATAGGACCGGAAGGATGGTTTAATGGCTAAGGCACTAGCTGGAGACCTGGGTTCAATTCCCTGCTCTGCCACTAACTTGCTGCATGATCTTGGGTAAGTCACTTAGTCTCTCTGTATTCTCTATAGGCAAAGTGAGAATAATAGTTCCCTATTTCATATAGGTGTTGTGAAGATAAACACATTAATAGATTGTTAAGTGTTCAGATTTTATGATAATAAAAGTATCTGTGATCAAGTGATATACAGAGTATATTCTAACAGGACAAGACTAAATTCACTTTTTTCCTTTTGTGAAGGAACCAATAGGCTAAAATGGATATTTTATTCAAATGTCAATGTTGAAACACAAAGAACAACTTTTATTCCAGGGCTGCTATGGACTATGTTAGGAGTGCACACAGGTCTGTGAGCTGCAGCAGAGTTACTATATAATGTAATTTTGGAGCTTCCTAGTGATTAAAAATTGTACCTTCTCCAGTACACTTATCCTACATATACTACTTAAGCCTGGTGTATGCAGCTTTCATTAATGAGTATTACATGTGCACATCAAAAGATTGCACCCTAAAGCATCAAAAGAAAATTCAGACTAGACTGTCATTCATCAATATCCTGAAAGAGATAAAACTGATTTTCTTCCTCAAAAGGTTGTTCATGTTTATTAAGAATAAGAGATATTCTCATACAAGTCCCTCACTCCAGCTGTCAAAGATTCTTCTTGAATAATTCAACACTTTTCAACTTATACTAGCATTCTACACTGGCAAAAATACAGTGATACTATTATAATTACTGTAACTTTTTACTATCCAATTTTACTACATTTCTGTCAAATATCTGGGAGATGCAAATTCAGAAATGGCTATGTATATGCAGAAATATACATACCCCAAACTGAGACATATGTACGAATACATGTCCTTTGCTGGAATATTTTTACAAGGTGAATAGGTGAATAGAATAAACTCTGTTGCAAAAAAAAATGCATATTTTAAAGGGAAGTGGTGTCTAGGTTATTTTGACTTTTAAATAGTGACAATCCTGGGATGGAATGCAACGCAATTACTAAAACCAACCCTCAGAGGAAGACACCTCCTGTAGATTTACAGTCACCCTTCTTGCTGATCCAGGTGAGGGTTTGTTGAGCCCAGCAGGGTGCTATAATCAACCCTTTTTGGTCAAGATGGATCAGGTAATTTGAGGGCTTGTCTAGACTAGAAAACAACTGAGGCTAGGTCAGAGTTAGCTAACACAGGTGGGGAAGGGGAAGGGGGTAGAGGGGGGGAGGATGAAGGCTGGGTGGTCTACAGTCTACCTCAACCAGCTAAATCAGAGTCAAAGGTGTTAACTTGCATCTACACAATTCAAAAGGGCCTGGCTAAATTCTGGTTAGCTAACTTGGGGGTAGTTAATGCTGACCTAGCCTTTTCCTGATCACAGGTTCTGAGGGATTAATGGAATCCTGGATGATTTTCCTCTGGGAACAAAAAAACAAAATCAGGAATTCCAAAGTCAATATTTTAAACTAAATTACCATCAATACGTCTACAGAACATGCATATCTTTTAAAATGTATGGCTTCTATGGTTGTAATATATACATTGCAACAGTCTGTTCATCAGGTAAGAGATTTGATTCACATGAGTTGAAAGGAAAATAAAGTTATGTTTTGGCTGTTTGAGGCACAAATTATTATAGCCTTTAAGTAGTCAGTTAATACATTAGACAAAAGGACTTAGACACTGTACTATTTCTACGCATGCTTTTTTTAGGCTGCAAGTATTATAACAGATAAGGCCAAGATTCAGCAATCCACTGTAACTTGCCAGCAATTGATATCAATGGAGACAGAAGCAACTGTTTGAATAAGATGTCAGAAAACTCATAATGAGACACGCCCACAAATGTTTTGCAAGGAGGAAAAGTGCAATGAAACAAAGGTGGCTAAAAGTGAGTAATTATTATTTGAAAACCATGGAGGCTGGTTAATGCCATGGATTGGATGCCATGATTTTCATCTTTGTTTTTGTCATATTGGGGTCTTGGCCTCTAGCTGGGCAGATGTAATGGTAAATAGAACAAACTTTAGCAACAGATCTGATAGCTGCATGAGAGACAAAGCAGGATCTCGGCAAATGCAGAGTGGCAACACAGGATCCTACTAATGGTCTCTCAGTGAAAGCTTAAGTCTTCCAAGAGGCCATGCAGCTCCTCATCCAAAATCCTTAAGATTTAAAAATGAGGCAATTTGTTTTCATATAGTAGTTTTAAGTCAGCCAGATTAGGTTTTATAAGGATAGTTAGGTTATTTATAAAGTAACTTGTAAACTTTTTTGTCCTTTTTCATCTCTCAAGGACTCTCTCTCTACTTGCCTGCAGACTCCACAGTTCAGATCCCTTCTTTGACAGAGGAGGAAGGACTGGAGCGGCTGACATAGGACTCCATTAATAAAGAATTAAAGGAGGGTAATGTAATCAATACCAGTCAACATGGGTTTATGGGAAATCGAGCCTGCAAACTAACTTGATATCTTTTTTTGACGAGATTACGTTTGATTGATAGAGGTAATAGTGCTGATGTAATATACTTAGACTTCTGTAGAAAGTTTGACTTGGTACTACATGTTGTTTCCAATAAAAGGTATTACCTCACCCATCTTGTCTCTTTTAGTATCACATGACATTTTGATTAAAAAACTAGAGCAATGTAAAATTAACATGGCACATATTCAATGGATTTATGAGATGGCTAATTGCTAGGTCTCAAAATGTAATTGTAAATGGGGAATCATCATCAAAAGGTATGTAAAAAAACAGAAAGTCACTCTGCCCTAGTTCTGCCTTATTTAGGTCATGGTTATCACCTTACGACAGCATGCAAGAGTGCAAGGCCTCGCCTCTGCCCTTTCCCTCCCCCACAGTGCACCATCCAGCAGCACTGGTGCAGAAAGGGAAATAATCTGCTGCTGGTATATACTAGTGGCGGACTGACTCCCCCTTGCTCTAGTGAGGAAGCAGAGAGTCACAGTTCCCTTCCTGTTCTGCTCCTTGGAGCTATGTTATTATGCATTGCCCTTTCTTGGGGCAAATTGTTACATCTGACAGTCTAACTCATAGATTGCAAGGAACAGGTCTCATGGGTCTCGAGTATAAACCTTTACTCCTCACAGTACTCCAAATTCACATGTGTATTCCCACTGAATACATCAGTCAGAATATTCAGATGAGTATGAACTATTTGCATGTGTAGGGTATTGCCCTAGCCCAGTGGTTCTCAAAGCTGGTCCACCGCTTGTTCAGGGAAAGCCCCTGGCAGGCCGGGCCGGTTTGTTTACCTGCCGCGTCTGCAGGTTTGGCCGATCGCAGCTCCCACTGGCCGCAGTTCACCACTCCAGGCCAATGGGGGCTGCGGGAAGGGCAGCCAGCACGTCCCTCGGCCCGCGCCGCTTCCCACAGCCCCCATTGGCTTGGAGCAGCGAACCGCGGCCAGTGGGAGCCGCGATCGTCTGAACCTGCGGACGCAGCAGATAAACAAACCAGCCCGGCCCACCAGGGGCTTTCCCTGAACAAGCGGCGGACCGGCTTTGAGAACCACTGCCCTAGCCCATATAGTAATGTCATATTTTACCAGTGTAAAATACTAAAAGCCATCATAACGCATATTTAAATAACTTTTCTGACTATGTGCCATATAGATGAGTTTGCTTATTTTCACAGTGATGGTACAAGGTGCTTTATAAAGACAACTTTTCAATTAAGAGCCCAAATCAGTAATAAATAAAAATAATAACAAAATCTCTTAGTGATATCTATGGGAGATTTTCTTGAACAAAGACTATTTACTGGGCCCCATGTGAATACTAGCAAGAATTGGGTTACTTTAGATATATTCAGGATTGAAAAACAAAAACAACACACACACACACACACAAACACCCCTAGTGAAGCTATGAAGGTTGCCTCACGGTTTCTTCAAGTCCCTGAGAATCAGCTGTGTAAGAACCAAACTGCACAGCAATGTTCCTGAAATTAATTCAGTTGCAAGGCGGATGAATAATCTAGGACTAAGCGGTCATTATTTCGCTAAGCGACTCTGTCACAAGTTTTCACCATTACTGTTCCAATTTCAAATACCATTCTCTCCTTTTTATTTCCTAAAATGCCTATTCTTCTAGGTGAAGTTAAAAGTAATGAAACTTTATTGATTAAAAAGGCACAGATAAAAGCATCCACAGCCTTTAAAAAAATCATCATACAATTATCTAGCAATTTACTAAGCAACACAATAGCCACTCACAATATTCATGTGCAGTGCAAGGAGGAGGAAAAAAATCTGAGTTACAGTTAACAGGGATAGCACAGCAAGCATAACATTAGACAGAATTTCATCACCACTAATCTTTTATTCAAAACCTTACATCTTTAAAATCTTTCATTTTTTATGATTTTATTGTCATCTACTAAATGAAAAACTGCAGCTGCTTTGAATTTTGTATATCTTATCAAAAAAGCACCCCCCCAAAGGCTAATATTTATCATAAAATTGCATAGTGTATGCTAGTAGCTATAACTCTAGATTTATTGTATTGTTTTCATTTTCCCTAAAATGCTGATTTACATCTGCAAAAAAAGGGAAAACGTCAGGTTTCAGTGAAATGTGCTTACTTTTTATCGTAAACACATGTTTACAGGATCATTCCTGTAAAGGTTGTACAATTTTTGTGTCTTAGGGCTCCATTCAGAAAAAAACTTCAGCAAATATCTAAGTTTAAGCACATGCTTAAGAACTCCATGAAACCAGAGTTAGAATTAAGCATGCATGTACTTAAGTGCTAAATCAGGTCCACAATTTTATATCTATATTAGTCTGTATGTACAATTGACTAGATTATAAATTGACCGTGTCCCTTCAAAATTCCACCAAAAAGAATGGACAATAAAAATCTTGAATAGTAGTGATCTCTTAAAAACAGATTAATATTTAAAGAGACACAGTCAACTGGAAATCTAGTTGTTGCTTGCAACAGTGTTAGCAATATACAGTGCTGATCTATCTTCCCGGGGGACTCCCTACGGGGAGGGGGCCATTGGGGTGTAACACAGGCTGGGGGGCAGGGCAGAGGGCTCAGGGTGTGTGTGGGGGCTATGGGGTGGGGCTGGGGATGAGGGGTTTGGGGTGCAGGAGGGGGCTCTGGGTTTTGGGGGGGGGATCAGGTCTAGGGCAGGAGGTTGGGGTACGGGCTTACCCCTGGTGGCTCCCAGTCAGTGGCACAGCCTGGGGGCTAAGGCAGGCTTCCTGCCTGTCCTGACTCCGCACTGCACCCCAGAAGCAACCAGTAGGTCTGGCTCCTAGGTGGAGGCACGCAGGCAGCTCTGCGTGCTTCTCTTTTCTGCAGACACCACCCCTACAGCTTTCACTGGCCGTGGTTCCCAGCCAATGGGAGTGTGGAGCCGGTGTTCGGGGGGGGCAGAGCATGGAGCTCCGTGGCCCCCCCACCTAGGAGCCAGACCTGCTGGCCGCTTCTGGGGTGCAGTGCGGAGCCAGGACAGGTAGGGACTAACCTGCCTTAGCTCTGCAGCACCACCGACTGGACTTTTAACGGCCAGGTTGGCGATGCTGACCAGAGTCGCCAGGGTACCTTTTCGACCAGGTGTTCTGGTCGAAAACTGGACACATGGTCACCCTATTGTTAAGCCAAGCTGGTCACCTGCCAAATTTGCTATTCTTTCTGCACATCGGCATCGTTTGTTCCTGCTTCCTCAATAAGGCCTCTTTAAAATATAGCCAGCTCTCCTGGACTCCTTGTAAGCTCCTAAGAAGCCACCTGAAACAATGCAAAGTACAAATATAAACAGCTGAAGCTATACTTTTAAAAAAGCACTGACCATGCCACCTTAATGTAGCCAGAGTACAGAACACTGTAATGGGCAAGTATTTGTGCATTATGTATGTGTCATGACAAATTGCTGACAAGGATTCTAGAAACAACTTGACAAGTCAGCATTCAAAAGCCATCATCTATAATATCACTTTGAAGCTCCAGTAACACCTCTGATGTGAACCAGAAATGATATACAGAAACCTGAAAAGATTTTTCAGGAAGAGGAAGAAGAAGAAGATCTCTTGAAGCCTATTGAAAAATACATTCCTTTATGACAAATATAAAGCTTTCAGTTCCAACCAAAAAGGTGGCAGATTTTTCTAAGATAAGGCCCCGTGACACTCAAACCCACACTTTTGGGTTTTGAACAGTCCTAGATAGAGTTCCAGGGTTTTTAGAAAACTGGAATGGAAAGAAATGTTATTGCCATATCTATGAAAGCTTTGCAGATTTTCATTCTCAACCAACCATTCATCTGGAAACCCCCCCCCCCGACAATTTTCTGACAAAACTTATGCTAATAGAAAGCTAACACTGAGAATGTAAACATAAAAGCAAAAAAAAAAATCAGAAAAATCTCCATTAACATTCCTATATGCGAACTGCAACTGAGGATGGGCAAACTGCTTTGGCTGAAAATAAACACAAACCTTTGCTCATCTCTTCAGCGGACCCAGTACAAGTAGCGTTTTGACATTTGGGATGGGATCTGTTAATTACTCCCCTTAACTTTTGGTGCTAGTATCCAAGCCCATTAGAAAAATTCCTTTTTGTGGCTTCCTTAGTAACAGAAATGTTGGAAGGACCCAAATCTTGAGCATTCTAGAGTCTCTTAAGAACACCCAGACCATCACCAGACTACTACTACTGCCTACTGCTAGTGAAGTGGGCAGGACATAAAATAACTCCTCAATGACTTTTTCAGGAAAAAGATGAGTCTTCATCCAAGAAAACAGTGGATAAGGAAGAGGGCAGCTGCTATTCCTCCACCAAAGCATAATGCCTTTTCACAATGAAAGTACCCACATAGAGTGCTCTCATGTACAAGTGCATATGGGAGCTTATGATACGAAACCACTGGCTAACATAACATATTATTTGGTAACTTATACATACACTATTCATTAAAAAGTATTAGGTTAAAAGAATATTATTAATATTGTGTTTTCAAAGATTCAAAAATTAGAAAATGCCAGAATTAATGTTGTTCACTCAATCTTAGTAAGGCTCCTTGTGCATTGGCATTATGATACAGTCTTTAATTACATGATCATATATTATTTGGAATACCTGACCCTATGCCCACTTGCTTCCTTCCTCCCTCAAATAGGGAGGAACAGGTTGAGAATTTGAAAGTGGAAGGTAGCTTGGGTGAAATATGGCAAAAGACCACTCTGGCTTAACCAGGATATCTTCAATGACCTGAAACTCAACAAAGAATCCTACAAAAAGTGGAAACTAGATCAAATTCATATAAACAAATAACACAAGTATGTAGGGACAAAATTAAAAAGGCCAAGGCACAAAACAAGATTAAACTAGCTAGACATAAAGTGTAACAAGAAAACATTCTATGAATACATCAGAAGCAAGAGGAAGACCAAGAACAGGGTAGGCCCACGAAACAATAATAGAAAGTGTGGAAATGGCAGAAGTGCTAAATGACTTTTTGTTTCAGTTTTCACAAAAAAGTTTACTAGTGATTGGACATCTAACATAGTGAATGCCAGTAAAAATGAGTATCAGAGGGGTAGCCGTGTTTTGTATCCACAAAAACAACGAGGAATCTGGTGACACCTTAAAGACTAATGGATTTATTTGGGCATAAGCTTTCGTGGGTAAAAACCCACTTCTTCAGATGCAAACTTATGCCCAAATAAATCTGTTAGTCTTTAAGGTGCCACCGGACTCCTCATTGTTTTAGTGAAAATGAGGTAAGATCAGAGGCTAAAATAGGGAAAGAACAAGTTAAAAATTATGTAGACAAATGAGATGTCTTCAAGTCATCAGGGCCTGATGAAACACATCCTAGAATACTCAAGGAGCTGACTGAGGAGATATCTGAACCATTAGCGATTTTCTTTGAAAAGTCATGGACGATGGGAGAGATTCCAGAACACTGGAAAAGAATAAATATATTGCCAATCTAAAAAAAGGGGAATAAGGACAACCCAGGGAATTACAGATAAGTCAGTACCCAAAAAGATAATAATTAAGCAATCAATTTGCAAACACCTAGAAGATAATAAGGTAATAAGTAACAGTCAGAATGGATTTGTCAAGAACAAATCGTGTCAAACCAACCTAATGACTTTCTTTGACAGGGTAACAAGCCTTGTGGATGGGGGGAAATGGTAGATATGGTAAGGCTTTTGATACTGCCTCGCATGACCTTCTCTTAAACTAGAGAAATACAACCTAGATGGAGCTGCTATAAGGTGGATGCATAACTGGTTGGAAAACCGTTCCCAGAGAGTAGTTATCAGTGGTTCACAATCAAGCTGGAAGGGCATATGAAGTGGGGTCTTGCAGGGATATGTTCTGGGTCCGGTTC
Organism: Emys orbicularis; assembly: GCF_028017835.1. Lineage (NCBI taxonomy): Eukaryota > Metazoa > Chordata > Testudines > Emydidae > Emys > Emys orbicularis. The sequence goes on along the minus strand of NC_088685.1, from coordinate 136,278,209 downwards.
TGTTCAATATCTTCATCAATGACTTAGATAATGCATAGAGAGTACACTTACAAAGTTTGTGGATGACACCAAGATGGGAGAGGTTGCAAGTGCTTTGGAGGATAGGATTAAAATTAAAAATTATCTGGATAAACTGGAGAAATGGTTTGAAGTAAATAGGATAAAATTCAAGAACATAAGAACATAAGAATGGCCATACTGGGTCAGACCAAAGGTCCATCCAGCCCAGTATCCTGTCTGCCGACAGTGGCCAATGCCAGGTGCCCCAAAGGGAGTGAACCTAACAGATAATGATCAAGTGATCTCTCTCCTGTCATCCATCTCCACCCTCTGACAAACAGAGGCTAGGAACACCATTCCTTACCCATCCTGGCTAATAGCCATTAATGGGCTTAACCTCCATGAATTTATCTAGTTCTCTTTTAAACCCTGTTATAGTCCTAGCCTTCACAACCTCCTCAGGCAAGTAGTTCCACAGGTTGACTGGGCGCTGTGTGAAGAAGAACTTCCTGTTATTTGTTTTAAACCTGCTGCCCATTAATTTCATTTGGTGGCCCCTAGTTCTTATATTATGGGAACAAGTAAATAACTTTTCCTTCTTCACTTTCTTCACACCACTCGTGATTTTACATACCTCTATCATATCCCCCTTAGTCTCCTCTTTTCTAAGCTGAAAAGTCCTACCTAATCTCTCCTCATATGGGACCCGTTCCAAACCCCTAATCATTTTAGTTGCCCTTCTCTGAACCTTTTCTAATGCCAGTATATCTTTTTTGAGATGAGGAGACCACATCTGTATGCAGTATTCAAGATGTGGGTGTTCCATGGATTTATATAAGGGCAATAAGATATTCTCCATCTTATTCTCTATCCCTTTTTTAATGATTCCTAACATGCTGTTTGCTTTTTTGACTGCTGCTGCACACTGCGTGGACATCTTCAGAGAACTATCCACGATGATTCCAAGATCTCTTTCCTGATTAGTTGTAGCTAAATTAGCCCCCATCATATTGTATGTATAGTTGGGGTTATTTTTTCCAATGTGCATTACTTGACATTTATCCACATTAAATTTCATTTGCCATTTTGTTGCCCAATCACTTAGTTTTGTGAGATCTTTTTGAAGTTCTTCACAGTATGCTTTGGTCTTAACTATCTTGAGCAGTTTAGTATCATCTGCAAACTTTGCCACCTCACTGTTTACCCCTTTCTCCAGATCATTTATGAATAAGTTGAATAGGATTGGTCCTAGGACTGACCCTTGGGGAACACCACTAGTTACCCCTCTCCATTCTGAAAATTTACCATTTATTCCTACCCTTTGTTCCCTGTCTTTTAACCAGTTCTCAATCCATGAAAGGATCTTCCCTCTTATCCCATGACAACTTAATTTACGTAAGAGCCTTTGGTAAGGGACCTTGTCAAAGACTTTCTGGAAATCTAAGTACACTATGTTCACTGGATCCCCCTTGTCCACGTTTGTTGACCCCTTCAAAGAACTCTAATAGATTAGTAACACATGATTTCCCTTTACAGAAACCATGTTGACTTTTGCCCAACAATTTATATTCTTCTATGTGTCTGACAATTTTATTCTTTACTATTGTTTCAACTAATTTGCCCGATACTGACATTAGACTTACCAGTCTGTAATTGCCGGGATCACCTCTAGAGCCCTTTTAAAATATTGGCGTTACATTAGCTATCTTCCAGTCATTGGGTACAGAAGCTGATTTAAAGGACAGGTTACAAACCATAGTTAACAGTTCTGCAATTTCATATTTGAGTTCTTTCAGAACTCTTGGGTGAATGCCATCTGGTCCCGGTGACTTGTTACTGTTAAGTTTATCAATTAATTCCAAAACCTCCTCTAATGACACTGCAATCTGTGACAATTCCTCACAGATTGTCCTTCAATAAGGACAAATGCAAAGTACTCCACTTAGGAAGGAACAATCAGTTGCACACACACAAAATGGAAAATGACTACTTAGGAAGGAATACTGCGGAAAGGGATCTGGGGGTCACACAGGATCACAAGCTAAATATGAGTCAACAGTTTAACACTGTTCCAAAAAAAGCAAACATCATTCTGGGATGTATTAGCAGGAATGTTGTAAGCAAGACACGAGAAGTAATTCTTCCACTCTACTCCGCTCTGATTAGGCCTCAACTGGAGTATTGTGTTCAGTTCTGGGCGCCACATTTCAGGAAGGATGTGGACAAATTGGAGAGAATCCAGAGAAGAGTGACAAAAAGGATTAAAGGTCTAGAAAATATGATCTATGAGGGAAGATTGAAAAATTTGGGTTTGTTTAGTCTGGAGAAAAGACTGAGGGGGGGGGACATGATAACAGTTTTCAAGTACACAAAAGGTTGTTACAAGGAGGGAGAAATAATGTTCTCTTTAACCTCTGAGGATAGAACAGGAAGCAATGGGCTTAAATTGCAACAATGGAGGTTTAGGTTGGACATTAGGAAAATCTTCCTATCAGGGTGGTTAAGCACTGGAATAAATTGCCTAGGGAGATTGTGGAATCTCCAAACACCTGTCAGAGATGGTCTAGATAATACTTAGTCCTGCCTTGAGTGCAGGGGACTGGACTAGATGACCTCTCGAGCTCCCTTCCAGTCCTACGATTCTACGATTATTATTTTACGATTCTACGTTCTCTTGATAATTTATAGGTAAATCTGGTTCCCGTGTCAAACCCTTCTACACAAAATTGGTTCCAGTGATCTCTCCAGGATATGGACGTGTGTGTGGGGGGGAGGCGGGGGGGGGGGGGGAGAGACACACACAGAATCTTCCATCAGTGGTAGAGAGGCTATCCCATCATTGCTTCTGCAGCCTTTCAGCTGGAATAGTGTCCACTCTGGCTGCCAGTAGATCCATAAAGTAAATGGTCATTCTTCTCCTTCTGCTTCTTCTCACTCCTTGGCCTACATAGTGGTGTTCGATACAACTGTGGAGAGCTGGATACTACAGTACAGTATGCAGTCCAAATCTGCTCTCATACACTATATGAGGTTCATACCAGGAATAAGGCCCAGATCACTTCACCCACATGAATCACCTCGATGTATGTGGAAAGACACTGCAGAGTGGGCAAAACATGATGCCAAGGCAAGCCACTCCTCTCCACCTAAATCAGTCTGTAGTCATCAATCTCCATGTCATGGTGTACTCCTTCCTCTCCCAAATTTCTGCAACCTCGTGATCCAGGAATTGCTCAGAATCCATACATTGGTAACCCTGGCAGTGCACACATTTCTTCTCCCTCAGTGGTCAAGGTACCTGCACTGTCAGTTTCAAACCTCTGCGCTGTGTGTCTTTGGAAACATCACCTTAATCTGCCCTGAAATCAGGAAGTAACCACTTCCCCTCAAGGCTAGTAAAATTCCTGCATGCAAATTTGCCACATAATGGCATGTACATATTTTGTACTCTTAGGTCACCAGGTAGACATTGAAGAATGGCCCAAAATGCCTTGCAGTTTAATTGATTGGTTTGAAGTAGAAGCATCCAAATAGTTCTGAAATAAAACCTCTGTAGGCAAACACATTAAAGATAAGTAAAATGTTATGTCTTAAATACTGACAATGTTTCTTTAAGATCACTTTCCTCTCCAGCTTCTCTTAGAATCTCCCTTTTAGAGCCAATTTAGAAGAAAGATTATTTCTTCTATGGCTATCTACAATGAATTGACATCTAATCTCCTGTCTCCATGGATGCTAATATTTGCTTTCCTTGATATTGCTATTACAAGTCATGATGACATCTACAACACTTTAAATGGTGCACCCTTACTTGATTCCCTGATGGTCAGAAAGCCTTTGTGTTTGTCACAAACAAGGTTCATTTAAGTCAGTTATGACTGATTCTGACAGGAGACACAAGACTTCTCAGGGAATCTGCTTCAGAACCTGTAACGTATCAAATTGTGGAAACCATTAAGGGAGAAAAAACACTAAAGAACAGTATACCATATTGCCCTGGAACTGCAATGAAAGTGCTATAGTACAAGGGTCAAGTATAGGCTGACAGAAAGTTGTTCAATAATTTAAAGTGTGTTTGCATAATGTACTTAACTTCTCTGTCTCTCCAGGGAAGCCTTACATTTTGAATGAAAGAATAATTAAAAATATAGTAGCATTTATTTTGACATATACGTTGGCAGTCAATAAATAAAATGAGCTCCCAGACAGCAAGCAAACATTGCAGTCAGAGACAACGGGGTTGGCTGGACACCCACTCCATCCCCATACAGCTCGGTATACTGTGTGTGTTTTATGGAACCTTCTCTACGGCATCTCTAATGACTGATTAGATCTGAGAAATCCTCATACTTATAAATGCTGAAAAGTAACTCTATATAAATGGGAAAAAAATCTGCTCAGGTTACTAAAAAAAGAATGTTTAATTTTCTAGATAGTGGCTATCACCTCCCTGTACTCGGACACCACTGGATAGGCTGTAGAACAATGTATTGACCATTTTTGATCCCTTATTTTATAAATTTATATTGGATTAGCTGTCCATTATAATAATTCCCAAGACTTTTTGGTATTATTGCTATCTAGATTTCTTCATTCCATTCATATCAGTGTATACTTTCCTTGTCATGTTAACAGGGCCGGCTCCAGGCACCAGCCCACCAAGCTTGTGCTTGGGGCGGCACCTGGAGGGGGGCGGCACGGCGCTCCCGCCGCCAGGGGGAGAGCGGAGCCCTGGCCGGGGCTCGCCGCCCTCCTCCCAGGGCTCCGGCCGCCCTCCTCCCAGGGCTCCGGCCGCCCTCCCCCCTGGCTCGCCGCCCTCCCCCCGGGGCTCCGGCTGCCCTCCGCCCCCCCCCCCCGCGGGGGGGGGCGGGCGGGCGGCCGGAGGCTTTTTTGCCTGGGGCGGCAAAAAAGCCAGAGCCGGCCCTGCATGTTAACCTGCATTTTTCCAAGATGACTCATATTCTAGTTTTCCATTTCTATTTGCTACATGTCTCTTCATAATAATTCACATTTCCTAATGATGTCTGCAACTCCTCCCACTTTAGGATCCTCTGCAAATTCCATTATGGGGCTATTTACTCTGTTCTATCTCCGTAATAAGATATAAAATAGCTGTACATTTAAAATACATATTTCTTCAATTTCTATATTATGTCTCTTCATCTTTCTTTCAGCTACTAATATTTACATTTTATAAAAAGAAAAACTATCAATTTTGTCCGCAACGTGAATAGAAAAGGTTACAGCAGTGCAACACATCCCTTAGAATATAAATGAGAATAAGAAATTGTATCACTGGGCCAAATAATACTTCAGTATACAGTAAGAAAGTAGTGCAGTGATTTGTATGCAAACGTATGCCATTATGAATTCATTCATTTCTCAATGATAGTCATACATTTTAGAAAGAGAAAATTGGCCACAACATCAGAGTTATCCATTATTCTTTTAGGAATAATTACCACCTGCATGATTACAAGGCAAAAGAGACATTGGTTTAAAGTATCATCCAACGAACAACATTTTCAAATTCGGAAATTTGATGTACATGCATGTTCCCTGACTTTGACTTCGCAGCTCCGTTTTGAAAAAAAACAAACAGCCTGACAAGCTCATGTAGAGTACTTGGCTGTTCCTTCCATATTGGAATTGTGTTCCTCATAAAGAGGTTGTCTTCAAAATCATCACATATCAGTTGCTTTAATAGAGGGTGGAAGCAGGCTCCTCAGAGCTGCTACATCTCCCACTCCTCAGGATGGTGGGTGGAAGGTACTGGAGGGGGTGGGGAGTGGGTAGAGCTTTAACTCCACCTCCCCAATGTACCTAGTAACATAGTTACACTTAGGGTGACCAGATGTCCCAATAAAATCAGGACTGTCCCGATATTTAACCCTTTGTCCCGCGTCCCGATCAATGTACGATTGGGATGCCATTTGTCCCGATATTCAGGTAAGAAGGCGAACTGTAAGGAGGCACCGACTCCACGAGTGCCCTGGGGCTGGAGCACCCACGGGGAAAAATTAGTGGGTGCTCTGCACCCACTGGCAGCCAAGCTCCCCCCTCCTCGCCTCCTTCTCCCCCCCCCGCGTGCCGCATCCCCGATCCTCCCCATTCCTCCCAGCGCTTCCTGCTGTCTAACAGCTGTTTGGCGGCACTTAAGACTTTCCCCGGAGGGAGGGGGAAGAGCGGGGACGTGGCCCACTGAGGGGAGGAGGCGGAGAAGAGGCAGGGCAGGGGCGGGGACTTGGGGAAAGGGGATGGAATGGGGGTGGGGCAGGGGTGGGGCAGGGGCGGGAAAGAGGCGGGGTGGGGTGGGCGAGCACCCACCGGACAGAAGGGAAGTTGGTGCTGTAGGAGCAGTGGCAGGGATGTGTGTGAAAAGGCGAGTGGCAAGCGAGCGGTAGGCGGGGGGGAGTGAAGAGGCAAGCAGTGGGTGGGGGACTGAGGAGGGAGGGGGCGGGACCTGGGGCAGAGTGGGGGTGGAGCCTGGGAGGAGCTGGGGTGGACTGCGGGCGGGGCTGACAGCACCCCAATGTGTCCCGATATTTTACTGTTGTGATCTGGTCACCTAGTTATATTTGCTCATCAGGGTATGCAGCAATGAGTATAAACCTCAGTTCACTCCCCAGAGTAGCAAGGCGACCAAGAGAAAGACTGTGACCATAATAGTCACAATCTCCCTCCTAGAATGCTCCAGGAGCAGCACACAATGTGCTGTGCCTTGCTAGGGGTTAGATTGCATACTGACAATCTAGACCTTTAAAAGTTATGAGAAAGTTCATAATGGTGCCCAGGTTCTTCCACTTAAGTAAAGGAGGAAAGTCTAAATTAAGCCCTTGCAAGTACTGGGACTATGAAATCTGGGCTCACAAGTCTTCCACCCATCCAGACTGATTTCACTCATGAAACAGTTGTTCTCAAACATGCAAAACCTTAACAGGGTTTACATTAGCATCTCATTCTGAATGTAGCAGGCAAATTACAATGAGTTCATGAGTTTTTCCCCCAAGTGAAACCACTCAGTCCCACCACTGAATCTTTTACTATACTGCTGTGCAAAAATTATGATGGCTTTCTTCTTTTTGGTAGGCTGTATTCAGTTTCTCATATAGCTAGTACTTTTCTCACCTCAACCTTTTCCTTTCCCAATAAATTTCCAGTTTCAGTTGTAGATTCAGATTACAATTAGGGAAACCTGAGATTAGAGAGTTAATTTAGGATGAAGGAATTTGCTTCTGCAAACTGTTGCCTTTTACTTCTTTGGCAAGTTCTTCATGCTTTCATGCAGACTTTAAGCTTAAATCTCTTCTCTAAGCTCTGTAAAGCTTTAATTTGCTTTTTGACCATAAAATCCCCACCAGCTTCCCTCTACCTTACTGGATTTATTTGTATTTAGGTCTAATTCAAACCCTATTCTGTGCTTCATACTATAGCCATTTTTAGGCACACGGTGCCACTTTACAGTCATCTATATACTCACGTACACAGGTTAATATAGATTTCCCATACAAAGCAGGGTCCAACTAAAGTTACCTCATCTTATCTGATGAGCACTATCCTTACCCTTATCACTGTCTGATCAATTACATTAAATAAAAAAACTCTAATCACTGAGGCCCATTGTGTCTGTCACAGTTCAGGGCAACTACACCTGCATTTCCCCTCAATGGTCTAACAAGGGCATCCACTCCCAGGCTTCTACCTCCCCAGCCGTTGTCTTTCTTGTGTGGAGATCCACATCTCACTCCCTTCTGACCAGAGTATTTCCAGGCCGCACAGTTCCCTGCCTTCAGTGTTATTCCCAGCAGAGAGAGGCTGCCCAAGCACATTTGCTTGCTTTCTGTTCAGAGACTGATATAATTGTTGACAATCACTCTAAGTACCACATAGTTCTTTCTAAGCAAGCCTATTTTATTCTTAAGGTAAAAGCACTACAGAGAAAATGTATTTAAAACAACAGAAGAACACACACGCATGCTAATAGGTTTACCAGACATCACCCCAGCTCTAACATGGGCTCTGTCAGAAGCAGTTCTTCATCACTACACCCAAGGGATTTTCTTTGTGGTCACAAGTTCATCACAGCTTCAGCTCAGAACAAGCATCCTCATAACATGTTTAGTCCACCCTTTATACATTTCAGGGGTCTTTGACCTGGCATTTCCAAGGGCACGTAATTAGCAGACAATGGGTTTTCCTCCGCAGGGTGTAACTTCAAAAGGGTGGATTGGCCGTGGGTCATTTGCATTATCCCCTTATCCTTCCTAGGAAATCCACTTCACAGGTACTGTTCCAAAAAGCCCTTTGAAGTTCCTAATACCCTCCAGAGACTGCATTCGTCAGCCTCCTAGAGATGGAACATACATACAATTCCACAATAACACATACACAATTGCAATTTTAATACAAAGGATCCCAAAGGTATTAAAACTAAGTCAATCAGGTTTAACTTAATCCAATAAAGCTCATTCAGGATACTGCTGGATATTGCGAGTCTCTCACAGTGTGTAAACCCTAATGTAAACAGTTTCACTGTTAATGTCAGCATTAACATTAAATCCTAAGCCAAAAGACATAGTGGGATAAATCTGAATAAATATTTCTTGTCAGTATGTAAATTATTTATTATTTGGCTACTACAGCACTTAAAATGTAGAGCCTTACCATTCCATCTCCCCAGTAAAACTTGGGGGTGGGGGGAATGGTGCAAGAGGATACAGAAAACTCCTTAGGGTTCACCTCAGTTTCTTTTGACTGCTTTGGTCCATGGAGGAGACAGGGGTTACAGAGCCAAATCTCACCAAAAGTAAACACCAATGTTGTGCACCCGCACTGCTCTCTGGTCTACCCTCCTGCCAGCAGCACAGCTCCCTCAAAAGCTTTGTTGCCACTGGCCATCTGTACCACTTAGGAAGCAAAGGGTCGTTCTGCCCAGTTTGGAGCGGATCATGTCATGTCAATAGGCTGCTCCCTGTTCCTGATCCTTCCTTTAGATCACCTGCCCCACCATCAGAGCCACAGAACATTGACCCCACAGAGTTGCCACAGTGGGATTTCTGTGGCCCATAGGAAGGTGAAAGCATGCTGTGGAGCCACTGCTCCTGTCAGGGCTGTTTCACCCATTTTACTCACCTGTGCTCCCCTCGGTGCCTCCCAAGTGATTTGAGGCAAATTTGTGAAAATTATGGATGAGAAACTGAACTGACTTAAAAACACACTGAAAAAAAAATAGCTTAAGTGAGTCTTCATTGAAATGATGTATGAACTGATTCGATTTTCTCTTAGAATGTTTCTACTGTATATGCTCACTGGCTGGGACTAAGAAAATTAATCGCAGTTGCTATTAAAACTACAAGATTTACAGATGGCTTTTAATAGGTTATGTCTCATCAACATGATCTATTGGTTTGCTTATCCCTGTATCACCTTAAAGACAGCAGATGTCCGATTCTTCTTTATAAAGGAGTTTATGATTGAAGTCTGGGGGGAAATCCTGCTACCCACTCATAAGAGATAATTTGCAGCAGCTGTTGGGCACCACATTTTTCCTAAAAACACTTGCCATTGCTGCTGCTGCTGAAGGATTTTGGAACTAAGGATAGGTTCCATGCTTTTGATGCCACTTTTAAATCAAAGCTACAGCAGAAAGGTTAGTCTTGTGAAGTTCGAGCCACTTGAGCTGTAAGAGGAGCTGTAAAACTGCATTAGCTGGGGATGGAATAGTAAAACCAAGATAAGAAGAGACAGGAATGGATATAGCAAGTGAGAAAGGGGTAGGGAGGGAGAAGGCTGGCACAGAAAGAGACTGAAAAACTGCTAGAGAGAGTGGAATAGAAAATGGCTGAAAAATCAGGGACTAGAAAATTTAATTCAAGTCAGTTTAAATCATTGCTTTAAATTGCTTGACTTTTTAAAAAAATCTTTGATTTAAATCAAGTTATCGAGTTCAGGCTTTGTCAACTAATCTGAAAAATTGTGCTGTTGCAACTTTAGATTAAAATTTATAATGAACTAAGTTATAAATTCTGGTATTTTTTACATTTCACTATTTCCAGGGTAACTTATTTAATTTTACAAAATTGCTGTGAGCAAAACACAAAATGCCGAACATTAAGGCTCTGATCCTGCAAATACTTAAGCAGGCACATAACATTACTCACCTGAACATCCCATTTACTTTAATGGGCCTATTCCTGTGCTTAAAATTAAGCATGTATGTAAGTGTTTGCAGCATCAGGGGCTAAAATTGTATTATATAAACACTTTTCTCTTAGTTGCATAAAATATTTGTCATGTCAAAACAAAATTGTTTCAGTGTTAACAATGAAAAGTTATTTCAATTTCCAAAGCATTAATAAAGTTACTGTGAACATTTTAATACACACAGGCCAATTTTTAAAAAAATAGGCATCTAAAGTTAGGCTCCTGAACCCATATTCAGGCATCTTAAGTAGGGATTTTAAAAACATGTAAGTGATTTAGAAGTACAAGCCCCACTGGCTTTCAGCTGCAAACCCTAATGTAAAAGTATAAACCTGGTCTAAGTATTGTAGCTTTCTTGACTTGTAGAAGTTCAATATATCCGATAGTGGTGTTGGTTGGAAATATAGCAAAAACAATTTGCTTCTCAATTTTGTGTGTGTGTTGTTCTCATAGTAAGGATGTTAATGAGGCCCTGGATTTGTATTTTTCAGCACAAATGAGCATTTAAGGGTGAAACCTCTTTGGAGAAAAAAAATATCTCTAAAATCTGAAACAGGAAACACATTCAAGAAACAAGTAAAGAATGTCCACTTTGCCAATTTCAGATTACAAAATGGGAAGAAAATAAAGAATCAGCAGTATGGAAATTTAAAAAATATTATTTAAATTATTTTTAACTTATTTTGGGGTCCTTTTTTATTTTTGTTTTTAAAATCATGATTTTATCCACCTGTGAAAAACAAAGATATTGGAATGATAAGAGAAGAATACAGGCCAGGCTGATGGTAAAATAGAGATGTGAGAGGTATTAAATAGAAAAATTATATAAGGTCAGACATAGATAGATTGGTTCATAAACTATTTCCAATCAGCCAGATGTAATAGTTCAGTGATTCTCAAACTTTTGTACTGGTGACCCCTTTCAAATAGCAAGGCTCTGAGTGCGACCCCCCCTTATAAATTAATAACACTTTTTTATATATTTAACACTATTATAAATGCTGGATGCAAAGCGGGGTTTGGGGTGGAGGCTGACAGCTCGCGACCCCCCATGTAATAACCTCGCGACCCCCTGAGGGGTCTTGACCCCACAGTTTGAGAACCCCTGTAATAGTTAGACTAGGGTTACCATATTTTAATATTCTAAAAGGAGGACACTCTATGGGGCCGCGGCCCTGCCCCTTCCCCGCCCCCAGCCCCACCCCAACTCCGCCCCTTCCCCGCCCCGGCCCCTCCCCAACTCCGCCCCTTCCCCAAAGTCCCTGCCCCAACTCCTCCCCCTCCCCTGAATGCTCCGCCCCCTGCTCCTCCCCCTCCCCTGCTTCCCGCAAATCAAATGTTCGCGGGAAGCCTGAGGCAGGCAGGCAGCAGGTAAGCTGGGGCTGGGGCTGGGGCGGTGGGCGCGAGGAGGCACGGCCCAGTCCAGCCCCCCCGGCCGAGTGGCTCCCTCCGGCGGCCGGCCCCGGCCAAGAGGCTCTGGCCCCGGCGTCTCCGGTCCGGCTTGGGCCCTGGGGCGCTGGCCCCGGTTCCGGCCGAGCGTGCCGGCTCTAGCGACTCCAGCTCGGCTCGGGCTCCGGGGCCCCGGCCGAGCGGCACCGGTCAGCGGCCGAGCACACCCAGCCCCGGTCCCAGCAGCTCCGGCCCGGCTCGGCTCGGCTCAGGCCCCGGTTCCAGATGAGCGGCTCCGGCCCGGCCTCGGGACCGGCCCTGGGCGAGCGGTGCCGGCCGGCGGCCGAGCACCCCCAGCCCCGGTCCCAGCGGCTCGGGCCCCGGTTCCGGTCGAGCGGCTCCGGCCCAGCCCCAGCCCTGGCTGAGCGGCGCCGGCCGGTGGCCGAGCACGGCCGGCCCCAGCGGCTCCGGCCCCAGCGGCTCCAGCCCAGTCCCAAGCCCCACGACCCCTCTCTATTTTCCCGGACATGTCCGGCTTTTTGGAATTTCCTCCCAGACGGGGATTTGAGGACCAAAAAGCCGGACATGTCCGGGAAAATCCGGACGTATGGTAACCCTAAATTAGACTAGATTTATAAATCTAGTCTCTCTCAAATGCTACATGTAAAGCTCTCTTAAGAAAGAAAAGAAACCCAATGAAAAAAGATAACATACGTTTCCCCCCTCACCTGACTTTCAGAGGAAAAAAAGTAATAAGTAAAAGTAATTTTTTTAAAGTAACTCAGTAAAAGTTGATGGCAGCATCGGCATAGGTTATAGTGGCTCAAGGCATCAATGCAGACAAAGGCCTGCAAGCAATCCCGACAATTGGGTTAAGATATACCAGACTCAGACAGATTTGTTTCAAAAACAAGTTTTCTTATCAGTTACAAATTATACTTTACATTATTAAAAATGAATCATTTAAAATATCTAAAATACTTTTCACTATTTATGATCAGTGCTGTCACCTACAGCCAAGACTGAGAGGGCCCTGGCAGACCTCCTCATCTGGATCAGTGCTGCACAGCCTTATCTTTGCCCCCCTTACATATTCACTACAATACTCCTTTGTTACATGCTCACATGCTATTTTTTCTGCATGACCCTGGCCTCATTCAATATAAACTATACAACTTCAAGAAGAAGGCAGAGATCCCACAAGTACCAGCCTCATTCGACATACAACAAATGAAGTGAATGATGCAGGAGATCCTAGATCAATTCACTTTACAATTCTACCTCATTCTTTGTCCAGCACGTGCACTGAATGAGGCAGAAGTTCTGCAGAGAAAAAGAAAAGAGAATGTTCTCACATAACAAAAGACTATATTGCAATGCCTACCCACACGGGGGCAGAGATCATGTTGAACAACTTTGCCATTTCCTGACTTTTGAGGACTCCAATTTGCAATTTGAGCATTCTTTAAATGTTGTTTATTAATGGAATTTCCTATGGGATTTTAAAAAAAAGAAAGATGAAGAAACTGTACTGTGCAGTATGTGCAATTACTAAGTCCTTGCTGCTTTCCATGTTCAGCTTTCTATACAATATGGAAGAAGACAGGACTTCTTCAGAGATCTGCCCTCTTCCATGAAGCCTTCATTTATTGTATGGAAAGAGGCAGGACTCTTGAGTCCCTACAAATTTTCCTAAGCTATACATACATGAATAGAAATAAGACAGTTGTAAGAATGTTTTAGAAATCATACTGCAAAATTCAGTAAATGTGTGCAAAGTATTTTTAAAAACCATTATAACTTTCACAAATTATAACCAGTTCTTACCAGACCACCAGAAAGCATATCTGTGACCAACAGACTATGTCCCTGCCATACTCAAAGTATTGAGGTGAAATGGCTATGCAAATTTTTATTATAATGTAAATGTAGTGAGTTTTTTTGGTTTGTTTTTTGTTGACCGCCCCACACTTTTAAGCAGGAGGATGGGGGGGTTGGCTGGCCTGGCCAAGTGAAGGGAACAGTGCTTTATGGCTGGGGTGGGGAGGAGGAGAAGAGGTGAAAACTGCTGCAAAAGGGGCAGAGTGGTTGCTGAGTCATCCCCGAGGAATGCAGGGTTTGAAAAGGGGCAGGGCGGTGCCTGGAGCCTTCCTTTTTACACGGACCAAGGCTGCCCACCCTCCCTCTCCTTTTAGGTGGTAAAATATCAGCTTTGGTCAACACCTGCTGTGGGCATTACACTAGCCGCTCCTTGTTTGAGGGAGCTGGGAAGGAATTTTTCCCTTACCACCATATTGGCTTGGGTGCAGTTGGGGTTTTTTCACCTTCCCCAGAGCGGGTTCAGGTGGGCTTTGTTCATGCATGACATGATGGGCAGTAGGCCATATGTCACAACTCATTTATTAAAGTGTAGGGCGGATGTCCAGTGCAAGTACTCCATAGGAAAGGTATACAGTGACCGGATAAATGGCTTGGAAAAGGACTTAAAAAGAGGTGTTCATTAAAGGAACAAACGGGGGGCAGTTGGGACTCCTATGATTGGTACACCAGGGAGCCAACCCCCCATTCTCATAGCCCACCTTAACACTCCTATGAGGCAGGGGTGGATAGTAAGGTCCCGGCAATGGATTTGTTGGAGGGACCGGGAGGGAAAAAGAGGGGGAGCTGGTGGAAGCCCCTCACTCTGGGTATTGTAAGGTCACAGCAATGGATTTTCTGGAGGAACCTGGATAGAAAAAGAGGGGGAGCTGGTAAAAAACCCCAGGTAATTATGGAGTAAACATGGAGTTACCTGCACAGTACATTGTTATCTGCCGGGTAGTCCCAGATATCTAATAATAAAGTTGCGACCTCATTAAACCCATGTCAAATGTCTCCTGTCCTTCTTTTGACATAGCCAGACAGACAATCTCTTCATTCTGAAAACAAGCTAAACTGATTTTGCTCAGATTTTCCAAAAAAATTATATCCTGAGAACAAGGCTGCCTAATTTCAGTCTGAAAGCTAAAAAATGTGTAAAAGTTATAAGCAGCTAAAAATGACCCTCTAAGAATGAAAACACTTGTGCAACATTAACTATAGACATTGCTACACACCCAACCAACAAACACCATGAAAGAGGTTAAGACTAAGATCTGCTTTTCAGATGCTAAAGATGAGTTAGATAGTACTGTATTAGAAACTATACTGTGTACAAGGGTGTATAAGATTTTACAGATTATTAGATATGCATTATTTGAAAAACTATAAGTAAAACTATGAAGAGGGAACACATTGCATGGATGGATATATGCACAATGGCAGAATTAAGGTTAAGCATCCAGCCTTAACTTCTGAAAGTTTCTGACTTTGCAATTCTTGATTTCCAACCTTGAAGTCATATCAGTGTTTGTTTTGTTACCTATGACATTAGTTAGGTGAAAAGTCTCCACTTCAGTCTATGGAATAATTAAAAAAAACTAGGTTCTATCAAGAACATAAAGATATTAGCTGCCCAATCATCCACTCAGACCATTCATCAGCAGGACTGTTCTGCTGTTCCGCTCTCTATTAGGCTAAACAGAGGATCTTGATCTTTTTGATAAGATAAACAGATTGAGCGCTAAGTCTCTCACTGTGAGGCATTTCTCCAGCCCTCAAGTCATTTTTTATTACTCTTTGCTGCATCCTCTCATTTTCCTCGTTCTTTTTAAAATGTGGACACCAGACCTGTACACATTGTTCCAGCACTGGTCTCACCAACGTCATATACAGAGGTAGAATCATATCTCATCCATATCAGCAGAAGCAGTTTCTACCCTGCTCCATACACAATGATGCCCTGCAAACAGGCCAAACTTATTTCTTTCCTGGGGTTTGGCTTTACTGGCAACTCAAATCATACTAAAATATAAATCTCAGCCTAAGCATTCTCCTGAAGCTAACTGTTCTTGTTGTCTCCCTGCAGGACTTTCTCTATCTCAGCTCTAGCTCCTGTGCCCCAGAGTGATACTCCAACCCTGCTAAGCTTTTGGTTGGAATCGATAAGATCCACTTGCTACCGTGACTCAACCAAAATACAGCTGTATTTGTAAGCAGGGTTCTAGAATCTGCCACACCATTATGGACTAGTGAAGAACAGTGTAGACTCCATTCATCACCCTGACCTGTAGCCATACAACAGAGCTGTAGACAGCCCTGTAGACAGCTCTGTTGTATGGCTACAGGGATAGGCACTGACAGGTTTCAAAACCCCACATGTTTTATCGAAAGAAGACTCCCTTTCCATATGTCCTGCTTATAACGGCTGCTCCACAACTTGCAATCCACCCAGCGGTTTCTATAACTGACTGATCTTTCAGATAAATAAGCTTGCCTCCTGTGGAGTCACGATCTGTGATCTTCAGGGGCTGGCACAGCTCAGAAAGAAGGGCACATTTTCATCTAGACAGAGACCTAAATTAACAAAAATTGTCTAATGTGAAACTCTGAACATTTCCAAGCACCACTGCAACAATTAAACACCCTCTTCCCTTATCATCACAGAAAAGCAAAATTATGTTTGCATTTTTTCCTTATAGTTGCCAGGCAACTGAAAGATCTTTTAAACCTGTAAATGTAGAAAATGTTTTAGTCTGAGTCATTTTAATATTCAGTATGTTGAAGGGCTGATTCATCTACACTTTTACTTGAGATGGGTGTAATTAAGGATCACGCTGAAGTATAAAATCTTGAAGTTGTCATTAGGCTGAAATTGTAGTAGATGAGGCAACAGAAGCAAAACCACAGGTTGAGTACTATGTGGAAGGGGAATGACACACTGCTTCAAGCTTCATCGCCATGCAGTACAGATACATATCACAATGCCACTTCACAAAACTGAAGAGCAGGAATAATTGTAGCTATCGGATATTTATCAGAAGGCATACTTGTATTGACAAGACATCAGGGTAGGGAGGTTAAGATGAAATTGATAAGGCACATATGACTGATGTTACTGTCACAAAAGATTTTATTTGCAATGATGCCAGTAACTAATTAAATGTTCATGAACATCACTGAATGTCTGTCTGTCTGTCTGTCTCTCTCTCTATATATATATACACATATACACACACACACACACACACATACCCACACAACCTGTGTGGTGATAGCCAGGTGATAAATTGCATTATTATATACCTATGACCACTTCGCCGGCCCTATGGCAACTAATCCAGCTCCACCAGAACTTGTAGCTGTTCTGAGTTTTGGAACGTTAGAACAAACAGCCACCATTTGGGGAGGTAAAACACAAACAAACGTGCCTAAAACATCCCCATTTTCCTCAAAGGTAACTGATCTCCAATTGATTAATTAATGTTTGTACAATACTTTGAACATGTAGGATGGGATTTTCAAAAATACTCAGTGTTGGCTAACTCTGCTCCCATTTAAGTTCATGGGAGTTTTACCTTTGACTTCTATGTGAGCAGAGTTAGGCCAATTAATATAATAATCACTGATTAATATTATTCTTCCTGTCATTTTTAAAAACTTTCCACAAGATGCTGGAACCCCAAACCTGCTTGGCATATTTACTGTGACATTAGTTAGAAGGTCTCAGGGCTGCTGATTAACTTTTTTACAGCAGTACTTTTATTAAACTTTTCTATTAACTTTCCATCCCCCCATTTACACACCATTAAAAAGTTGATTCTTACCATGTTTGAAAAACAAGGTGAACAAAAACTGTTTCAAAACATTCCACCTGGGGGGAAAAGCTGATTATTTAAGACGACCTCAGAATGTGGCCTCATTAACTTACAAGATGCATAAGCAATAACAACAATTAAACAAGCTGAACGGAGAGCTGTGCTGTGGGCCTCAAGAGAACAAAAAGGATGTCCATCAAGTGGGGAAAAAAGGAAAACAACAATGATGCTCCTTAAAATGGTCCCCAAAATAGATTTTTAAAAGAACAAATCTAAGAAATACAAACAGTCACATTAAAAATAGGTATATGGGCTGAAATCCTGGTCCCACGGAAATCAATGGGAGGTTTGCCACTGGTTTCAATGGAGCCTCATTGAATGGTTGAGTTGCTTGGGCCTTCAGTGCCCTTGGTGTGTTTGTTTTATCCTGCCTCATGCTATCTGGATATAAATCTTTTTGAGCTTTTGTCCCTTACACTCTGTTTCAATAACTTGTGAGACCCTGCACAAAAGACACAACATATTTGTGCAAGCAGTGCAGGATCGCTCTCTTAAAGGGCGCTGCATATAAACATGCACTAGCTGAGCTATCCTTGGGCCCTTCTAAAGAGGACAGTTTCCTAGAATGCACAGGGTTCACTAGAATGCACAGGGTTCACATTATTTGTGATGCAAAAGGCTGCATCACAAATAATGTGGCAGCAAAGCACAGAGATGCACAGCTGCAGCAGGAACCCCTGAAACACCTGCCTCAGATAAGTACAATGCTTCCAGGAATACAGGGTGAGCACAGTTAAAGTACAACGCTTGTACTAGGCACAGAGTATGCTCCTCCTATGCAAGGTCATTTCAATTTCAATGGGGTAAGATCATGGCACCATGCCTACCTCTGGGAAAGCTATCGTTAACGTAGGGGGCACAAGGATTGTCATCTCCTTGGTCATCTCTTAGCCAAGCTAAATAAATTTAGTTCGTTTAATCTTTTCTCACAAGCTAATCTCTTCCAGCCACCTAACATATTTATTTCTCTTCTCTAAATTTGTTAATATTTTCTGGTAATAGGGTGCCCAAAACTGAACTAAGTATTCCCAGTTCAGTGACTCTCACTGGAGCCATAATGAATATTTGTTCCATGTTGTGATGACTTTGCATACACAGCCCAAAATCTCCCTGGGCCTATTTTGCTGTCATATCACATTGCAAATTCATGTCTAAATCCTTTTGTCCACTATCAGTCTTAGATCTCTTCAGCATTGCTATTTTCCAGTTGAAGAACATAAGAATGGCCATGCTGGGTCAGACCAATGGTCTATCTAGCCCAGTATCCTGTCTTCTGACTGTGGCCAATGCCAGATGCTTCAGAGGGAATGAATAGAACAGGGGCAATTATCAAGTGATCCATCCCCTCTAATCCCAGTGCCAGTACAGGTTTTGGGACACCCGGAGCATGGGGTTGCATCCCTGACCATCTTAGCTAATAGCCATTGATGGACCTATCCTCCCTGAACTTATCTGACTTTTTTTTTTAACCCAGTTATACTTTGACCTTCACAGCATTCCATGGCAATTAATTCCACAGGCTGACTGTGTGCTATGTGAAGAAGTATTTCCTTATATTTGTTTTAAACCTGCTGTCTATTAATTTCATTGGATGACCTCTAGGTCTTCTGTTATGTGAAGGGGTAAATAACACTTTATTCACTTTCTCCACACCATTCATGGTTGTATAGACCTTTAGTGTATCCCCTCTTAGTCATCTCTTTTCTAAACTGAATAGTCCGTCTTTTTAATCTCTCCTCGTATTGAAGCTGTTCCATGCTCCTCCCATTGAATATGTGTGTTGCAGATTATTTTTCTCCAGAGCTATGAGGCAAAAACCTCTCAAGGATTAGGCTCTTAGCTTGTATTTTTCCAAGCTGATTTTCATTTTATTTTCTGCCCATATTCCTAAAGGCTCTAGGTCCCTTTGTATTATTTCACTGCTCTTACTGATGTTCTGTAGAATTAGTGTTAAATATAGAACTGTACCAGCAATATATTACTTGCTCCAATGATTCTTCTCCCCAATTATTCAGAAATACTATGCTAAACTCATTGTGGTGAGAAGATACCATTCATTTTCAGCCAGCATTTTTTACCTTATGATGCCCTGTAAGCCAGAGAGCAATTAAAGCACTTATGAAGAAATGTGCTGTTTTAAAAGACTTGAAGTTATGTTACAGCTTATGTGTTTTTGTTAAGTAATTGGGATGTCACCTTTTACAACTGCCAACATGCTGCATAACAGGATAAAATAAATAAATAATCAAATGCCACAAAACCAATGTGGCAACAGAGCAAATTTGACAACACCACACTCTTCCAACGAAGCTGGAAAAGAAAAATATTTTAAAACTAGGTGAATAGTAAACAAAGTAAATGAATATTTTTTTATACAGGAAAATAATTCCGCCAGATCGGACAATGATTACAAAGTATTCAGTATTTTGTTGTGGCAAATGATAAAGCTAGAGGCACCATATTCAAATCAGAATTTAAGAATAAATTGGGAGGAGCTTAACCATAAATAATGTAGACATGAAGGCACCCTCTGTGAAGAGTCTTAAACAGCAAAGGAAGAATTTTAAATCCAATACTCAACATTAAGGGTAGCCATTATGATTGCATGAACAGTAAAGAAGCAATGTGACTTAAGAACAACAACAATAAAATCAAGTGAGCTGCACAGTTCTGAAGGGACTGCAGATGAAAAAAAGGAGAAACAAGGAGACCTGCAAAAAGCAGTTACAATAGCCATGTGAAAAAATCACTATGATGTCAATTCAGGGTAGCTGGCCCTCTGAGGGGGTCAGGCATCCAGCCTGCCTGTGACAGGCTCCTCTAAGGAGAACAAGCCAATCCAGATCCACCTGTGTGTAGTTAATCGCATAGATGGCTGGGTGACCGTTAATTAGCTCAGGAACACATGGACTTAACCAAGTGTTATGAAGGCTCAATCAGGAGATTTCAGAAGACACGATGGCCCAGATCCACAAAGCTACTTAGGCACCTAAACCCCAGACTTAGGGGCCTAAATCTGCACCTAAGTCCAAGTTTTGGCCCTACTGCGAGCCACAAAACTCCCACCAAATTAAGGAGGAATCTAAACTCACTCAGTGCCTACATTTACAGGATAGAATTTCTTCAGCACCTAAATTTCTGCCTCTGGGCATGCGCACTGCTGCCTCCCGCTAGGCATCTGGATGCCTACCTCCCACGTAAGCCCCAGAGTGATTCACAAATCGGGGGAAGGTGGCTGTCTAAGTCACAAGAGGAGCCTGATCTAGTAGGCATGCTCAGAGACTGCCTACCATATTGAGTCCCATTCAATATCCCCCCCGCCACCACCGCTGTTGAAAGTGGGATGAGATGATGCCTCCGACCTAATAACTTTTAGTCCAGTGACTAGAGAACTTGCCTGGGTTGTGGGAGATGCAGGTTCAATTCCCTCCTCTCTGCTAGCATGTGCTAACCACTGAGCTATGGGACAGTCTGATATGGGGCTCCCTCAGTCTCTCCTGTTGAAGCTGTTTTACTGTGAATAAATAATGAAAGAGTGATTGGATATGGGGCACTGGATCCTGTGTCTCCCACCTCCCAGCTGGATGCCCGAACCACTTGATACAAAGTCATTCTCATTCTCTCTGACCCAATGAGTACCTAAGTATTTATCCACAGTGGAACAGTGAGATGGGGGAGATGAACCTGGATCTCCCACATCCCAGGTGAGGGCTCTAACCACTGGGCTAAAAGTAATAAAATGGGCACCACCACCTCCTCCAGCCATTTTGTGTGGAGCAAGGCAGGCGCCTAACTACCTCCCACAAGAAATGCCTTAAATGCCTAAGCTGCCTCACTCCAGGCAACGGGTTTCCATTTGTGGATTGCAGAGCAGAGATTGGCATCTCCCTACAGGCCAGATTTAGGTATCTATCTCTGAGAGAGCGGCAGGGCTTAGCACATACTCCTGTCACCAGCACCTCCCATTGGCTAGTTTGGGCAGCTCCCTCCCTGCCTAATGTGCAGGCTTTAGTGGATGGCATTCTAAGATGCCAATCTCTCCCCCTTCATTCTGTAGGAGCCTAGGCAACTAACCCAGGCTTTCTGAACTGAAAGGTGTTCCTGTGATTTTCTAAGCGCCTAAACGGCACCTAAGCCCCTTTGTAGATCTGGGCAGAAGCTCCTGAAAAGAGGGACTTCTCAGGGGAACTAGTTAAGGAGCTCACCAGGAAAGGGAACCTAGGAAGGGTGTGTGACGTTGCACTCTATATGATTTTATGAAAATATGCTAATGAGTGTGAATATAATGTAACTGGAAGATGCTTCCTACAAAAGGTCTCTTGTAAGGTATCATTACAAAGCCTATAATCTACTGAGTGTGGTCATCCTATTTGTATAAATGTATCACTCTTGTATCTGAAACTAGAAATATGAAATATAACTCTTAGGGCCTATTGTAATTATGCAAAGTGTGGGCCATTAATGGTAGTTTGGAATCTTGATGGCTCCCATTAACCAGGACAATTGACTGTAGATGGCTCTGTTTAAGTCTTCATGTATACCAGTGTGCTGGCAAGTGGGTAATGAAGTCTTACAGTGACATGTGATCATGTCAGCTGAACTGGAATCCATCTGGACTGTATCAGGGGAAAGGATTGTGCCCAGACTAGGAAGGCGTCCAGTCTGTGATAGAAGCTTACGGAAACATCTCTGAGGGTGAGATTTTATCTGTAATCACTTTCTTACTGTATTAGGCTTAGACTTGAGTGTTTTATTTTATTTTGCCTGGTAATTCACTTTGTTCTGTCTGTTATTACTTGGAACCACTTAAATCCTACTTTTTGTATTTAATAAAATCATTTTTTACTTATTAATTAACCCAGAGTATGCATTAATACCGGGGGGAGGGGGGAAACAGCTGTGCATATCTCTCTATCAGTATCAGACGGGTAGCCGTGTTAGTCTGGATCTGTAAAAGTGGCAAAGAGTCCTGTGGCACCTTATAGACTAACAGACATATTGGAGCATGAGCTTTCGTGGGTGAATACCCACTTCGTCGGATGCATGTAGTGGAAAAGTACACAAATCTTAGTCACATTTGGTTTTCCTCCTGCCTTAAGCAATAGATAAAGCAGGCTAAGCAATTCGAGTTCCAAATAGAACCACGTCTAGATAAAATATCTTAAACTGATTCGGAAATAGAGGTTCGACTCCCACAAGCACTTACACATATGACTCATGGTACTAGTCATGCACAGAAAGTTACCCACAAGATTGGGGCCTAAACGAACAGCCTCTTCTGATACTGACAAAAAAGAATCATTAGAAAGGTGAACAGCAAAGCAAAAACAAAGTGTTTGTGCTCTTCATTGCTTCTTTATGATGAACACGGAAGGGCTTGAAGAAGATGTTACTCAAATAAAAAATAAGGAGGAAGGTAGGAGGGAGAGTTTCTGCTTGTTTCTGACATTCAGAATAACTGGTCTAAAGTTAAACGGGCACGTCTTCACTACCCGCCGGATCGGCGGGTAGCGATCGGTCTATCGGGGATCGATTTATCGCATCTAGTGTAGACGCGATAAAATCGATCCCCAATCGCTCTGCCGTCGACTCCGGAACTCCACCGCAGCGAGAGGCGGAAGCGGAGTCGGCGGGGGAGCGGCAGCGGTCAACTCGCCGCCGTCCTCACAGCCAGGTAAGTTGACCTAAAATACGCAAGTTGCGTATCTTAGGTCGACCCCCCCCCCCCCCCTAGTGTAGACCTAGCCTCAAGTTTGTTGCTGACTTGCTGGAGAATTTTTGGGATTACGACAGCAGAATAGAATAAAACTTTAGCTGATCCTCCTACTTCAGCAGTTTCTAGTTGAAGGGGAAGAGGATGTTGAGTGAGGCTGTTTAAACTGCCTTTTTTTTTTGGTTCATTTTTGTTCAGATCTGTACACAAACTCCCAACAAACAGTTGGTCTTACATTTCATGTTGTGAACTAACTTTCCAGAACTCCGGAGAGTTCTCCAGCAAAAAAAGAGGGAAGTCAAAATTTGATATTCCTGATATTTCTAAAGAGAAGACAAAAACAAAAAGCATTTTTTAAAAGAAACTTGAGACAGTCATTGCACATTGGGAAGGAGTAAAGAAATTGGAAAGAGCACAGGCAAAAACTTTCTTTTGCATTTCACGTTTGAATATCAAATCCAGGAATTCACATCACGAAGCAGAAATGAAACATCAGCTAAACAATTATGCCAATGAAGTAGTCACTCACTATTGACAGCTCTAAGATTTTGTAAAGAACTTACAATATTACAAATTTGGAGCTAAGGGACAATTCAACTTTATTACAAAGTTTAGGAACATCTTGCTAGCTATAAAGATAGTTAAGTACTGAAATAGGTTTCCAAGGGAACTTGTGGAATCACTGTCATTGGAGGTTTTTAACACAGGTTAAACAAACACCTGTCATGGATGGTCTAGGTCAGTGTTTCTCAAATGCGGCCACCAGGGCCTTTCCTTGCAGCCACAGCCCCATCTGGGCTGTGATGGGTGTGGGGCGGGGGAGATGCAAAGCAATGGCAAAGCAGTTGGGCCCTGCCCCCCTCCAGAGAGAAAAACTCTGGAGGTGCAGGCAACTGGTGAATTCCCCACTTTCCCCGGGGTAGGGGAGACAGGCTTCGGCCATGGGGCTTCAGGCTCCATACACGTGGTGGCAGGCTCTGGTTCCAGGCTCCAGCCCCAGGCTCACCACCCCTGCCATCGTCCCTGGGCCCTGCTGCCTCCCTGCCCACCTCCCTATTCAGGACTTAAATTTGTCCCAGGGCTTGCCGGGGCTGAGTAAGTCTGCTGTGAAAAGTGATATTAACAAACATACAAATATCACTTTTCACAGAAGACTTACCAGCTAGCAAGTCTTAGAAGAAGAAAAAAGCACAACCAAAAAAGCAAAAGAAACAACAAAAAGACAAGAACATGCAAAGCGCCCTATTGGTGTTTCTATTCTGTTTAGGTCCAATAAAGAATAGAGACAACTGTAAATTATTTTTATTATTGAGTCTGAAAAAACCCCTACATAAATAAATTACAATGATTTGGACATGTATGTGTGCATATTTATTTGTTTTTCCTAAAGTTAATTAAGTACTTTAGGAAAAATAGTCAGCGCGGCCACCAGCAAGAGTATACTTAGACCTGCCTCAACACAGGGAACTGATTAGATGACCTCTCGAGGTCCCTTCCAGCCCTACATTTCTGTGATTCTCTAACGGGGGAAGATTTTCAAAGGCATAAAGGGGATTGAGGGGCCCAGTTCCCATTGCTTTTCAGTGGGAACTAGGTACCTCACTTTGTCCCTTTGCCTTTAAAAATCTCCCCCTTGGTTATAAAAGGGTAATAATGTGGTTTTAATATGGGAGCACTAGCACCCCTCAATATAGTTCTCAATACACAGTCTCACGAATGCTGCTGCTATCTGATTCAGCAAATATCAGATACCCGCATTCTTTTTGTGACCGTCTTGTAAAAAATAAATAAATAATAATAATAATAATGTTAAATAGTCAAAGCTAGAAGGGTGGGGGCTTATTGTATAGTATAGTTGGCCAGGATGTGAAGCAATCTCATTAACTGCACCAAGACCAGCAGAATTCCCGAGACAAGAGCTAAGGATGTTAGAATCCATCACCCCAAAACACTTCTATACATTTTAATTATCTCATCAGGCCTGTACCTACAAAAACTGATCTCATGGAATACCTGATGGTGTCACAATTGTAATCTCTTTCAACCGTATGACAGGGTGGCTATTTAAGCCTTCCACTAGGCTTTCCACTTGGATGCCATCATATTCCAGGTGCACCCACACCAAGAGATGTACTCCTGGGAGATACATCCTTGACCCCATGCTCTCCCTACACTGTGTAGTGCACAGAGGAACAAAACAATGGGAAGAGCTACGGTAGGATCACTCAGAGGGAAGAGGCAGTTATTCAAGTTATTTACCTCCCCTGTTTAGTTGCTTCTGTGTCCTCCACAACTATCTCCAGGTCACACGGTAAAAGAATGTAGCCAGAGAATGGGAAGAGCCAGGGAATAATCACTACATGGGACATATTTCCCCTCCTCCTTGAACTAAGTTCCACGTCAAAAAGAGAGATTAATTAATTCTGTTTGTAAAAACTAATTATTGCCCTGTCCCTTGCCCAGCTGCTTCATATTGCACGGTTCAGGAAGGAGAATGTGGCAACGCCGCAAAATTATTTGAATTAATTTGTTCCTCTGCAAATTTATTTGCTGGAAAGGAACATATGGCCCACACTACTGGTTAGCTAGCGCAGTCTCATGCTTCCCAAACAGACCACTTTGTGGAAAAGTACTCGAATCCCAGCAAGGTACAAAAAATATAGTGTCTCCATCAGTTAGATATGATGGTGAATATTTATCGGATGCTGCCAGACCTATTTGTGAGAGTTTGAGGGAGACAGACCATATAGCAATACATGTTTGAATTAGTTATTTTCCTTTTCTTTCTTAAAAAATGTTATGCACGAACAGAGTCTTACATATAACAACCATTGACATGTACCAACATTGCCAGAGCATGCTCATTTAAAACTTGAAGGAAGTATGCTCACACTTTGGCTTTGAAAGTACATTGGTAAATATTTTATTTAGTTTCAGAATGGTAGCCATGTTAGTCTGTATCAGCAAAAACAACGAGGAGTCCTTGTGGTACCTTAGAGACTAACAAATTTATTTTGGCATAAGCTTTCGTGGGCTAGAACCCACTTCATCAGATGCATGTAGTGGAAAATACAGGAGCAGCTATAAATACATGAAAAAATGTGAGTTGCCATACCAAGTGTGAGGTCAGTCTAACGAGACAATTCAATTGACAGCAGGATACCAAGGGTCCCCTTACGCCCCTACTCTACTTGCGCTACATTGATGACATCTTCATCATCTAGACCCATGGGAAAGAGGCCCTTGAGGAATTCCACCAAGATTTCAACAATTTCCACCCCACCATCAACCTCAGCCTGGACCAGTCCACACAAGAGGTCCACCTCCTAGACACTACAGGGCTAATAAGCAATGATCACATAAACACCACCCTATAACGGAAACCTACTGAACGCTATACTTACCCACATGCCTCTAGCTTTCATCCAGACCACATTACACAATCCATTGTCTACAGCCAAGCTCTAAGATACAATCACATTTGCTCCAATCCCTCAGACAGAGAACACCTACAGGATCTCTATCAAGCATTCTTAAAACTACAATACCTACCTGCTGAAGTGAAGAAATAGATTGACAGAGCCAGAAGGGCACCCAGAAGTTACCTGCTACAAGACAGGCCCAACAAAGAAAGTAACAGAACGCCACTAGTCGTCACCTACAGCCCCCAACTAAAACGTCTCCAGCGCATCATCAAGGATCTACAACCTATCCTGAAGGATGATCCCTCACTCTCACAGACCTTGGGGAACAGGCCAGTCCTCATTTACAGACAGCCCCTCAACTTGAAGCAAATACTCACCAACAACTACACACCACACAACAAAAACACCAACCCAGGAACCAAACCCTGCAACAAACCCCGGTGCAAACTCTGTCCACATATCTATTCAAAGGACACCACCATAGGACCTAACCACAACAATCACACCATCAGGGGCTCGTTCACCTGCACATCTACCAATGTGATAGATGTCATCATGTGCCAGCAATGCCCCTCTGCCATGTACATTGGCCAAACCAGACAGTCTCTATGCAAAAGAATAAATGGACACAAATCTGACATCAGGAATCATAACATTCGAAAACCAGTAGAAGAACACTTCAATCTCCCTGATCACTCAATAACTGACCTAAAAGTGGCAATTCTTCAACAAAAAAAGTCAAAAACAGACTCCAACATAAAACTGCAGAACTGGAATTAATATGCAAACTGGACACCATCAGATTAGGCCTGAATAAAGACTGGGAGTGGTTGGGTCATTACAAAACCTAAAACTAATTTCTCCAATACTAATTTCCCCCTACTGTTACTCGCACCTTCTTGTCAACTGTCTGAAATGGGCCACTCTTATGACCACTTCAAAAGTTATTTTTCCTCCTTTGGTATCCTGCTGTCAATTGAATTGTCTCGTTAGACTGACCTCACACTTGGTATGGCAACTCACATCTTTTCATGTACTTATAGCTGCTCCTGTATTTTCCACTCCATGCATCTGATGAAGTGGGTTCTAGCCCATGAATGCTATGCCCAAATAAATTTGTTAGTCTCTAAGGTGCCACAAGGACTCCTCATTGATTTTATTTAGTAACTACGGATTCACAAATTTCTTTGGATATAATTAGGACTAGCCTGAACCTTCCCTTGAAATAATCCTTTTGGGGAGTTTTGAAAAGTTTGGTTAAATTTTTCTTTTTTCTTGCCCATATCAGGACTGGAGACAAAAGTACCAGAAAAGAACTCAAGGTATTTCTAACCCAAAAGGAAAAGAGAGTTACGCAAATCTCATGAGAAGGCCTGTTTGAAGAGATTTCAGGACCCTTTTTGCAGAAACAAAAGATTCACATAATCTTCTAAACCTAGGGTGACCAGATAGCAACTGTGGAAAAACAGGACAGGGGATGGGGGGATAATAGGCACCTATATAAGAAAAAGCCCCCAAAATGGGACTGTCCCTTTAAAAATGGAACATCTGGTCACCCTATCTAAACCCCAAATCTTTGGAGATTTGCCCATCTCTAGTGATTAAGACCTCCTTTTAAAAATGTGCATGAACTTTTGCACACACCTAGCTTGCATGTGAAATTCAAGGATATGCAAAAGGAGTAAGGATTTAGGCCTAACTTATTGCGTACCATTCGAAAAAGTAATGCATATCTTCATTTTGTCATCATCCACTAGGGGGAAGTGGAGGGTAACAGTTTGCCAGGGAAATTATAGTAAGCCATCGAGGTTCCATAATTAAGAGGTGGTAGAGTGGGGGTAGTGAGCGTTGGGGTGCCCTTCCCAGTTTCTGCTCTGTGTTAAAAGCCCCCTGATGTAAGCTTCCCACTGGTATCGAGCATTTTTCTTTCTGTTTAACCTCAATAGTGTATTGACTCTCTTCATGCGGGAGAACCCTGACTTGCAATCACAGTGCATTTTCTCAGGGAAAACAACATATCCATTACAACATCTCCATTACTACTATCACAAATACTCCACTACTACCTAGCAATAAATAGATAAAAACAGAATAGCTTTCCATTACAAATAATGATGTAACAAGCTTTTACTTGGCACACCATAACATCCCATCTAATATTTATTGAATATTATAAACAGGAAAGTTTCGCCTGGAGTGCCTATTTTCCTTTTTTTTAAAAAAATAAACCTTTAGTAGTTAAAAAAAAAAGTTTATGCAACCATTATAGATGCCTCTTTTCTAGCAAAGTCAGCACAATACATAATTCTTTATATGATACTTTAAGCTAGTGTTCACGGACTGTTAAACCCCACAGGTAACCTCCCTCCCCATATTCTAATGCCATTAAAAGTACAGCTTAGATCCAGAAAATCAGAGGATTCAGAGGTAGGGCTGAAACTAGATCCTTAGCTTACTCCACTGTGGCAGCATAGCAGTATTGCACAGTATAAATATTGTTGGGAGACCCCCTGGAATTGTCATACATGACAGGGAGAGTTAAGGACACAAGAGTTGTTACAGCTCATCAGGTTAGTGACCTTGCCCGACATAGGCAGGCCTGAGCACATTCAATAAACAGAGTTTTCCAAGCGTGCACGACTACTGAAACATAGGAAAGAATTACAGTTTTTATCCTTGGCTTGAATTGCTTGTGCTTGATCACATAGAGAATGGATTATAAGACAAGTTATCAGGTAAATTGATAGAGCTAGTCCTGCTTTTGGCTTAATAATTGAAAAGCTCTCTGATCAATACAATTTTCTATCCAAAGAATAATATTTTAGGCTATCAAGAGCTCATTTTACTAGCAGTTTGTCCTTTTCCTTGGCTGAACAGAAAGCTTCCTGTTGAAATATATTCCTGCTTAGGTACAGGCTTGGTTTAGGGACTTTTAAAAAAAGAGATTTAGAATATTGAGTTGATTGATACACAGTCATTTTGGTTTATTATGTAAATTTATATTTAAGCAATTTTAAAAGCACTTTTACTGTACCATATAAATCACTTTTTATATGCATTTTAAAGAAGATCTTTGTACTAATTAACACAATTCCTTCTGAATTGTTATTTGATCTATAACATAATACCTCAGAAATGTATTCATGATATGGAGTCATTGCAGTTTCATTATTATGTATTGATTATTATTTAATATTTATATTACGGTGACACCTAGACGCCAACTAAGTTGGTGCCTTGTGCTAGGCGCTGTACAAACATACACCATATTACATTCCCTGCCCCACAGAATGTACAACCTAAACAACATAACAGGTACATAAGACAAACAAAAGAGCTGGAGTGGGAGTTGGAGGAGACAAGGTAACAAAACAACAAGATGTACCCAATTCTTAGCCAAGTTGGGAGCAGTAATCAAAACTCATCTGTGTTATCAGATTGCAGTATCCTGTATGCAGTATGGAAGGGGTGAGTTATGAGAGCTTGAAGGAAAATACAGTAGTCCCTTTATGGATTTTCACTAGAAGCTTTTCCCATAAGTGTTAGGGCTGGCCTGGGAGAAAGAATATAAGTACAATATGTAAAGAGTTACTGTTTGTATTGTACTGTTGCCAAAAGAATTTAAGCAACACATTTCCGTTTTAGAAAAAATCCTCAAAAAAAGATCAGCAGTGCACAAACAAACATACTTAGAAGCAATAAACTGCTAAATTGCTTTATACTATCTAAATTAAAGTGCAAACCAGATTTTTTTTCTTAAATGCCATTTTCAAAAGTACTTGCCCTTAGGTCATGCCTTGGTACAGCCTGAAGTGAACATTTTTAGGCCATTTATAAAACCCCTAATAATGTAAAAACGCCACACAGCCCAGTGAGTGTTGAAATAATTAAACCCTTCTTTGTCCTTTCAGTCATACAGCTTCTCAACTCTCTCTGCTATGGGAAATATTTTGAGCTAAAGGTTTTTATTTAGACCACTCCATTTAATCTACTTAAAACAATCCTTTACATTACAATATATCCTGACTTAAGGTGTTTTTGATAACATTGTTTCCAACATAAAGCTAGACTTTAATGGCACTAAATCCTAGCACATTAAAATCAGTAAAAATGAAGGGCTGGGTTTTTTTTCAATTTATTTTAATTTTGTCCATGACATAGAATTGGTACATATTTTTGAGGCATTTCTTTGCAACAGTACAGACAAGTACAAAATAGTTGTTGTTTACATTGTGTATATTTATGTGGTCAAATCTGCAAACAACCAGGCACAGTAGGCTTTAAAGAGTTAATATATTTGACAGTAATATAATCAAGTCTTTCTCCTCCATCCTTTTTGTTTTTAACAAATAAAATAGCCCCTTTCCCCACATACATCTTTCAATTTATGCTTCATTTAAGAAAACAGAGGTGAAAATCCTGGCCCTATTGAAATCATAGGCAAAACTCTCATTGACTTCAATGGGCCCACGATTTCACCCCGCCACCTATCACCAATACTGTCTCATTGTTTCCTTGTACTCCCCATCTGTCTGTCTCCATCTGTTGTCTCGTCTTATATTTAGATTGTAGGATCCTTGGGGCGAGGACCATCATTTTGTTGTCTATGTATACAGTGCCTAGCACAATGGGGTCCTGGTCCATGACTGGGCTCCTAGGCACTAGAGATGATACAAATAATAGTAATAATAACAATACAGATGCTCCCTGGGTTACGCAAGACCCAACTTACGCAAATTCGCACTTACGGAAAAAGTTCCATAAGCCAGAAATAGGATTTTTGAGTTGCAGAAATCTTTGCGTAACGTACGGGTATACGTTTCCGACTTACGCAAAATTCGAGTTACGGAAGGCTTTCCGGAACTGAATGATTGCGTAAGTCGGGGGTGGGGGGGGGTGGGAGGGGTCTGTAATCATTTAGACCTCTGAGACTGTCCTCAATAATCAAAAGAAGTCAGCATAGATTGAAGTTTTGCACTGATTTTACTTTCACTTAATATGTAATAAAAGGCATCCGCATGTCTAATTTATCATGTTTTTATCTTCCTTGCATTATCTCAATATGATGAGTGAATTCTTCCAAGACTGGGAAATCCATGGCAAGTTCATCATGTTAAAATAGTAGATGGATGTCCTGAGTCAAGATCCACCTTGCTGTACCTTATCAAGCTACTGTTGTGATAGATACTCTTCATAAGGAAGCCTGATAACATTGCCTGGATCAATTGGAATGTTATATTTAGTAATTAGCCTCAAATGTGCTCTAATTTTGGACCAGTAGCTATTGATAATAGAGCATATCTATTGTACATGGATGCAATTTATTTCACAGTGAGACTAACATTAGCATTGACATATTACACTGAATTACACTGTGTATATCTATCTACTGCTCATTACTCAATATTAGATTCTTGCAGGTATTTTGAAATTATCATTCAATGCATACTCTGATTCCTGTATAAGAAATCTTCCACCAAATACTACTGAGCATCCAAGCACGTGATCTTTTCAAGCCTTTAAATATATTATGGATGCTCACATACTTATTAGTACAACAGCTACAGGAAACTTTTCTCCTTCCAATGTGGTTTATTCAGGGAAAGTAACATGAATTTCTTTTTTGCTTCCTTCCCTCCAGAGAGGTTAACCAAGGGGGAAAAGAGGAAAGGTAAAAAGTACAGTACATTGACTTTTCCATCACACCTCCTTATTAGTTTTCCCTTTTTTCTAGAAACTGCAGTTAGGAGTATAAAGGCTGTATGTATTTTGAAATAACTGGCTGTCAAACTATATAGCATTCACTGCTGAGATTACAGAAATGGCTAATTTAAGGCTACTGTAAAATGCCTGGAAAGAAGAGGTCTAAATCTACCACAAAAGGTCATAATTACATATTTACTGGACTCCCCCCCCCCCCCACATTACACTGGGTTCCACCACTGTGTTATTTGGAATAACAGTACATTGTAAAATATAACATGTGCCTTCACATGGGCCAGATTCCCATCACTAAGTGCACCTGGAAGTGCAGGCGCCCATCTGTAATCCTGGAGGCTACTACATTCATAACTAGGCTTGAAAGGATTTAATTTTTATTGGTAAATCAAATGTCAGTAAATGTCAATTTCACTGTACACACACACACACACACACACAGGAAAAAATATTTTCATCGATGATAATCAAAGTTTACACACACACACACACACAAAGAAAAATATTGCCTGTGAACTCATTGGAGCCAATTTCCAGGGATTTAGACTTTTGAATTAGGCTTGTTACAAATGGACCAGCGAATGAACAGTAAAAACAGGTCTGATTTGTTGATAGAGGATATTTACTTTGTATATTTCTATATGTGATGTTGATAATTTGAGTTTTAATGGTTTATAAAGTTTACCTTTTTGAATCTCAATGTCTGCTATCACTAAATAACTGATTGACCTGCCGCCTCACAATTTCATGCTGCTGTGAAAATTTAAATCAATTTTTTAAAAAAAAATGCTTAAAAATAAATATTGATACTAATTGGTCGAAATTATAAAAAATAAAAATACAAATCTAATTCTGCCAAGCCTAGTCATTGTGCATTGTGCTCCAGCCCCTTCCTATAAACTCCCCCTTCAGACTGCCCCGTACATCCACTGGGACAGGATTATGTGCGGGAGGGCACCAGGAGAGGCTTGGGCTTGCTAGCCAAGGATTCTCCTAAATTAGGGGGATCCGCAGGTGATACCTTGAGGTGATTTAAGGTCCCTTTCTTCTGGGGATTTAGGAAGGCTCAAGAATCTGGCACCTGTTTTTTTTGTTTATTCTGTATGTTTCAGATTTACTCTGCAGCAGGGGAGACGTTTCATTCTAGGGAATTTTCGTATCATTCTCTTTAACATTTGCAAGACTTTGGGCACAGTTAATTTCTGCTGTGACTAGGTGACATGGTTTTTGGTTTTGATTTTTTCAGATAAGGTCCTTTTGACTCTAAAATGTTGCTTTATTTTCCCCCATGGACGCTCTCAAAAGCAACAGCTGCACTGTTTTAATTTAAACTTGTTTATGTGACTGTGCAATGAAAAGACCTAGCAGTATTAGTATAGCCCAGACAGCATTCATGGCTTGGAAAAGTGTGTGATTTAGGGGAGAGATGGTAAGGGCAGAGCTTAACTCCATTTCTGTTCATATTAAAGGTACTAAGCCTAACACTGGGGGTTTTAAATGGGATTTGCTTGCAGACCTATTGGGAAGAATGACATTATCACCACATATAGTTAAATAGCATTGCCATTAAAAATATTGTACAAACTAGCTACTGATTAACTTCTCTTCCACCAAAAGATACCCTCATGTACCCAAGATCCTTGTCTTCACTACATTTGTATGAAGGATGAATTTGGCCCATTGTGTCCAATGTTCCCTCTATAGCACCCCGAACATTTTCTTAGACACACCTAATGCTCTCTTCTGTTTTGTCTTTTATTTCTCGTGGACACTTCCAGAGAACTATGTCCCTTGCTAACTTCACCAGACACTGAACTGAGGTTTTTAAGTCCCCATATTTTATCTGTCTGTAATGTACAATTCCTAGATACTTTTTTCTAACTGGCTATCTAAAAGATCATACATGAGTGTGTTATAGCACAATATGGAGGCACACAACCAAAAAGCCCCCTAATATAAAGGGGCTTGGGCTGGTTGCAGGATATTTTCCCTGAGGAAAATATGGGGTGGTGGAATGTGGCGTTCAAAGGGGGCAGGTGACAAAAGCCCACCACTAAGTATAAAAAAAAAAAGGTGATCTTAACTGAAGGCTAGATTTTGGGGCTGGGGGTGGAAACCTTACAGTAGGGTCATAGGAGCAAGAAGAGGGAAAACTGTGGGGGAATCTGCTCAACATCTTAGATGTCTATACACAAATTCAGAGAGTATGGGGAATAAACAGAAAGAACTGGAACTAAGCTAAATCATCACTTAATTGGCATCACTGAGATTTGGTGGATAAATCTCACCACTAGAATATTGGTATAGGGGGTATAGCTTGTTTAGGAAGGAGAGACAGGGTAAAAAGAAAGGAAGTGTGGCTATATACATAAAAATGTATACACTTGTTCTGAAGTCCAGAAGGAGGGGAGACACAGGCCAGTTGAAAGTCTCTGGGTGAAGAGGCGATGTCATGGTAGGGGTCTACTATAGACCACCAAATCAGGAGGAGGTGGTGGATACGGCATTTCTAAAACAAACAACAAAATACACAAAACTTGGTAGTAATGAAGGACTTCAATTACCCAGATATCTGTTGGAAAAATTAATAAACAAAAACACAGAATGTCCAATAAGCTCTTGGAATGTGTTGGGGACAACTTCTTGTTTTAGATGGTAGAGGAAGTAACCAGGCACACTGCCATTTTAGACTGGATTCTGACTAACAGGGAGGAACTGGCTGTGAATCTGAAGAATGAAGGCAATTTGGGTGAAAGTGATCATGAAATGATAGATTTCATGTTTCTAAGGAAAGGAAGGTGTGAAAGCAGCAGAATAAGGACAATGGACTTCAAAAAAGCAGACTAACAAACTCAGAGAACTGGTATCTAAGGTCCCATCACAAGAAAATCTAGGGAAAAGGGAGTTGAGAGCTGGCAGTTTCTCAGAGACAACATTAAAGGCACAACTGCAAACTACCCTGATGCAAAGGAAAGATCGGAAGTGTTACGTTGTGCAGTCTATATGGTTTTATAAAAACTTGATAATAAGTCAATATAATGTAACTGGGATAGTTTTAGAGAAAATACGGTAATAAGTGAATGTAACGTAACTGGGATATGCTTCATGCAAAAGGTCTCTTGTAAGGTATCATTACAAAGCTTATAATCTACTGAGTATGATCATCTGATTTGTATAAATGTACCACTCTTGTATCTAAAACTAGAAATATAAAATGTAACTGAGGGCCTATTGTAATTATGTAAAGTGTGGGCCATTAATGATGGTTTGGAATCTTGATGACTCCCATTAACCAGGACCATTGTCTGCAGATGGCTGTTTACCTGTGAGTCTCCCTGTATATGTGTGTGCTGGCAAGTGAGTAATGAAGTCTTGCAGTGACATGTGATCATGTCACCTGAACTGGAATCCATCTTTAACCTGGTGCTTTTCCAGTGAGGGGGGGTGGAAACCCAGAGGGACAAAGGGTTCCCGCCTTATGCAAAAGATATATAAAGGGGTGGAACAGAAGAGAGAGAGAGAGGAGCCATCATGGAGAATCCCCTAGCTAACACCTAAGCTGGAACAAGAGCTGTACCAGGGGAAAGAATTGTGCCCAGGCCTGGAAGGTGTCCAGTCTGAGAAAAACTTACTGAAGCATCTCTGAGGGTGAGATTATCTGTATTTAGTTTGATTAGACATAGATTTGCGCATTTTATTTTATTTTGCTTGGTGACTTACTTTGTTCTGTCTGTTACTACTTGGAACCACTTAAATCCTACTGTCTGTATTTAATAAAATCACTTTTTATTTAGTAATTTACTCAGAGTGTGTATTAATACCTGAGGGAGCAAACAACTGTGCATATCTCTCTATCAGTGTTATAGAGGGCGAACAATTTATGAGTTTGCCCTGCATAAGCTTTATGCAGGGTAAAATGGATTTATCTGGGTTTAGACCCCATTGGGAGTTGGGCATCTGAGTGCTAAAGACAAGCACACTCCTGTGAGCTGGTTTCAGGTAAACTTGCAGCTTTGGGACAAGTGATTCAGACCCTGGGCCTGTGTTGGAGCCGGACAGGAGTGGCTGGCTCAGCAAGACAGGGTGCTGGAATCCTGAGCTGGCAGGGAAAACAGAAGCAGGGGTAGTCTTTGCACATTGGGTGGCAGCTCCCAAGGGGGTTTCTGTGATCCAACCCGTCACAGGAAGAATAATAAGAGACCAACATGGTTCCCTCAGGAGCTCTTTAATGCCCTAAAAATCAAAAAGGAATCCTACAAAAAGAGTAAACATGGACAAATTACTAAGGATGAGTACAAAAGTATACCACAAGCACATGGGACAAAATAAGAAAGGCTAAGGCATAAATTGAGTTACACCTAGCAAGGGACATAAAAGGCAATAAGAAAAGGTCCTTTAAATACATTAGGAGCAAAACAAAGGCAAAGGCCTACTACTAAGTATTGGAGGAGAACTAATAAGAGTTCACACCAAGAAGGCTGAGGATTTAATGCCAGTTTTGCTTTAGTCTTAACCTTTTTTAGTGAATTGGGACCAGATGCTTAATCAAGTTAATATTAACAAAAATGGGGAAGGAACACAAGCCAGAATAGGGAAAGAATAGTTTAAAGAAGACACAGATAAGTTAGGTGTATTCAAGTCATCAGGGCCTGACAAAATTCACCCTAGAGTATTTAAGAAACTATCTGAATGAATCTTGGAAGAGTTTGTGATTACCTCTGAGAAGTCACAGAGGACAGGTGA
This sequence comes from Emys orbicularis, assembly GCF_028017835.1. NCBI lineage: Eukaryota > Metazoa > Chordata > Testudines > Emydidae > Emys > Emys orbicularis. Next base: position 136,241,283 of record NC_088685.1, on the reverse strand, counting down.
GGTCCTAGAGGACTGGAGAAGGGAAAACATAGTATCTATCTTTAAATAGGTGAACAAAGAGAAGCCAGCGAGTTATAGACTAGTCAGCCTAACTTCAATCTCTGGAAAAATGCTGGAAAAAATTATTAAACAATCAATTTGTAAGCACGTAGCGAAAAAGAGGGTGATAAGGAATTGGCAACATGGATTTGTAAAGAATGAATCATTTCAAACCAACCTAATTTCCCTCTTTGACAGTGTTAACAGCCTAGTGGATTTGGGGGGGGGGGGGAGGGGGAGAGCAGTAAACATGATATATTTTGATTTTAGTAAGTCTTCTGACACAGTCCACTATGATATTTTCATAAGCCAACTAGGGAAATGTCATTTAGATGAAATTACTGTAAACTAGGGGCACAACTGGTTGAAAGACCATACTCAAAGAGTAATTATCAATAGTTCACTGTCCAACAGGGAGGACTTATAGCTAGTGAGGTTCAGCAGGGGACTGCCGTGGGTCTGGTACTTTTCAACGTTTTCATTAGTGACTTGGATAATGGAGTAGAGAGTATGCTCATAAAATCTGCAGGTGACACCAAGATGGGAGGGGTTGCAAGCACTTTGGAAGGCAGGATTAGAATTCAAAATGACCTTGACAAATTGGAGAACTGATCTGGAATAGTAAAACGTACTACACTTAGGAAGGAAAAATCAAAACGTACAAATATAAAACATTGAATAACTGGATCATCTGTAGTACTGCTGAAAAGGACCAGGTGTTATAGTGGATCACAAATTAAATATAAGCCAAAAACATGAATGCAGTTGTGAGAAAAGCTAATAATCTGGGTGTATTAACAGGACTTTTGTAAGAAAAGACATGGGAGGTAATTGTCCTGCTCCACTCAGCACTGGTGAGAGACCTCAGCTGTTCAGTTCTGAGTGTCACTCTTTAAGACAGATGTGGACAAATTGGGCAGAGTCCAGAGGAGAGCAACAAAAATGATAAAAGGTTTAAAAATCCTGACCTGTGAGGAAAGATTAAAAAAACTTGGCATGTTTAGTTTTGAGAAAAGAAGACCAAAGGGGGAGCTGATAATCTTCAAATATGTTAAGGGCTATTATAAGGAGAACAGTGATTAATTGTTCTCCATGTCCACTGAACGTAGGACAAAAAGTAATGGGCTTAATCTGCAGCAAGAGAGATCTAGGTTAGATATTAGGGAAAACTTTGTAACTATAAAGATTGTTAAATTCTGGAATAGGCTTCCAAGGGAGATTGTGGAATCCCCCTCACTGGAGGATTTTAAGAACACGTTGGACAAACACCAGTCAGAGATAGTCTAGGTATATTTAATCCTGCATCAGTGGCTGGACTAAATGAGCTCTTGACTCTCTTCCAGCCCTACACTTCTATGATTTCTGTTTTATTCTTAAATGTTAAATAGGCAACTGCATTTACTGTACAATACAGTCTTTTGTTCTAAGTCTATGTTTTTGTTTGCGTTTTGTAATTTTTTGTATTAGTTCCTAGAGCTTGTCTAGAACTTGTAATAAGTAATAAAAATAAATCAGGACTTCTACCTTGTTGCCATTGAGAAACAACGCCTATTTATAATTTTCAACCCTATTCTCATTAATTTACACCTCAGGCTAATTTGCATAAGCCACAAATCCCTCATTTCTTCCTATGCTTTTGGAGTAGCCTTTTTGGGGATCAGCTAGGCCTCCTCATTGTGTTTCCTCAAAAAAGCTCCACAACTTGCTCTGTATTCTTTCCTGTAGGCCATCTGTGTCTAGTAAGACACTGATCCTTCTCAGACACCGTTTTTCATCTGTCTGATTTGTAACCATTTACTTCCAGTCTCTAGACTGGCACTATGCAAATTATTTTTTGTATTCAATGGAGTTTTTTTCATTCTAAATTAATACATGCTAAGCTTATGTGATTAACACTATCTTGGCCAACCCTGGGTACTGAGCCAGGGACCGCCAGAGCTAAAAGCATGAGTGTCTACCGCTTGAACTAAGAAGCCAGATTCTGTAGCTGGTCCTCGTAACAGACGAGGTCCTCTGTAGCTGGTCCTCTGTAGATCACATGCAGAGGGGGACACCTACCCCACAGTGACCAGTGGGTTACAGTGATTATTCACGCAGTCCTGTAAGGCTTGGTTCAGCCGGCAATTCATACTGTTGCACTGGGATGGACTTGAATAAACTATCTGCATGAGCTATGCTTCCCTGTTCTTTCCTTGATCCCTTTTTAAAAGTGATATACTTAAAAAGGCTAAAGAGAAAGAAGGTTACCTCTCTTGGTTTTTCTATGCTTTGCAACAGAGAATGATGTAAGGATTTTCTACTTTACCCCCTGTGGCTTTATGCTCAGGATTCGCAGTCTTGGAAGAGAGGGGATGTAACACCCACTTCACCTGTCATTGTGGGCTGCTGGCTGTTTATTCCCACCCCTCTGTGCTGCCTCTGCTGGCTATATGTTCTCTACCCTGTATGGACACACACAGTTCCTCTTCCCGGGTATTGCCTTCTATTACTATAACTGTGCAGTGCAGCTGGCTACCAAGGGAGAGAGGGTACCACAGTGATAGATGCAAAATCCGAATGCAAGAAGGAAAAAAATGTATTGGCAGCTGAGAGATGAAGGGTAAAGGAGTGTTAGACAAAGGAGGGGAAAGAGAGGGAGAGACTGGAGCAGAAGAATGAGGAAGAGAACTAGGGACCAAACACAGGTCCAAGCCAAGAAGCTGACACAGTACCTAAAAGAGAAAAGTGAAAGCTATCAAAGATCCCAACACCATAGCTGAAAGACACACTCCACCAGCAAGACAATTAATACAAACAGGGTAGGAAAAATCCTACTGCCCAATCACCTGGGACAACCTGAAAACTAGGTGAGGAAAGGAAGCTTAATTAGGTCCAGACTGCCAGCCTGCTGCTGATTTGCGCTTAGTGTTTGATGCACTGACTGACGGGTGTGTTTGATCTAAGTACAGTATAAAAATGAAAACTGGCATCCTGACTCAGTTTCCTCACACTTGCCAGCAAACTGCAAAGACGGTTTATCCAACACATCGCCAAATCCTTCCTTTGGCCCTAGTCCACTTTCAGAGGTCCATCCAGGGTTAATTCAGTAATATTTACAGAGCAACTGTGGTGGAAGGCCAAGTTTCATTTTCGCCTCAGGTTGGATGTGCCAGTCAATCAAGGTACCCAGGAGCTTTCAGTGCTTGTCAGTTCAGGTAAGAGACTTGTCCTTAGGGAAGGGAAGTGACACATTAAAAAAAAAAAAAAAAATGCAGAGGATTTCCATCTGTTCTGAGCTTGTGTTTTCAGACGGTGAGAAGCGGTGACAGCATTCAGCTCCCACCCGTGCTGCTCAGGTCAACCCATCATCTCACCTTGTTATTGCCCTTCATCACATACTCTTCTGCTGCTCTTCAGCTCCCAAATGGAAATGAGCAGCCTAAGATCTGAGCAGGAGGGTGGGACAGAAAGCAATATCATAGCTTTGTACTAGCCCAGTTCACCCTCTGCCACATTCCCCAGTAGCTGGGCCTGAGGAGTTCTTTCTCTCAGTAAGATGGTGTCATGTTCACTGTCCTGTAGGATCACTTGAACAAAAGGGGTGGCTAATATTTGTTTTATGATGACAGTTGCATGACTGATGGCGACATGAAACATAAATTAAAAATAAAGAAAGATAAAAACCTGTCCTGCTTATTTTGGTCACACAGAGACTGGAGAACCATATTTTTTTTGAACAATTATATTTGAGATCCAGGTTATCCTACTAACCTTAAATAATTTTTTCCTAACCATTTTCCCTTAGGCATTAGAAAACTCAAAGCCTCTCTGTTTCCCTCCAGCTCTAACATTTGGTCCATCATGTGTCTTATTTGGCCTTCTATAGACTATTCATTATGAGCCTGAATCTGTTCACCTTGCTCAGGTTGAGTAGTACTTTCCTTCACAAGAAATCCCACTAAAATCAATAACAGCACAAACAATGCACTTAGTTTTAAATGTGTTTTATCCTTAAGGAAAGGGACTTCTGACAAGGAAAGTATCAAACAGTGAATGTCTTGCTGCAATGTTCAATTCACAGCACAAAAAAATGATTACCAATCAAAATGGATATTTGGTTGATTTGAGAAAAATAAACCAAACACAATTTTTTACCTCAAAATTAGTATAACTTGCATAAGATAAACAGCAAAAACCCTCAGGAACAACCACAAAACTATAGATATCTTTTCTTTAGATACAAACTAATTTGGCTGTTTAACCTAGGTGCAATGTTTTGGATTATATTATGATTCTAGAAAAGAAACTGATGGAAAAAGTAAATAGAAACTTTAATGGAAGCACAAATAAAATCAACCAATGTTATAGGAAACTGCATAGCTAAAATGACCTAACTACCCAGGGAATCCATGTATTTATGAAACTGAATGGAAACACTTCTATTTGCATAGAAAAATATTTTTTCTTCATATACAAATGAACTGTCAATGGACAGTATAATAGTGATACTTAGTCATAATCATCTAGATATAGATAACTATTATGCCAAATTTAATGGCATTTTGAGTTAGTGGAGAATATTATTTTTGAATCTTCAGCAAAAATGTCATATTAACACTTGTTAAAGGCAGACTATGTCAGGACAATAAATATAATAAAAGCTTCAAACATCCAAACTTACACATTTGAATAACTTTATGCACACCAACAGTCTATGAGTAAAGTTGCTAACATGCATTTTTGTACGATTGAGACCTATGTGCTGAAAATATTCTTTAAATATAGAAGTATTTCCTTTGAACTCTGTATTCTAAACTCCTCAGTGGCATAACTCCAGTGAACAAAATGAAGTTACATCAAGGATAAATTTAGTCAAACTCCTTTAAAACATAAAGCAGACACATCATGCACGAGGGAAATATCACCTAGGATTCACAGCCCGGAGAATTTACAGGTATTACTTTGGACACTGAAGAGTATCCCCATTGTTTTATGACTACAACAGAAACATAATGAAAATGATAAAAAGTAGGAAGTGAAAACAATATAAAGTTTAAACTGTGCTTACTTGTTAATCCCAAGAATTTATGAATACAAAGTTATAGGAAAAAATATTTAAATCAATAGCAGGTAAAAAGAAATGTCCTAATTAAGGTTCTAAATTTCTCCCATAAAGAAGTTACCTATTAAATTTTTTCTAATGAGATGGTAGAATTAATATGTCTATAAAAAAAGCAGAAAAAAGACTAAAGTTCCAATGTTGGTTATTGTCAGAGAAATACCCTAGATCCCCATTAAATTCAATCCTATGTAGTTCTTTTTTTTTCTTTTAAACTTGGCTGCCAGTGGAGTGTTACAGTGAAATCTACTGAGAATAACTGGTTGGCAGCACAACTGGTTCAACCTTGCACTGTTTAAAAAAGACAGATGTGAAGTGAAAGAAGCTATCATGGAATCCAATGTCATTTCGTACCTCCCAGTTACCACACAGTGCATAGCAATTCAGTTGGAGGAGCTACTGTGTCCTGTCCTGGGGAGATACATATGGCTTAAAAATGCCTCCTACATCCATTCAAGGTCTGGGATAAGTTCCTCAGGCTAAATTCCTCCTATTGTGCTATGCTTCCCAGCCCTTTTTGATTTATACCAGGGGCGGCCAAACTTACTGACCCTCCAAGCCACATACAACAATCTTCAGAAGTTCGAGAGCTGGGGCGCACCAGCTGGAGCAGGGCTTCTGCCCTGTGGCGGGGTGGTGGAGCTGGGGCTTCTTTCCTGCAGAGAGGGGGGCCTTGGGGCTTCAGCCCTGCTCCAGCTGAAGCCCCTAGCCCACCACCCTGCCACAGGGCAGAAGCCCCAAGCTCCTCCCCCTCATCTGGTAGATGGAGTGTGTAGGGGGGTTCTGTGAGCAGCACTTTAACTATAAAAGAGCCGTATGCTGCTCACGAGCCATAGTTTGGCCACCCCTGCTTTATGCTAACCTCACACTCACATAATTCCCATAGAAGTCAGTATGTGCACAGTTTGATATAAAGGCAAAATTCTGGCTATTAATAATGTAAGTGATTTTGGTTAATGCCATACAGCCAAGTATCATCCTCTTCCCCAAAAACTAAACATGGCGCCAACTCTCTCCTGCCCCAAGACCCGTTCAGAGAAGGTGGGGGTGGGGCCAGTCAGGGAAGTCAGTTATAGTTCCCTGGCTCTCAAGCTGCTTCAGCCCAGCATGAGTTAAAGTGGCCACTAGGCTCCCATAACTTACATCGGATAGTTATGGTCCCTAATGGACCACAGGCCCGTTAAGGATTGCAGGAGCACAAGCACACAATGTTCCATTCCTCTGCACCAGGGAGCTGACAAGGGAGCTGGCTACCCTAGTTTACGTTAGCTGAGCACAACTAGGGGAATTCTCAAGTGGCCAGCTGGGATCAGATTCCTGCCACTTTGCACTGCCTGAGGGGCACAAAGCCACAAGGAACAGGGGGGCAAGAATCTGGCCTTATACTAGTACCTGGTGCTTATGAAGACACTAAAAAGCTCCAACTGAAACCAAACGTAGTACAAGCAGGCACTGTATTGTATTCTCTCCACAATGCTGCCAACTCACCACACTCTTGACACACAACATCTACTCCATTCTTGGGCATGTGTGAAGGTTTGTGAATGCTTCCCTAGCAAACGGTGTGGTGGTCAGTAATCCATTAAGGACTATGATTAGACCAGAAAACTCATTTTCATTTAGGACCTAAATACATTGGAGGCTCAGTCCTTTAACCTTTGTTCAAGAAAAACTCCCATCAACTTCAATGAGAATTTCACGTGAGTAAAGACTGCAAGATTGTGACTTTAAAATAAAATCGGAAAGGTCAGAGGTTAATGCCAACTAGTCTTCACTAGACAGATTTTAAACTTGAATTAGACATTCCTCTAAGACACATCCTGTGTATTATTTATACTTTTTTGTGGTAGATGGATTTTGGTTTTCTTAAATCTAACAAGTTACATAAAATCATATTTAAAAACTTTGTCTTCCCTTTAGTGCCATTTTGAATTTCTTCCAGAACATTTTAATGCTTCCCCACCACCCTCATCTGTGTTTCTATCTGCAAAGAATTCCATCTTTTATACCATCCTACCCCACAATAGACTGTGAAAAGGTCAAGCCTGTTTATCATTAATGTCTTTAATATTTAATGCTTTGGTTCACTTATTAATGTAGCTTGTTTCCTCCATTTAAAATACAATGCTATATACACTTGAGGAGGTGCTATGTTTTGAGCAATGTATTTTTCAATGTATTATTGATTGTTATCTTGGATGTGTCAATTAGCAGATTTCATTCATGGTCTCAGATTAGAGAGAAAGAGTTAATGAGTGAGAAAGAGAGAGCGCATATGTACATATGAGTATACATATTTCTCCCCCCTCCCACTTATATACAGAGCCCAGTGTATTTAGCTTCCTGGGGAGAGGGAAGGAGAAATATTCCTCTTTCCCTTTGTTGTAGATGCTCCTCACCCATCTCAGGACAAAATATGTAGTAGTAATTAAATAGCAAGTGCAGGATGAAAGAAAATTAAAATTGCGCATCTGTTAAAAGTAGTAAATTATTCTACATTTTAAATAGAGTTCTTCAATAGGGTTCAGGATCTTTTAAAAAAAATGTATGGGTAGGTGTAATTGGATGCAGTTGCCTTAGGAACAGGTGCTCAGTGCATAGCACTGAGAATGAGTGTGCATAGCAGGCAAATTCAAAGACCTAAACCTGGAGGGTGAAATCCTGGTTCTACTGAAGTTAAGGCCAAAACTCCCATGGATTTCAGGGGAGCCAGGACTTTTCCACTCCTATATTTATTTGCAATATTGTCCTTTGTATGAGGGTGTGATAGAAAAGAATATTTTAACAACTTTTTGAGCCAGAAAGCTCTATTAAAGGAATGAAGGTGGCAAGGGGGGCTTCCATTTTCCCTTGTGCAATAATTTCATCAAGAGAGGAAAAGTGCTTAGTGAGTCATAAAACCCTGACTTTACATTGTTTAGAGATTGCATTTCTGCTGCATTTCTCTTATATAGAGAAAGCATATTACATTTTATTGTAAAGTGTTAAATGATGATGTAAAAGAATCTGAAATGCAGAAAAGAACAAAACTGTCTGGTACACAAGAGTAATTATAAAGCAATATCAAAGCTTCCTCTCGAAAATATTATGTAAAGTCCTCTCCACATCCAGAGATTTCCAGGAGTAAGTACAAAATCCCTACATTATTTGCTGGAATTATTTCCATTGAAATTTAATTTCTGGTACACATAACACAGAGGGTTAAAAAGTGTTGCCGTCATACAAAATTCAAATCCTAGTTCTGTTATAAGCAGTTTTGTGTAGAAAATATATATTATTTCATGTTACCATGCTTTATGCCCCATTTTTATTTCTATTTAGAGAAGCACTGGTGCCTATAGAAATGCAGTAATCACCAGAATGTACACCCTTCCCAATGTGACAAATAAGTTTATACACATTTAGAATAATGTAGTTGAACTATGTTTCTAAACATTTCAGAAAATGCAGAACTAAAGTACACCTCTACCTCGATATAACGCTGTCCTCGGGAGCCAAAAAATGTACCGTGTTATAGGTGAAACCACGTAATATCAAACTTGCTTTGATCCGCCGGAGTATGCAGCTTCGCCCCCCCCCCCCCGCCGGAGCACTGCTTTACCGCATTATATCAGAATTCGTGTTATATCAGGTCGCGTTATATCGGGGAAGAGGTGTAATTGCAGATATTAAAAAGTACATTCCTAAATACATTGTAATATTTGAAACAACATATTTATTTCTTTTATTCTGTGCTCCTGCCTCAGCAACAGGAAGATGATGATGATTTCAAAAGAACTAATGTAATCATGAATTGACCTTTCTGACTAATTATTTTGTTAAGCACCTAAGGCTTGGATTCTGCATTTCTTCTCCATGCAATATGAATTTAGAAGAGCTGCAACTCAGGTTTTAGCCTCCTATGACATCACCATTCAGGCCTTCCAAACATATGCAAAGACCTCCAACAAAACAGAATTTAGGATGAGATTCTGTGGTGTGCCTCCAAGAGATGTATACAAAACTTGCAGCCAGCAGCATGGGATGGGGGTGGCGGCTAAAGTAGTTTCAAATCACCTTTGTGCTCTTTCGATTCTGGGCTGGTCTACAGTCACCAGCATAAAGAGACAGCCCTGAGGACCTGCTCAAGTTACAGCAGTCTGCCCAGCCTCTCTTATGGGCCACAGTTCTGCCCAGAATCTCCACATACATAAATAGCACACTACAGAAGTTATTAGATTTAATTAAAGCTGCATGAAGAAATTTGTAAAGCAATTGATTTGTTTGTTAAAAATCAATGACCATTCCGTAGATGAGAATTTAGTCCTTTTCTTTCCCTGAAAATGAAAGACACAAGATAAAAATGTCTATTCAGAGTCTACTCAAAAAGGTAGTCACCAAAACTAAACACAATTATTACAATGTTGCTATGACAGCAAATAATTGAAATCATTTCTTAATTTTTGATTAACAGGGATCAGTATCCTAATAGAGAACACTGTCTCTGTATTGTTCTTTGAATTATTCCATCTCGCTCCTTATGCACCCTAAACTCTTGTTTGCTTTTTTGACAGCAGCTGCACTTTTTTTAAGCAGAAGTCTTCATTGAACAGTCTACAGTGACATTCAGGTCCCTTTCTTTAATTGATATGGTTACTGTTGGCATATAACTTTGTAAGGTGTATCAGTAATTTAAATGTCCCCCCTTCTCCAGGGTGCATTGCTTCACCTTTATAACATTAACTTTAATTTACCATGAGTTTGCCTCTTCATCTAGCTTGATTAGGTCAATTTTCATTATGGCAAAAGCCAGTCTCCTAGACAGTGATTCATGACAATACTTTGCCTCTAACCTCATTACTCCTTAGTTTCTTTAGTAGCCTCTTGTGAGAGACCCTGTCAAAGGACTTCTGAAAGTCTCAATAAATTAGATAATCTATAGGAGTCTAAATAATATGAGAAATTGCTCACTAGATGCTAGACTTTCAGTAACTAAAATGTCACTGGCGGTGGAGGTGGCTTAAAAGAGGGTGAGGGGAAATGAAATCTGATTTATACGTTCATAAGCTAAGAACTAGATCACCAACTAGTTTCCTAGAGAGCACCCGCACTCAATTCATTATCCTCATTATTATTTATATGGTGCAAACAGTATCTAGACTTTTTACAGACATATATAATTAGAAGACAAGATTCCTACCCAAAGAATTTACAATTTAAATTTATTGTAAATTATTTTTGTTCACAGTACCTAGTCCAGGGGGTCTCAAACTGGGGGTCGGGACCCCTCAGGGGGTCACAAGGTTATTACATGGGGGTGGTGAACTGTCAGCCTCCACCCCAAACCCTGCTTTGCCTTCAGCATTTATAATGGTGTTAAATATATATAAATAAGTGTTTTTAATTTATAAGGGGGGGGGGGTCGCACTCAGAGGCTTGCTATGTGAAAGGGGTCACCAATACAAAAGTTTGAGAACCACTGACCTAGTCTGATTAAACCTGGCCACTTAAAATGTAAAAGGTTCCTTATCTCATCACCACGGCCATGAGCCAAAATAAAGGAGTTTTTAAAAACGTTTTCAGAGTGTTGATATAAACCCAGCCTTCTACTTTTGCTGATTTATCTAACTTACATGCATTCAGCCACATCCCCTGCTGATGTAAATCAAAGTAGCTCCATTGGAGTCATGCCAAATAACACTAGCTAGAGATGTAAATAATCTTTTCTACATTTCTATCAACACAGTTTATAAAATATGGTTGTTGTTATCTTTTTAGTTTGTGAAATGGGTTCACATCATAGGTAAAATTATTCTGAGATAGATTTTTTTTTAAATCCTCAGAAAAGTTGTATATTTATTTCCCACCATTATAATTCTAAGATGTCATTTGTTATTTTTTTGAATTGCTATAGAGAACACACCTTAATGGCCAAGTTTTGGCTCATAATTAACTTTTACGGTGGAGTTATAAATCTCAACAATAGATTATAATTGAGCAGATGAAAATGACTTCTACTATTTTAGAAGGATCATCTGCAATAACTCACCATGAATTCAATTGAACTATTAGTCATGGTGTCAGATAGGAACATTAATATCCAGCTCAGAAGTTGGCACCCATACATGGTCTGATCACAGGATCCAATAACTTTGCATAGATGAATGGTCCCAATGAGTCTGTGGGACTACTCTTGAAGAAAGGTACAACTCCCTGTGAGTAACGGCACCAAAATCAGACTCTTAGAATAGTAATAACCATAGAAAAAATACAATAAACTGGTTTTACGCAAAAACTATCATGACCTTATCTGCTAATTCATATTCTAATATCCTGCAATAATGTTTTAATGAGTTGCTGATGGCTCATGAAAAACAGAAAAATACAGTATAACATGTTTTTTTGTATCTTTCCCCTTTATTGTTAAGTGCATTGGCAATCAGATAATCCAAGGGTGAATGTATTAGAAATGCATACAATTAATAATTATAACAAAGTTTTCTTTTGTCAAAACCAGTTTTCCACCAAAAAGCATGATCCTCTAGTAGAATAATATTTTTACAACAGAAAACTGTGATGTTATGAACAGTATTATCATGACACAAACAGTATTATGACTTCTGCACAAGAGCAAATGAATTCTTAAAAACTGTTACTACATTCAGTCATCTTTGGTAATGATAAACAATGGAAGACCAATGTTACACAAGTTATACAAATACATGTTATAGAAGTATGAATATTTCCAACATGTTTAGTAAAGCTTTTCAAGGTATCATCACAAGCTTATAAAGAGAAACCCAGCTTTACACCCCTATATACTATGATAAGTTTCTCACCAAAGTTTATGAACATGCAAACAGGAGGCTGTGTTGGAAAGGGTAAAGATATTTTAATTCAGGGAAAAGTTTAATTCCTGTAAAAACACAATGATCCTTCAAGATAGTAGGGAGAGGATATTGAATAATGTATTACTTTCAAAAACTAATACAGGTTTAAAAAGCCCCAGTGCACCGAAGCAATTGTCACAAATAAGCTGATCATTATACTTCGCTTATGGCATCAGCAATACAGAGAGCAATGTTTTTAATACTGAATTTAATATGATTAACACCAAATCACTCAGAGCCTGATTGTACACAAAAAATGAATACCACATGTGCTAAATCCTTTAGCAGAGAATGAAAGCATTTCTTTAAATCTTTCAACTTAGACATTTTAATAAAGTGATAAAATATCATTTTCAGTGTAAAAGATGCAAACTTTAACCTACATGTAATGTAATGATTTACTTAACAATGTTATGTCATAGTAACTGTTTGTACCGTTCACATTTGTCTTGAGTTCCAGCACTAAACTGAAATCCCTTTTCCCCCATTACAAAAGCTAACATGTTTTCTATAATCACCAGCATTTTTCCTAATAAGCAGAAAGTTCAAATGATTAAATCTCACACTAATCTGTATTGAATTGATCACAATGCCACCACCTAGTGCCACATCAAACACAGTCACAGAGTGTGGGCAACTTTTTCCACTATTCAGCACTGAATTAGCTATCAATCTCATCAGACACAAATGTCAACAGGCAAAGCAGCGGTTCATAAAGTAAACATAGTTAAACCTTCCAACTGAGGGAAAGGGAATATTTTAGAGGATACTACAAAACTGACAAAGATGATATGATCCTGTTTACGAAAAAAGAGGATAGTAAATAAAATTAGGCAGTTAATTTCCATCACTCCAAACTGCCGGGACATTGAAGTAGCAATGTGAGGGGCTGCCACAGAAAAGGGGAGACCGGGTTAAATCCAGAGTGCAATGCAAGCTCTGCCCCACACCCTGCAGGCAGCTTGAGAAGAGGCTGCTGCAGCAGCAGCAGACAAAAGTGAGGGGGGAGGGGAGGAGTGTTGCTACCGCTGGTGAGAAGAGAAGGGATAAACAAGGGACTTACTTTTGTAGCTGGCAGCCCAGGGCTGATAGCCATAATACCCGGTAATCCGCAGAATCCTTTCCTCGATGGACGTGAGCCCCACGGAAGCACTGGTGAGATCTTCCACGGATCGGGACCATTTCAAATCCTCTTTGATCGCCTCATCCACCACCAGGTATTTGAGCTGCCGGAGCTGCGGGCTGATGTCTGACAGCCTCCTGGGACTGACATCTGGAGATCTCCTCATGCCACTGGAAAGGCAGGAAAGGGACATGAACACAGCCCGGTAACAGCTGAGGTGCTGGGAGGTGCCGAGCGCTGACCTGGCGAAGGAAGAGACGGGAGCTCCCCTTTCACTCCCCAATAAGTGTACAGGGGCCAGGACGGGCAAGGCACTGCCCGTGCGAAGGGAAAGCGCCCCTCTGCCAGCCTCTCCGGCACCCCCCGCGCGCTGCCTATTGAGAAAGGGGCAAAGATGCTGAGAGCGGACCCTACAAACAGCTGAACCCCCGCAAACCATAGGGCTCCAGAGCAAGTTTAGCATTGTCTAAAGCACCCCAAGAAGAACTCCCTTGCCCAGGTGCGCAGCCTGCGGCGTTTGGCTCCCAGCCTCCCAGGGAGATGCTGGCAGGAGTCCCGGGAACTTCGCGTGTTGCCCTCCCACAAGACTGGGACCCCCCCGCCGCCGCATTGGGATTGACCCGCAGATCTCCTCCCCCCCACCCCCAGGGAACCCCAGCGTGGGCGCCTCCTGCCGCTGCAGGTACCTGTTCCCCTTCCCGGTGCAAAACAAGGGAGCGCCCGGGGGGGGGGATACTCACATTGTGATGGTCTTGCCCCTCGCCGTGCCGTTGGGAAACTCTCGGATCCCCATAGGGAAAAGCAGGGGTGGAGTGGGGGCTCCCAGACTTCAGGAAAAGGTGCAGCCGGGGGCTGTCACCGGCCGATCGGACAGAGAAGAAGAAGGGGCAGGTGCCGGGTTCGCAGGCGCTGCAGAGGGGCTGCCAGGGCTTGCACCGGCCGCTCGAGAAGCGGGGAGTGAAGTGCCCAGATTGCTGCTGCCGCAGGTGCGTCTCCTGTCCCCAGGTGCTGGCTGGCTGCTGGCTGCTGCCGCGGAGCGTGTGGTAGTGGGTGGAGGGAAGGGCTCTTCGCCCGCTCTCACCTCCCTGGGCTCTGCTCTCCCGCGCTCCGCCGGCAGGGGGAGCCCCGCAGCCCTGTTCCCGACTTTCCCTCCTCCGCCGCCAGTGCCCGTCCGGCTGGCTTCCGACAGGGGGGTCCGGCAGCGCAGCTGCTGCGAGGGCGGGCGCGGCCGGGGCAGGGCAGGGGCAGGGAGCCGAGCCGGCTGCTCAGCGTTGACCGGTGTCCAGAGCTCAGCTGCGGGGGGAGGGGCCCCGCTGAACCCTGGCGCTGGGCAAATGCAGGGACTGAACAACGGTGACGTCAAGAGCCCAGTGGGGCAGGTTCAGAGGCGCCCTGTTCCCAACGCGCCTCCAAATCAGCCGGCTTGCAACGTGGTCCGGCACCGACCCCAGTGGCCAAGGCCGGTTCCGCCCGCTGGGCTAGTCCCGGCCGAAGTTGCACTCGGCACTGTAGGAGGGGCTGCTTTGCGGCCCCCAGAGACGCCGTCAAGCTTAGGGGCTTTGTGGGGATTTACCCTGGGCTTCAGCCTGGCTGACTTTGGGAGCTCGGAAGGTAACTAAACCCTGGATAGTGGATTTTCAGAGAGTTTCCTAAAAATCACGGGTTGGCTGTAATGACACTTGGCACTTCTCCAGCACCTTCCATCCCGGGATCTCAAAGCACTTTCCCAACAACAATCATGATTAAACCCAACCACTCTTGTGAGGTAGGTAGGAATTATCCACGTTTTGCCTTTGTAGAAATGGAGGAAGATAGGCTCAGATCCTGGTATGTAGTCGCCTAACGCCCATTGGTTTCAATTAGGCTCGTTTTGGGACTGAGAATTTAAGATCATTGCCCACGGTGACACAGCTGGTCTGCAGCAGAGTTGAGATTTGAGTCCGGATCTCCAGGTTTCTAGAGTCATGATTTAATCACAAGAACACAAACTATTTGGGGTAGGGACTGGCTTTTTGTTGTGTGTTTGAACAGTGCATAGTGCAGTGGAGCTGGGACCTCTAGTTGCTAGTGCTATACAAATAAATACATTTTCAGAGCATTGAGACTACTGGAACAAAGAAAGACAACAGCATTATTGAAAGAAAAAGGAACAGTAACACTTTATGTTAAGGTTCCATTTACAAAGATTTATAAAGGGTTAGTAAATGATTAGTATATGTTTTAAGCATGTTACAGACATATTTTATAGATGGTTATGAACACATCAGTAGGTAGTTATAAGCCACACTTGTAGCCAGCCTATTGAGATGTTTGACTTTATAACAATTAATTAACCATTGGTTAAAATATTTTAAGCACTCATTAACCCAGCATAAATGGAACCTTAATATATCATGTAACCAAAAATTATAGGTGGGATTTTCAGAAACACTCAGCATTGGTCTAACTCTGCTCCCACTGATGTCAATGAGAGCAAAGTTAGCCCAGTGTTGGGTACATTTTGAAAATCCTACCTAAACTTCTGTGTTAACACTGCAAAGACTTTGGGCCCAATCCTGCAGCCCTTAGTCAAGAAAAACCCCTACTGACTTCCTAATGACTTTGCCTGAAAAAAGACTATAAGTCTGGATCTTTTATTAGGACCATTACCAATGCAGCAAGGTGTCTAAGCATGTGAGTAACCCCACTGACTGCTCATGTGCTGAAATTAGGCATGTGGTTAAGTATCTTGCTGAATCAGGACCTATAGTAGTATAGGGAATGATTGCCTTAATGCCTATATATTGTTTCATTGTATACATATACACAATGAAAAATTGGATTAAAATCTGCAAGCATTATTTATTATGAGAACATTTGACCATCTGAATGTAGGAACATATACAAAGACTTACATATCTGGAAGCATGGCCTTTTTTTTTTTTTTTTTTTTTTTTTTTTTGATAGAAGAAGCTTAGTAGAAGGACCGGGGGGAAATCTTTCCCCCTTTCCTCTTCAATTTGATGTATTTTAGAGCACCTAGGCATTTAATTGCAAAGTTAATAGACATCAGTTAAATAAAACCACTTGCCCTGCATAGTGTTAAAGAATCATTGTCGCTTTATTTAGAATAAAAATGAAAAAACTATCAGACAAAAGCTAAACTAAATATCTGAACTGTGTATTGTACTGAATACATGTATTGAAAATATTTTATTTATTGCATACACAATCATTATTTTGAATAGCAGTATGCTAAAGTGAAAACAACTGTCCCTTGGGAACTCAGGGTGAAACCCCCCAATACAGCAGAATTGTGGTCCTGTTATACAGAGATGGGTAGGAGCTGTGCAGGAAAACTCAGCCCTGTGTGCAACAAAGCTGAGCTCCTTGCAAGGTAAACATAAACCACAGTGCAAGATGAATTTAAGGATGGCTGTGACAGTGTCAAGAAGATGCCCACTGAATCTGTAATTACATAGATCATTGGCTTCATGTAAACTGCGTCCAGGGGTCTCATCCCCTAGTCCAGAGTAGCATCTGGAACAATAGCTATAAATGGAGTTGGGTTGGGTTTACTTCTCTCCCAAACCCAGAATACTTCCCTGCACAGAGTTTAGGTGCCTGGGCTGTGTGTGGAAGGTGAGGGTGGGAATTCACCATGAAGGAATTTTCATGTCTGTAGTACCCTGAAGTGTCTGAGAGTTTTACACTCTACAGAAATGGAGCAATGTATATTAAAAATAATGTAATGTGGGTTCAGTTCCCTGGTTCCAGCCAAGTTGCACTCAACATGAGACCTAGTTTGACACCAGAAGTGGGGGGCATAAAGCCATCTACTTCACTGGGATTTTGCCTATCTGCCCTATTTAGGACAACTTTCCATCCTCTGTGCCACCAGAGTGGTACAAAGGAGATGGGGCCACAGTGTCTACATATCAATTTAGAGATAAACCAGAACCATTCCTCGCACTCAGACCTGCTGATAGGGGGTTATTTTCCTGCTCTCTTCTTTTTCATACTACAGCAAGAAACTAGTGTAAATGAAACTACACAAATGAGTGTAACACTATAAGTAGCACACAGCAACGTGTGACACTGTATCCTTTGGGTGATAGTACTGACAACCTGTTACAACAGTCATTCATAGAAAGATGAACTTTCTTTTTCCTTTGGTCAAGTGTACAAGGGGGTGCAGTTAAAGGGGCTCTGCTGATGTAAGTAAAGTTAAAATGTCAAAACTACAGTAAAAGGAAACATCAGAATTGCCAACTCATGATTTTATTGTGAGTCTCACAATAATTGATGTTTTTCTTAAAGCCCCAGCTGCTGGATTCATGTGAATACAAGAGAATTTTAGCGTTCATTAAAAAAGAAGTATGTTTGTTGCCCTCATGGTTGCAGGTGAAAGCGTGAAAATGTGACCCTCCTTGCACCCTATAAGGCAAATAAAGAGGACCAAAAACAGTTATTTTAAAAAATCTCATGATTTTTCAACATTTGAGAGATGTTGCAATATTAATAACACTATCCCACAACAAGCAACAATTATACAATACAATAGTAAGCCAGAGAAACTCACAATATAGTATTATGGAACATGCTACTTTAAGAGACAGTAGGCAAAATCTGGTTTATTTTACTGACATGAGCATCTCAAGCAAGATTTGGCAAAGTGTGTCAGCTGGCATGTTAATTAGGACATCTGGTGGGGCTGTTGTGGCACCAGAGTTTTGCTGCAGTAATCAATGAGAGAGCTTACACCTGTGTAAACATCTCTTTGCAGAATGTCTCACAACAGTGTGACATTTCAATAGCAGAATATAAATAACCCCAAACACTGCGTATAGTTGGGCTTTACCATATTATGAAAAGCAGCTGTATTCACAAAATGTCTTAGCACAAAGGAATAGTTAATACTTGCTATAACAGAGCACAGGGTATTCTGTTCAGTAGTCCAGATCTACAAAGGGACTTAGGTGCTACTGTAATCCACAAAACCTCTGCTCAACTGCCACATAAATCTGTAGGTACCTAAACTCACATAGTGTCTACATTTTTGCTGTAAAAATCCTCTTGGTGCATGAGTGACAACCTCTGGGCATGCGCACTGCTGGCTCGGTAGGCCCCTGGATGCCTATCTCATGCCTAAGCCCCAGTGGGATCCTCATACCAGGTGGAGATAGGCATTGCCCCATCTATCTCACCTATGGTGTCCAGTCCACTAAGTATGCTCAAAGCATGCCTAGCTGCACAGAAGATGGTGAGGGAGAAGAGGGCCTCCCTAATAACCTCTAGTCAAGTGGTTAGAGCACTCATCTGGGATGTGGGACACTGCAGATCAATTTCCCCTCTTTCCCCCTTCCCCACACCTGATGAGGAGAAAGGATTTGCACAGGGATTTCCTCCCTCTCAGATGAGTGCCCTAATGCATATGTGATGCTGGCAGACTAGGTGCCAGCTCATGCCAAGGTCCCCATGCCACAATTGAATACTGACAAATACAGAGCTGAAATCAGTCTGGCTTACCTGTGTGTTAGTATTGTTAAAATAGGTATTCAAATTCTAAGAATGTGTTTAGTGTTTAATGCATGCAGCAACCCACAAGTATTCAGATGTTATAAGTAAGATTATTGTATCTCACATTCATAGAATCATAGGACTGGAAAGGACCTCGAGAGGTCATCTAGTCCAGTCCCCTGCATTCATGGCAAGACTAAGTATTATCTAGACCAGGGGTCGGCAACCTTTCAGAAGTGGTGTGCAGAGTCTTCATTTATTCACTCTGATTTAAGGTTTTGCGTGCCAGTAATACATTTTAATGTTTTTAGAAGGTCTCTTTCTATAAGTCTATAATATATAACTAAACTATTGTTGTATGTAAAGTAAATAAGGTTTTTAAAATGTTTAAGAAGCTTTATTTAAAATTAAATTAAAATGCAGAGCTCCCCGGACCAGTGGCCAGGACCCGGGCAGTGTGAGTGCTACTGAAAATCAGCTTGCGTGCCGCCTTCGGCACACGTGCCATAGGTTGCCTACCCCGATCTAGACCATCCCTGATAGATGTTTGTCTAACCTGCTCTTAAAAATGTCCAGTGATGAAGATTACACAACTTCCCTAGGCAATTTATTCCAGTGCTTAACCACCCTGACAGGAAGTTTTTCTTAATGTCCAACCTAAACCACCCTTGCTGCAATTTAAACCCATTGCTTCTTGTTCTATCCTCAGAGGTTAAGGAGAAATTTTTTTCTCCCTCCTCCTTGTAACAATCTTTTATGTACTTGAAAACTGTTATCATGCCACCTCTCAGTCTTCTCTTCTCCAGATTAAACAAACCCAATTTTCTTCAATCTTCCCTCATAGGTCATGTTTTTTAGAACAATACTCCAGTTGAGGCCCAATCAGCATGGAGTAGAGCTGAAGAATTACTTCTCATGTCTTGCTTACAACACTCCTGCTAATACACCCCAGAATGATGATGGCTTTTTTTTTTTTTTTTTTGCAAATATTACACTGTTGACTCATTTAGCTTGTGATTCACTATGATCCCCTGATCCCTTTCCGCTGTACTCCTTCCTAGGCAGTCATCTCCCATTTTGTATGTGTGCAGCTGATTGTTCCTTCCTAAGTGGAGTACTTTGCATTTGTGCTTATTGAATTTCATCCTATTTACTTCAGACCATTTCTCCAGTTTGTCCAGATCATTTTGAATTTTAATCCTATCCTCCAAAGAACTTGCAACCCCTCCCAGCTTGGTATTGTCTGCAAACTTTATAAGTGTACTCTCTATGCCATTATCTAAATCACTGATGAAGATATTAAACAGAACTAGACCCAGAAGTGAACCCTGTATTGTAAGGTAATATTTGAGTATTTGCATTGTAAGCCTTTGTAACAGTGTAAATCACCAGATAGGAGAGAGAGACATTAATTAGTGTGAAATGCTGGTCTCCAATGGAAGGTGTTATGTTCTGAATGACAAGGAGGACCCAGACACCAGACAGACTAGACTGGAACATCAAAGAGGACAAAAGACTTTGCTGTTTACTTTCCACCAACTCCCCCTTCTCCCCCCGTCCCCTTCCCAAACATGAATCTTGCAAGTGAATTTCTCCCATAGGCTGAGTTTGAAGCTCAAAGTAGAAGTGGGAGAAGGGAATAAAAACCCCTAACAAGGAGGAACTGTATCTTTATGCTGCTTGGACTCTGGGGGTGGGGGGGCAAAGATTACTAGGCATAAGCAAAAGATCCTCAGTGCTTAGCCTGGATTAGCCTACATGACATATAGAGTTTGCTTATTATAGAAGTGTCTATTACCTTTTTTAATTTAAGATTAGAACTCATTTGTATGCATGTATGTTTACCCCCTTTAACCTTGTAAACAACTCTCTTATTTCTTTTCTTATTAATAAATCTGTATATAGTTTATTATAGGATTGACTACAAGTGTTGTCTTTGATGTGAGATCTAAGGTGCAATTTACCTGGGGTAAGTGACTGGTCCTTTGGGGCTGGAAGTCACCTGAATATTGGTGTAATTCATGGTGTAAGGGACCATCTATCACAAAGGTAGGCTCACCTGGGTGGTAAGACGGATCCAAGTACCCAGGGGGGATTGTCTGTGACTCTGTGTTAAGGCTGTTATACTGCCCGAGGAGTTTATGCGTGGTAATTGGTTGGTGAAATCTATGTATGGAACTCATAACCAATTTGAGGGTTTTGCCCTGTTTCCTAACAGTCTGCCCTGAGGTTGGTGCTCATTCTCTTGAGCCACTGCAGGACAGCTTGGACTATAAGATATTCTGATGAGAGTGTCTCTGTCTCTCTTGTTGACACTGGTGCACTTTGTATAGATAATTAAATAAGACTGGGCCAGACAGTTTGGTGCCTCCCTGCAGCCTAGACTTAAGTACCTAACATCCTGAGAGGAGGAGGCCTTAGGACACACTCCTCTCCTCAGCATCTCTGATTAGCTAGCTTAGGCAGCTCCCTGCATAGTGTACTTACTTTTGTGGATCTCATTCTCAGCCACCTATCTCTCTTCATTCATTATATAGCGAGCCAAGGTGCTTAACAAAGGGCTTGTGGATTCCAGTGATTTTCAAGGCATCTGCAAGTTACATGTTGCAACGCTGAGGACTTGTCTACAGTTGAAATGCTACAGTGGTACAGCTGTACCAGTGTAGCACTTCAGTATAGACATTACCTATGCCGATGGGAGAGGTTTGGCACAGGTAATCCACCTCCCTGATAGGTGGTAGGTAGGTCGACTGAAGAATTCTTCCATCAACTTAGCACTGTACACTGGGGGTTAGATCAGTTTAACTATGCCGCTCGGGGGTGTGGATTTTTCACACCCCTGAGTGACATAGCTATGCCAATGTAAGTTCCCAGTGTAAACCAGCCCTGAGAATGCAATATCTAAGTCCCTTTGTGGATCTGGGCCAGCATCTACAGATGTTTCTAGTCATCAGGGAGCTATACGCTCAAGTGATAGTTCCTTAGGCAGTCAGATCTTAACAGGCAGAGTACTAATATGTCCTATTGGCTGTGTTACTGACAACCTAATACCTTGTTGCAGACAAAGATTATTTTCACTTTCACCAGCACTAGTTTGACAAAGATTTCCCTAGGACTGGAGTTTATACCCATCAAAAAATAATACCTTAAGGGAGAGGGTAAGTAGAATTGTGCATGACTAACACAACACATTTTGTACATATGACCACAGTAAGGGTAGTAATGTTATATCACAATACATTAAAACAATTATAACCCTGAAAATTATTGCATCAAACCATCTAACTTGGTCTCCCTCATCAGGTTCATAAAAGCGCTGAAATGTGGTGGGAAAAAAGCTAGTTCGTCCTAAATGAATTTCCTTGTAACTGAGTCTTTTAAATCTCCTTGTAACTGAGTCTTTTAAATAGGCAATACTTGTGTGTCATAGCTATCTGTATTGTTTAACTGAGCACTGCAGGTATACAGAAACCGTTAAGTGAAAAGGTTCCTATCCCAAGGAGCTCACAGTGTCACTCAGGAAAATACAACACACAGGGTGACAATACTGTAGGGATGTGTGGAAATGCTATATAGCTAAATTTCACAGTTTTGCCATATAAACAAACTTGGGGCCGGTTTCTGACATCCTTCCTCATGCTGAGTCGTACAAACCCCTAAGTGGTTCCATTGAAATCAGTGGGAACCACTTGTTGATTAAGGTGCTAGTCAATGTGAGTAAGGGTATCGGAGTCTGACAAGCTGTTTTACATGTGAAATATTTGGCATCAGTAACATAACATATTACATAACTGCAGCTCTTCTAGTCTATCCTGTCAACATGTTTTCATTTCATATGATGTAAGCAGAGTCAGGATAAGCTCTACCCTGACATCTGGTGGTGAATTATGGCGAGGGTGGAAAAGAACTTCAGGGGCTGATCTTGTTTGCATAGGCACACCCACCCGCCTAGCCTGGGACAACAACAACTGAAAGTGGTTACTTTGGCTGGTGTGGGATCCCCAGTTTCTCTGTTATTGGGGCAGGAAGAATAAAGTGTTGTTATCCTGATTCTGTGAATCAAGGCCAGTGGAACTGTTGTATGACAGAGGGACTCACCAGTAACTAAGTAGCACTCGCTAGACAAGGGGCATGGGTTACAAAACCCAGTGAATGGAGAGAGGTTGGGGACAGGTATGTGTACCTGATGGTATGGGCCCCTTTTGAGGGCCTGGAACACCAATTGTACTACCCCCTCTCTCCACTGTTAAATAGCAGAGCTAAGTTTGCTTCCATTAGGAGTCTAGCTAGAAGTTGCTGAACTGAATTCACTTTGGGCCAATGGTGCCCCAGCACTGGGACTCCCCTACTACAAGCTGAAATCGCTAAAATTGCTGAGCTGAGATCGCTGAGTGTTGTGTTAACCAGTGGGGGAGCCTGAAGATATATTGTTAAGCAGCTGGCAGAGCCGAGCAGTTTGTGGGACGGTTGGAGCGGCCCATGGAACAGCGAGCGGCGCGGAGCTGAGCCATTTGCGGGGGCAGCTGGAGCGGTTCATGGGACGGCTGGTGGAGTGGAGCGGCTGGCAGAGCTGAGCAGTTTGTGGGACGGTTGGAGCGGCCCACGGAACGGGGAGCAGAGCAGTTTGCGGGGACGGCTGGAGGAGCGGCGTGGCGCGGCTGGTAGAGCAGAGCCATTCGTGGTAAAGGCTGCAGCAGAACTCCACGGAGAGGTGGGGCAGTCGGCCTCGGACCACGTAAGGGGCCCCTTAACATCCCGTGTGCCCCTCCCCCATTTCCGCCCAGGCTGGGGGGGAGGGGTAAAACTCTGCAGATAAACTTTTGAACTCTGGGGCGGCACTGACCAGGGACAGAGACTTTGGGGTGATTGGCCCTGAGGGGAAAAGGACACTGCCAAACTTACTTGGAGGTGGGTCTTTTGCTCATGGTTTGTGTTATGAATCTTGTTTGTGGTGTTTCCCCAACATAATGCCGCATTGTTTCCCTCCTTTATTAAAAGGCTTTTGCTACACTCAGACTCCATGCTTGCGAGAGGGGAAGTATTGCCTCCTAGAGGCGCCCGGGGGGTGGTATGTAATTGTCCCAGATCACTGGGTGGGGACTCGAGCCGGTTTTGCATTGCATTATTGAAACGGAACCCCTAGATACTGAACCCGGCCCTTGTTGCTGCCAACTCAGAGGGGCAGAAGGGTTACATTATATAAAAAACTTAATATTTCCATAAAATGTATCTATCCAACTGACTTATTATGACAACAAAAGTATGGAAATTTAAAGTTCAGGTTGAAATTCTGAGCTGACACCAGGGGCCAAATTCACAGCTGGTGTAAGCAGAAACAACTCAGTTGACCTCAGTGAAGTCCCATCTGCTTATGCAAGCAGTGACTGACATCTCTAATTCATCCCATTTTGCTGAGACCAGTTGTAGCGTATGTATTCAGCTCACCTACTGTTCTGACATCCCCACAATGCATAGCACACTTGTCTGCTTTTTAAAAAATGCTGACATTTAATAGACTTGTCTGGTTTGATCACAGTGTAATCAGAAGCGTCACTCAGTCTGGGGAGGTTACGAGAAAAAACATCCTGAGTACCATAAAGAGGCTTTGTCGGCAGAATGGGGGCTTCCTATGAGATAGAGAGATCTGATAATATTATTGTATAAAGTTTCTCTAAGCAAACATCACTGTTACAATGATTATCTGTTTTTTTTATCTCTGATATTTACACAGCAATATTTGTAAATCTGTTAAAACTTCCTAAAATAAATAAATAAGCAAACAGATAAAAAACAAAACACCATTCCCATTCCACTCAGCCAGGACACATGCAAAACAATGCATCTCCTTTTCTAGCCCACTCCCCTATCCCTCTTCTGCCCTCTTCCAGCTCCCTCCCTGTCCTGCCCAATCTCCTGCCCCTCCTCCGGAATAATAACTAGCTCCAATATTCATTTATTTCATTTCCCCTCAATCTTTGACCCCTCACATTTTCCCTACTGCTCTCCTGTGTAAGACTCATAAGTCAGAATATGTATATTAGAGTATTTTAACGTAAACATAACGTGTTTGTGTAAGAACTGGATGGAAAGCCAGGACTATGTTTTCCTGTGCCCTGTCCCTTTAAGGCTTGGAACTGTTCTGAAGAGATCACAGAAGGGACCCAGCTCTGATGATCAGCCTGTGGTTGGAAGAGGCCAGCGCTCCCTGAAAGGCCCTCCAGCAGCAGGCTCGTGCAAACTGTCTTTGGTTTGGGATTATGGCAAAAAACAGTAAAATGCTCCAGTTACAAACAGCACCCTTGTCTGGGAGTGGAACCTCCCCACCTCCTAGTCTACTTCCTGTCCATCACATTCCCCTGCACTAGGGCTTGCTAGCCCTTCCTGGCCTCCCTGCTGACGGTCAGGTTTTTTGGCTCTCAGGATCGATTGCTGAGACACCCTCTGCTGCTTCCCCTACCAGACATTCAGTTTGCCTCCCTGTCTTCAGTTTCTTCCTTCTCTTCTAGGAAGAGCCCCCAAGGGAACTAGAGGAGGTGCCAAAGATACAAAATGCTGAGCAGCAAACTCATTTTAATCCCAGGGTCACCGCTGTCCCACACCAATTTGGTGTCCCCTCATTTTTACTCTCCCAAATAATTAGTCAGAAAGGAAGAACCATGAAATGGAGGTTACAAAAATAATTATTTACACGGAAGGAATGGCTCCCCAGGCCTTGGAAATTTTCCATATCAATTTGTGTCCCGCTCATTTTGGGTCATTGTCAGATGCAGCATCCCATATTTGGGGCCTTGTTGGTTGAGAGGTACACTGAGCCGCCAGGGATAAGAGAAAGAGAGGAGTCATAACAGCAGCAAGCCTGCTCAGTCCCCCCTGTTGAGAAGAGAACCCCACAAGGAGCCATGGAGAATCTGGGGGGGAAAGGGTGAGACTGTGGCTGAGAACTGGAGGAAGAACTGCTGGATTTGTGTGGGGGGGAAGGAATTGATGTGTTTGGTGAGTTGTGTAACATGACACCCATTTTATGTTCAAAGTCAATTATCTTGAGAGGGTGCTGGTCTCACCAGGAAGCTGGGAGTCTCCCCCATTCCAATGGGATAAAGTCTTGCAGCTATATGAAGTAGTGAAGGAGTGTAAAGCTGTAATATTTTTAAATACAGAAAATGCATCACTGGCCCAGGACTGAATCATGCCTGTGTGGGTCTTTGGGTAGGGGTAATTTTTGAGGAGAAAAAGGAAAATTTGGAGAGTGATTTACTAGGCTGGGGGGAGGGGTTGGTTGATTTTTTTTTTTAAAGAATACAATGGCAGCTGGTTGAGGCTACTCAGCTGTTTGGAATGTTAAAAATCTTGGGAGCTGGGTTTGTGAACTAAGAGCATACAAAAACAACAAGGAGTCTGTTGGCACCTTAAAGACTAACAGATTTATTTGGGCATAAGCTTTCATGGGTAAAAACCTCACTTCTTCAGATGCATAGAGTGAAGGTTACAAATGCAGGCATTATATACCGACACATGGAGAGAAGGGAGTTACTTCACAAGTGGAGAACCAGTGTTGACAGGGCCAATTCGATCAGGGTGGATGTAGTCCACTCCCAATAATAGATGAGGAGGTGTCAATTCCAGGAGAGGAAAAGCTGCTTCTGTAATGAGCCAGCCACTCCCAGTCCCTATTCAAGCCCAGATTAATGGTGTTAAA
Source organism: Emys orbicularis (assembly GCF_028017835.1). Classification (NCBI taxonomy): domain Eukaryota; kingdom Metazoa; phylum Chordata; order Testudines; family Emydidae; genus Emys; species Emys orbicularis. The sequence goes on along the minus strand of NC_088685.1, from coordinate 136,214,959 downwards.
TTTGCAAATGAATTTTAGTTCTGCTGTTTCTCTTTGAAGTCTGTTTCTGTTTCTGAAGTGCACTTTTGATCATACAAGATGGTCAAAAGTGCATTATAAATGTATTATATGGCCCTGCAATTTAATCACATGGGTATCATCTCCATATTTGCATTTTGAATACTAGAATAAGTTATTCACACACATCTTTTCAATGTCTTGTTCAGGAAGAATTTTTTGGAGCGGGGAAAGGAGGAGTTATCAAAATATTTTGCCCAACCTGGCTGAGACTACAGTTCACTCACTTTTTCCTCCAAGCCATCAACTATGTTCTTCCTGTAAAATGTTCAGCCTTTCCTTATCTGGAACTGGTATATTTTAAAACTGCCATTTACCCGAGTGGTACATTATTCCATTCCAGTATCTTTTCAGCTGGTTTTGAGACATTTAACAGATTTTTTTTTTTTAATGTTTCAAAAATAGATGAGTTTGTCATTATAGTGATAGCAAGGACTGATTGCCTGATTATTGCCACAGCATAATACACGCAGGTGCTATTCAAGTTTCTCCACTCCATTCATTTGTAGTCAACAATATCCCAGCCTTACTGCATGTCTGCACAGGGCCAAAGGTTAGCATCGCTATTCCATGGAAGCCTCAAGGCAGCACTGCTTCGAAGTGGAAGACTGTTTAGTGTGAAGCTAATATTTACATCCTGTATTTCTTTAGCTGATTTTCCATTTCTTGTGGTGATAAGTTTGGAACAATGACATTATTTGATTAAACTTTCTCACAGAGTTACTGCTGAATGGACTGTTTGCTTGTAGAATTAATAAAAAGGCCAAGACACTTCATTAACATGCTTGGGATTGAGCTGGATTGGCGGCAGTGCGAGTTCAGTTATGCCAAAGGGCATGTGCTAAGGAAACTCAGAACGCTTTTAAATCATATTCTTAAAGGTTGAATCAGTAGCTGTCCTTGTGAGAGTTTTAGTCTGGAACTCTCTAGAACATTTTTTCCCCATTCATGCTAGTGGTGCTTAGTGTGCAGAACTATACAGGTAGAAGTGGTGTGGTTTATTATTTTGGTTATTCAAAGCATCAAGCTTAATTTATTGCGCATTTGCTTGACCTATTGAAAAGTAAAACAAAAAAGCTGGCACATGTAAAAACTGTCATCCTCTCACACTTAGTGTTTGACACAAAGTAGGATCACAGAATGGACCAAATTTCACCCTGGTGTAAGTGGGCCAAACTCCATTTATCTGGGCTGAGTTAGAACCAATTGGCCTGATTCTCCACTGCCTTACCCTTTGTGTAGGCATTTACACCTGTGCAAAAGCAATTAATACTGTCTGACAGTACTGTCTTTGAAGGATACTGGCAGACATGAATTCCAAAGCATTTCACAGAACTCATTGCAAGTCTCCACCACCAGCAGCAGACCATGGTGCAAACAGCAGTAGGTGACAGTGAGTGGCTTTCCCCTGGGCAGAGTTTGAGACAAAATCATATTTCCCCCCAAGCCTCTTAAACATATATGCAGAATTTATTATGAGACAAGCCTTGGGAGGTTTTGACAGAGGGGGAGTTGGTGGACCAAACTCAGTTATACTGATGACATGATACTCTTGCTACAACCTCCAACGTTATGCAACAAAATGTTGGAATCTGTAAAATCAGTTAGTGAGGAATAAGGACTATTCCTGAATGCCATGAAAACAAAATGCATGTACACTGACACAGCTAACAAACGCAAAATGCAAGCAGACATCACGATTAACAGACAAACTGTAGAGGCAGTGGATGAATTTAATTATCGGGGATCATATGTATCCAACCAAGGAGGCTGTTCCACAGAAATCAGAAGACCGCTAAGGATGGCTCACTCACCTAGGACCTCCCTTGAGAAAGTGTGGAAAAACTCTGGCATTCCAAAATGTACAGAATGTGGGACTGATGAAAAGCCTAATTTTTTCCATAGTGATTTATGGATGTGAATTGTGGGAAGTTAAATGCTGACAAGAAGAAAATTGAAGTTGTGAAATGTGGTGCTGGCAAAGACTCTTGAGTATGTCCTGGATAAGCCACCCCTCTCCCCCCATGTCTATGTTAGAAATATTATTGGAGAGAAGCAGATCCTGATGTCAGAAAACAGAAGCACAACTATATACTTCGATCACATTAGGGGTAGAGATGGAAATAACCTTCAGAAGGTTATTATGGAAGGAAGTAGTAGGGGATGACCAGCAAGGGGATGTTTGCATGGTGTATGGCAGATCACTGGAAGCTGAGCTGCTGAGTGCTTGAAGTTGGTGATGGATCCTAAAGGCTTTAGAAAATTCTGCTATGATGTCACCAAAATTCAGACATGAATAAATGGATTTACTTACTTAAAATGAGTGCATACATGCACTTTACCAGGTGTAAATGACTATACAAAGGCCAAGAAGACCAACATCTTCAGTTTCTCTGCAAAACCAATGTGGCAAATGTAATTGTGCAAACTGTGTTGACAAGTAAATGGTAATGGGTAAATGAATAATGTACAAGTAGTCTTTTCCCAGTGGATTCAGCTGCAAACAATCCCTTGTTCCTAGACACAAGCAGCTGTCTTTCTGCATTGCTAAATACTGTACAAGCTCTGACTCATATACATGTTTAAAATCATAAAAATTTAAGCCCAAAGTATCCTCCAATTTGAAATTCAAAGGTCTGATTCTAATCTCATTTTAAGAAATTTTAATGCTGATATAACTCCCTTGATTTAATGGAGTTATTCCTGATTAATACCCACAAAATTCACACACACTTTGTTTCAAAGACTGGAGATTTTTCAGAGGAATTATTTATCATCTCTTCAGTGAAGTATGTGAGTACAAGCAAAGTTGTTCCCTATATCTGTTTGCAATAGTTTTAAAAGTTCTTGACTTATGAACAATGTTTAGCTAAAAAGTAAAACAACCTTATAAGTGATGAGTTTTCATAATGCTTTTTGCTCAGTCTAATAATCTCCTTGTTTTAAAGAACTTTTTAATACTCTCATTTTCTTGAAAAATCAATATTTCGAAGCCCTCAATTAAGGCTGCTAGGTGCTATAGTAATAAAATAATAAATGATGATAATCATGGAATCATAGACATGTAGGTCTGGAAGGACCTCGAGAGAGATAATATCTGATCTTCCCATCTTGAATCAGGAAAAATTCCCAAGGAACTAAAAATGGTGGGGATTCTCTGAGGAAGCCTTCTAAAGAAATTTTATGAATGACCATGTCATCTAATATGATAATAAAAGGTCATTAAGAAAACCAAACTAAGAACTACTGCTTGTCTATGGGGGGGAAAAAAACTGTCTGGCAATCTACCCCAGGAAGAGGTCTCTTCCCTATCACCACCTTTTTGATGCCACTAGCAACACAGTACTTTGAAATAAATTTGTTGTCCTTGAAAAGTCACCATTATTTTAGGAGATGACAGTCTCCATAATCGAATTTGTTGGCCATCCTGAATTATGGGCAACACTGAAAGTGTTGACAGTCCTTCTGAAACAGATTGTACAGTCAGGGCTAGATCCTCAAGCTATGACAATTTATACCAGCTAAGGATCTGCTCATCCTGAATTTCTATCCCCATATATTTTCATCTTAAAATAAAGTGAAGTTTTGACCCTAAATTTTACAGTGGTAAAAAGTGGCAGTGTTGCCTAGTGGTTAGAGCAGGGGATTCAGGATTGCTTAACTTTATCATCAGCTCTGCTACTGACTCTCTGGATGACCTCACTCTCTGCCTCTGTAAAATGGGTATAATAATACATGTTGCCTAGACACTATACAGTGACGGGTGTCCTGGAAATAGATTAGTTAGATAAACAAATTTATCAACCTCTCTCATAGGTGTTGTAGGATAAATTAATAATGAAAAAGCACTTAGAGATTCCTCCAGTGCAAGTGGGGTATACATTAGAGAGGGACCAAAATCAAAGTCCCGTCATCCCCCCTTCCCCCCGCGAGACAAGTTCAATTTTTAAGCATAGCTATTTCTCTATAATGAGCCAAATCTAATCGCCTCAAACATAGAAAAAGTTCAGAATCAGTTTAGGACTTCAAACCCCTACATTCAGAATATTCAGTCTGTGATTTTGGTATTGCACATTACACAGCCTTACTTTGGATCTATATTTGGATCTAGAGCTTAGCTATATGTGGGATATGGTTCAGGGCTGTTGATTAATTGCAGTTAACTTATGTGATTAACTCAAAAAAATTAATCGTGATTAATCACACTGTTAAACAATAGAATACCAATTGAAATTTATTAAATATTTTTGGATGTTTTTCTACATTTTCAAATATATTGATTTCAGTTACAATACAGAATACGAAGTGTACAGAACTCACTTTATATTATTTTTGATTACAAATATTTGCACTGTAAAAATGATAAAAGAAATAGTATTTTCAATTCATCTCATACAAGTACTGTAGTGCAATCTCTTTATCATGAAAGTGTAACTTACAAATGTAGGGTTTTTTTGTTACATAACTGCATTCAAAAACAAAACAATGTAAAACCTTAGAGCCTACAAGTCCACTCAGTTCTACTTCTTGTTCAGCCAGTCGCTAAGATAAACAAGTTTGTTTACATTTACGGGCGATAATGCTGCCCACTTCTTAATTACAATGTCACCTGAAAGTGCAAACAGGCATGCGCATGGCACTGTTGTAGCTGGAGTCGCAAGATATTTACGTGCCAGATGCGCTAAAGATTCATATGTCCCTTCATGCTTCAACTACCATTCCAGAGGACATGCTTCCATGCTGATGACGCTCGTTAAAAAAAAATGCATTAATTACATTTGTGACTGAACTCCTTGAGGGAGAATTGTATGTCTGCTGATCTGTTTTACCTGCATTCTGCCATATATTTCATGTTATAGCAGTCTTGGATGATGACCCAGCACATGTTCATTTTAAGAACACTTTCACTACAAATTTGACAAAATGCAAAGAAGGTACCAATGTGAGATTTCTAAAGATAACTACAGCACTCAACCTAAGATTTAAGAATCTGAAGTGCCTTCCAAAATCTGAGAGGAATGAGGTGTGGAACATGCTTTCAGAAGTTTTAAAAGAGCAACACTCTGATGCAGAAACTACAGAATCCAAACCACCAAAAAAGAAAATCAACCTGCTGCTGATGCATCTGACTCAGATGATGAAAATGAACATGCGTCAGTCCGCACTGCTTTGGATCATTATCGAGCAGAACCTGTCATCAGCATGAACGCATGTCCTCTGGAACGGTGGTTGAAGTATCAAGGGACATATGAATCTTTAGTGCATTTGGCATGTAAATATTTTGCGACACCGGCTACAACAGTGGCATGCAAATGCCTGTTCTCACTTTCAGATGACATTGTAAACAAGAAGCAGGCAGCATTATCTTCTGCAAATGTAAACAAACTTGTTTGTCTGAGCAGTTGGCTGAACAAGAAGTAGAACTGATTGGACTTGTAGGCTCTAAAGTTTTACATTGTTTTGTTTTTGAGTGCAGGTTTTTTTTGTACATAATTCTACATTTGTAAGTTCAACTTTCATGATAAAGAGATTGCACTGCAGTACTTGTAGTAGGTGAATTGAAAAATACTATTTCTTTTGTTTTTTACAGTGCAAATATTTGTAATCAAAAATAAATATAAAGTGAGCACTGTACACTTTGTATTCTGTGTTGTAATTGAAATCAATATATTTGAAAATGTAGAAAACATCAAAAATATTTAAATAAATGGTATTCTTTTATTGTTTAACAGCGCAATTAATCGCAATTGTTTTTTTTACTTGCTTGACAGTCCTAGTTCAGACCAATCTCTAATTAAAAGCAAATTATTATTATTATTAATTTATTTACTCTTGTAAAGTTCATTTGTAATGAAAGCAAGAAAAGGCAATCCTTATTTGTTCTTCTGTCTTTGCTGCTCTCCACCTTCATGTTTGTTTGTTTTTCTGAGTTATTGCTGAGTGATTCCCCCCCCCCCCGGACTATTTGCTAGATACCTTGCCAAGTTCAGATCAATTTTGCTACCAAGTTTCATCTTGAGAAGGCACCTGTGGTGGGTTTAGCACCATACATGGGCAAATATTACTTCATAAATATTTTACACTACTTATGAATATTCTATTCTTTTCCTGGAGCTTTTCTATAAATGTACTAGACTGTCTTGGGCATTAGTTTGTCCCTGTGTGGCTTTGCTAATCTCTCTAGATGAGAGATGTTTTAGAAAGAACAGAGAACACAGGCATCAGAAAAGAAAGTTAAAGAAGTATGGGCTGGATGAATGGACTGTAAGGTGGATAGAAAGCTGGCTAGATCGTCGGGCTCAACGGGTAGTGATCAATGGCTCCATGTCTAGTTGGCAGCCGGTTTCAAGCGGAGTGCCCCAAGGGTCGGTCCTGGGGCCGGTTTTGTTTAATATCTTTATTAATGATCTGGAGGATGGTGTGGACTGCACTCTCAGCAAGTTTGCAGATGACACTAAACTGGGAGGCGTGGTAGATACGCTGGAGGGTAGGGATCAGATACAGAGGGACCTAGACAAATTGGAGGATTGGGCCAAAAGAAACCTGATGAGGTTCAACAAGGACAAGTGCAGAGTCCTGCACTTAGGACGGAAGAATCCTATGCACTGCTACAGACTAGGGACCGAATGGCTAGGTAGCAGTTCTGCAGAAAAGGACCTAGGGGTCACAGTGGACGAGAAGCTGGATATGAGTCAATAGTGTGCTCTTGTTGCCAAGAAGGCTAATCGCATTTTGGGCTGTATAAGTAGGGGCATTGCCAGCAGATCGAGGGACGTGATCGTTCCCCTTTATGCGACATTGGTGAGGCCTCATCTGGAGTACTGTGTCCAGTTTTGGGCCCCACACTACAAGAAGGATGTGGAAATATTGGAAAGAGTCCAGCAGAGGGCAACAAAAATGATTAGGGGTCTGGAGCACATGACTTATGAGGAGAGGCTGAGGGAACTGGGATTGTTTAGTCTCCAGAAGAGAAGAATGAGGGGGGATTTGATAGCTGCTTTCAACTACCTGAGGGGGGGTTCCAAAGAGGATGGAGCTCGGCTGTTCTCAGTGGTGGCAGATGACAGAACAAGGAGCAATGGTCTCAAGTTGCAGTGGGGGAGGTCTAGGTTGGATATTAGGAAACACTATTTCACTAGGAGGGTGGTGAAGCACTGGAATGCTTTACCTAGGGAGGTGGTGGAATCTCCTTCCTTGGAGGTTTTTAAGGCCCGGCTTGACAAAGCCCTGGCTGGGATGATTTAGTTGGGAATTGGTCCTGCTTTGAGCAGGGGGTTGGACTAGATGACCTCCTGAGGTCCCTTCCAACCCTGATATTCTATGATTCTATGAAAGCAAACAGAACCATAGTTGATGTCAGCTATGGGTTTTTATTTCAAAAAGGCAGGCTTTGGGAAATGATGGGAATTAGTTAAAGAAGTCAACTGGACTGAATAGTTCAAGGACTTAAATGTGGAGGAATCTTGGAATTTTTAAAAAATCAACTATACAAAAACTATGTGCAATTTGCATCCCAAGCAAGGGGGGAAAACTGGCAGGGAAAGGCTCCAGACACAGCTGGATGAATACAGCAACTCAAAAGGGTTATTAGGAGCAAGAAGAGAACCTATAGGGAATGGAAAAAAACATTTGATCAGCAAAGAAAACTACAACTCGGAGGTTAGAAAATATAGGAATAAAGTGAGAATTTCTAAAAGTCAACTGAATTAGCTCTTGCCAAGGAAATTAACATAAAAGGTTTTTTTCGTTACATAAGTAAAAAAAGAAATAGGAAAGGATGACGTTGGGCTGCTATGTGGTGTGGATGGGGAAGAGATTAAAGATAATCTAAGTATGGTCCAAAAACTAAATGAATACCTTGCCTGGGTTTTCAATAAGCGTGATAGTATGGAACAGGGATATGAAGGCAAGATGGCTGATGGGAATAAGTGTCAAAAATGGAAATTACCACATCTGAAGTGGAATAAAAATTCAAAGAGCTTAATGTGCTCAAATTGGGGGGATTGGATATTTTCCACCCCAGAACACTGAAAGAACTGGTACATGAGATTGCTAGTCTGGTAGAAAGGAATTTTAATACATCTCTGTATTTGGGAGTAGTACCATATGACTGGAGACTAGCTAACATTGTACCTATACTTAAGAAAGGAGGGTGGTGGGGAGTGGTCCTGGCACTTACAGACCTGTTAGTCTAGCTTCAATATTATGCAAGACTTTGGAACAAATTGTGAAGGAATGAATATTTAAATTCATGGAGGTAAACGGAAAAGGGAAAGTAATGTAACATGGGTTTCCCAAGGTTAGACTGTGCTAGATTAACCTCATTTCCTTGTTGAAGGAAATAACTGATTTTTTAGATACGGGAAATGCAGTAGATCTAATATATTTGGACTCAGTAGAACATTCGACACAGTAACACATGAGAAATTATTAATTAAATTAGAGAAGATGGGGATTAGTACAGGAATTGCAAAGTGGGTATCATGGATCTGTCCATGGTAGAATGCCCCCTTTAGGAGCTATGTGGAGAGAACACACAGGTGAGTCCACTTACTCCCGTTCCAGTGGGTGCTATGGAGATGTGTCATTCTAGTGAGCCAGCACCCAACCCTCCAGCCAAGGCCTCTTGGATGTTTCTTCTCCTCTCGGGGAAGAACAGCCCACTGTCAGGGTATGGGCCTCTTTTACTTCAGAGAGCCCTGGGAGTAGCACAGTCCACTTCAGAGTTTGCTGGGTCTCAGTCTTTTCCCTCTTTCAGCTCAGGGGATCCGTATTCTTCTGTGAGGGCTGAGGCTCTGCTGGCTGTCAGCCCTCTCTTCAGGGCTAAGGAGCTCAACAGCCTGTTCCCTTCTCAGGGTTGCCCCCATCTTTGTCTTTGAGTGCAGCAGCCTCATCGTATGAGATTACAACTGCCACTTTCTTCATTCATTTTTAGCCAAGTTTTATTGTTTTTATATCCTTTCACTGAGCCTACTATCCGTAAGAAAAGGCAGAAAGAGGCAGAAAGGCTTTTTTTAATTTTTTTTTTTTTTGCACTATTCCATTTCCCTGACATTCTCATTAGTCCCTTTAGGGAAGAATCTTTGATTCCAAGCCAACAACATTTTTCATAAAGAAACTTTCTATAGAATATTGCCATAGGACATGATCAATAGTTTCTTTGGGTTTGCACACATTACACAACCTACCTTTATGTCTTTTTAATAAATTTAACTTATTATTGAAGGAGCAATGACCTGTTAACACTGTAAAAATGATTACTTCACTTTTCCTGTCATGACTGGGGAGTATAGTATTATTTTTGAGCATACATCATAGAACCTTCATCTGTTTATTTCCTTAGTGCATAGCTCAGACCATTCCTTCGCAAGCTCCTTTGTGACTATGCTTTTAAATTCTTGTCTTCTTAAGGGTAACTTAATATCCTCCTCTTCATTTTTTAGAGCAAGTTTTGCTGCTTTGCCAGCCATCTCATTTCCAATATGCGCTGAAATCCATGATACTGTTACACAGATACCTGCTTGCATTATTTCCGTAGTTAGACACATTATTTCACTTATGTCATTTCTGCTTTCTGAAGTCCCTGTTCTGATTATCATTATGGCTGACAAGGAATTAGATAAAATTACAGCTAGTCGTACAGCTCTTATCCAGGTTAGTGCCAACATTATCCCCATTAGTTCAGCCATCAAAATGGTCCCATAATTCAATAGCCTTGTAGATTTCTGGATTCCAAGACTAGTAACACAGAATGCTGTTCCCATTCTACCCATGCTGTCAACTTTTGATCCAAAGCTGGCCCCATTTTTCATAAATAAATTCAGAAATGTCACTGGTCATTATGTGTGCTTTTCCTTCCTTCAGTTTTTTCATACAGTTCAAATCCACAAATGGGGGAATAGCTGTCCAGCTGTAATTTGAGTTCCCAGGACTAAAAATGTTTAGTTCTCTCTATTTTTCTTTTTAAAAAATATCTCCATTTTTTGACCCTGATAGTTAGGGCTCTGTGTCTGTCAAGGAGGTAACGGATTCCATGACTTTCCGTGACCTCCGTGACTGCTGCATGGGCCAGTGTGGCTGATCCCAGAGCCGCCCCAGCAGCTGGCTCCAGGGCCAGCTGCTTAGGTGGCCCCTGGGACAGCCACACAAGCCAGCTGCTGGAGCGGTGCTGGAGATAGCCACACCAGCCACTGCTCCGGTGGCCCCCAGAGCAGCTGCAGTCTGCTGGCCCCGGCATTGTACTGTTACTGCATAACTATTCATCACATTTAATTTTGAAAAGGTCCCAATCAGCTTTTTGAAAATTCCAGATAGGAACTCTTTTTGTATTTTTGACATTTCCTCAGCTTGGGTATTCAATAAGTGTAGGGAATTGATCAGTTCCCATTCCATCATCTTTATGAATTTCCCAGCTGAATTTACTAGCTATATTGTTTGTTGTAATTCCCAGATCCAAAACCGAAAAGGATCCATCCACTAAATTAAATCTAAGATTACCAGGTTATGCATATCAATAAATTGTTCTAAGCATTTGCCATTTATATCAGTTTTCTTACTTCCCCGTAGCTCATTATGACTATTAAAGTCTCCACAAACTTTGAATGGGTTTTGACATTAACTAATTTTTCTAGTTCTAAAATAACTACTTTTTTACGTGTATTATAAACATTATAATTGTGTATATAAGTGTTTTTGTTCTGCAAGGGATTCTCAATAGCATTATATTCAAAACTTAGTTTCTGCACATCAATTTCAATGTATCTAAGTCCCTCTTTTATAAATATACAGATTACCCCCTATCCCCGGTAGCCTCTTGATCCCTCTGGAGTATATCATATCCCAGAAGACTGAACACAAGTTTACTTATTAGCTATTTTTCTTGCACACATATTACATCATGTTTTTTCCCATTTCAAAGATGGGGGTTCTTAAATTCCTGTCCATGCATTATTAAACTATGCACATTCCAGCTAAGGATCATTAAGACTATATTATTTAAGCTGTATTATTGCCTTCATTTAAAGTTGCATGAATACAGTTTGTCAAGAGGTTGTTTATCTTTAGATATTTTTCTGCTGCTTTTGCTATGATTTTAATCCTTTCATTTCCCCCTTTCTTCAAGGTGCAGTTAATTATGTCTATAATGTACACTATAAACTTCTCTTTACTTACAAGCAATACATCATCTCCCCTTCCTCTTGTATTCTCTTCCCTGAGGAGAGATGTATTCTGCTGCTCCTGTATGTCTTTTCACTTACTTGTGTATTTTTCTTTTTCTGTTGTCTGCAGTGGGTAACTTTTTGGTAGCCTCCACATGAGATACTTTTTGAATAATTTTAATTTTTTGTATTTCTCTAGCTTGTTCTGCGAGTGCACATCCTTTATATACTGCATTGTGCTTTCCCCCTGCAATTAAGTTCAGTTCCTTCAACACAGTTCTCACATGAGTGATTTCCTCCACATTTACTGCATCTCATTGTTCCCTTACAAATGGCTGCCCCATGTCCAAATATTTGACAATTATAGGGAGAGGGTGGGAAAAATATATGGTTTAACCAAGGAAGATTGATACCCCATTTGGATCCTATCTGGAAGTGTCCCACCTTTACGTGTTATTGCGTACAGGACACCAGAAGATCCTGGGACCCAAGTGGATAAATGTTGCCTGAATTCTGCCCATGGGGAATCCCCATACATCATCTCCCTAAGCCCCATCACCCAACACCAAGAAATATTGCGCCTGACCACAGAAATCCCCAAGATACCCTCTAGCTCTGCAACTTCCTCTCCAAATCCGAAAGCACTGAAAAAACAGAGGAGATCTGCCTCATCCCTTCTACAAACAAAATGATGCCTGAGCCTGATGGAATGCAGCTGATGGCAGTGCTGCAACAGGTGGCCACAGATACTGTTGGAATTAAACTTGCAGTTTCCACCCTACAGACCAACATGACTAAGATGTAGAGTGCACTACAAGCTCTATTCAGAGAACATAGAATTGATACTCTTGCAAAGGAAATCAAGGCCTTGGATGTAGACTATTCTTCTGCCCCCTCCCAGAAAAAACTCAGACCCCTCATCAATCTAAGCTATGTAATCAACAAAATTCTGTCCCAAAAGGCAGTGTTTGCTTTATTCGGTTTGAAGGAAAACCACTGGAAATCTGGTGAAAGAGCTGGCAAGCTGTTGGCTTGCAGATTCAGGAAAAGGCTAACAGATATAAGATTGCTACTATTTCATGATTGTAGCAATAAATTCTATACAACACAGTCAGATATTAAAAAACAATTTCAACAGTTTTATTCTAAACTATATTTAGCTGAAGAAGGAATCAGTAAAGATGCCCTAGATAACTTTTTTAATGGATTGCCTCTGCTATAGATCTCTGACTCTCAGTACAAACTTTTAGATGCTCTTCTAGAAATCATGGAACTGACTCAGGCGATAAAAGAAATGAACTTTGGAAAATCTCCTGACTTGGGAAAGACCTGAGATCATGTAGTAATTACAGGCCAATTTCTTTAATCAGTTCTGATGCTAAGATTTTAGCTAAATCTCTTGCTATACAACTGGACAAAGTTCTCTCACATGTTATACAGATAAATCAGTTAGGTTTCCTTGGTAATAGACATGGTTCAGCTAATTTGCATCAACTGATTGATAGTATTACCTCTTTGAGAGATTCTAAAGAATCCTTAGCTGTCATTTCTTTAGATGAAATGACCTGAAAAGGCCTTTGCCCACATTGCCTGGGATTACCTTTTTCATGTGTTAGCAAAATTTGGGTTTGGTAAAATAATTTATTGCTTGGATTAAGCTTTTATACTGTAGCCTAACTTCCAGGCTACATTAGCTCATATGTTTTGGGAGTGCTCCTGTATCAAGAATTTCTGGTTTGAGGTAGGTCAAAGGACCAATTTGATATTGGAGCCCTCACCCCTAAGTTTCATTTTTTGATATATCCCTGATCCCTAGAGATTACCAGATAACAAGGCAGCGTGATTCCAACGTGCAGCTCTGATTGCTAAAAAATTCATCCCCCAAAAATGGGAAAGTTGATCCCCACCAAATATTGATGCTTGGCTCAGTGGTATGGCTGACCTCGCAGCTAATGAACGACTGGCATGCCTGAAAAAATTCAGACCAATTAGGGCTGATTTTTTAGAGGTCTGTGATTAACATAAACCCTGAAGGTAGATATGTCACTTCTCTTCCCTTCTCCTCCCCTTACCCTAACACTCTTTATTTACTTCTAGATGCCAGAGGATAAACTCCCGGCCCTTCTAGATGCCTGCAGCTGATCATGGGAGGCCTGTCTAGGAGTCCAAAATAGGAATCTAAATGTCTGGCATGGCTGCTTCTAGTAGGGGCTAGTCCTGGGTGAAGCCTAGAAAGGGAAGGCTTGCTTTCCCTGCCCTAATACAAGCAACCTGGCCTAGTCGGGGGTCTAATCTTGACAACATTGGCCTTGGATCTCTATGAAGGACTAGAGTTTATATTTTGAACTTTATCATTTAGATTCCTATTTTGAGTTGAGATATAATTTGTTTTCTGTTAACCCCAGAAAGGAACTGGACTGAGAGCGGACCTGGCCAGAGGGCTAGGCCTTGGAAGTGGTAGACCACTGCAGAATCAGGCCACCAGAAGGTGCTAGAGAGGCAGAACCCCTGCAATGCTGCATCTTGACATGAGGGGGCATTCTGGGGGTGAGTGCACGCCATTACAGCAATATTAATGTAGTGGTGTGTCTTCTTTCTCCACCTTTATCTTTGCTTCAAACGTTGTGGCCACATGGGCTCTTCACAACTATAATTTATCATTACTTTGAACAGACCTATGTTGAAATATTAAGCGAAAATAATTTTATTGGATTTTGTTCAGGCTCAAGTGTTGGCAATAGGCCATTTGACTTTAAAGATAAATAAGAAAGCTAGCTTTGATAGTCTCTGGTTATAAAGTGTGACCAGGAAGAAGGAAGAAAAGATTACAAACCATCCTAATGTGAAGATCTTTTTATATCTATGCCAGATACAGCTACACCTCTGCGACTTTTGGTTGTATTAAATGCTGGAGAAAAAAAATCAGTAAGATATTTATCTTATTTAATTTTTCATCCATTTACACTATATATGGATGATTTGGCTATAATTTCACACACCATAAAACTGAAAAATATGTGCAGTACCAGCTGCTTTGTTGTGCAGTTAAGAGGTAATCACACAGTATTTCTATATTCCCTACAATGTATTTTGTCACCAGTGAAAGGGAATTAAAATAGCCCCCTAAAATCAATCAAGGCTACTGCTTTAACACAGAATTGCTGATAACACTTGGTCATCCTCCACTACACACATCCATATATACAAATGGAATTCTAGCTTTCAACTATTGTTAAATTTAATGTTTTGTAACCTGAAATGTGCAGTTTCTCTACTAAAATAGAATTAATCCTCTTCATAACGACTCTTAATCTGGCTTTTGGCACCAATTGTGCTACTATGGCAAAATCCAATAAATTCCTTTTGATACCAGTAATAAAGATGAGCCTTGTTTAGGGTTTTCCTCTCCTCCCCCCACCACACATGATCAGTGATTGAGGTTCCATATTTGTAACCAACACCCTATCGACAACATGCAGTTGCTCATACAGCTAATTCCCCAGGTTTTGAAGATGCACAGAACCTCCCATGTGGTATTGCCTCAACCCATAAAAATGCTGTGTTGGTGTTTTACAGCCTCCTAAGAGCTTCCTCTGGTTTCCTTTCTTGCTGATGTCCTCTGGTGCTGGAAGTGCAGGAGAAGGGCGCTGCCTGTGGAGCTCCTCAGTTTGACCAAGCAGGGCCATGATGTAGAATTTAGATCTAACATGCTGTACAGTATCCAGACCTTGTTTCTAACTTTAACCAAATATTATATTCAAATGAAATACAAAATCAATATTAAGACAAAGGAATTTGTGTAATTATTGTACATTATCAATGGTAACTTCAACTAGGGAATTATGATAATGTCACTGTTTATCAGACCATATCCTATGTGACTTTTTCATGAACAGCTCCCATTAGTGACACACTTTCTCTGCTCATGATTATCTGTAGTAAATATGTATACTATGGTAGCGTCCAAAGGGCCCAAGTATTAGGTAGTTTTAGGGTAGGCTAATATATTCACAAAATGATCACCGATGCAAAATCCCCATTGTCTGCAATAGGAGCTTTATGTGAATGAGGTGAACAGAATTTGACAGTACTGGATTTTAAAATGAGTGAAAATAAAGATAAAACTACAAAAAGCCAACAACCTTAGAACTAAAAAACATCTGCAGAAGAAGAAGGGGGAAAACCCTATAACAAAAACCTCAACTGCCCTTATTAAAACTCCCTTATTTTTGTGCACATCTACTCTGGAAGGTAACTTTGTAAACCTGGCAACATGGGGGTCCACCTTTATTCTGTTATAGTGACACCAGGTCAAATGTAAAAGATAAATGAAAAGATATTTTTTGAACTTCCAGCCACGGAAACTCACAGAGGGTGTGGAAAATCAAGCTTTGTTTTTTTAGGGTCATTGCATCACCACTAGTAATAGATCATTCAGCAGCAGCGAGTTAGCCAATTTGCTGGTGATGTCTGACCCAGATGAGAATCCCATTCTCTCTCCTAACTATTTTGGCTCTGCAGGACTAATAGAAGTAAGTAGTAGTAAAACTTACTTTAGTCTGTAACATCAGCAGATCTGACTGAATAGAACAGGGAGTGATAAGAGGCTTCCATTTTTACAGTCACTTTAAAATTATTCTGTAGTTACTTGTTGACAGCCTGACATTTTGCCATGAGTCTCAAGAAGTTACCCTAATGCCATTACATTATGATAAATTAGCCTGTAGCTTAAGGCCAGATTGTGAACCCCATACTCACACAAAGTATTTGCTCACAGGGGAAGCCACATTGAAGTCAATGTTCACAATCTGGGTCTTAAAAATTAAGGATTAAATTCCACATGGTTTTACAAGTTGTGCAAAACCATTACAATTGTTGGGGAATATGGGGCTGGTCAGTTAGAACTAGCCTGAAGGGTCTAACTTGCAGTGACATCCACCTTTATCCATCCCATCACTCATAAACATTGGTGCCAATTTCGCTGTCCACTTTCTTAAAACAACCCTCTCCGCTCAGCCTAGCCATCTCTTAGAACTTTTTTGCATTCTTTTCACCACAAGAGACACACCATGGCTATCTGCCATCTGGGACCAACCATTACTGCAGGCCATAATGGTGTTTCTGAATGAAAAAATACCACCACATCTCTCTGGGAACTTGCTGTTCTCTGTTGCCTGTGGAGGGACTACACTGACTCTGAATCTAAGTTATGTTAGTACCTCTTACTTCTACAGCAGTTTCAGCTGCTGCCACTCAAGGGACTGCTCACTCTGGGAGGTTTTAATACCGTATCATTGAGGCCATCACAGGAGGCACTTGTGTTGGAGTGTTTAGTTTAACATGTTATGTGCGTAGTGATGCTGGAATAAGGCTTTGGCCTAGTTCCTGCTGCTAGAGTTGCCAATTTTGGTTGGATGTATTCCTGCAGATTTCATCACATGGCAATCTTTAATTAAAAATTAATCTTTAATTCTTGGAGACTCCAGGCCAATCCTGGAGGGTTGGCAACCCTGCCTGCTGCTGTTGTGCCATAGCCCTATCTGCTGCTGTTTCTGGGACAGTGTCACAGGTTTTTGATATGCACTGTTTCTGGCTGCTGCTTTTTCTTCTTTATTATTTAGACATAACAGAAGCTACTCAGGGGCCAGACCTGATCAGTTTTGTTATACTCTAATCCTGTCTACTGCCACTTGTACTCTAGTGACACAGCTGCTTCTAGCTCATTTTTTTGTGGCAAAAACATCTTAGATTTACTGCTCCCCTCATCCAGATGTGGTACTTCTGATGTGTCCTCTCCCTCCATTATTAATTATCTACCATTGGAAAGTGAGATGATATTTTTAACGAAAGCTGTCTTGGTCTCCTGAGCCATGCACCAAAACTCTTCAGGAAAGAAAACAAAACTGACAAATGAACAGAAAAACCATTGCCAAAGAGATATCAGAGCCAGAGAGGTTTGTGTGAGATTAGTGCATGGCAGACCTGTTCTTTGCAGGCCAAACTTCTGCCTCTTGAAATGTTCTATTTGAAAAATGAGATTGAGAAGAAATGAAATTTGAGGGCTTGGAAAGTACTTGATTTCCCCCTCTCAGTGCACTCTGCACCAGAGAATGACTCTCTTTCCTCCACAATCACTTAATTTATTTGACAAAATTGTTACTCCTCATTTACACGAGTGTAAGAGAGAGAAGAATCAGATCTGTTGTATTTGACCCAGGCCCAGCACCATCTAGAGCAGAGGTTCTCAACCTTTTTCTTCCTAAGGCCCCCAAGAGGCTATAACAATTCCTCAGCCCACATGTGTCACAACAACTTTTTCTGCATATTCAGTATCTTAAAAGCCAGGGCCGGCTTTAGGGGGTAGCAAGCAGGGCAACGGCCCTGGCCCCATGCCACAGGGGGCCCTGCGAAGCTTTGTTGTTCAGGCTGTGGCTTCAGCCTCACATGACTGGGCTTGAGCTTTGGTTTTCTGCCCTGGGACCCAGTGAGTCCAACACCGGCCCTGCTCTCTGGTTTATTTTGGCAGACCCCTTGAAACCTGCTCGTGGCCCCCCAGCGGGCCCCGGACCCCTAGTTGAGAACCACTGATCTAGAGCCCTAGAGGGTACAGCTAATGTGCCACCTCTTCCAAAAAAGCACAATAACTTTTCAAGAGTCTCTAGTGACATTTCTTGCAGACACAAATGAAGTGAGCAGTTTTTTTCTTGGAGCCTGCCACCCTCTACCCCTGGGGGGCATTTTTTTTTTTTTTTTTTGATCCAGCACTCTCACTTGGCCACATAAGACAAGAGGCTTTCATCACCATGCCTCTAGCATCAGCCAACATCCCTGCTAGCTTGCGCACAAGTTAACTGCATCCATATGAGAGACAGTCTGTGAGGGGTATCACTTGTTTCTTTGCAGGTTTCTGATGTAGATGGGAATATACCCCCTCTGACCCAAAAAGCCAGGACACACAGAAGAGGGAGGCCAGACCAGTCCAGAAGCAGGTTGCTATTGCCTTGTGGAAACCTGCTACCCCAGACTACTACAGGTCAGTAGCTAACTAGTTTTGTGATGGCAAATCAGCTGTTGGTACTGTGGTGTTGGAAGTTTGTGAGGCAATTATTGCTGTAGTTTACCTACAGGTGGTGAAGTTTGTTAATGTCCTCAAAATAAAGTTGGCTTTGAGAGACGGGGGCTCCTGAATTGTGTTAGGACCATTGGTGGCCCACATGTGCCCATTGTCCACCCCCCAACAAGGTACACATGGATGTGTCAACCAGAAAGGAGACTACTTTCTCATTATGCAGGTTCTGGCTCATGAAACTGTACCCTGATTGCAGAGCACCTGGCAGGTGAAGGTTTAATTACATGCTGAACAGTTGCAGGATGATGGTGGAATGTGCATTTGGTTGACTGAAGACAAGATGGCTCTGCCTACAAACCCATTTGGGTGCCAGTGTGCACAAGGCCATTCAGGTTACAGGGGCATGCTACGCATATGCCAGGAGAAGGGGAAGAACTTTCCCCAGGAGTGGGTTGGAGACTGTGTTGTTTTGCAGAGTTGTTACTCACATTAATTTAGCTATTATTAATTTGATTATATTAAAAGTCCTGGGTCTTCATTGTTTCCCACACACTTACGGGTCATGTACACAGATACTTTTTAAAATAAAGGTCCCAAGCAATCCAGCTGCCACTATATTAGGCAAAACGCAATCAAAATCTAAAATGGGGTATAAACTGAACCAAAAGAGCCATTCAGTGAAGTGTCCCAGGAAATGGAATTTCACATCACCAGTGTACCTCTTTTCCTTCCCCTACAGATGCACCATGTGTAATTCACATGAGAAATTATAAATAGATTGTCTAATTATATTTTGTATTGGGGACGCTCCAAGGGACCATCCCCATTCTGATCTTCATCTCAGCTAACCTGATTAGTCCCCAACTAATTTTGAAATGCCTAAATGATCTTTTGGTGGGTTTGCAGTTTCTTCTACTCTTCCTTTCCTCCCTGTTACGCACAACATTCAGTCATAATAAAACTTCTAAATATAGGTCACTTCTGGAGTGACTCGATTTCACTGAATTCGTCATGCATGGAGGAAACATCTTTAATGTTTCTATCAGTAACAGGAAGATGCTGTCTCTGCCACTCCTCCTTTGCCCTTGGAAATAAGTATGATCACCAACAACATAATGCCTGCCTCGCACCAAAGAGATGTAAATTAGAATACTTTGATATTCAAAAGATAGCACAGTAGTTTACATGAAAGAGAGACAGAAGAGGAGCTTATTTTGGTGCTAACTTAGCATCAGCAGTGCCATGAAAAGTTTCAACATCACATATTTCTGGTGACAGGTAATGTGATCTTAGTGTGTCACACAGCAGCCCACTGGCTGGCCTGAGAAGAACTGGGCAAAACTCATTTGTTTTAGTTTGCTGATGTTTGAGACCAGGGAGGGGAAGTGGGATTGGTTCAAGTAAGGTTTTAAAATGTTTAAGAAGCTTCATTTAAAATTAAATTAAAATGCAGAGCCCCCCGGTGGCCAGGACCCGGGCAGTGTGAGTGCCACTGAAAATCAGCTCGTGTGCCGCCTTTGGCACACGTGCCCTAGGTTGCCTACCCCTGACCTAGACAGTACCCTGTCTTCTGACAGTGGCTTATGCTAGATGCTCCAGGGAATGAACAGAACAGGGCAATTTATCGAGTGACCCATCCCCTGATGGCCAGACCCTGTTTCTGCCGGTCAGAACACCCACTGTATTGCTGACACTGGACCTGCCCTCACTCACAACCAGTACTGACAACAGCTATCCTGCTGATGTGAACAGGATTTACTGAGTTCACACTCCCTTCTCTGTTGTAGTCCCTCCCTTCATCATGTCACACTGTATGCAACCTGATTCAGCAAGGTACTTAAATACATCAGTAATCCCATTGACTTCTGTGAGACTACTCCAGTACTTAAAAGGTTGGCACATGCAGAAGTACCCTGTCAATCTGGGGGTTTAGATTAACTACATGGGACAGAAATGATGCCTTTATTCGGCCTGGATAGTGCCATACAAGTCTATGAACTTATGAAGCAATATATAAATGTTACATCATCACAATTATATTATAACTCCAGCACCACTGAACTGCAGTGCCTTCTGTGGTGGAACAAGGAAGCCAAGCATCACTCATGGTGCTACCTAACAGCACAGAAGAAGGGAAAAGTTTATACAGTGATGCCCCATATTGCTTTAACATTCACACATTGCAGACAGGACTTCAGCTGTAATGTCTTGTCTGATGTTTGGACAGTAAACATAAGATTCGCTTTATCTACCTCGAGGATGGATGAAGGGCTAGATAAACCTTGCCCAGATTTGAGTCTGTTGCTCCAGCAAGACTAAATATTTCAGACCCCTAAGCCAAGCCCCAGACCACCACAGCTGTTTCTCTGCTGAAAATGTCTGTGCCAGACACATTCCTTCTCCAATCCCTCCCATTCATTCTCAGTTTGTATTGGATGAGAATCTTTCATCTCTCTGTGGGCTCTGTAGAAAGTATTAAAGACAGGATACAGTGAGGGATATTTCCTCTCTCTGGTGCAGTGCTGCTCTCTGCTCCTCACAGCAGGAACTCCAATGGTATATTGACTAAAATGTGGCCCACTGTACATGCTGCAGTCTGGGTAAGCCCAGCAAGCCCTGTTGAAAGGAGACATGTGGGTATTGGACCTGGGTGTGTGTTCTGCATATTAATAGAAGTACGCTCTCTAACTAGCAATGTGTACAGCCTCCAGTGCATATTATTGCTAAATGGAGTAGGTTCTAATTGTGTTAAGTTTCTGTTCTGACATCCAGCATATGGCTGCACAATAAGTCACCGTTAGCATGAGTTTGGTACGTGGCAGAGTTGGAGACTCATTAGACCAATTTCCAATAGTTTGCCAGGATTTATCCCTAGCCTTCATATTAGAATAAGCCCTTTTAATCATTTGGAGACTACATGCTGAGTTTTGAAAGTAGTTAGTTACTGTTCACAGGCTTTGTGCACTAGCATTTTACAATTCACTTTAAGGGGCACTGGCAGGGTCACAGAGCTACCTAGAGGTATGTAAAGAATGCCAAAGGACCTGCGGTTGTTTCTATGAAAAACAGAAACTAACAAAGAGAGTGATGAAATGAAAAGACTCAAGAGGAAATTAGACAAAACAAAAAGTTACAATAGTGTTACAGCTGAGCCTGGGGATGTTAGAGTAGCGTTAATTCAGCCCTACTGTACCTGTGCACTTCAGCACTTTATCCTTTACTAGAACAATCCACAAAACTGGCAAAGTTCCATACCACAGTAGAGAAATTAATGCATCAAAGTGGCTTAAGTGCTACACTAACGTATCTGTTGGTTAACTATTGTGTACTGCTTTGACCACACCATCTGTTTTTGTTACAGGGACACTCTGGCTGTATATCATTACCCGCTACTGGGAAACCCTCTGATAAAGCAAAAAAAGGCACATATTGTCCTTTGATTTGAATACTTTGAGGAGCTGTAAGCACCATACCAAAAAGGGAAGGTGTATAGAGCACTAAGTTTGTGAGGCAAAGAGGAAGAGATAATTTACTTCATTAATCGAATGCGTGTGCTCAGATTGGTACATAAGAAGTTACTTCCTACATTAGTATTAGAATTTATTGTGCAGCAAAGAAATAAGGCAGAACAAAGGACAGAGAAAAAATACAATAAAAAATTCTAAAAGCTCAGTCTTGCAAACACTAATAGTAGCGTTTGTTGGATTGGGCCATACTTAATCAATTACCAACAGTTTCACTAGGAGTAAACAACCCTGCATCCTTATTTTGAATACTTAGAAGAGAGAGGGATTTTGTTAAATGTGTTTACAGTATGAATGAAAAAATTACAGTAAGGAGAAAAATGAGCTACAATATAAAGGCACATTAATCATAACAAAATAGTAGTTTTCAACTCAGAGACAAGGAACCAAAGCAAAGAGGAAAGAAAAAAACAAGCCACAAAAAAGAAAGGAAAGGAGGACATAGCAGGCCAGATGCCATCGTGCAGCAGTGATGTTAATCTAAAATGTCACCAGCGCTGTTATCCCACACCCAGCAACAGAGCTCCATGCACAGATCACTGGTTGTGTGAATTGGTTTAAGCACTTATTCCTTGGGTGCTTTAGAGAAAAAGACAGAATTTTAAATTAGCAACGTATCACCAAACCCAATAGCAACCCACAGCACAAGGTATGCACACCGGGAAAAGAAGAAAACTGAAAACATTGCCATTGCCCGTTGGGGCATGCTCAGTACTCTAATTGCTGTGCCGCGCTTGGAGACCACGGCAATAAGCACTTTAGAAATACCTTCAATTAGATAGCTGTACAGACACTACACGCTTGTATTCATTTAGAGGAATAGTCCAAGTCAATCCCTTCAGATTTACACTATGGAAACCCACTGATGTAGCTAAAAAAAAAAAACCCACCCTTCACTTTATGGCCTTGTCTACACAATTGATTTGATTTAAGTAAATCGTTTTAGAAACGTATTTGGTAAAAATCAATGCAACTCCCCTTGCTTTCAATTGGGGTTAAGACTGCGTTATATTGAGTTAGCTTAAATTGATTCCTTACCGTCTTAAGCTAAATCGATTTAAAAAGACACTTAACCTGAACTAAAAGCACCCATGCAAGGGGGTTGCACTGATTTAAAGTGAGTCAGTTTCTAAAATAATTTAGTTACATCAGTATAATATTCTTATGTAGACAAAGAACGTCTTCCTCTTTACTTGTTGCAGGAGTTCAGTAAAGGGCCTTAGAACTGATTTGTTAGACGGTAAAGGGGCCAACTTCAATCCTGGTGTAGGGAAGGGATTATACCACTGCAGTCAGTGTAGCTACTCCTGTTTACACCAGGGCTTAATTTGCCTAAAAATCTTTATTTTTTTTCTTTCAGCCAAGTAAGCAATTAGATGTAACCAGAAATATGCAATTTACAGTGAGCATGAGAGCTCCTAGGTACAGATACATTTTACTCTTGTAAACCATTTTCCAGCTTATTCTTGGTATCGATCCCTTGTGCCTGTCTCTTAATTGGGCACATTTACTAACATACCACAGTGTTCTTCCCTCCCCCTCCTTTTGGGAGCCTGTCTTTAACCACATTATTTGACTTCTGCTCTCCAACATAGGATACAATGTTTGTTTAAGCAGTAGATTGGTTGCCCCCATGCCCTCAATTAAAAGTACTGAGCTCAAATAGATCAAACCCTCAAATCCCAAAGGATTTGATGTAAAAGGCAATAACAGTAGAAACATACACACAAGCTATAGACAGCAGATCCCCAATGCTACAAGCAGCTAACACTTACGCTTAACAGAATGCATGTGAGTAGGCCTATTGAGCTGAATGAGGCTACCCAAGAGTGTGCATAAATATTTGAAGGATCAGGCCCTAAATCATTCAGAACTGAACTGAGGCCTGGCCTACACCACAATGTTAGGCTGATGTAAATCACCTTGCGACAACTTGTTTTTGCATGTGTCTACATTGAAAACTATCTCCATCTAAAGTAAGCACCCCACTACGCAACACAGTTAAACCACCTCCCTGAATGGGATGAAGCCATGATCGACCTACTGAGGTCACGGTGCAAATGTAGACACAGTGCGACCTGGGTCTACCCTAACAGTCCTCCAGTGGCTGTGCCACAATGTCCCATTCCCTGCGAAAGTGACCAGTCGGGTAACAATTGTGAATTCCACTGCTCCGGGATCCTGGAGACCAGAAACCATCCCCATCTTAAGCCCCACCCCCATATTTTTGAAATGCTTTTTCTTGGTTGCCCACCTTGGCAAGCACATCTAGCAGTGATCCCTTGTTGTGTGCACTGCCCAACCGACTGTGCTGGCTTCAGGCACTAGACATGCTCCTGCCTGGAGGAGACAGGAGGTGCTGGATCGCCTCAGCCTGTGAGGAGAAGAGGCTGTGCAAGCACAGCTACGAACCAGCCATAGAAATGTGGACATCTACAGACAAATTGCACGGGGGATGCAGGCAAAGGGGTATGACAGGGATCAGCTCCAGACCCAGAGAACACCACTGTGGCTGCCCATTAAAATGATCTTTCAAAGCTTCTCTCAGCTGTATAGCTCTATGCTGAGCTCTTTTAATAGCCCTTGTGACTGGCTCTTCAAAAGATTTTGTTGATTGCTCCCCGCACACCCCTAAAGAGGAGAATGCGCAAACACGCATCTCATCAGAGCTCGAACTCTGGGAGGTGGGAATAAAAATCCCTGTCAAGAAGAAATTGTTTATCCCTATGCTGCTTAGACATCAGGGAGAGGGCAAGACTTCTAAGCATAAGCAAGGGATCCCCTGGCTATTTGACCTGGGTTAGCTCTAAAGAACACACAGAGCTAGCACATTATAGCAGCTGCAATTACTTTTTGAAATGATAGACTAACTCATTTATGTGTGTATGTTCCCTTGCTTTAACCTTGTAAATAACTCCTTTCTTTTCTTAGTTAATAAATCTTTAGAAAGTTTATTATAGGATTGGCTACAAGCATTGATCTGAGGTACAATCGACCTGGGGTAAGTGACTAGTCCTTTGAGACTGGAAGTAACCTGAATATTATTGTGATTTTTGGTGTAAGGGACCATCTATCACAAAGGCAAGTTTGCCTGGATGGCAAGATAGACAGGAGTATCCATTAAGGCTGTTCTAGCACTTCAGGAGTTCACACTTGATATTTGATTGGTGAAATCTAAATATGGAAATCACAACCAGTTTGGGGTTCATGCCACTCGTGTTCGTGAGCCAATCCAGACAGCAGGCTTCCAGAGTGCTATTGCCACTCACTTCTCCACTGTCATTCCAGCTCTCATTCTGGGGACCGTGCCCTGGAGGGCTGGGGTGAACTCAGCACCTGGATCTGGGAATGTGGTCTTGCACATCCGAAATTTCTGCAGCTACTGCTCGTCATCCTAAACCTGCATTACGATGCGATCCCACCAATCAGTGCTCATTTCTTAGGCCCAGAAGTGGCACTCCACCATCTGCAGCTGATCCATGAATGCCACCAACAACCTTGAATTGTTTTTTGCTATGTCCCTCAGAAAGCTATCCTCAAATAAATCATCATGTCCCCCAGTGTTGCGGTGCTTCCTTCAGGTCTGCAAATATTGGAGGATCGTGCATCCAGTATTTGCAACATTCATGGGAATAGTGCAGAGCTCTGCGGGCCCAAGCTTCTGTCAAAGATAGTGGACACCAAAAAGTGCTGTACTGGTTTGTGGGATTTAAAAAGAAAGGCATGAAAATTGTGGGATGTGGAGACATTATGGGATGGCGAAAACTGTTTGCTGGGCACTTGATCCCTAGCTCCCACACATCCCTGGGTGAGTCTTATCTATCCCATGACACATTGCAAAAATTTCCCAAAAGGTATCATGCCTGACTGTGGCACTTGGCACACTGGAATGCCTACTTGTGGTGCACACTTTGCATTGACACAAGCACTCCTGGTGAGTGCACATAGCACAGATGCAAGCAGCCAAGTATACTCACATATGAGCGATATATTAACTTTGGCAGGTGTATGCTGACATAACTTGTGTCAAAGAAAGTTTGTAGTACAAGCATGGTCTTATAAACAAGACATTTCTGCGTAGCAACTTAAGATTTGGTTTGTGCATAAAAGGAAACAAGTTTCTGAGGTGCCACTGGTCCTAATAACTCCCTCTCTAGAGCATATATAGCTTCACTCAGTGTCAAATTCAATCCTGTGCATGTGTTCCATATGGGTGGACTCCTGCAACAGTATGGAGCCCCACTGACACCAGTGGGTTCTGCATAGGCAGACGGGTCCACCCACACAATAAGTTACAGGACCGGGAACCTAATAGCTTCCACCCCAAATGTAAACCTGTACAGATACCTCTACCATATTTATTACCAAACTATAGGCAAGGCTTGACTTCTGGCTCCAAATATTTATAAATTTATGCAAACTTTACCATTTTGAGATTAAATTGATCATATTAGTTCTCAGCTCAAAGGTGAACTATTTATATGTGTGTTTGAGGAAAAGCTGTTAATTTTGATCTGAGTTACCATTGCAAAGAAATTTCATACTTTAAAAATATTAGAATTTGGATAACTCAAAGATAAAACTTCTAACTTGATATTGACACAAGAATACATGTTTTCCTCAATCACCACAAGACGGTCGAATCAGACTTGTGGGCCTATCAATATGCAGGGCCACATTGGAAGACCAAGTATGAACACTTCTGTATGTACAGTCTGGATTCAAACTGATACTCCGGTGCTCCTTACTTTAAAGTCAGCTAAGTGGGAGTTTGATTTTTCAGTTAACAGCAAGCATTAATTTTAATTTTAAAAATAGAGTACAGAAGAGAGCAATATATTGTACTGTGCTGTTATTCTGTGCATGATGGTAGAGTTACTGATAATTAGCATCCAGTAGTAATTAATGGAAAGTACGCATGCCTTGATAAGATCTTGGGTAACTGTTGAGAGTATACAAAAGAGCTGCTCATAACAGGGACTAACAGTTACTTAAATCTTTAGAGCAGTTTTTGAAAGGCTGAATCCATTTCAGTAAATGTATTGTGAAATATTCATGTGCAATGAATAATCTAGTCACAGGTGTCTAATACATGTATATTTGCACAAAAGAAGGAAATCAGAAGGGAATAGAAACAGTCACTCCTCTTCCTTTGTAGAGAATATATTCTTAAATCAGTAATAATAGGAGACATACTGCTGAACCTGGTAGTTTAGCTTTGGAAATATGGAACAGCTCAATGCTAAATCATCATCATACATGAAAGACTATTTGGAGTGTGTAGGTGAGTAACAATGCTACAGTTCTGAGTAAGCATGGCCTATGGCATTTTACACAGAGTTCTTGAGATTAGAACTCTGGCAAATTAGCTCCTGTAAAATTCTGGAAAATAGAATCCAGGTCTGGGTTTCCATTCATTCAGCAGGTTATGTAGGGCTCCCAGAAGCCCCCTTTAAAAGTCATAGCTCTGTAATACTAAACAGAGAAACAAATATAAGGCAGTGTCAGAAGCAGTAAAAAGGGAAGGGTAGGTTCAAGGTGTTTAAAAAAAATGAAAAGAGTCTCTAAAAGTCCTGTTGCTTCTAAAGAGAAGATGGGAATCCAGAAGATCAACATCCATAGAAAGCTGAAGGCTTAAAATGCTGAGAGGGTCCTTATAATGAGCTTGTCTTCCAAGTGGGCTTTGAGAACTTGTATGGCTCTAATATAAATCAAAAATATCCCACAATCCCATAGGCTGACTCTTCGTCCTCTGGACAGTCATGTTTTTCCACACTGCACCACCAACAAAGGTCTAGAGCGGCAACATTTTGGGAAGGAGCTAGGAAGTGTGGGATGGACTCAAGTCTGCACAATGCATTGGAGATGCTGGAGCCCCACGTTGGGACCCAGGGTTCAACAATTCCTAAACTGGGGTTACAAATGAGTGTAGATGCTCAAGCTCTAGGTTAACAAACCCAGGGTCTGCTATCTTGTGTTCTTCTAACCCTGGGCTGACATTGCAGCATAGACATACGCATGGGCTCGGCAACGCCTAACTCTTAGGGACCCTGCTGCCTAGTGGAATTCTTAGCCCTAAATCAGCCACCCTGTTTCTCTATACAGTGCTTGGGGACAGTTAGGTGCCTAAGAAAGGGATTCTCAAGGCAGCAAGCTGAGCAGGGAGCTGCCTAAGCTAGCCAGGAGTGAAATGCAGAGGAAAGGGTCAGGGCTTAGGCATGTTAAATACCTTTGAGGATCTGGGCTTAACTCCCATTGATCTGGGAGGGAGATCCCCACCCCAAAATAGCCAGTAGCCTGGTGGTTAGGACACTCACGTGGGAAAAGGTCCCTGCTCCATATCAGACAGAGCAGGATTTGAATCTGGGTCTCCCATATCAGTGCCCTAACCACTGGGCTATTTGCTAACATGGGGATGGACAGAAACACAACCTTGCTCAACTCCGGCTACCTTTTGTGCAGGGTCTGATCCTGTAGGCATGTTCTGAGCACACCTAGGGGATCAGCCCCTGCTGGGGAGACAGGAATGGGAACACCTAGCTTGAGAATCCTGCCAGGGCTTTGGCAGAGCTCAGACCAAATTGTTAGCTGTGGGGGTGTCATCAGGATTTAGGTGGCTTTGTGCATGTCCTCCGGCAGAAATTTACATGCCCAGGAATTAGGCACCTACAGGGTTAGGTGGCACTTTTGTGAATGTCAGTGGCCCCTAAATGTTGGGTGCCCAAAGAGGCAGTTAGGTGCCTAGGCACCTTTGTGAATCTAGCTCCTGGTGTCTAACTGAGAGAAATCAGATCTGATTTACCCAACAGGGCAATTTAAAAATAAAACAGACTATAGTTTAAATGCTTCCCTCGCCAGAGATAACAAGCCAGTACATCTTCAGTCAACGTCGAGAAACTAGATCTTGGGCCAAAGAAAGCCTAGGATAGCCTTATGTTGCATTTCTTTCCCTCACCTTATGTGAATGAAGATTCCAACAGAAACCTATCTGGGTGAGGGATACTTATGCCAAATTGCTTTCCTAACATAGTTTCCTTCTCCCCGCTTGAGTAAGACATATTATATTCAAAGGTGGAAACAAGAATTGGTTTCTAGATGTGCATCAGTCTTTCCACAAAATATGGATAATCCAGGAACCCAGGAGAAAGGCAATCCTCCATGTTTCAGTCACATTTCTGTGAATTTTGACTCTCCATAGATGTTTTCTGGAGACATTTAGAGAAAACCTCACTACCAACTCTGATGCAGCAGATATACTTTAAAGGGACATTTTCCACATGAATTTCCCCCTTTTGCCACCTTTAAAAAAAGGCCCTATCTTTTACTAACGTAAAGGAGTTGTTGTTAATGCTCTGGAAACATGGCCCCTTGCCATCACTAGATAATGATGCGGACCAATTCCTAAAGTTACAGTTGTACTTTGATATAGTGAACAATTTAGCATTTTTGTTATTTGTTATAAGAGATTGATGTGACTATGTTAAAGACAAAAAATAGGTAATGGTCAAACATTTTCAGATGCGTCAGGTAATTTGGGATGGCTGGATTTTTGGCTATCCAATCTGAGATAACTGAAAGGGCATGTGATCTTCAGAAAGGTCTGAGAACCCACCCTCTGAAAAATCAAGCCCTATTTAGGGTGTCTCAGATTGAGTCACCCAAACTCACTATGGCAAGATTTTCAATAGTGACATTCTTTATCTTGCTCTTTCTCTGTTTAAAAGTGCTTAGGTATAATAATAGGTTCCATACAAATTCCTGAAGTAGATAGACATAAATATATCAATTAGCAAATATTCATAGTTTGAAGAAGGAAACAGTGGAAACTCACCAAAAGAACTAGAAAGAAAAAACTTGGAGGCACTTTTCAGCAATCATTCAATAACACCAGCTTCAGGTGTCCTCATTTGGATCCTGATGGTACAAAGCATCTTTTTTTGCTGTTTGTTGATCTTTTTTATACTGTAAAATCTTTGGCGGCAGGAACTGCCTTTTATTCTTCAGTGCCTAGCACAAGGTGCTACCATAATACAAATAAGAACCCTTGGTTTGGGGCTGAAGAGAAAAGTCTATAATTGGAGGATTCTTGATTTAGACAGACTGACATAAGAGCTCTAAAGGGAATTGAAGAAACTGAAGAAACTGGAGCTATGGGGATTGCGTTGCCCTAATTTGCCATCAGGGAACAAAGGGCCGGTCTCTTCACAAAAGTCAGCATTGAAACTGGATGTGAATCAGGAGAATGCTTGTTCTGATCTTTAATCCAAATACGTTTACCATGACTCCATAAAGTGTGGAGCATAGAGAGAAGAATGTAAAGAGATTGTGGGCTGGAGCTTGTTAACAGCAAATGAATGGATTGTGGTAGAAGTGTTGTGAAGTGAAGTGAAAGAAATGTTGCATTCCTTGTATGGGCATTTAACGAACACACCCATGCTACTAGAAATGGAACGCAGAATCCAGTACAAAGAGGTTATACTAACAACAATTTATATTTATAAAATTCTTCACTTATTAATCTAATTTACCTTTGACCATTTATAATTTTTGCCTTTTCCATTTCAGTAATATCAGGCAACTAAAAACAGGCTGGTTAATTTAACTTTTGTACCCTGACAGTTTCTAGCCAGTAGGGCTGCTCAAAATGTTTCTAAATACACAATGTTGACAGTTTCTCACTGAAATTTCAAATTTTGACAAAGTTCAACAATTGTGAACTTTTTATTCCATTTTTGAGCAGGCATGAGAGTCATTTTTATTGTTTGGTTGTGATGTAGAACAACCCTGGTATGCACATGTTCACACCTGCACAGAGAAATGTTTAAATACATTTCATAAAATGGTGTACTATTAATTTTTTCAAAGCATCATGAAAACAGACATCCCCTCCCCCTCTATTAGAATAAAAATCTAAATTGTGGGCCTTAAACTTGGACCAAACTTGAAGGTGGTCCCATAAAAGGTATTATTACCTCAACCACCTTGTCTCTCTAATATCCTGGGACCGACACAGCTACAACTACACTGTATAATGCACCTTAAGCATTTAGAGCTAATGCACTATATCCAATTGACTGTTTGGTAATTTTACCAGTTTCCGTAAATCACTTGGTAAAAGAATTTTTCAAAGCTTTAGACATTCCACTAAACCATTGATACGGATGCAATCCATTTGCAAAAGCAAGTTTAAACTATGTACATTTCTTACTGTTAACTCAGACAGCTTTGAATGAAATAGTTGAATACCCTTGTTTGCAAGCCATCTAGACGTCAGGTGCAGCAGCAATGCAATGCAGAATATGCCTGAAGAAGGAAACTTTATGGTTGATGTATATTTCAGTAATTAGTGTTCTGTGTACATGGCAATAAGTGACTTTTGTTGCTAATTTAATATCAAAGCAAAGATGAAATGTTTGAACCACAAGTGACACATTCTCAAGTTACTGCACACATGACTATATACAAGTGCTAAACAATTTCCAATGTTGTAATATTATATGAAATTAAAATCAACATTGATCTATTTCATGAATAAGTACTGTAATTCTTTGGAAGAAATGAGATTATCCAACAGCAGCTGATCTTTGTTGAACTTCTATGTTTGGAAGCTAGAAGTGGGCTAGCATTAGTTATTGGATAGTTTGGGCAGTATACCAACTTCTAACAGTTTTAAGTCACCATTCCATCTAGTGACTTAGAAGTGAAGACAATTGGTGGGAGAATATTGTATTTGCAGAAGAACTGCCTTTAACTGGGAGGATATTTTCTGATTTGTGTTTTGCTTCAGACTAACGAGAGGTTATCACCAAGTCACCTGTGCTGTAGCTTCATTCTATACTTTATGATCAGTACCCTTCCTAATATTTCTAGTTTCAGTTCCACTCATCCTTAGCAGGGTGGTTGCATTTGGCTCAAGCAGAAGTTGGTTTAGCATGTGAACGGCTGGTAGCCACTGCAGTTACTAAGCATCACTATCAGACATTTCATGGGAATAGTAAGCTGCATACTTGTCTGATTCTCCTCTTGCTTACACTGGGTTTATACTAATGTAACGCCACTGATTTAAATGGAGTCACTCCTGATTCTCCATACCTCTACACTTTAGTCATTTGCAGCTGTGCAAAGTGGATGTAACACTGCTATTGTGATGGGTAGCATTTTACACCCATTTTGCACAGACATAAATGATTATACAGAGTGCAGGACAATGAAGAATCAGGTCCAATGTGATTTAATTCCCTTACTTCTTTTTTTGCCCTCATACCATTTCCAGTGTTGGTTTGGTTTTTTGTTTTTGTTTTTAATTTCACTTCAAATTTTCAAAACCCAAATGAAGTATACAAATACGTTTATCGTCATTAGGTATTGATTGAGGTCCTTTTCTTTCAGGAATCTGGAGGTTGCAGAGGTTAAAACAACACGCCTGCTATATTTAGACTAAAGTGTGTGTTTTTCATCTTTATTTTGAGGATCTGAAAAGTAGCTTGTCATGTGGTAGAGGTATATGTTTGCTGATGCTTAAAGTAAAGTGCAGTGCTAGATTTAACCAAACCAGCCTTTGAAGTGCTTTTAGATTGAGTGACTTATAGATTTTTCCTGTCTGCTCTTTAGAATTAGTTGTAGTGTTGGAATTTATCTTTGCTTTCTTGCTTTATTTAATTTATACACTGCTAGAAGTCTGTTTGACCTGAAAGTCTGTCTGATGACAGAACCATCCATCTAAAGCCTGCTAAGATAGATAGGTAGACACAACTGATTTTCTGCCTGCATTTCATTTTAGTGCTAGACAAACCATATATACAGCAAGCCCAGTTCTCTCTTGGTGAAGTGTTCAGAATTTTTGAGTCAGGAGAAAATGTCAACCTCCTACACTCCAAGAGGGTGATAAAATGCGGGATTTGAATGTGCATTTTTAAAAGAGGGCACCAGGTATCTGAAGCAGAACAGAACCTATAACCATGAAAGAGGGTGGGACTGATTATTTTCCGTAGTCCCCCCGCTTCTACTCCATGGCCCTAACTATGGGTGTAAGTATTTTTCTGAATAGAGTTGGAGCTAAGAGATGTATTTAAGTGGTCTGCTAAATCAGGGTCTTCTTGCAGACAAAGAAGCAGCAAGAGGTAAGTAACACAGGCTATCAAAAAAGGATCTTGCCACCAATTAGTGTAGAGGGACCTGACCTTGTCAGAGCCGGTTGCTAACCAGTTAGTAATTACAAATTTAAAACAACTTGACCAAACCCAAACTATTTTAGACACTTGACCCAATCTAAACCAGCTGGATAATGGCTGAGCACTGGAGCAGCAGAAGCTACTGCAATCTCAGGCACTAACAGTGGACATGGAATTCTGTAGATTGCAGGGTGGGTGGGTGATCCACCTGGGAGAAGGGGGGAGAATGGGTGGGTGACTATTAAAACTGACAGATGGAAGACACCTTTGCCTGTCATTTTATGACTTATCTCAAACTGAAAAATTTACATTTTCATTATCTACTGTAATCATTTCTGCCACCCCAGAATCTCTGCTCATAGTTATGAGTAATTTAACTACATGCGCCTCAGATGCTTGTACACAGCCTAGAGATTTTATTATTCTGTTGAGTTTTTAATTTAGCATTATGTCCTTGTAATAAATATTTACATGATGCAATAAATGCAGAGCATAATCTCTGGCTATGTGAAACTAGCTATAATTCTATAAAGAAAATAACTTAATCAGGAAAACATTAAGCTTGATCAGGGCCAGATTAATTCTCCTGTGGGCCCAGGGCTATTAGATTTTGTGGGGCTCCTGTATACAAGTCTTTTTCCTGGGAGGGAGTTTGGTGCAAGAAGGGTCTGGGGCAGGGGATTGGGATGCAGGAGGGAGTGCGGGGTCTGGGAGGGAGTTTGGTGTAGGAGGGGGATTCTGACCTGGGGCAGGGGATTGGGGTGCAGCAGGGGATGTGGGTCTTGGAGGGAGTTTGGTGCAGGAGGGGATTCTGACCTGGGGCAGGGGTTTGGGGTGCAGGAGGGGGTGCAAGGTGCAGGCTCCGGCCAGGAGGCGCTTGTTGTATCCACCACGCAAGGTATTAACAAACTTTAACAGAACTTTATTTACAGCGGAAGTCTCTTTTCCAAGCTGTAGCTGCACACCCTGTAACTCTCCCAGCCTCCTCAACTCCTCCCCCCTCCTCCCGCCTTCCTGTTTCCTGTCCTTTCAGACTCCCAACAGCCAGTGCTCCCAGTTCTAATAATTACAAGCAGCATCTAAACACCACAGCGCTTACCACAGGAGGCTCCCAGCCGGCAGCGCAGCAGGGCTCAGGCAGGCTGCCTGCCTGGACCCACGCCACTCCCAGAAGTGGCCGGCTGCTGGCACATCTCTGCACACCCTGGGGGGAAAGGGACAGTGTGTCTCCGTGTGCTGCCCGCGCCCGCAAGCGCTGTCCCCGCAGCGCCCATTGGCCAGTTCCCAGCCAAGAGGAGCTGCAGGGACGGTGCTGGGGGTGGGGGCAGCGTGCAGAGCCAACCCCCCCCCCCCCGGCCAGGGGCCGCAGAGATGTGCCAGCAGCCGGTCGCTTCTGGGTGTGGCATGGGGCCAGGGCAGGCAGGCAGCCTGAGCACCGCTTTTAGTGGCCCAGAGATGGCTGCCTGTGATTTATTTTTGCGGGGCCCCGGGCTGCAGCCCCTAAAGCCCCTACCTTAATCCGGCCCTGAGCTTGATGCACAAGTGTCTTAAATTTGAAAAAAAATAAATTACCGAATAGTGACTGACTGGATCAACTTCACTACGGTTTACTTTTTGCCTTTTCTCCTTCTATAAATAATCCCTTTGAAAAAGGGTCATATGCTATCATGAGATCTATGATGAATTATATAAATCATATTAACAATGAATAAGAAGCATGGAGATGATTAAATTCAGTTGTGGAACCAGAAAACTCCAGAAGAAGTAAAAAGAATCATTTTGGCAGATTTGAACTAAAAAAAAATATTGGACACTTGCACTGTGCAAACCATTTCACCCTGAACTTATGCATTTTGTATTTCTGCAGGATTACAAAAAAGTTAAAAAGCTGGCTTTATATCGGTTACAGCAAGGTATGAAAGTTCTCTGAGTCTCAGTTTACTGCAGACACAGATTATTCAGGGCAGTGGTTCCCAAATAGTCTGTGAAACAGTGGTGGCACATGGAGCACTTGTTGGTGAACTGTGGAAAGCTGGCATGTGACATGACGCTGGCTTCTCCTCCTTGTTCCCAGAAATGAAAGAACACTTTCTTAAAAACGGAGGGTCCAACTGATACCACTCAGAGTGAGTGAGGGTAGTTTATGCTGTGAAGGGTCCCACTGATTTCAGCAGAGCTGTTCATAGAGTAAGGTACTACTCATTGTGAGTAAGGCTGGCAGAATCTGATCATCAGTGATTAAAACAGACATACTCTGATGAATATGGGGTGCTCAGTAATGCATAATGGTTTGTATCCCCAAATGTGGTTTAGGTACTGAATTTCTAAGATGGTGTGTCAGACTTCTCAGAGAGGAGTGGACAGTTTCACTAAGTCTCCCACAGAAATACAGTCACATCTGTGATTGCAAGCCATGAAGGATGAATGGGTCTGATTGATGAACAGTGGAGCAACCATCACAGGGACAGTCTCCTAGATGGCCTGGCAAGCCCACTGGGAAAAAACAATGTAAGTCAGAAGGAAGACTTCACACCTGGGCCCTGTAACAAAGACATCACAGAGCAATATGGTAATAGGGCTGACACACGCACAGGGAAGGTGGGAATTTAGATACAATCCCCGAGAGAGTTTCTGGGAGACAGAGACTAGGCTGCATCCCAAGAGCTCCTTGGCTTCCTAAAATAATTGAAGCTAGTTCTGTTCTAGTAACTTAAGAGGAAATCCTATCTAACTTAGCTTGTAGCTAAATGTAAGATTAGATGAGACTCAATATGCATGCCAGGTGTTTGTTGTTTTACAATGTCTTTTCTCTAACATTTTGTTCCAAGGGCTAAACAACAATGCTTGGTTTTAAGATGGCTGTTAGTCAATACATTACTAGTCACAGGTTCCCAAACTGAGGAAATATAGATTCCCAAAAGCCAGTCAGACCCACAGTGTAATTAGTACCTGATATACAAAGGGTACTTATGGCTAGGTCTCGGTTTAAGAATGAAAGCATAGTGTGATTCCATCCCAAGCCAGGTAAGGGCAAGAGGTCCAAGATCTGAGGTGGGTGCTCTCAGAGGTGGCAGAGGTACAGCTAGTCCTGAAACCATGACACAGACTATGGGCAAGAACAGATTGTTCCATAGTCTCTGACTTACTGGTTTTTCACTACATACCAGTGAATAAGTTGAATTCTCTGCAGAACTACATGATAAACATAATGAGAAAAATTGGATTGTGCTTATGTCAGATAGCAGAGCTAGATCAGAAGGGACAAAAGCTTGATTTTACTGCATTAATTTTATCTTATAGTGTAATTAGAAAATTTAATTTCCTTCTTATGATTGCAAAGCTTATTGTAATATATTTTGCAAGTATAATCGCAGTCTCATAATTCAATCCTTGCTGCATTTTTTTTACTTTATATTGAACATGAGTTGAATTCGGATACAAACTTCACGTTTTTATTAGTCTATAATGATACTGAATTAGAACCTGTAAAGACAAATCTCAAGTCTAAAATGTACCCACATCAATTTTTCCCCCTCAGCCTTTTGATTAGGAAATGCTATGCAACTTATCCGTGGTGAGATCTAATCAGAAAGCAATGCCGATAGCTATGAGCCTCACACAATTCTGCCCATATATTTATACACATTTTCAAAAGGAAGAATCTCCTCATTCAGTGAAGTATAAGGGAAGATTCTGCACCTGGAGTTCATTTGCTGTATCTAGCCCTTACTCTGTTTTATCACATTGCAGTAAGGACTGGATCTTGCATTTCTTGTGCGCTCAAAACTCGCATCCAAATGGGTGGGTGTTTTGGGTGTCTAAGACATGTCAGAAAAGTAAGTTCTAATAATTGTTTACTTCTAATCCCCTGAAGGATTAATCATGAGCAAGGCCAGAGAAGTTTTGGTGAAGGTTGTCTTACCACTCTTTTATGCCATCCTCTAGCTCAGTGTTTCTCAATGGACTGGTCCGTGGACCGGCACCAGTCCCTGAGATCTCCCTGACACAGTTTAGGAAGGCAGCAAGGCAGTCTCCGTGTCAAAAAGGTTGAGAAACACTGCCCCTAACTTACTCACCTTTTTAAACTTCAGATGTAGATAGAGCCAGTGAAGAACCAGAGAACTGCATTTTCATGACCCTGGCTCGGTTACCCCAAATTCACCATAGCCAAGACCAAACTCAACCTTTTACTTCTCCCCTCTTATCCCCCTGCATTTGGGAAGTGACTAAAAGCCAATTGCTTTTTCTGCCATATTTTTTTTTAAGAAGTGCTTTATATCCATCTTGATGCCTATATCACTTGTCCATACCCTGATCTCTTCCCCTATGACTGCTGCAACCTCCTTCTCTCAATCCCCCCACCCTTCAGTCCACCCAAAATGCTTTTGTCAAAATAATTTCTCAATTGCCACTTATGTCACATCCCCCCTCCCTTTGAATCCTTCCACTCGCTCCAGACTGCATTGCATGTCGAAGTTCTTGTCCCTTTTTTTTTTTTTTTTTTTTTTGGTGAGAGAAGTATCTGTTACTGGGATGCTAGCATTTATTACAGAGCACGGCACAATCTATTTTAGGGTTTTCTCTAGAGACAGAAACCCTGATTCAGCAAAGCACTTAAACATGTGTTTAACTTTGAGAACAATTTTGAGGCCTTTTGGGACTTAAACACATGGTTAATTGCTTTGCTGAATCAGGGCCTGTGTGACTATCCTGCCAATGAGGCAAATGAGCATATGGAACTTTTAGAGCTTGCAGTTCAGATTTGAGAGGGACGACAAGTTACTCTTGGTCTTGCAAGTGGGTTCCCCGCATCTCCTCTGCTTCTGTTAAATGCACAGATGTTCAACTTGTTACCATTTCCAAGATTAGACTTTCAAGGCATCACATTACTGATCCTCAACCTACAACTGACCATGTCTCCTACCATTCTCTGTTCCAGTGATGTCAACTGCCTTCATTTGTTTCACCTACTTGGAAACCCCCAGGCCTCTTTCCGTGTTGCCTCTCTGCGTACGATGCTCTCCCTTAAATCTGTTCACCAGGCCAAAGTTTCTTCATTCAAATCTCTCCAGAAATTCACTTCTTCAGTGTCTCCTATTGTATAGGGGAAGTGAGTTCATGCAACTAAGATATCTACTATCTGAACAAGAGGTGTACAGTGCCTTATCTGAATAATCAGATTTTATTCCTGTAACCTTTGTCCTTCCTTTGTTATTCTCCCACTTCGTTTGATTTTTTGTCCTCTCTTGTTCTGTCACATCTGAATTAGTTTATATGCTCTTTTGGGTAGAGATCAGCTCTATGTATTTCTCTGAAGTGTGTAACAAAGGATAAGGTGCTCAAAAAATAATAAGTAAAAGGCAGATCTGCTAATATGATTTACCCAATAGCAAGATGCTTTTGTTTAACATCAATTTGTACAATAGCTAAGAACTATATAGGATTAGGGGGGGAAAAAAAAAAAAGGTCACCCACCTTAAGCTCTTGGTTTGACTTCTCCCTTATGGAAAAACCAATTATTTTTATTCCTAGATCTGTGAAGTTCTTTGCAACATAAGCTCTTAGTGGATTGCTTAAAATCCAAGAGGTAAATCAATCTAACACGTTCATGCAACTCCAACCATGACTCACTGGGTGAGCTTACAATATCTGAACTCTCTGGGATCCATGCAAAGACACTTTCTAAACATTTCACAAACTTAAGCTAGCCAAAAAGGCAACTGTCAGTTTTGACAAAAACATAATTCCAGAGCCCAAGCAGCAACAAAAAACAACAAGACTTTATGTTAGGTTGTTTTACTCCTTTATTACAAAACCCATACCACAAATTATAGGCAATGTCTCTTTATATAGGCAATCTGAGATTTTTGTTTCCTCTTTGATTACTTTAAATTTAGCATCTTCAGGTTGCTATTGGTAATGAATTAGAATCCTTAATAAAAAAATAAATAAATAAATAGAGATATCCTATCTCCTAGAACTGGAAGGGACCTTGAAAGGTCATTGAGTCCAGTCCCCTGCCTTCACTAGCAGGACCAAGTACCGATTTTGCCCCAGATCCCTAAGTGGCCCCCTCAAAGATTGAACTCACAACCCTGGGTTTAGCAGGCCAATGATCAAACCACTGAGCTATCCCTCCCCCCAATCCTTGAAATACAGGATTATGCTGCATAATAAACAAGAATAAAAACCCACCATATTAAGCAACAATTAAATTTTTCCTTATATGTCACTTAACCTAGATCAGGAGTTGGCAACCGGTGGCACGCTAGCAGATTTTTAGTGGCACTCTGCTGCCAGCTGGAGTCCTGGCTGCTGGCCCCGCTCAGTCCGCTGCCTGCCTAGATGAATGGAACCCTCGGCTGGCTGAGCAGGGCCGGCGGCTGTGACCCCGGCTGGCAGGAGCCAGCAGACGGAACCCCACTCAGCCCGCTGATGGTCTGGGGTCCGGCCGCCGGCTCCTTGCCAGCCGGGGTCCCGGCTGCCAGCCCCGCTCAGCCCGCTGCCGGCCTGGGACATGCAGAAAGTTGATAATGGAATTTAGAGACATCATGGGGAAATATCTATGGCTGGATAGCCTCTAAAAACACTAAAAAGGACATTTTCTAAATTTATTAGGAAGAAAAGAAATCCTAGCAATGGTACAGGCCCACTATTAGATGGAGACAGTAAAATAGTTAATAATGCAGAAAAGGCATGTTCAAGTGTTCAATATTTGCAAAGAAGTAAGATGATGTATATCCCATGAGGATGATGAAGTTCTTTCCATTCCATTAGTAACCGAGGAGGATGTTAAACAGCATTTACTAGGAATAAACATTTTTAAATCAGCCCAGATAACTTGCACCCGAGAGTCCTAGAAGAGTACAGGGAGAAGATTTGTGGTCTGCTGACATTAATTTTTAATAGACCTTGAAATACCCAGGAAATTCTAGAAGACTGGAAGAGCGCTAATGCTGTGTCAATATTCAAAAAGGGCAAGTGGGATGACATGGGTAACTATAGGCCATCATTAAGTTGACATCATTCCTGGGTACAATAATGAAAAAGCTGATATGGGATTATGTGTGCTGAGCTTGTGTTTGTCAGTCTGTTTGTTTGGTTGGTTGTTTGAAGGTCCGTGTGCTGTGGCTGGCAGTTGGAAGCTGTGAGCTTCAAAGGAAGGTCTGAAAGCTAGAAGCCTCTGGTAATTGGCTGAGCCTTAATCAGTGGGCGGGGCATTCATACAGGCCAGGGCTTTATAAAGCAGCGCACAAGCAACCAGGGAGCTTTTGCGAACAGGGGCTGCTAACAGGGAGTTTCGCAAGGGAGTTTGGGAAGGGAGCGAGGGCCCCTTGCCTGTTCTATCTGTTTTCCCTTTATTCCCCTTAAAACCTATAAACCAACTACATTCAAAACTTCTTGCTTAAACAACCCTTTCAGCGGACAGGGGGCTGCAGACAGGGGAGTTTGAGAGGGAGTTTGACAGAGGGAGGCTTACAACGGTTAGGAAGACCCGCAACACCTGTGCCAGCACTGCTTCTGTCTCCTCCACCTGCGCCTGTAGCCAGACAGAGCGCCTGAGCATGGATGCTTCTACCCAGATCCTGGTGTGGTTTTGCAGAGACTGTAACTTGCAATTTCCACTTACTGATATCCAGGCTGGGGGGACCATCCAATGTGAAACGTGCCTGCTGGTGGAATCTCTCAGGCAGCAGGTGGGAGAGCTACAGGAGGAGGTGGCTAGGTTGAGGAGCATCCGAATCCACGAGCAATTCCTGGACAGTGTCCATGTGGAGACAGCTGAGGTAGCTGTCCCAGTACACAGGACTGCTGATACACCACTGGTGGAGGAGGAGATGGCTCAGGGTGGACACTGGCAGCTGGTTACTTCTGGCAGCAGGCAGTGCTCCACCCCTGCTCCGAACCCTCCCGCCGTGGTAATAGGTAACCGTTATGCTCTTCTTGATACAGGAGAGAAGGAATCACCCCCTACAGTAGAGGAGAAGCCTCGTACCCCTAAGGCTGGGAGGTCTGCTGCCACCACTGCAAATAGGAAACGTAGGGTAGTGGTGGTCAGAGACTCTCTGCTGAGGGGGATGGAGGCGCCCATCTGTCGCCCTGACATTTCATCTCGGGAGGTATGCTGCCTGCCGGGGGCCCGTATCCGAAATGTTATGGAGGCATTGTCGAGGATTATCCAGCCCTCTGACTACTACCCCATGCTACTCATCCATGTGGGCACAAATGATACTGCGAGGTGTGACACTGAGCGGATCAAGAGTGACTACAGGGCTCTGGGAGAACGGGTGAAGGAGTTTGGAGCGCAGGTGGTATTCTCGTCAATTCTTCCTGTCAAAGGTAGGGGCCCGGGCCGAGACAGATGCATCATGGAGGTGAATGCCTGGCTGCGAAGATGGTGTCGCCAGGAGGGCTCTGGCT
Organism: Emys orbicularis; assembly: GCF_028017835.1. Lineage (NCBI taxonomy): Eukaryota > Metazoa > Chordata > Testudines > Emydidae > Emys > Emys orbicularis. Next base: position 136,173,558 of record NC_088685.1, on the reverse strand, counting down.
TCCTTGACCAAGGGATGCTATTCAAGGAAGGACTGCTAGGCAGAGATGGCGTTCACCTTTCGAGGAGGGGAAAGACCCTATTTGGACACAGACTGGCTAACCTAATGAGGAGGGCTTCAAACTAGGTGCGATGGGGACAGGTGAGCAAAGCCCACAGGTAAGTGGGGAACATGGAGACCTGGGAGATGGGTCGGAAACAAGAGGGAGTGTAGGCTATAATGGCAGAGAGAAAGGAGGGTCAGGGCAAAACTGGGAGGCAAGATCGAACCATTATCTTAGATGCCTATATACAAATGCGAGAAATATGGGTAATAAGCAGGAAGAACTGGAAGTGCTAATAAATAAATACAACTATGACATTGTTGGCATCACTGAAACTTGGTGGGATAATACACATGATTGGAATGTTGGTGTGGATGGGTACAGCTTGCTCAGGAAGGATAGACGGGGGAAAAGGGAGGAGGTGTTGCCTTATATATTAAAAATGTACACACTTGGACTGAGGTGGAGATGGACATAGGAAACGGAAGTGTTGAGAGTCTCTGGGTTAGGCTAAAAGGGGTAAAAAACAAGGGTGATGTCATGCAAGGAGTCTACTACAGGCCACCTAACCAGGTGGAAGAGGTGGATGAGGCTTTTTTTAAACAACTAACAAAATCATCCAAAGCCCAAGATTTGGTAGTGATGGGGGACTTCAACTATCCAAATATATGTTGGGAAAATAACACAGCGGGGCACAGACTATCCAACAAATTCTTGGACTGCATTGCAGACAACTTTTTATTTCAGAAGGTTGAAAAAGCTACTAGGGGGAAGCTGTTCTAGACTTGATTTTAACAAATAGGGAGGAACTCATTGAGAATTTGAAAGTAGAAGGCAGCTTGGGTGAAAGTGATCATGAAATCATAGAGTTTGAAATTCTAAGGAAGGGTAGAAGGGAGTACAGCAAAATAGAGACAATGGATTTCAGGAAGGCAGATTTTGGTAAGCTCAGAGAGCTGATAGATAAGGTCCCATGGGAATCAAGACTGAGGGGAAAAACAACTGAGGAGAGTTGGCAGTTTTTCAAAGGGACACTATTAAGGGCCCAAAAGCAAGCTATTCCGCTGGTTAGGAAAGATAGAAAATGTGGCAAAAGACCACCTTGGCTTAACCACGAGATCTTGCATGATCTAAAAAATAAAAAGGAGTCATATAAAAAATGGAAACTAGGACAGATTACAAAGGATGAATATAGGCAAACAACACAGGAATGCAGGGGCAGGATTAGAAAGGTAAAGGCACAAAATGAGCTCAAACTAGCTACGGGAATAAAGGGAAACAAGAAGACTTTTTATCAATACATTAGAAGCAAGAGGAAGACCAAAGACAGGGTAGGCCCATTGCTCAGTGAAGAGGGAGAAACAGTAACAGGAAACTTGGAAATGGCAGAGATGCTTAATGACTTCTTTGTTTTGGTCTTCACCGAGAAGTCTGAAGGAATGCCTAACCTAGTGAATGCTAATGGGAAGGGGGTAGGTTTAGCAGATAAAATAAAAAAAGAACAAGTTAAAAATCACTTAGAAAAGTTAGATGCCTGCAAGTCACCAGGGCCTGATGAAATGCATCCTAGAATACTCAAGGAGCTAATAGAGGAGGTATCTGAGCCTCTAGCTATTATCTTTGGAAAGTCATGGGAGACGGGAGAGATTCCAGAAGACTGGAAAAGGGCAAATATAGTGCCCATCTATAAAAAGGGAAATAAAAACAACCCAGGAAACTACAGACCAGTTAGTTTAACTTCTGTGCCAGGGAAGATAATGGAGCAAGTAATTAAGGAAATCATCTGCAAACACTTGGAAGGTGGTAAGGTGATAGGGAATAGCCAGCATGGATTTGTAAAGAACAAATCGTGTCAAACCAATCTGATAGCTTTCTTTAATAGGATAACGAGCCTTGTGGATAAGGGAGAAGCTGTGGATGTGGTATACCTAGACTTTAGTAAGGCATTTGATACGGTCTCGCATGATATTCTTATCAATAAACTAGGCAAATACAATTTAGATGGGGCTACTATAAGGTGGGTGCATAACTGGCTGGATAACCGTACTCAGAGAGTTGTTATTAATGGTTCCCAATCCTGCTGGAAAGGCATAACAAGTGGGGTTCCACAGGGGTCTGTTTTGGGACTGGCTCTGTTCAATATCTTCATTAACGACTTAGATATTGGCATAGAAAGTACGCTTATTAAGTTTGCAGATGATACCAAACTGGGAGGGATTGCAACTGCTTTGGAGGACAGGGTCATAATTCAAAATGATCTGGACAAATTGGAGAAATGGTCTGAGTTAAACAGGATGAAGTTTAACAAAGACAAATGCAAAGTGCTCCACTTAGGAAGGAACAATCAGTTTCACACATACAGAACGGGAAGAGACGGTCTAGGAAGGAGTACGGCAGAAAGGGATCTAGGGGTTATAGTGGACCACAAGCTAAATATGAGTCAACAGTGTGATGCTGTTGCAAAAAAAGCAAACATGATTCTGGGATGTATTAACAGGTGTATTGTGAGCAAGACACGAGAAGTCATTCTTCCGCTCTACTCTGCGCTGGTTAGGCCTCAACTGGAGTATTGTGTCCAGTTCTGGGCACTGCATTTCAAGAAAGATGTGGAGAAATTGGAGAGGGTCCAGAGAAGAGCAACAAGAATGATTAAAGGTCTTGAGAACATGACCTATGAAGGAAGGCTGAAAGAATTGGGTTTGTTTAGTTTGGAAAAGAGAAGACTGAGAGGGGACATGATAGCAGTTTTCAGGTATCTAAAAGGGTGTCATAAGGAGGAGGGAGAAAACTTGTTCACCTTAGCCTCTAAGGATAGAACAAGAAGCAATGGGCTTAAACTGCAGCAAGGGAGGTTTAGGTTGGACATTAGGAAAAAGTTCCTAACTGTCAGGGTGGTTAAACACTGGAATAAACTGCCTAGGGAGGTTGTGGAATCTCCATCTCTGGAGATATTTAAGAGTAGGTTAGATAAATGTCTATCAGGGATGGTCTAGACAGTATTTGGTCCTGCCATGAGGGCAGGGGACTGGATTCGATGACCTCTCGAGGTCCCTTCCAGTCCTAGAATCTATGAATCTATGAAAATTAATAAAGAATTAAAGGATGGAAATATAATTAATGCTAGTGAACATGGTTTTATAGGGAAACCTGATTCCATTCTTTGGTGAGATCACAAGTTTGGTTGGTAAAGGTAACTACATAGCTGTCGTATATTTCAACTTTTTAAAAGCATTTGACTTAGTACTGCACTCCACTGGTTAAAAGAACAGCCCTATGCAGTACCAATAAAGTACATGTTAAATGGATTAACAATTAGCATCTCAAAAAGTATTTGTCAATGGGGAATCATCATCAAAAACAGCAATCAGTACTAGGCCCAATGCTATTAAGCATGTTCATCAATCATCCGGAAGCAAATATAAAACCATTGCTTAAAATTTGCAGCTATCATAAATGATTGCCAGACTGGTAAATGACAACGAGGACAGGACAGTCATTCAGAGCAATCTGGATCACTTGGTAAGATGGCCCATTCAAACAAAATGTGTTTTTAATACAAGTTCAAATGCAGGGTGATAAATCTAAGAATAAAGAATGCAGGTCATGCCTACAGAATGGGAGACTGTTTCCTAGAAAGTAGTGACTCTGAAAAAGATTCAAGGGTCAGAGTGGACAAGCAACTCAATGTGAGCTCTCAGAGAGATGCTGTGGCAAGAAAGGTTAATGTGATTCTTGGATGTATAAACAAGGGAACAATGAGGAGGAGTAAAAAGGTAATTTTACCTCTATATATGGCATTAGTGAAACTGATATTGGAATCTTATGCTGTATCCAACTCTGGTGTCCATATTTAAAAAAAAGATGTTGAAAAATTGGAAAAGGTGCAGAAGAGAGCCACGAAAAAGACTTGAGGGCTGGAGAAAATGCCTGACAGTGAAAGACTTAAAAGAGTTCAATCTGCTTAGTTCAGGGGTGGCCACCTGTGACTCCGAAGCCATATGCAGCTCTTCAGAGGTTAATATGCAGCTCCTTGTACAGGCACCGACTCCAGGGCTGGAGCTACAGGCGCCAACTTTCCAATGTGCCAGGGGGTGCTCAACCCCTGGCTCTGCCCCCACTCCACCCCTTCCCGCCCGCTCTCCTGAGCCTGCTGTGCCCTCGCTCCTTCCCCCCCCCCCCACCCTCCTGCATGCCACGAAACAGCTGATCGGGAGGTATGGGGAGGGAGGAGGGAGGCACTGATCAATGGCGCTGCTGGTGGGTGGGAGGTGCTGGGAGTGTTGGGGGGGAGCGGAGGGGGGGCTGCTTACGTATTACTGTGGCTCTTTGGCAATGTACATTGGTAAATTCTGGCTCCTTCTCAGGCTCAAGTTGGCCACCCCTGGCTTAGCTCATCAAAGATTTAGAGGTGACTTCATTACAGTGGATAGTATCTTGACAGGGAGAAAATACCAGGTATTAAAGGGCTTTTTAATCTAGCAAAGAAAAGCATAACAAGGATCAGTGGCTGGAAGCTGAAGCCAAACAAATTTTAATCAGAACTAAGACACAAATTTTTAACAGTGCAGTTGATTAATCACTGGAACAAACTACCATGGGAGGTGGTTATGTGAAGACATCAAGCAATGGAGAATCCAAGACTGGATGCTTTTCTGGAAGATATGCTTTGGTCAGCACATGAGTTATTGGGCTCAGTACAGGGGTAATTGGATGGCATGGAATGAACTGTGATATGCAGGAGTTCAGACTAATGGTCCCTTCTGGATTTAAAAAAAAAAACAACAACTATGAGATTAAATTAGAATTCCCCCTAGCCCTGACCCTGCCTTTTCTCTCTTCATCGTCATTTCCAGTCGTATAATTTTGTTTCCCTTTTTTTGTTTACATAAAGTCCAGTGCTTCTGTGCCCTCAATAATGATTATTTAAAATCTAAAAAATTAAAAATTCCAATGGGATATTCCAGCAAACAGTTAAAAATAAAACTGGTATTTGTCCATTAGTCACTTTTGACTTTTGAATAGGACTGTATCTAGAAAACTGCATAGAGGTTGCTAAAGGAACGTTAAGAGGAGGAAGGAGTTAATTGAATGAAAGGTCTGCTTCAGGTGAAGCTCAGGCTAAATAAGGGTTCTTTTTGGTTGGCATTTTTAGTCAATTTAGAGAAGATTCCTATGGAATGCAGTAAGGATGAAACCAAAACTTTCTATAGAAATTACTACAAGAAATCTACTGAAATGTCTATAAGGTTCTTGAACCATCCTGCAATATTACTGAATTATATTCCTGCCATAGATTTCTATAGAAACAGTATTTGTCATTCTTTTCTATAGTCATTAAAGTAGATAATGTTCTCTGTTGCTATGTGGGAAAGCAAAGTCGATGCATCTGAAGAAGTGGGTTTTTTACCCATGAAAGCTTATGCCCAAATAAATCTGTTAGTTTTTAAGGTGCCACCAGACTCCTTGTTGTTAAAGTCAAAGTAGTGAATTTTACATTTGGAACTAAAAAACCTCCATTCAAGGTTACTGCAAAGGACAGTTCTACAATTCAGTTGGAAAAAATACAACTGGGATGACTAAAGATGCCAAGGATGTCCCTGGAATATTCCTAGAAGATGTGTTTATTCTGTCAAGAATACAGTAACATCACATTTCCAGAAAGAAAGGAAAAGTGGTTCCTCTAAAAGCAGGATATGCTCTCATTTCTAAATGAACCTACATGTACATTCAGAAATACCAGTATGTATGTCATTTCTGTAAATTGTCCAACTATATATCCTACATGAGAGAGGTTTTGACAGTCACTCTTCCTGTTTGCAGCTGCATTCATAGTGATGTTTAGGAACATGTATTGTCATGTCAACATGATATATGGACTCCTTGAATTTCCAGAAATGTTTTGACATGTTTTTCCACAGTGACTTGACATGATGAAGCCATAAAACACAAACACCCAACCAGCATAAAGATTTTTCTTCCCCTTTTTAAAATATATTTTTGGAGTGAATCTCTGTCTGGCACCCATCAAATTGTTTTATGCACCAGCAGGTTCACTGCTTTAAATATTTGTACTGTGCTTTAAAAAGAATCAGGGGGTGGCTCCCAGAGATGAGAACTATTGCCTTTCCCCACTGATCTCAGGATATCTGCAGGGTAGAAAGGCCATGCTCATTGCTCAATATGGACCCTCTCCTGTAAACAGCTGCATACCCTCAGCACCAGCTGCTTTCAATAGGAACTGAAGACACCTAGCACCTCAGAGGATCTGACCTTCTGGGGAGGCAAAAATTGCTTTTTCCTTGTTCTTTGCAAACACCACACCCCTCAAGCAGCACGTTTTGCCATTGGAGATCAGCTTTCTACAGACGAAGGCATGATTTAGCCCAAGATTTGTTTAAATTTTCCTTTCAATTTTTTGAACAAAACACACAAGATACATTTTTGCCTCTACACAATCTCTTTAAATGCCACTATGAGCTCTCTGCAGCAGGGACTGTCTTTATTTAATGGGTATACACCATAGTTCCCCATTTGGGGCCACTGGACATTACCACAATAAAAGAATAAATCCCTGTATCCAATACTTTTCCATTATAAGAGTATATATTTATGCATAAAACCTAAAAACAAAATGGAAAACAGACAAGCCACTTGAGAATCACGCCTGGCTTACCGAAACTCCTTCCCCAATATTTATGGCTTTGTAGTCCATCCCCGCCTGAGTAAGCGACATAAGGAGACCATGTTTCTTTATAAACTTCAAAAGTAGATGGGCTATTTTAAAGTATCTATTTTGCAACATAGATTTGTCTTTTCCCCCCCAATGTTTGAATTAGTATTTGTTAATAATGTTAGATTAATATTAATAGCAGTCTATTTTATCACCCGTTATCCTAACTCAAGTCCTCACTCCAACCCCAACTCCAGATAGAAGGCCTTCCTATAAGAAAATCTCTCTCAGTTAGAAGAGTTTCTGTCAGGATTTCAGAATGAAAGGTAAACATTTTGTAAACTCTAATGAGATTTAGGACCCTAAGTAATTTAGGCACTTTTGAAAATTTTACCTGAAATGTTCAGAACTTGAAATACAAAAAACTCGTTGGCTCACTGAGGATATCTGTGTTTAGTACCATATTTAGATTGGTTCCTGCCTCTTCCCACCACACTAAATAAATGGCCACAATTAAAGAAGCTGTATCTAATCTCCCTTAACTTTCCCTCATTCCACCAGGTGTCATCTCTAGTCCCAACTTGTCAGTAACACATTTTTAGGGCTGTGCATGCCACGGAGTAGAAAGACCAAGTGATGAATTAAAGCTTTTTAATGTAAAACAATCAAAGTTTATACAAATTCAGCAAGATCAGGTTTCCCCTCCCCCAAAGATTGAATACAACCCCTCCTCCACAGCCATATTTACAGGCTGCGCACTAAGTTTGCTGACCGCCAGGGCCGGCTCCAGGCACCAGCCGAGCAAGCTGGTGCTTGGGGCAGCAGATTGTTCGAGGCGGCATTCCGCCCAATCCTAGGGCGGCACGGCCGCTTTTTTTTTTTTTTTTTGGTAGGGGGCGGCGGCACGGAGGACGGGAGTGCCCTGCAGCAAGCCCGGCAGGGCAGTCCTCGTCCTTCCCTCCCCGCCGACTGGAGCGAAGCCCTCCTGGCAGGCGGCGGGCGGCAGGAGGCGGTGTGGCGGGAGGGGCCGCGTGGCAGCGCCCCCGCTGTAGCCCTGCCGCCCCCCTTCTCTCTCTCTCCCGCCCGTTTCCTTCCCCTCCCCCCCGCTAGCCGGTCCCCCCCGCGCTCCGGCCGTGCTGCAGGTTTTTTTTGTTTTTTTTTTTTTGCTTGAGGCGGCCAAAAAGCCAGAGCCGGCCCTGCTGACCGCAAACCCCACAAAAGTTTCCTGTGCTATAATATGGAGATTGTCTGTATTGTACTATACTTACTCTCATGCCTTTTGTTTACAGTAATTTTTAGGTGAGGCATTTGGGATCTGCCATTTCTTTTTCCTTTTAATCTTTTAGCCAACTCAGTCTCAACAGCCCAGCACTAGGCTAAACCAGGAGTGAAAGTAAAGCCTTAGACTTACCGGTACAGGGGCCTCGGGCAGAAGGGGTGGGCTTGGGGGGGGTCAGTGTCCCACAGCCAGCCCATCCGCGCTGCCTGGCCTGCGCTGCCCGGGGCTCCATCTGCCGCCGGGGGGTGCAAAAGGGGCAGCACTTTAAAGTCAGCTGGGTATGTGCCAATACTGGTGGCCACTTTTTACTGGTACGCCATACCAGCCTGTACCGCCTTACTTTCACCCCTGGGCTAAACCACCCTTCTATTACAGATTGCCAGGATGAAGCTTCCTCCATCCTTCCTTTGACTATAAACACTGTAATATGTGATGGGGTCCCCTGTTGTAGTGCAGACAGAACTTACCATGTTTTAAAAGGGAACCAAAAGCATGCAGTAGCCCTGCTATTGTCCAAGGCTGCAGTGCAGTTCACCTGCCCAATGTATTACAAGTGTCAGAAGGTCATGGGGTAGGTAGGTCCCTGATATATTGGTGGTTGTAGTGAGACAAACCCTTGCAATGTGACTAGAATGGCCCCCTTAATATTCAAGCAATTATTTAAAAACTCAGCATAAAACCCCACCTATTCTAAAAGTTGCTGAAGTCTATTTTGACTTGTTTTAAAACATAACAAGTCTGGGGCTGTTATTTTATGGATTACATACTCCTTCATGCAGACCAGTAACTGTGCTTCTACACATCCCAAAGCTATAAACACCAGACCCAGGCTTCTTGTTATAATGCTCATCCTGTATTAAAAGAGAGAGAGAGAGAGTGAGAGAATGGTCTTCACTAGTCAAAGGGGACAGAAACTGGTCAGCAAGTAGAAGGAATCCGGAGATGTTCTAAATGGGATTTAAAGAGACTCTGTCAACTTGGTTAGCTGCTCAATATGCCTGCTCAAAGGCATAGGTGATTTTAGACCTTTTCAGAGGATGTGTGAGAATCACCTAGGAAGGACATCGTATCCCTCCCCATCCATTGCAACCCCGCTCCAGCACTGCAATGTATACTGCAACACACACTCATTGTTCCTGCTGGTAAACCGTGTGCTACTTCTGATGGGCCTTGTGGCATAAGGCCAACTGCAGGAAATCCAACAGGAAATAGGCTAGAGCAGGGCTAGGCAACCTATGGCACGCGTGCCAAAGGCGGCACTCATGCCGAAGGTGGCACGCGAGCTGATTTTCAGTGGCACTCACACTGCCCGGGTCCTGGACACCGGTCCGGGGGACTCTGCATTTTAATTTAATTTTAAATGAAGCTTCTTAAACATTTTTAAAGCCTTATTTACTTTAATATATAACTAAACTATTGTTGAATGTATAGACTTATAGTAAGAGACCTTCTAAAAACATTAAAATGTATTACTGGCACGCGAAACCTTAAATTAGAGTGAATAAATGAAGACTCAGCACACCACTTCTGAAAGGTTGCCGACCCCTGGGCTAGAGGGAGACACAGCCAGTTTAGGGACTATTCAGATAAGATACTGAATCTGGCATCATCCATCCTGTTGCTTACATAACTGTTAAATACAAATATTTCACTGAAACCTGAGACTCCTGGCTTCCTCAAGAATAGTACAGCTCTCCTCAGCTCAAGTTCCTTGGTACCTCACACTGGGGGTCACCAAATAAATACAAATGATGATATGGCATTATTTTTTTATTTAAACCAAATATTTCCCTAAAATTAGTATCTAAAGAAATCCATGACTGTCGGAAAGCATCTGGATTCAAAGTAAATTATAGCAAAGCTGAAATGTTAAATAAATGTTAAACAATTTGCCAGATTCTGAAATGCCATTCTTGGATATAAATAGGCAACAAATTCTGTAAAATACCTGGGAATTCAAATCTCAAAACAACCTGAAAGAGCTCTGTGATTTAAATGTCAAACCGCTACTTCAGCACATTTAAAAAGATCTGGAGTGCTGGGAGAAGTATGCAATTTTTTTGGCTGGGAAGAATATCCACTGTCAAAATGAATATTTTGCCAAGGATATTTTTCTTGTTTGTACCCATTTGAGGAGCACTACATTTGTTCCCAGCCCCCAAACAGATTTTGGCACTTTGCATGGAAGTCATGTATTTGGAGCTGTAACTGATCAAATACCATTAATGGCAAATACCATGCTTATAAAGTAGCCAATTGTTACTTTAAGGAAAAAAGCTAATCTCATCATTTCTCCATGGGTTTCATCAACATCCTACAGCTTTCTATATATATATCTGTATGAACATCTTATCAGCAGTCATTGTGAAGTTCTCACTCCACTTTGCCAATTTACTCTTGTTACTGGAATGTAAAATATGCCACACCAACATTCTTCATATATAGAATAATAAAGTACACACGTGTTTGTCATGAAAGGCACTATACATGTGCCCAAGGAGCTGTAAAATTTTACAGCTTTTATTTTAACTAAGTAAAAATGCATGTGAAGAATGTAACTCTTCAGCTTGTTTTATAAACCTAAGAGACAATGGAGCTTTGAACTCCAAAGTTTTGGAACACAGCAAAGCCTCTCAAAACAACTATATATTATAGTCTGTATTTGATGGTATGTGCCTGTACTCAAATAACATAGTAAGTGCTGGCATAAAAGGGAACAGGAAGACTAGCTAGATTGGTCTGTCTCTCAGAGCTTTTAAGTGAGTGCAGTTTTTTTTTTAAACTATTTAGAAAGTTTTGAACAGATTTACAAATCCTTGATATGTAAATATCAGAGACCCAAACAATAACCATTACACCAGTGAGCTTTTGTTTATTACTGTATAACCTCTCTTTAAAATCATCAGATCTCTCTATTTAACAAGGTGCTACCATGTCACAAAATGAGCATCTTTACACTACCCATAACATGCAGCTTCTGGTGACTTTATTAAATTGAGTGAAATCTCTGCTTACACATATTTAACAAACCAGGCATGTCTATCAAATGTAAATATTCCAAAAAGTTGGGACAAGCTTGCTGGTTCTTTTGCAGGTGAGTGTACTTTGTCTGAGTATTGACTAAATGGCACTAAATAGCTCAGTATCTATTTGTCCTCTGTCTACTTGCTAGGTATGTAATTGGTGAGTTAATGTTTCCATAACAACCTCCCATATTTTTGAACCATTCCTCTGGAGTTGGACTACTTGTCTTTTCCGATGAGAGACTCTCAGTAGTCGAGTGGCTACTAGCAGATGAGAGGATTAACAAAGGATCATTTGGTAATAAATATCCAACAACATGTAATATTTAGTTATGAATTGCATCCCTATAAACTCTACTAACTGGACATGTCCATCATATATGTATAAAATCTCCTTTCATCATGATTTCTCCAACACTTACCCCATTCAATTTACATATATTTATATTATAATATAATTTATATAAACTGACTAATGTGAGGTATCACTGATACAGTATTTTAAAGAAATTTTCTTTTATCATGCTAGAGACTGAGGTTGCTGCTCCTCTATCCAGATCTTTTCCCCAGCATATCGTATATGGACAATTTTTTTTTGTTAGGAAAGTTGTTTGCAAAGGTGGATATATATAGATATAGATATATAGTTGTATATAGTTATAATTTTTTATTCTTAATTGATCAGTCCTATTAAAGTTAGCTTTCCATATAAAACAACTTTTCCTAGAAAGTTAAAACACATAATGCCTTACTTGAAAGTACTGGTACTGGAAGAAAGTGGGCCAGTTAAAGTTAGTTTTGCTAAATAATTAGAAAAGTTTCTTCACTGAATAGCTGGCCAACTAGATGTCTTCCATGGCTCTCCAAATCTTTAAAACTCTCTGAGTTAAGATCTGGATTATTTGCAGTTCATAGAGTCATAGAACTGGAAGGGACCTCAAAAGGTCATCTAGTCCAGTCCCCTGCACTCGTGGCAGGACTAAATATTATCTAGACCAGGGGTAGGCAACCTATGGCATGCGTGCCGAAGGCGGCACGCGAGCTGATTTTCAGTGGCACTCACACTGCCCGGGTCCTGGCCACCGGTCTGGGGGGCTCTGCATTTTAATTTAATTTTAAATAAGCTTCTTAAACATTTAAAAAGCCTTATTTACTTTACATACAACAATAGTTTAGTGCTGCAGCAGTAATTGCAGGGAAAGTCCAGTTCAGCCCCTGCAGCCCTGGGATGGAACACACTCAGCATACATGGAATCTTTGGAGAATTTAGCTGCCAAACTCTAACAAATCTCTACTGAGCATGTGCAACCCAATTTTTTAAAGATTTATAACTTGGCCAAAATTGGGCCATTTTTCATGGGAAACACAAAAGGCACATCCTTCATAAAAGCCACCCCCCGACCAAATTTCAAACCCTTGCTCCAACGCCTGGGGGCATTAGAAGCTTCTCAGTGAAATAGTGGTTAGAATTTTTTAAATTGACAAAAACGTATTTTTCCCGAACCTTATTGCAATGTTGGGTAACTTTAAGTAGGTTAGCGTCCCAGACAGGAAGCCTGTGGGAGGTGCACAGCTGAAGGCCATTGTCTGGATGCAGAGACATTTGGGAACTATGTCACTGAATACAGAAGATTTCTTTCAAGCCCCTTGGGCCCAGAGTGATTACTGAACACCACACACATTCTCTGAAATGGATGAACTATTCTGGCTGAAACTTTCCAAAAAAAGATTCAGCCTGAGGCAGATATTCAGCATGGACAATCTCAGCCTGAACAGATAAAGTTTGGCAAAAAATTTTAAGCAACTGAAAGCAAGGTATCATAATGGCACGTGTCCAGCAACTTATCTACAGGCGGTACTACCACCTCACCCTGTAACAAAATCGGAAGTGATATTCAGTAGACCTTTGCTTCCATTTGCTGAGTAGTTACCAAAATGCCTGATGCAGAAGATTCATAACAATAGGCTCTCAAAACACCAGAACAAACACTTCACCCACACCACCCCTCTGAAGCAGGTGGGTATTATAAAGAGAAAACATAGATGCTGGCAGATGTGTCCTCTGATACAGGAATCCTATTGGCCATTGCAGGATTCCATGGCAGAGATCTAGAAGACATGCGGTTGTACACTTTGCTGCTGGTTTAAGTAGGAGCATTTTCATCCTTGGAATAGCAGACTGGTCCACATCCTGTTAGCCAGAGAATCTTCAGTGACACAGTATGTGTGCTGGCCCCTTTCCCTAGTATGCTTTGCACTAAGGAGAGAAATTACCCTGCTCCTTATCAAGTTAGGACTCAGAGGAAGAATGAGACTCTCTGTGCCTTCATCCTTCTCCCATGCCCCCAATCCATTAGAAGGTATATCAAAGCATTTTGCCTAAAGTCTCCCAGTGAGTCAGCGGCATAGATAAGAGAACATGGGAGCAGAACTAGGCAGTTTTTCAAATTTGGAAAGTTCAAATATTAAAATAGGGGGGAAATGTTTGCAATTTTTCTGAAATCCTCAGGCGACCTGGATCCCTCTCTACCCCTGTCATGCTCGGCCCCTGTCCCTGACAGCCGCACCCAGGCAGGTAGCAGGCCGCCACTGCCTCCCAGCCAGGCTCTCTCAGGCAGAAGTGGCTCTGTCCCACTCCCTGGCAGCTGAGCTGGCAGAGTAGCCAAACATGCTGGGGGGAGGCACAGGGAGAGAAGAACAGAACCCCTCTTCCTCCCTGCCAGGCCAATTTTTTGGGGGGGGCACTTGACTCCTGCATGCATCCCCTATGCAAAGGCACCCCTTCTTGCTCACTCTCTCTGTTCATCAATTCACTGTACCAGAAGGAACAAAGGAAGTAGACATTGTACAGAGGAAGAGGCCCTGGCCTAAGAAGTTTGGCTGGTAAAACAGCTGAGAACATGTGGTGAGAAAAAATTAACAGTTTAAGTTAGCCATTAGTTCTGTTTTATTTGTATTTATTTTTCTTGTAACCATGTCTGACTTTTCTGCCTTATTACTTGTATTCACTTAAAATCTCTCTCTCTTTGTATTTAATAAGCTTGTTTTATTGTTTTATCTAAACCAGTGTGTTTGAATTGAAGTATTTGGGAACCTCCACTTGGGATAACAGAATTTGTGCATATCATTTCTAATAATAAAATGACGGACTTTATGAGAGCTTCTGTTGTCCAGGAGAGGGCTGGACAGTACAAGACATACATTTGTGGGGGGAAATCTGGGACTGAGAGTGTGTTGGGGTCACCCTGCAGTGTAATTCAGGCTGGCAGGTTGCAGTCACACACAGACATAACAGAGTGACTTACATGCTGGAGGCTGTTTGTTAGCAGCTCAGGAGCAGAGGCGATAATAGCAAAGCAATGTAAAGGGCATCCCGGGTTAAAGGGAGGGGTGACACAGCTACTCACCAGTCTAGATTGTACCCTGGGTGTCACAGTGACAATTTGTTTAGTATCTAGCCAGTCTAATAATCTATGGCTCTGATTTAGGAAAGCGCATATACATACTTAAGTGCAATCCTGAATATAGATGGACTTAAACATGCTTAAGTTCTACTGTGAATAGGGATGCTTTCCTACATCAGGGACCCATAGTTTGGATTGTAAATGCTTTAGCCAGCTAATTTTAAAGAAGTCAAAACCACCAAGTTTATGGGTTTAAGCATTCTAATGCCAGCTTCAAAACTATGGATTTCAATTTTAATTATATTGATGTGAACAATGAGCCAAACAAGTTTGGAGAAGCTGGTATGGCTGCCAAACATTTTACTTTGTCTACTCAGCCAGTAAGTGACATCCACAATTACTATCGAAACCAGCCTGGGAACAGCAGTAGTAGTAGCTGGGAAATCACTATCTGTATTCTCTAATTGCTCTCCAATGTTAGTAGCCAGGTTTACATCTCGATTCTATTAGAAAAAAAAATACATCAAATGAATGCTAAGGTCGCAAAGTCAAATGCTCATGAGTTCAGAAGTGTCAAAATTAAGACAGCTCATGCAACTTAAATTCGGTCCCCTTATCTGTATGCATTGTGATACAGTCTTTAATTTCATGACATTATTTCTGCAAGACACCAACCTCATTCAAGGCCTGATCTAAAGTCCATTAAAGTCAATGGGAGTATTTCCATTGACTTCAATACATTTTGGATCAGACCCCCAGTGCACAGAATGGAGGATGAATGAGACAGGATTGTGCAAAAAAAACAGAGTCAGAGTTTAAGGCCAGAAGGGACCACCAGATCATCCAGTCTGACCTCCTGTACATCATCACAAGCCACCAACACCATCCAGCACCTGCACACCAAACCCAACAACTAAAACCAGACCAAAGCAGCATAGCCCTCAGGAGACTAGACTATTGTGCACCATAGGCAGAAAATAGGAGAGACCAAAGTGTACCAATGTCTGAGGCCCCTGCAATAGCAGGGAATTAATTAAGTGAGAGATACACAGGTGATCCCAGCAAGTGACCTGCACTCCAAGCTGCAGAGGAAGGTGTAAAAACCCCAAGGCCTCTGCCAATATGACTTGGGGGGAAATTCTTTCCTGATCCCACATATATGATGATCGGTTAGACCCTGAGCATGTGAGCAAGAACCAGATAGTCAAGCATATGCTCAAAGAATGCTCAAAGCCACCTCAGAGCACCAATCCACCTGTCCCATATCCAGCTGTGGCCATCTCTGATGCTTCAGAGAAAGGAGAGGGAAAAAGCCAGGATAGATAGGAAGGGATTTCCCCCCCAGACACCTGCAGATGAATGACTGAAGCCCTGAAGCATAACACTTTAGAACTGCTGTGCCCTTTCTCCCTCCCCATCACAAGCAACCCCAAACAAACAATCAATCCCCACTCATAAATTTGTCCAGTTCTCTCTTAAAACTAATTATGTTGTTTGCCCCCACAACTCCTGTTGGGAGGCTGTTGCAGAATCTCGGTCCCCTGATGGTTAGGAACCTTCTTCTAGTTCCCAGCCTAAATGAGTTCGTGCCCAGTTTATACCCATTTGTTCTTGTGCCAACATTGTACTTTAGCTTAAATAGCTCTTCACCTTCCCTGGTGTTTACCCCCTGCTGCATGTATATATTAAGAGCAATCATATCACCTCTTAGCCTGTGTTTTTCTAGGCTAAACAAGCCAAGCCAGTCTTCTCTCATAAGATAGCAACAAAGAGTCCTTTGGCACCTTATAGACTAACAGAAGTATTGGAGCATAAGCTTTCGTGGGTGAATAGCCACTTCGTCAGACGCAAGTGGGTATTCACCCACGAAAGCTTTTGCTCTAATACTTCTGTTAGTCTATAAGGTGCCACAGGACTCTTTGTTGCTTTTTACAGATCCAGACTAACATGGCTACCCCTCTGATACTTCTCATAAGATAGGCTCTCCATTCCTCTGATCATCTTTGTAGCTCTTCTCTGTACCTGCTCCAGTTTGAATTCAACTTCCTTGAACATGGTCAACCAGAACTGTACACTATTTTCCAAATGAGGTCTTACCAGTGCCTTATACAATGGCATTAATACTTTCTATTCTGAAAATGCCTCTCCTGATACATCCTAGGATCACATGTGCCTTTTTTGCAGCTGCATCACATTGGTGGCTCATCTTCATCCTGTGATCAACCAACACACCCAAGTCTCTCTCTTCCTCTTCAACTTCCAACTGATGAGTACCTGATCTATAGCAGAAATTCTTATTAGACCTTAAGTGCATGACCTTTCACTTTATACTATTGAATTTCATCCATTTCTGTTACTCCAGTCCTCAAGGTAATCCAGATCTTCTTGTATAGCACTCTGATTCTCTGCTGTATTGATGATGTCTCCCAACTTTGTATCACCAGCAAATGTCATTAGCATGCTCCTTTTTGTGCTAAGGTCATTAATAAAAATATTGAATAAAACTGGTCCCAAGACCGATGCTTGAGGAAATCCACTTGTAACCTTTCTTCTGCCCTGCAGTTCACCCTTCAGCACAACCTGTTGCCTTTCTTCCTTAGCCAATTCCTTATTCACCTCACAGTACTTATACTTATCCCCATCTTCTTTAAATTCACTAATAATTTCCAGTGTAGTATTGTATCAAATACCTAACAGAAGTCCAGGGCTTCAACATCAAACCAGGCAAAACACAACTGTTTACGACAAATTTCACTTACATCTTTTGGACTGATTCAAACAAGACCCACAAAGTAACTGAGATTATGAGCCCGTACATCTCATCACAAAAAAAAAGAATTCTCAGGAAACCTTCAGACCAACTCTACCAAGTTTTGTACAGCCAAAAACCCACACAAACACCAGAAGTCTAAATTAAGTTTACAGAACCTGCAACATTTCATATTAAATAACTAATCTGCTTTTGAGGAGTAGTAAGACAATCTAAACCATCCTCATCAAAAGCAATTTAACACACTCCACTGTGTATAACACAGGGTTGTATGAAGATTATGATTATTTTTAAGTAAATATGTTGCTAGGCTAAGACTCAAGGCATCAAACTGCAACCTCATGCATTCTTTTAAAAAACAAAACAAAACAAAACACCAAAACAGTTGAGTTAGAAACTCCAAAAAAAACCCACAAGTATTTATAGGAGAACTACTGACACAACACAAATCCACAGTATTATCTTGGAATAAGCATCAGATAAAAAAAAAAAAAAAAAAAAGAACAGAACAGAAAAGAAAAGCTCATTGGTATTTAGTTGCTGCATTCAAAACTTTACCCTTGGAGAATTACCCTGGAAAACAACCCCCCCCCCCCCCCCAACCAACTTTACTTATTCAGCTTTTGTTGAAACTGCTAAGTTAGCTGTCAAAACCAAAATAAACGTTTCTGCTGTTGAAGAAGCCACTAGCGAAGAGGCAGACCTTAGAAACCTCACTCTGTGTTCTACAATGAAAGATGTATCAGTCATCTTTCTTCATGGGATCAAGGGGGCTGGAACTAGGGGTCCTTGGGTGCTGCAGCACCTCTTGCCTTGAAGTGGTTTCCATCATATCCAGGGTTTACAAAGCTTGTTCAATGGCTTTCAGCACCCCCACTATACAAATTTTTCTAATGCCACTACATGGGATGTGTAGTGAAAGCTGCAACTACATTATGGATTTATCTAAATGATATCACAAGCAAGAATTACTATGAAGTATTTTTAAATTGCCCTTGATGGCATACACTCAAGGGTGGTAAAGTAATGTCTCACTGGTAAGTGAGACAGTCTGGCTTGAATATTGTACATTTTATACTAACAAGGCTTCTTGTAGATATTTGACTATTAATAAGTTTTTATTGGGCCATGTTGATTCACTGGGCAGTCAGAAGACCAAGTCAGCTGCAACACTCCAATTCATTCTTGTGAAGTCTAGTTGCAGTTACCTTCTTGCATGTGTCAAATGCCTCAAATTTTCACTCTATGTAAATTTGATAATCCTCCATACATAAAGTTGTGGTATACTCAAATGCATGGAGATGTTTCTTCCAAGCCATATATACATAGAACAGTATTTGCATTTTAATAGCACCCTTTCCCCTACACACACTCTTTGGCTGTACTGGAGAAATGAATTTTAAATACATTAAATCCAGTAACTATTTTGTCTGCTGCTTAGGCCTACCAAACATTCAAGTACGTGCCCCTAACCGTTTATTTGGCACTGCTCAGGCAGATATCACTGAAAATATTAGATTTTGAGAGACAGTGGTGTCTAGTGGGTACAACACTGGACTAAGAATCAGGAGACCTGAATCCTGTTCCCACTTCCACCACTCACCTACTGTATGAAGTAAACTTGGCAGAGTGGAGAATCTGGCCTGTGATGTCTTCAGAATCCAAAAGGCCACGTATTAGAATTTAGCACACATTTTCCATCAGCACAGAATAACCTAGTCAATATACTGTGCAATACCTGAAGAAAAGTAAATACTGTGGAAGGTGAGAGAATGATCATAAGAGTATCCCTTCACAAAAAAAGTAATCTATGCTTCTTTGCTATATGATGATAAAATCAAAATAGGTGTTCAGCAATCACTAATCCCTGATCATTGCCTCTAACAGAACTAAGGAAGTTGCTCCTTGCCACAACTCTTCCTTTGTTATTCAGTAAAAAGGATCAAGTTGGAGCTGATTTAATAAGCCTAGTCCAAAATAAATAAAATACATAAATAAAATAAAAGATCAATACCACAAACTTAATTCCAAGTCTCACGGGTTTCCTATCTTGCTGCCTAGTTCTTTTTATTGGATAAGTCACTTGTTTTTATTGATCATAGATATTGAAACACGAATTTATTGCTCCCCTGGGGTTCAGACTCAAACTATGTGCTAACAACCCCACACTTTCATATTCAGTAAAACACAAGCCATGTGGAAAACCTGCCTTCTTTGTGGTTAAAGCAGTAGTCATCACTTTAAAACTCACACTTGTCTTAATTGTAAACTCCTTGGGGCAGGGATTGCCTTTTTGTCCTGTGTTTGTACAGCACCTAGCACAATGGGGTCCTAGTCTATGACTAAGGCTCCTAAGCATTATGGTAATACAACTAATTAATTAATTAAGAATACTGCAGATCCTTTAAAACGAAATCCACCATTACATTTATCACTAAATCTTGGACAACATTTATCCTTCTTATCCTGGTTGCATAAAAGGTGCTATTTCCTTACTGAACCAATAGAATATTTCAAGGAAGTTAGAGTTCCTACTGAAGGCTAAAGATTATATGTACAACCATGTATTTTAAAACAGATGCCCATTGAAAAGTAACAAATGAAGTAATTCTCGCTTAGCTTTGGTGGGCAGGAGGAGGAAGTCTATAGGCAAGACCTAGGTTTGATGCAGTTATTTTATAACCCAAAATGTGGGTGAAGTTTATCCCAGACAGAAGCAAACAGTCTTGGATTGAGAAATAGGAGGGACTTTTATAGATAGCCGAGGCTTGTCACATATTCCAGTCACCTCTATTCCTTAGGGGAGTTTTCTTTCATTGCTAAAGCAGGGGAGGTCAAGTGATCGGGCAGATAAAGGGAAAAGTGACCATCCCAGTACAGAAATAGCCCCCATTCATTAGGAAGGGGCACATGTTAAAAACCACCATTCACCATTACCTTTGCTTCTAGTTTTACAAACGAAGCAGTGAACAAGCTGGGGCATTTTACCTTGTCCAGTGCCTTTTTGCATCCAAAGACAACAATAGACTGGGCAGGTTATTTGATTAGACACAGTAGACTTCATTTTCTGGTGACCTGCAGAGTTCCTCCCCTGAATAAATCCCAGCTGGTACTTATATATATTGCAGAGTATTGAATTACCATGTCATTCCAAAGATTAAGAAAAAAAAGTTCACTATTTAAGTGGTCGGGGGCAATATATGTACAGAATCAGGTAAAAGTGATCAGATTCAGAAGATGTCTGTATGATCTGGTAGTGAGTGGAGTTCTCTCTTGGGCCATTTAATTAAAAGATTGAAATTAACTGGCTTTGGGGCCTTATTGGTCTTTACGGAGTTAATTATCTCTAGGACCTCCTCCATATTTGTAAACATCTAATTGTAACCTACCCTTCAGGAGTCTGGAAAGCTTAACCCTTAGCTTCCATTTTTGATCTCCCCTTTATAGAGATGACCTGATGAAGGCCGATAGTAGGGGGGCAGAGTGAGGGCAGCTGGCTTCGGCAGTGTTATTAAGCATGCTCAGTCCATATGAGCATGCTCAATACAAGCCAAGCAGCAAATCTAGGAGGGCATGTGACCCACATGCCCCCCACGTATTGCCTCTGCCCTTTTACAACTTTTTCTACTGTATGCAGTTTTTATGTAACTCCTCAAAGGCTTTTTTGATGTTTGCTGGAAGAGCAAAAGATGTAGTCTTAATTTCCTTTAACAACATTTTTATGAGCTCAGTTCTAAAGTTAAAGGGCTAGAATAAGTACTTGCCTTGTCACTGTAATAAAATAACTCAGCTTAATTTCATAAGTTACTAATTTCTGAGGAGAATACTTTTAAGCTCACCCCAGGCACTTAAGTTTATTAGCAGTCTGAGAGAGTTTTTAAACCAATTAAAGTTTCGGCCTTCCTAGCCCATCTGATATGCTCTAGCTGAAGCTCGTTATGTTCTAGGCTTCTCTATTTAATAATCTGCCACATACAACCCTGATTCTATAATTGGATCCACACAGGTGGTACCTTGTGCCCATGCAGAGTCCAATTAAATCAATAACTATTTTTTTGGAGGGGGTGGGGGGGAAGTTGAGTCACAACATGATGGCATGATTTCCTTACTAACAGCAATAATGTTGAGGTAAGAGATGGCGTTGGGTGCACTTCCTCAAAAGGTTATAACAGTAGGAAGCTCCAACCTACTGTTGACACAAATGAAGGCCTTGATCCTGCAGTTGGATCCAGGTAGGCAGTGCCTTGTGCCCATTTATCAGGACTCAGAAGTCAGAGTGGCCCAGACCCACACAGGTACTTTGGCTCCTGAACCTCAGACTTAGGTGCATAAGCGCCAGACTTAGGTGCTAAGTGCCAGTTTCAGGCTTAATTGTGATCCTCAACCCCCAGCAGCTAAGTTTTCAGGACTGCAACATGTTCACAAGCTTTCAAGTTCCCTTGGTGCCTAAGTTTTTGCCTCTGATCATGTGTGCTGCTGCCTCCCTATCTCAGAGGGATTCATAAACGGGGGGAGGATAGGTGTTCGGCTGCCCAAATCATGTGCAGGGCCTGATCTGGTAAGTGGCCTCTGAGTATGCCTACTGGGTTGGGTCCCATTCAAAATCTGGCAGGCAGAAGTGGTGCCCACCTTATAACAACCTATAACCCTGGTGAGTGGTGCTTTTGGTCTGTTGGTGGGTTGTCGGTTTGTTCTCTGTGTATGGGCTGCATAGCTGGGCTGTGGGCCCCTGAATAAACAGCTGAGGCAGGTCTGTTGGTGCCTTGGAAAGGCCCTAGAGCTTTGATCAGGCCCACTGTTTGAAATCTCTGAGTGGTTAATCATTTTCTGATGGGGAGAGGCAGACCTGAGCCTCAGCAGGGAGCTCAGGGAGACTTAGTATAAAGTCACTTCCTAGGCAAACTCGAGAGCCACAAACAGAGGAAGCTAACAGGAGAGCGTCAGAGAGAGTGGTAGAGGCTTTCCTTTCAGGTTCATCTCTATGTGCAGTTTCCAGATGGCTAGCAATGGTGGTGGTGACCTGTAACAGATGTGCCATATTTTCTTTCCTGCCTGAAGGGACTTCCTGTGTAGGAAGTGCAAATTTGGTGACTGTGCTGGTGGAGAAGGTTCTAGGATTGGAGGGGCAAATAGGAATGCTACAGTGAATCAGAGAAACTGAGGTGTTCCTAGACAGCCAGGTTCGAGAAACAGCAGAACTCCAGATTCAAAGAAGAAAGAGTGGCCACCAAGAAGTGAGGGGGGTGGGGAGTCAGAGACTAGCAGTACATAACCACCAGAGGCAAGAGGTCACAGCGGGATGCTACATGGCTGGAGATAGATGAGAATCGCAGGCTGTGACTACCAGAGAGATGAGAACAAGGAGGAATTCAACCAAGCTAGACATTTCCAATTGATATCAGTGTGATGTTGCATTCTATATGTTTATGGAAATATGCTTATGAGTGTAAATATGATATAACTAGAATATGCTTTGTGCTAGATATGCCATGTAACATCTTTGCAAAGGTTATGATCTACTGAATATATTCATCCTATTTGTATGCATGTATCATTTTTATATCTGAAGTTATGAGCATTGGCTCTATGTTTGTAGTTGAAGTGTTTGCAGTAGGAAACACATAAGGGATGTTTGGCCAATATATTGTGAAGGGGCTATTCAAGTAATTGGGAGTATTTAACTAACAATGGACGTTGGGAGACGCCAATCCACATCTGAGCGTTCCTGGTAACATTAAAACTAACATGTAAAAAACAATGGTATTGGCCTGCAAAAAAGCTGAATCATTCATGGACATGTGACTTGCCCAGGTGGCTACAAACTCCATCTTGTTGCTGTGATTTTGCACAGAAGAACAAAGGGGTTTCCGGCCACAAGAGAGAGAATATAAAAGGCCCTGGAAGCCTCTCCATTTTGTCTTCAGCTGGCTCAAGAGATGGCCTCTCCACCCCAAAGAGATGCCTGAAAGAAAGTAGAACAAAGGACAGTAACTACGGGGGTATGAGTGATTGCTAGACCCAGGCCATAAACTACAACGTTGGTCTGAAAAGGATTGTACCCAAGAAAACATGTAGGGTGAGAAGTTAGTATTTGTAACTAAATACTTAGTGTA
Source organism: Emys orbicularis (assembly GCF_028017835.1). Classification (NCBI taxonomy): domain Eukaryota; kingdom Metazoa; phylum Chordata; order Testudines; family Emydidae; genus Emys; species Emys orbicularis. Next base: position 136,150,257 of record NC_088685.1, on the reverse strand, counting down.
TTAAGTTAGCCTTGCGTATTTTGATTTATTTTACTTAGTAACTTACCTTGTTCTGTCTATTACTTGAAATCACTTAAATCCTGCTTTTTATACTAAATAAAATCACTTTTGTTTATTAATTAACTAAGAGTAAGTGATTAATACCTGGGGAAGCAAACAGCTGTGCAGATCTCTCTATCAGTGTTATAGAGGGTAGACAATTTATGAGTTTACCCTGTATAAGCTTTATACAGAGTAAAATGGATTTATTTGGGGCTTGGATCCCATTGGGAGCTGGGCGCGTGGGTGCTGGAGACAGAAGCACTTTTTAAGCTGTTTTCAGTTAAGTCTGCAGCTTTGGGGGCGTGGTTACGACCCTGGGTCTGTGTTGCAGCAGGCTTGCGTGTCTGGCTCAACAAGGCAGGGTTCTGGAGGCCCAAACCGGCAGAGAAAATGGGCTCAGAGGTAGTCTCAGCACATCAGCTGACAGTCCCAAGGGGGGGGGGTGTCTCTGTGACCGAACCCATCACAACCAGGTCCTCAATATAGACACTATGGAAGATATTGCTCAAAATCCAGGTGGTCCAAGGGAATGGAGAAATGTCCAGGCACATCCGTGGATGGCAGCTTGGTCTAACTTGGTCTAAGAAAATCAAGTTTGTTCACAAAGACACTAATGACACCGTCATGAGATTTCTCTCATGAGATAATAGAGACTTAACAGAACTCTGAAGCATGCAGAAGAAGAAGAACATCCAAGCAATCTTCTCAGAGATCCTTCCTATCTCATGAACAAAGGAAGACAGAAAGCAAAAGATTCTGGAAGCAAACTGCTGGCTAGAAAAGTGGTATGGGTTTTGATTTGTGAAACATTGGTCCACCTTGTATGAGAAGATGGGGATGTATACAATTTGGATGCCCTCCACCTCACTAGAAGGGGAACCAATCTTCCCAGGGACAGGCTCCCTAAAATAGTCAGGAATAACAAAAGGGGAGGTTAAAAAGGGGGAAGATATGAGCACTCATTTAGCACAAAATCAATATGTTGTGAACAAAATTAATCAAGGAACTAAAGGACTTGAAGAGAATATATTTAATTGCCTATACACCAACCCTAGGAGCCTGGGTAACAAACAAGAGAAGTTGGAATTGCTCATTTGTGAGCAAAAAGTTGATCTAGTTGATTACTGAAACCTAGTGGGATGATTTGCATGACCAGAATGTTAAAAGTCAATGGTTACAACCTATTTAGGAAGGATTGAATGGGCAAAGGGGGAGGGGAAGTAGTATTCTGTCAAAAATGGCATTATCGGCTTCCGAGTCACTGATAACTCAGAAAAAAATGATCCATACGCAATCATAATCAATGTCCCATCAGATAAAGCACAGGGATGGGAAATTGGTGTCTGCTCTAGACCACCAAATCACACTAGGGAACAGGATGACCCGCACATATCTAGAACATGTAGTTAAAAGAAATCTGCATGCCCACGGGGGACTTCAACTTGATCGACACTTACTTGAGGTCTCATGCTGCCAGTACTACAACATCCTCAGAATTTATTATAGATCAATTTCCTAACTCAAAAAATGTTGCTTTCTATATTAGACCTTTTCTTGACAGATAAAAAGGAACTGATCACAGAACTAAAACTTAATTGTAAAAAAACCAATGAGGTGCTCACACTTATGATGTGCAAAGAGAATAAAGTGCAGACCAGTGACATAAATACTTGGTGCTTTAAAAGGGCCAATTTCACAAAACTGAAAACAATTACGAACCAAATCAGCTGGGAGAAAGAATTTAATCAGAAAAAATGTTAATAATTGGTAATTGTTTAAGAACACCTAACTAGATGCCACAAGAGCCACAATTACGCAACTGATGAAGAAAACTGTACTAGTTAAATTAGCCTGGTTTAGAGGTTTGATGTAAATCCACAAAAACTGGCAAGGGATTCAAAGAGAAAACGTAGTATCTGAAAACATTTTTGAAAATTATGAAATTTAAATTTGATGGTGCCTCTGTAGCAGCCTTAAGTGTTGGGGGAATCTTTTAATGATCATTTTATCTCTTAAGATAGCAGATTCCTCCTTTCACTTCCACAAGCTCAGGGAAGCTGAATCTGCTGATGAAAGTGTAGTGTGTGGGGGCTGTTAGGGTGGGGTCAGAGGGCAGGGGAAAGGAAGTGAAGTGGGGCAAGGAATAGGGAAGAGTGCTGTTTACAGCTTGCTGATTCGTCCGTGGAATCCCATGGAAGCCACTCTACCAAAGCTCTGCAAAAAATATAGGGATGAGATTGGGAAAGAATTGACTCTCTTGTTAATGCCATGGAATCCATCAGATCTCTGACTAGGAGTTGCATTAGGAACTCTGGTTGGCTCCCCACAAAGCTGCTACAGTGCTTGTGGAGCCCCACTGCAGCCAATGGCTCCAGTGCCTCACCCACTGACTCTGTGCCATGCTCAGCCCTTCCAGCCTGGCCTGCCCAGGTGCAGTGTCGCTCCCCATCCCTGAGCAACCCTGCAGCCGCTGAGCATGCCCATGAGCAGCAGAAGCTGCTGCCCTCCCTAGCTCTGCCTCTGTTTGAACTATGTTTTTAAAAGGCACCATGTGCATTGCTATATTACAGATGTAAATGCAGATATATCAGAGAATCGGAATACATTTTCAGAAGCTATGGCAGAGTCATTGCATGCAAAAATTCTTAGGGATTTATTATTCTTTCAACGCACACTAACAACTTCCATTAGCATTAATTGGTGTTCTAGTGCATGTATCAAGGGAGACAATAGACCTATTAGAATTTGCAAACACAAAACATATCAATACTTGCGCCTCAATAGCACCTAGTGAATGCCCTGAACATTCAAACAAAAGTTTAATATGTTAATATTTTCTATAATGCCTGAGAAAATGTGAACAAAAAATATGAACAGCCACCATTTTAGAATTAATTGCAGCCTTCATAAATTGGAGGTAATTCTGGGTGTGATGTCAGTTCTGCAGATAACCATTGTGCAAGATAAGAATATAAATTACATACTGTAACAGAAGCAGAAGGGCCAATTCCTGTCAACGCCGTATAATTGCAAATGAAAGACAGCAAGAAACGCCAGGGAGCCCCATGTGCAAGAGCACAGAAACTGCAGGGGCTCAATTAAGATTGGAATCATACGCATCACGTTGAAAATGCGTGATGAGTAGTTCGCACTTTTAGATAAGAGCCATGGTGGATAATAATCTATATTCTTTTTAAAAATGTTTGTGTATGGACCAAAATGATCCCTGCTACAAGTAATTATCTTGACTGAAGTGGTGCTACCCAAGGGATGAATTTATTTTAATTTATCTTTAATGAAGTTTCAGTTTGTGTATTGTAGCATCTTACAAATGCACTCAAACTTTCTGCCAAAGCTTTCCAAGCCAGATGTGTACAGTCATCCCTTTAAATGCAAGTAATCTCCAGCAATCTTCTGAGTTGTTTGAATTATTTTTTTTCCCCGTCTGACATGGCCAAGTATGAGTTATGTATAGGGTAGCAAAGAGCTAGTTTAGTCTTGAATTGCTACAGTGAGAGCTATTAAAATGGTATGACACCCTTTCAAAGGACCTAGCAGTAATGACCAAGCTCTCTGGGTGCTCCCTGATACTTGCCTGCAGGAGCTTCTGCTGGTTTGGTATGTCACTCTACTAACCTCTAATGTAGACTGTGGTGCAAGTCAGCAAAACTCCATTGACTTCAAAGGCACTCACTCTCCTAGACATTCAGTCAGACACTAGTTTGACAAGCATTAGCATTCCAAATGTTAAATTCAATGCAAATGATTTGCTAGAGACCTGAAGAGGGCTGGGACAAAATGTGTAAATTAACAAATCAAGTTAAGGAGTGAAAAACAAGTGGAAGATGTCAAAAACTTGAAGGAAGAGTAGTGAACAATATACTGGCAGAGGTAAAAATACATTGGAAAGGATATAAGGCCATTCAGAAAAGCCTGTAGAGAAAGAAAGTAGGAATAGATGTGAATAGCCAGTCTTTTTGCAAGATGTTTCTGATCACGTGTTAAATAGAAACATGTCCTGAGTTACATACTTGATTAGCTGCAAAAAACTCATGATGTAGAGGGGAAAATACACAAGGCCACAGCCAGGATTTCCAATGGCTGGGATAAGACAGAGAAAGAAGATCATCCACACTCCCCTCTCAGCTGTTACATCACCCTTTTGTGTTCCTAACAAATGCCATGTGAAGTGACTGGCTGAAGCCAGCGGTTGAGCAGCAGAGATGTGGGCACTCCAACTGGCTACAGGAGACTGAACAGTAACACTCTGGCCACTTCTCCTGAGAACTCTGCCAAACCTGGGCTAACATCCATCCATGTTCCCTTTATAATGGTGGGACAAAACGGCTTCAAACAAAGGACCAATAGATTCATGTATATGTCTAAAGAAATAGAACTCAACAAATGAAGTAGAAAGAATGCAGCAATCATAATGTTCCAGGAAAGGGGGTCAGGAAGAGGGCTGCCAGCAGAAGATTAAGGAATGGTTCCATGACAATTTGAATCAAGGAGGAGTACAATATTGGCAACTGGAGGAAATACGAGGTGCTAAAACCCAGGGAGATTATAAACATCAAAACAGGGAGAACACTTAGTTTGACTGGAAAGACCTGATCAAGAAAAATGATATGAAACTAGAACAGCTCTCTTTTTCACATGAGCTGCTGGAGCAATTCAAAGTTGAAGCAACTCACCCATCAAAACATGACAGGATATTTAAGCATGATGTCTAGTGATGTCAGAAGAGCCTCAAATGTGTAATGAGAAGGTCGGGGGGGGGGGGGGGGGGAAGAGAAGATCACATTTGTTGACAACACATTTAACTTTTTTGTCCCTTGAACTCCCAAAATGCATCAGAGTTAAACAGAGGTAACAAATAAAACAGAAAGGAGAAATCAAGGATTATTAGTCAAATGAGAAGAGAAATGAATTACTGAGGCAGAGAGATACAGTAAGACTGTTAGACTACAAGAGTATGGTCTCCCAACAAGAGGCAAAGGAAGTGGACAAAACATAGAAATTAGGCCAGCGCTAGATGAATGGAAGGAGCCAGCTGAGGAACTGGGAGAGAAGGTCAGTACGACAGACCAGCACAAATCAATGGAGAGTTAAAACAAGGATAAGTTTTGAGAGGCAGCTGTCTCTATCCACAGCATGGGACACCACAGCCTTCTAATACAATCTGTTGATAGCATGAATTGAAGGGACTTTATAGTGCAAAGGTGATTGACTAGACTAAAACCTGAGTCCTGCAAAAACTTACGCACTCAGGTAGCGCCATTAAATTCAATAGGTTCACTCAGTTGTGTTGAATTATTCATATGTATAAGTCTTTGCTGGATAATACAATTAGAGCCTTTATAGCATTTGCATCAGTTGTCAAACCTATTGCTGCATACAAAATTCTTGTTTCCTTTTCAAAAAGAGTTTCTATATTCTATGGCATTGGGCTAAAGACAAGTTTTGAAAGAATGCTAGTTCCTCATGACAAGGGTAAGGGTAAAAAGTTAGTATGATAGTCTACATACCTTCCTTATCCCTTCAGTTGGGGAAGATTTCCATGTGCCAGAACATTATGCAGCACTCCAGTATAGCCAGGTAACTATTGCATAGTGATTTGTGCACAGTATTTTACTTATGTCAATTAAAAAGTTAGTTACTCCAGAGCTAACTGAAACTCATTCACTTGCTGAGACGCATCAGTACCTCACGACAACTCCCAGAGCAGAAATCAGTCACTCAACTTCTATAGCATAACACTGTTGAAGCTTTCCAGAATTTCACCAGATATTACATTTGTTTTGTAAGGCATATTAACTATGACAATTTCTTGATACTTCAGGAGTGGCTTAACTCAGTCTCACCATGTGTGAAGTCTCTGCCTCTGGATGCTACTGAGCATCCTTTGCTTACAGCACAGATACAGAGCAGCTATAATAACCCACTGATGAGTCCATGTATTGTCTCTCCCTGTGCCCAACCCACAGGGGATACAGGTCTGTTACAGGTCTTAGCTAAAGAACCTTGGCTCTTTAGCTTAATCTGTAGAGAGTCATTCTTTTAGCTCTGGAAGTCCCGTGCTCCATCCCTGGTATGTTGGCTAAGATAGTGGCCATCACATAAGCAACAACATTGGAAGCTTAAGTTCTCCACACTACAGTATACCCAAAGTCCATTATAGAAGGATCACTCTAAAGATAGGCTTGTGTGTATGTGGCCTGGTGTTGGAGCTGAGATACACTAAGAAGATACAATATCTTCATCCATTTAAGGCACATGCATACCAATTAGAACTTTTCCTCAGCACTGGCCCAATAATACAGGTATTTTCAGCCATGTTCCATAATACAGGTATTTGAACCACAGCTTCCCCTCAGACACAACAGCAAAACAAACAGGATGAACTTTATTTAGCCCAGGCTACAAAGAAACTGCCAGAAGGTCAGCTCCCCCAAATCTTTTCTGGTCTGATCAGAATCTTCCTAATCCCAGTTCCTTCCATGGCACAAAGAAAGGGGAAAGGGTGAAAGTACTTCTCCTTTCAGAGGCCTTCTCCAGCCTGAGCTCAGGAGCCCAGCTGACCACTCTCCCATGCTGATGAGCAGGGTGAACAGTATCTCCAGGAGAGAACAGGTCCTCTTCCCTGTTTCTTTCATAGACAGGTAATTCTTTCTCTTGTTTAATTTAGTGTGTGAGTACTTTACACACATCCCATTTCAGTGACAATAATTCATGCCCATTTACTCCTTGACCACTTTTGTGAAAGCTGCCAGCAAGAATATCAATTCGTGCCAGTTGTGATTTCATGCTATGGACAGTTATCCACTAGAAGCTGGGCTAAACATAAGATGAACACTGCAGAGACCACGGGATAATCTGGAACAGCCCCCCTAAAAAGAGATGGGAAGTTATTTAGAAAAAGAAAAAACCTCCAATCCACAGTTTGCATTTATTGTTTTTTTCCCTAGGCCTTAAAGACAAACATTGGTGTCCATCATAAAAAAAAGCACATTCTTCCTTACACAGTTAACCATCATTTAACCAAAATAACTTCAGCACGCCACAGACCTTGGTAGGGGTAGAGAATTTTCATAATCCTATCTCCATCTTCTCGTCCCTGCTGAGGCATACAAAGAGCTATATAAAGGAAGCCATTTGTAGAGCACAATAAGAAATTTTATTGGTCCTATAAAACAGGAACAAAACTGTATATTCAGAGAGCGCCATCTACTGGCACATTAACTATTTTCATATAAACCTCTGTTTTATAGAGCACACATGTAATAGGAGATATCAGTCTCTTCTCCCCTGGATGAATTATGAGAGGAATAAGGGCCACCTGTTCTGGCTAATGTGGTCAGTCAGAAACAAAGCTGGGGAGGGAAGAATTCTCACTTAACTGCACTCCAGGAATTCTCTTTCCACGGATCCAAAACCACCTAGCTGATGAGGGCTGGAAATTCAAAAATCCATACAGAACTGGATGCAGAAACTGTCTTCTTCTAGTGGCCTGAACATGTCTTACATTACTTTTATATGTACTGTCTCTCTCCTCTACTCACTCACAAATGTTGAGAAACTCAAGGGAGATCTGTTCAGCCTCAGAGCACTCTGTCATTGAGTTCATGGGGCCTATACCAGGCATAGTCACCAAAATAGACACCAATGAGTTTCAGTCATTACCAATTACAACTGGTTAAAAATTGACTATATAGGAAAATTTTTGCTTAAATGTTTTAGTGAAATTCTGAAGAGGAGACTTGTCTTTGCCTGGCTATTTCTCCACCTTTTTTCACACCATAGGGGAGTGGGAGGAGAAAGTATGGAAAACTACAACTTAAAACAATCTTTCAACAATCCAGGGCTACAAATTTGAAGGTTGGAAAGTTGCAGTCACAGAGTAATGGGAAGATATGAAAGAATTCTAGATCTCAAGATCAAAGCCAAGTATTTAACCTCCTTGAGATTTTTTTTTATTGGAACAAAGACATTTCGTTATTGCAGTGAATTCTAACGTTTATAAAATCAGCAGGGTTAATGATAGTAAAGTATTTTGATCTTCTATACAGCTAGCATGTTTCAGCTGGGATCCAAAAGCTCTTTCAAAACATTAAAGGTCAGCTCATGTGGTGTACTGAGCAGCCTTCACTTCCTAATTAAGTTAATACGGGCCAAATTCAAAGCTCATTGAAGTCAGTGGAAAAACTCCTATCAGCCTCAGTGGACTTTGGCTCAGGCATAAGTTTTGCAGACACTCAGCAGTGTAGGAACAGCCACTTGGGGCTCAACTGTTGCTTAAAAAAATAAATAAATAAAATCCCACCCTACAGCAAGAAACATGCTAATGGGATGCAATTACAATACATTCTTTTGCCATCTGCACTATTTTTTGATCAGTTTATTCCATTTAAGTCTGCTAAATTTTATCCAAGCTTTATAAAAATTACACACACAAAACTATATTCTAAGAACATTAACATTGCAAAGTGAAGAACTCAAGAGGTAGGAAAAGCCAGGATTAAGTTTGCCTGTGCAACCTTAATTTGGCCCTCCTTGTGCATATGCATTATGATACCGTCTTTGATTTCGTGATCACATATTTTTTCCATCTCTGTCTCATTTAGTGCACAGATTGGACAGCATTCACTTAATGAGCAGTTATTCAATATTTTGTTTTATCCTCATTGGTTAGTTTGTAGCTTCAAACCTTATTTACTGCACACTATTCAAACCCTGCACTGAAGACATTAATTTCTTGATGGACTTTACTACACCACTTACTGCTATAGTATCCGAGTGCTTCACAAATATTAATGAATTTTCACAGCACCCTTTGGCAGTCTGGGGGTGCTGTTAGCCCCATTTTACACAGGGGGAACTGAGAGAGTTTAAAGGTCAAAGTAGCCACTAAATGTTGGGTGTCCAATTTGAGATGAGTAGGGTCTGATTTTTCAGATGACTTTATAGGATTTAATATATTCAAGCATAGCTCCAATTGACTTCCGTTGCAGCTGCGAGTGCTCAGCCCTTCTGCAAGTCAGAGCCTAGGATCTCAAGGTGGCCATCCAGAAAATAAGGTGCGAGGTGTCATTCCATATTCTTTATGAAAATCTGCTTATGATATGGATATGACATAACTGAGATATACCTGATGCCAGATGGCTCATGTGAGATATCATTGGAAAGGTTATGATTTACTAAATGTGATTATCCAATTTGTATGCCTGTATCATTTCTGTATCTGAAGCTAGGAATATTAACTATGCATCTGTATTTCAACCGTGCTACTTTGGGAGTCGCCCACTGCTAACACTTCAGGTACAACAATGGAAAAGCCAGACAGGGCGGATGACCCATCAGAGAGGACAATGGACTGTGAAAAGCTTGGCCTTCCTGCGGATGCTCCATACAGCCACTGACTCATGGACGCTGTGATACTACAGAGTCAGGTGGTCTTGTCACCTGATACTAAACATTGCCTGGGACTTCTGGTAACTTTCCAGTGTAAGGGAAGGGGGGTAAAGTTTGGGAAACAAAGATTTCACGCCTTATGTAAATCCTATTTAAGGGTGGGGAGGAAGGTAAACGGGACTCCTTCTCTCCATGGCTGTTTGCCCAAGAAGAAAGTCTGCAAAAGCCATCTGAAGGGAAGACAAGGGGGGAATCCAGACTGAGAGGGGGTCCAGTCTGAAAAGGAATATAACAAACTCTGAACCACAGAAACTTTGCAACCTGCCTGCAATAATATTAAGGGTGAGAAATACTATTTGTAACCAGTTTCCTTAGTGAAACTAACTTAGTTTGCATGTTTGATTTCATTTGCTTAGTAATCTGCTTTGTTCTGTTTGTTACTCCTTTTACCACTTAAAATCTGCCTTTTATAGTTAATAAAATGTGTTTTGTTTATTATTAAACCTAGTTTCTGTAATTTCTAACGGGGGCGGGGGTGGGGTGGAGTGGGGAAAGAAGTGTGCATACTTCTCTCCACATTGAGGGAGGGGATGAATTTCATAATATATCTTTGGGTCTGCACTCCAAAGGAGATGGACATCTAGGTGCTGGAGCAAGTCTCCTAAGCTGAGTCTTCTCAGAGCTGATCTGCAGCGGGGTGTAGCCCTGCCTGTGTGTGTGTTAGAGGAGGCTTTAATAGCCTGGCTCAGCAAGACAGGTTAAAGGGGACCCAGGCTGGCAGAACAGGTAGACTCAGTGGTATCTCAGCACATCAGGTGGCATCCAAAGGGGTCCAACCTGTCACAAAAGGAATGCACAATTAGTGCCCAACTGTGAAAAATTTGATTTAAGTGACTTGCTTAGCATCACAAAGGAACTCTGTGGCATACACAGGGATAGATCGGGTCTCCAGAGCAGCATTCAACTGCCTTAACTCTGAGGTCATCCTTTCTCTTGAGGCACTCCCTTGCCTCCTTCATTACACACCTTCCAACTTCAGTCAAGGGATTCATAGAGTCCAAGGCCAGTAGGGACCATTATGATCATCTAGTCCAGGGGTTGGCAAACTATGGCCCGCGGGCCACATCCGGCCCACCAGCTGATTTAATCTGGCCCTTGAGCTCCTGCTGGGAAGTGGGGTCTGGGGCTTGCCCCGCTCCTGCGCTCCAGCCAGGGAGCGGGGTCGGGGTCTGCTCCGTGCACACGTACCTCAGCTCCGCTCAGCTCCTGGAAGCAGCGGCATGTCCCCTCTCCAGCTCTTATGTTTAGGGGCAGGCAGAGGGCTCTGCGCACTGGCCCCGCACCAAATGCCGCCCCCTCAGTTCCCATTGGCTGGGAACTGAAGACAATGTGAGCTGAAGGGGTGGCGCTTGCAGATGGGGCAGTGTGCAGAGTCACCTGGCCGCACCTCCGTGTAGGAGGCAGAGTGGGGACATGCCACTGTTTCCGGGAGCTGCTGAGGTAAGTGCTGCCTGGAGCCTGCTCCCGAGCCCCTCCCACACCCCAACCCACTGCCCCAGCCCTGATCCCTGATTCTTCTATTTATGCATCTGAAGATTGCATTAGCTCTTTTGGCTACAACATGACACTGGGAACTCAAGTTCAGCAGATTATCCACCACAACCCCCAAATCTTTTTGAGAGTCACTGCTTCCTAGGACAGAATCCTCCATCCTGTAAGAATGGCCTATAGTCTTTGTTCCTAGATGAACGCATTTAGCCATATTAAATGTAACTGCTCTGCCAGGTGGAGTCAGCAGCAGCAAGGGCCAGATTCAGTATCTAAGGGTTCCTCTTAACAGTATAAAACAGAACCAGCTTGAACCCCCACCCAGTAACCTGGGAAAACTAAAAACTGCTGAGGTGCCTCTGAGAGGCAATTCTTCCCCACTCGCAAGCCCTGAGTCTATGTATAACAAAAGAGAACTTTAATAAAAGGGAAGGGAACCCAGCATTAATTTGGGAAAACACCACAACCACGATTCAAAAGCATGTGACCACAAGCAAACACCCACCCCATAGTGCATTGGAAAGTGTCCTTTGCCTCAGTTTCCCACTGTGTGGTGGGAAAGTTTGATGAACAACTGTCCCTTTAACACCCCCCTCCCCCAGTTAGCTGTCCTTGGTAAGTGAAGACCCAGCGTTCAGAGGTGCGTTCACAGGGCTTCACTTCCCACCCCTGTGGGGGGCAGGGGGCATTGAGCAATGCCTCTGCTGCTACTGCTTCTGCAAGTGGCTCACAGCTGCTGCTGTCTCTCTGTGGCTGCTGACCACTGTCTGTCTGCCCCAACTCTCCGCTGCTGCTCCCACAATGTCACGTGCGGCAGTTCCACCACTTAACCCAGCTCTTAGTGATGTCAACAGGTAGCGGGGAACCTCACTGCCATTTCTGTGTTGTCTTTTGCTGCAACACTACCTCCATACAAGGTCTAAGACAGAGCCCCTAGACCGGCTCAGCAGCAGGGCCAGCTCCAGGAATCACCAACCGGAAACAAAAACTCACATTTCAGTCTACTTAGCTCTATCTTTAAATGCTAGAAAAGGGCAGTTCAAATGGTGTTTAGGACTCTGCAGACACAGTCCATACCCCAAGATAGAAATGTCTAACCCCACCCACTCTCCTCTTCACTAGGCTTTGACATCCCTACCCCTGCTCAGCAAGTGAGTTCAGTTTAGGGTGATCCCCTCAATCAAGGCATGCCAAGCACAGTTCTGTTGTCCTTTACTCGTACACCAAGGATAACAACATTTCATTTGTAATCCAAACCAGCCAAAATTGACCATTTTGCCAAAGCAGCTCCATCTGCTGCACACCTAAGCCAAACAGGCGTGTCTATGCAAACATGGTCTGCTTCTGAAGTCTTTCCCCCCAGCTCATCACTAGATGTCAGGGGAGAGCTCATTCAGACCCTGCCTATATTAAAATGCATATTATTTGCTTGCATCCAATTTACCAAGCGATCCAGATCACTCTGAATCAGTCACCTGTCTTCTTCGTTATTCACCACTCCCCCAGTTTTTGTGACATCTTTAAACTTTATCAGTGCAATTATGTTTTCCTTCATGTCACTGATAAAAATTGTAAATAGCATCTTGCCATGAACCAATGTTTGTGGGATCCCACTGGATACATCCCCACTCCATGATGATTCTCTGTTTACAATTTCATTTTGAAACCCATCACTTAGCCAGTTTTTAATCCATTTAATGTGTGCTATATTAATTTTACAATTGGAGGCCCAGGTGTCTGGTCATTTTAGGTTTTTTAAAATCAGAATGTTATGAGGTACCAGTCAAATGCCTTACAAAAGTCTACGTAAATTATGTCAACATTATTATATTTATCAACCAAACTTGTAATCTCATTAAAAAAAAAAAAGACATCAAGTGAGTTTGACAGGATCTATTTTCCATAAACCCATGTTGATTTGCCTAAATTACATTACTTTCCTTTAATTATTGATTAATCAGGTCCTGTATCTGCTGCTCCATTGCCTTGCCTGGGACCAATGTTGGGCTGAGAGGCCTATAATTACCTGGGTCATTCCATTTACCCTTTTTAAAATGGTACAACATTAGCTTTATTCTAGTCTTCTGGAACTTCCCCAGTGCTCCAAGACTTATTGAAAATCAGCATTAATGTTCCATCATGATGAGTCCAGCAGTGAATCAGGACTGCCGGCTGCCTGGCCAATTATACAGCATCACCACTGAGCTCATCCTCTATCTCTTCTGGGAGAGGATGACAGGTCTGGTGCACTAAGAGCGAAACTTGTGGGTGAAGCTGTTGAATACAGGTGATATGTGGACAATGTGCATCTTGTGGCCCAAACCTGGCCCTGGTGGAGGCCTGCCAAGCCACCTGTTTGGCAGCCTCCTCCAACTGGGTTGAAAGCCTGATGGTTGAGGACAGGTGGCCTCCCTGCCCCCCGCATTCCAGGCCATCCGGTGTGGTGTGGGTTCATTGCTCTATCGTGGTGTTTACTTTTCTTCCACTGATCCCTACCTACTCTACTGGTGAGTTGGATCAGTTGGAGGCCCGGGTATCTGACTGGTTGTGGAAATTACAGAGAAGCTCCAATGCCTTTCCCTTTGGGGGCGTAATCAACCAGCTAGACCTGTCCATGCTCTGGCACAGGTCCAACACCTTAAGCCCACCTCCAGGGACACTAACCAGACTCCTGAGGAAGATCATGGAGTTATTTTGGCTGGGGAAGCACTGGATCTCTGTAGGTGCCCAGACCCTCCTCCTGGGAGAGGGCAGCCAGGCCTGGTCTGAATTCACAGCCAGGTCCACACCTTTCACCTTCAGGCCCTGCAGAGACTCCTGTGTGGTGCTCATAATCCATCATGGAGCATGCTTGCACATGCCTTCCTCCGCCAACTTCAAAGAGCTCTGATACAACTGATAGCTGTTTTATCTCCACCTGACAGGTCTCCCCCAGACCTCTCAGAGCTTTTGGTCTTTTACCTGGATCTTGAAGCTACTTTCAGCAACCAGGTCCATAGTGGCCACTGAGGGGGAAACCCACCTTGTAGAACCTCTGCTACACAACTCTCACCTTTGTGTGCAGATGGTGGAGTCCCCCCTTGGTGAGCCGGAGCATGGTCCTGACTCACGTCACCAGAATCAGAGACCTCCTGGGTGATGGTTGGAGGGACTGAGTAGACTCTGTGATGCTTGACCAGGGGATGGGGTTGCCCACGCCGGTTGTGTACTCCAGGAGGGGGGGGGCAGCCTTGCCTCTGTTTCTTTCACTTATCTTGAGTGGGTCCTGTGGCTACCTATCCACCCTCACCCTCTGGAGCTTGTCATCAAGTCCCTGCCCTACAAGCCCCCCAGTCACCCCATAAACCACCTGAGCAGGCTGAACGCTATCCAAACAATGTCTTTGAACTGCACTCAGAGAACATCTGTATATACTTGTGCTCCATACCATCTACTTCCTTGCCCTCATGTGCTGCCCCAACACCAAGTTCCATTCCAGGCTCTGGAGCAGGGGCACTGGAATGGGGGGGCAGGGGCCATGGCCCCACCACTTTTTACTGGCTGTAAGGGCGAGCAACTGGGAGGAGGGAGCAGAGAGGAGCGGGTCGGGGGGGGGGGGGAGAAGAGGCAGTGCAGGGCGGGACCTTGGGGGAAAGGACAGGGCCATGGTTTGGGTTTGGCACTGGTGGCCCCCCCACTTTCAGGAAGCTTCCCCTCCAGAGCAGGAGTGGTGGAGTGTGGTGTAATGGGCACAGATCCTTCTGCCAGTTCCCCCAAACCTTGACTCTTTCTGCCTCCTCTCCTCCAATTTGTTCCTGTTTCAGTCCTGTCTCTTCTCCAGTCTGGCTCCTCATTGCAGTCCTCTTTCCCTCGCCTATCCAGTACCAGTCTCCACCTATGTGGACTCCTCATCACAGTCCTATTCTTCCCTCACCTTGTTCCCTGTCTACTTTGCCCACCCATTCCCAGTTCCAAATATGGGTGGATTTTCATGGCAATGTCAAAAGGCACATCCTTGACACAAAGGTCACTCCACTGTCAAACTTCAAGTCCCTGCTCTGAATTATGGGGCCACTAAAACTTAAAGAGAATGTAATATGGACAAAATGTATTTTGCCCTAGCCTTGTTCTCAGAAACTGCCAAACCATTTTAGCTTAAATTTTCCAGAAAAAAATCAGCCCGAGGCAGACACTTGGCATGGAAAATTTCAGCCCAGGTGGTTACAGTTCAACAAAGATATAAATAAGGTGGGGGGAGGGGAAAGATGTTTTAAAAAGGGGAAAGGCACACACAAAAAATAAAGCTCTCTCATTCCCCTTCCCCCCCCATTTGAGCAGTGAGTACATATATTTATCTTATTATTCCAAACTACATTAAATTATAGTGGTTTTATCTTTTTTGCTCATCTTTACGCATCACTATAGACCCAATTAAAATGTAATTAAAAAAGTAACTACAAATGATATGAGCAAACTTGAGGCAAAATTCTTCAGTTCTGCATGGTCTCAGTTCCTATATTCTGCTCTCCCTACAAACCTGGAGCTCCAGTTAACGTCAATGGGCATGCCGCACACCTGTAAAGAGCAAATATCCACGTCAAGATGCACCAGATATAGGAGAGGAGAATTTTGCCCTTAGACATCAAACATTTTTAGGTTAATTAAATTTGGTGCTGAACACTTGGAACTTCCACTGAGATGAATGGCTATTCCAGATACTCAGCATCTCTCAAGATATGGCCCTTAAGATAGAAAGCTTAAGTTTTGTATAAGCCATACAGAGTATCATCAGCATGACCATACATGTGCCACATTTTCAGTGAGTTTGTGCATGGCAATTCTTAAAGTATCATTACATGACCTCATGGCTTATTTATTGGCAGGTTAGTACAAGCAGGCACAGTCTCAGGAATAGTGGATCAGGTACCAAAAGAACCAGGTCTGTTTATTATTATTGGAAGAGGCAGCTCGCCCCCTGGCTGCTGGTGTTACTGCTCTTCCTGCCTCTTTCCCGTCAGAGGCAGGAGAGCAGATACGTCTGAACTGCCACGTAGAACCACTTCCTGAGGTACAGATTCTTCTGGTATCGGAGAAACCACACACTTTAGGGGGGTGTCTGTATGCACACCAAGGAACAGGCAGCCAGCACAGCAATTAACTGACAGAAAGCCAGATTGTGCCTGGCCACATTACAAATGCATAAGAGCCTTCCTTATGCTTGTCCCCTCTCTTCAGTGTCGTCATAGTCCCTCCTCTCCCCTGCGCACCAGGTTTCCCCACTCCTAGTTCTCCTTGTGGAAAGTAGAATCATGTCCCATTCTCCTTCCACTCCAGGCAGCAGAGCAGGCTGCGTGCACACCCTGTGCTGGACAGGATTGTGCATCCCACTGCTCATGCTAGAGATGTGCAGCTCCTCACCACCTACAAAGCAAGGCTTTGGGCAATGAGTGGGAAGGGAATTGGTTTTGTTATTAATTACTGTCTCTAAGGGCAAAAAAGTCAAGATAATTGATTCTGCTCAGAATGGCACCTGGTAGTATGGATGAGAACATTGATAGGACAAGCTAAATTTAGAAGCAAACCATTTAATCATTACTGTGATGAACAACTTGATGAGAAATAAGTAATGCATTGGAAGAGTTAGACCTTCCTTTTGGGGTACCAAGTATTTATAAAGGTAATGATGAACAACATTCTGATCTTGGTTTGGAGAGCAAATGTCATTTTTACCAAGAACTCTAGAGAGATGTCTGCAAACTAAAAAGCCTATTAATCTTGTATATGCTACTAATGGTATCCAAACAAGTATAGCTTATCCAGAAATAATGTTATATGAGGATGAAGTAACTGAATTGGTGTTAAGGGAAGATTGTATTGTGCCTAATTCTTCTCTCACTTACATTATTGCCTTTAGTGACGTTACCAATTACATAGAGGAGAATCACGTCCACTATTCGTAGTTATGCCATCATGGCAGTGAAGGACAGAAACATGGCATCAACCCCAGTAAGTACATGAGGAGATGAATATTAAATTATAATATCAGTCCTACCCCTGCAGTGGCTCTTTGTTCGATGGTAACCAAATTTTCATGAAGTTACCGGAGATAACCCAAATGAAAACACATTTCCTGACAGCTACCGCATAGTGAAAGCGAAATGTTATTGGTGTAATATTATGAAGTGGTGCTATTACATTCTTACAAGTTCCGTTTAACTCAATGTACAGGCAGCTTGATCTTAAGAGACTGACTCTTGTTAGTTGTGGCGCTGTTCTTTTTAGAAGCTGAAAATATCACCAGTAATTTTATGAAATTCAGTTTTCATAACACATTAAAACCAAATACTAAATGGTAAAAATGGAAGATTGGAACTGCACAGTACATTATCTTTCCAAACTAGTCATCATATTTGATGGTCAGATGAAGAGGCAAGCTGACCAACTAAACAGACAAAGCAATTCTACAAGGAGCCATGCAGAACATTCCAAAAATGACATAGACAGAGACTTTGGCAGCTATTACGGCTACTTCCTTCAAGTGGTTAAAGCAACTCTAAAAACAACCAGGAGTGAAGTCCTGTTTCTGGTGGCTGGAAGGGACCGTGGGTCAGCCAAGGTAGAATTGCTTAACAATAATGCATAATATTCAGTGGCTGCAATTTTACATCTTACAAGGGCAGCTTTCATGAGACGATTGACCAGGAGTAAGAGTTGTCTGGAAACTTTGTCTGTTTAGTTGTTGATATTGCCTTTTTCATCTGACCATCAAATGACTGTATTGGAGTGGAAATGTTTCAGTGACATAGGAGGGAGGGTGGGCAGGTTACCATGTTTGTAAGCGAGGGTCCATTGTTGCTGCCAACATGACTTGGCAGAAGAGTTCCATGTTTAAAACATTTTTTATCCAACAATTTAAAAAAAGTTCTTTTAAGGTTGAAAAGAGCAAAACAAACACAGAAAACATATAGCTAATGCTCAATGCTTTAAGAACTATAATCAGAAGAAGTTGGAGACTCACTTCCCCCTTCAGATCTAGGGGTAGTATCTGCTCTAGCTGTGGCAGCAGACACGGAAGTGATTTCAGCTTTACATTTATTCTCTCATCTGGCATTTCCCTAGAAGGCGATTTAACTAATTCTGAAAACACATCAGCCAACACAAAAGACCTGCCAGATTCTTATTGAGCTCATGTTTTCTTTTGCCTCCTCATTTTCCTTATCTTGGCATTCAGACGGTCTTCTTTCATTTTTTCCACAGTGAATTACTGCACCTTATCTCTACTAAAATATTTTCTTCTTTGTGAAACCCATGAGACCCCACCTTATCCACAGTGTTAAAAGAACATATGCCCATTTAAATGCCTCTTTCAATTTTTACATGTATCCTTTTAAATAAGGAAAACACTTTAAAAAAAGTAATCTATATTTGGTCTTAACATTCCATTCCTCAGACCCCAAACTTTCCTTCCCTGTCCCACAGATCACCTCTCCTCTGGAGGCTCCTTCTTAGGGTGGTGGTGTGCCTGGGTTGGGAACTGGATTGGCACTCGAGAAACCTGGGTTCAATTTGTGGCTGTGCCACTAGCCTGTTGTGTAACTTTGGGCAAGTCACTTGACCCTCTGTGTCTCAGTTTCCCCATCTGTAAAATGGGGATAATGATAGTGCCCTTCCTTGGGATCTAGAGAGGAAAAGCTAGGTATTATTTATGTTCCTAAATGTATTATGAAGTGCTAGGCCTTATAGTTTACCTGGAGAGCATATAAACTTCATAGACTATGAAATTAAGAACTCATGGAGTTTATAATGTCTGTTGGAGGCTAGAAACTTTGAACAGTGAATTGTGACTGTCCGCTACTTCTGAATCAACCATCCCTTCTTTTGCCCTCAATGCAGATCAGACACCACAACTCAGATACTGTTGTCCTCCTTCAGGCCACATACCCTGACCCTGTCCACTCTGGTGTACACCTTCAGATTTTTTTGTTTAAGAATATTTTCGGAATATGTAAATATGTAAAACTGTGCATATGGTTTACACATCTTTGAGACTAACTTCAGTTACAGTATATGGCAGTGAATATACTGATCAGCTTACATCATTTTCAGATGGCATAAAAGTGTTTTGGAAGAAAATACCCAAGGAAACAAGATTTAGGATAAAAATTTCAAGAACTCTTAGGGTCCTAAGTCACGTAAGTCCCATTTTCAAAAGTGACTTCCCATAGACCTATGGTTAGAGAGAGTGGTGTGTAACCCTTGAATAACTAACATCAATTTAGTGCTGATAAAATGGTGCCAGATAAACTGCCATGACAACTGAACACCTATCTACAGAACTAGCAGAACACAAGTACTTGGATAGACAGATTTATATTTATACAGTGCTGAGCACACACTGTCAGCACTCAGCCAAAACAAATAACTAGTAAGAATTGGAAATGGAGTCGAATGGATTTTTATAGTGTTTTGAGTGATTTGGCACAGAACAAATTCATTGCATTCGGTAATCAAAATATCCTCCTATGATTACATAAAGTCTGCCAGCATGCATTTGTATAGCGCGTTAGTCATTTTATGCTGAAGAAAAAAGGCTATGGATTTATGATCACGAGTCCTGAAAATGTGAGACAGGATGGGTATTGGTCAGGAGAAACTGATGCATAATGGGGGTGAGGAAAGAATATGGGGGAGAGCTTAATAAGAAATGAAGAATGTTTCAATGCAGCTGCTTGCCCAAGAACCCAAGGCAGAAATAACTAGAACTGGACTAAATACTGGTGTACAGCATGTGGCAAAGAATTCAGAGTTAGAAACAGTTAGAACAGAACAGTAACTGGCATCAGAGCAGAGCCTGAAATGAAAGCTGACAAGGGAACAAAGGCTGGTCGGTAAAACACAGGCTGATACATACCAGTTAACATTGATTTGGATGCCAAGAATAGCACCAGGCACTAGAACAGAATGGGGGAGTATTAGGTACAGAGAAAGAACCTAACACAGGAGCATAGTGGCTGATACAAAAAAACAAAAACAAACCCCAGACACAAAACCACAAAAATCCCCCAACACTCACAAAACAGGAAATGGTTAAAGAAACAATAATAATATGCAACTGCAGGCTGATTCTGTAGATGATAAATTCTGTAAACATTTGGCAGAAATAGACAGCAAGCTAGTGGCAACATTAAATAGATCATGAAAAAATGGTTTGATGTTAGCTAGCATATGTTTGACCTTTCTGAGAAAACTGGCAGAGTCTATTTTATTAATGAATTTTGTGTTGATGGGAATAAGTGGAGGGATGCTAGATTTCCTGACCATCTGTTAGCTTTACTGCCTAGCGCCAGTCCAAGATAACTCAGTAGTTATTGTAACATAGCCAGTAGCTGTACAGTTTAGGGCTGTGATATTATCAACTCCCATAGTTGGAGGAGTGACCTCCATAGAAAACCCAGTATATTGCAGGAAGTGTTATTGGTGTTAACAGAACACCTTCTGAATTAATACTGGACCAAGGCTCTGCAGACGGCACTAGCACTACTATGTACTGGAAGTTCCATCTTTAAGCCTAATCCAGTGCCCACTGAAGCAGTGAGAGTCTTTTCATGCCTTTCAGGAGGTGCAAAACCAATGTCCTTCTGATCATTTGTGCTCATTAAAAAATTCACTTCACTCTTGGTAAGTGTGTATTAATGCTGGTGTCCTGGCCTGATTCCAGCGTAGGCTATTATATACTGCAGAGCTAAATTCCACTCAGTTTCAAATGGACATGATAGTTTACTTGTCACAGTTTCAGGGCTAACTGCACCTTTAACCCCCCTCCAGTTCTTTGAAAGCACCCACTTAGGGTTTCAGGCTCCCTGTCATCACCTCTGTCAGACAGAGAACCTTGTCTTGCTCCCTCCAGACTTGGGGTTTAAGCTTGCACTCCCTCTGCTCCTCACTGTGATTTCCCCAGCTGGTCTAACCCAGGGTCTAGCAGATCCCTTGTGGTTAACCTCGCTACAATAGTGTATGCCAGTTACCACCCAGCTTTCACAAAGCAAAATACATTTCTTCTTAGGGTAAAAGCATAACGGGGGGGGGGGAGGGAGCAAACCTTCCTATGCTCACTCTAGAAGTTTACCAGAGGTCACCCATCAGTCTGATGGGGGGAGAGGGGGGAAGAGGCCCTAGTAAGCCAAAGTCTTTCCAACCCTTCGGCAGGATTGTGGCACCTCGCACAAAGGTTCATGTCAACGTGTTGGATCAGAAAGAGGGCCACAGGTCAGTTCAACCTCATCCTTTTATATCAAAAGCCCTTCTGTGTTTCCTAGTCTCTAGAAACCCAGCCTGAGCCAGTAGATGGAAAATCACCTCAGATGGAAGGGGGAGGGGTGGGACTTCTCTGAAATGGTTTACAATCCCTAGGGTAATCATCCCCTACTGTTTTAGCTCCTGTAGCAGCTGTGGTAATCCTCCCCCATGGAGTAGAACACAATGGTATGTAAACCATTCATAAACTTACTACAGTGGTCTCCAATGGTACTGCATGGGGTTGCAACATCCATCATACTGCTCTCCTAAACCACTGTGTAGAATTGCTTTGCATTTTTAGACAGCTGCTGCATTTCATTCGAAGCAGTGACTGAATAGATATAAACACAAAGAGGAATCTATTATTTGCAAAGGATTTTAGGATCACTGAGAATGAAAGGTGCTCTCACAATGCAAGATATTAGATGGTGCAAAAAGTTTCTCTTCTGTAAGCCTTTATCTCCACTTCATTGACTCTCCATCTCCTTTCAAATCTGATCAGAAAATGCATCTTTTCCCCCTTGCTTGCATCTCTGAAGGTCTCGCTCACTTTGCTCTGATTTTACTTTTTAACTATATTGAACAATAATATTTAGCTCTCAGATAGCACTTTTCGTCAGTAGCTCTCAAATCACTTTACAAAGGAGGTCAGTATCATTATCCCATTTTACAGAAGGGGGAACTGAGGCAAAGTGCTATGAGTCATCTGGCAGGTCAGTAGCAGAGCTGGGAATAAAACCTACATCTTCTGAGTCCCAATCCAGAGCTTTGGCTCTTAGGCCACACTTGCGTCCCCTAGCTCCTTGTGTCCCTTATTTAGCTTTTGTGAACCATTTTCAGAGACCATTTGTATGAAAGACACTGTGCAAGGGAACAAAAAAGTAAAAATATTTAAACAGCTTCAAGAATGTCAAGACCTTGTATTTCCTAACATGTAAGCCTGCTCTCTGACTATCTTTCCATCCACTCCCTCTCTTATGCACCCACATGTGACGTTATGAGTGTAATATAATCTCTCATTGAAAGGTGACAGGGCCAGAAAGAGTTAATTAACTCACAGACTGACCTGACCCATGGCTGAACTGTAGAGACTGGTTAGGAAGATAGGTAAATGAATAGAGCTTTGAAATGTAAGTCTGCATTGTTAGAGATAGAAGGGTCTTGTGATATAAGCAAACAAGTCTTGTCTATTGCCATAGCTTTGATTCAAAGATCAAAAAAGGAATATTAACATTTAGGAAGATACTTGAGTGAAATAGTATAGTATTACTGTCTATATGTCCCTTTGAAGGTTGTGGTAACCTGTATCTGAACTGTTTAATGAATAAATTACCCTGTGCTAATTGCCAGGATGTTTGGAAGAAGGAGAGTTAAGCCTATTGTTTTCTCAGGCCAAAAGACTGCTGGAAGTGTATAAGAATCTTGGGACATGATCCTACTTCATCTCAGATTTGCTTTGGGTTTCAAGAGGGGGAAACCTTAAGCCACAAGGATTGAGATCCCCAGTCATTGACTGGAGCCACCCTGAATATGGACATTGGACTATAACCTATGGACTATTTCTAAAAGGACTTTTGGCAACTACAAGCTCACCTCTGCTATGTGTCTGAACCTCAAGAATTGAATTCAAGTCTGTATGTGTATTGATCTTTTAACCAACACTCTCTCTCTTTTCTTTTTAAATAAATTTTAGTTTAGTTAATAAGAATTGACTATAGCGTGTATTTTGGGTAAGATCTAAGTTATAATTGGGCCTGGGTATGTGGCTGATCCTTTGGGATTGGAAGAACCTTTTCTTTTATATGATGAGAAGATTTTCAGTAATCATCATCATCATCATATCTGACAGGTGTGTCTGGACGAAGGCCTGAGGCTGGGCACTTTAAGGGAACTGCGTTGTTTGAACTTCTAAGTAACCAGTGAGGTACTATAGAAGCTGTTATGTGCTGGCTTGGTAAATCCAAGTATTGGAATAACCACCAGCGTTTGGGGTTTGTCTGCCCCGTTCTGTTTGCAGTTCACCCTGATTGAGTGACCTCAGCTGGCTCCCACGGGCAGCACCGTCACACCACACAAAATCTTTTTTCTTCTCCATTGTTGCAGTGTTTTTGAGGAATAGAGGCAATGATAAACAGACAAAGCTCAACCTAATTACCACTGAAGAACTATCAGAAAGCTGGATCATAAAAATAGAACATTTGTTCCAAAGATCAGTTAGATTTAGAGCCAGATCTGACCCCTTTCAGCTGCATAGGGGGTTGGGTAGGGGACGAGATGAAAGCATACAGAGTTTCAACAATCCCTGGCCAGTACATAGCTCCCTGAGAATTTGTTACTGGCTGGTATTTTAGACCAGCAAAGAGCCTTCTCTGAAGTACAAGGGAGATGGCATACAATGAGCTCCATCATCAGGAAGCCACACCTTGCTCTATTGTGATGCCCTTTCTCAGCTGTGCCCTAAGAATCTAGCTCTTACCGTTGATGATCCTTTTATAAGAATCCACTTGGGCAATCGCTTCTTCAATAATCATTATGTCCAAATCAATAAAAAAGTGAACTGCCAAAACCAGATACATACACAGACCCCAAATCCCACCTTGCCAGGAGAGAGCAGCTGAGTTGCCACAGCAGATCAGACCAGTTAAAAATGTACTGGCACTCCCCACAACTGCAACATAGTCTCCCTGATTCGCACTTTCGCCATCAGTCTCTGGAGCTTGTGTTCTTCCTGCGCTGCCAGTTATTGCAGTTGAGCCAGTTCCACTGCAGTGTTTTCCCCTGCAGTGCCTAGGGCAGGTGGGCCTTTGCTCATAAGTTTTGACCAAGCGTCCAAAGCTCTCAGCTCCTGAACTGGAGTTTTCTTTTTATGGGATATTCCCCTTTCCTTACATAATTGTTCAACGTCTTTTCAGTCAAGACCCTCATATGACTGTGATTCACCCATTGGGACTAATCTTTCATCTTTAAAACTTTCAATATTAAGTTTAAACTTTTAACAGCACTGGGTTATGATCTATAAACCCAATTGACCCTGTGGCATGTGAATCCTGCCAGGACTACACCAGTGTCAAGCTGTCTGGAGTAGCTCCAGAGCACGAGCACCAACCTCAGAGCAGACTTAAGATGTAGGGCACACACCCCAAATTGGCTGTGAGTTCTATACATAGATTTCACCAACCAAGTGTGAACTCCTCAGGCACTATAGCAGCCTTAACATGAGTTACAGACAGTCCCCTTGGGTATTCCGACCTATCTTTCCACCCAGGTAAGCCTGTCTTTGCGATAGATGATCCCTTACACTATTAAAAAAACCCACAACAATATTCAGGTTACTCCTAGTTCCAAAAGACTGGTCCCTTACCCCAGGTCAATGGCACCTTAGGTCTGACTTCAAAGACAATGTTTGTAGTTAATCCTATAATAAATTAACTAAAGATTTATTAACTAAGAAAAAGAAATGAGAGTTATTTACAAGGTTAAAGCACATAAACTGGCACACACGAGTGAGTTACAGTCTTAAGTTTCCAAAAGATGGTAAAAGCTTCTATAAGTAAGCAAGCTTGATATGTATTTTAGGGCTAATGCAGGCTAAGCAGCTGGGGATCCCTTGCTTATGCTTAGAAATCTTTGCCCCTATGAATCCAAGCAGCATAAAGACCCAGTGACAATAGGCTCCAAACTTTCCTCTTGTATAATCATAACTATATAGCTAAATGGATCAGCTATAGGTTAGGCCTTGTCTACACTTGTGGCAGTGAGTATGGTACATGTAGCTACACGCCGCAGTGAAAGGCAGGCGGAGTCCACACTGTAGCACGTAGCTACATGTGGCAGTGAAAGCCTCTGGCAGGAGTGAGGCAGCGGGGTATAACTCCAGGGGAATCTCCTGGCATCCTTCCTCACTGCTGCCCTCCCCTCCCTTGCCAGAGCCTTTCCTCACTGCTGAAGTATGTCACTGCATCAGGAAAAATATCAATGTAGAGAGTCAGGTAGAGTATACACACTAGGATTGTGGCATTTCTGTACTCTACTCACCTAAGTAGTGCCCCACTATCTAAACTGCTATTTATACCCATGGTAGCTGTGTGTGCAGTGTCTGTACTCTACATACCACTGTAAGTGTAGACCTACCCTAAAAGAAACCAATAATGGTGGAACTGGTTAAAAAGTAAGAGTAAAAGAAAGGAATGGGAGCACTCTTCTCAAAAATGTAAATTTCATTATGGGGCGCAAACTCCGATATGTAGCATTAATGGGAGATTTACTTAAGCCCCAAAGAAAACTAAAAAAAAAAATCTAGGACAAAGCAATCACCACCTGTGTTTCAGTCGTCATTGAAGTCAGTGGGAATCTTTCCTTTGACTTCATTGGGAATTGAACTGGACCCAACCCTACAAATATTTGTGTGTGTGAGGAAATTATGCATGTGAATAATCCCAGTGAATTCAAAGAGTCTACTTCCCTGCAGAAAAAGATTCACATGAAGTGTGTGCTGGACTGGGGCTTTAGACTAGTGCCATTCACAAGCTTTAAATCCACACCGGATTTTTTATAGGGTTTAGTAAAAAGGAGAATTGCTATTAAATTAGAAAAAAGAAAACTGCATGTAAATACAGAGACGTGACAGTCCATCTTAACATAATCAAATAGCTGTCACGTAAGTAGGCATCTTTAAAGTGTGTTTTATTAACCCAGTAAGTTTAGAGGCATTTTTTTCCTTATAGTATTTCATCTACCAAGTAAACACTTAGGCAGTTTTTCCCCTCAGAAGTACTATTTACCCACAATCTCTTTTGGAGCCTGTAATGGCACGCACTCACCCGCATCGCACCTCCTGCTGGTTAGTCCAGGAATTAGCTCTTTCCAGTCTCTGAGCACCCCCTGCTGGCCAGTGTCTCTCCTGCTGTTGCTACTTGTCTTTCAATCAATCTCCACCACCTCTGGCCCCGTGCCCTCACCTTGGGGTGCCGCCCCACAGCAGTGCCCCCACACTCTGGGTCTCCCCTCCCAGGGGAGACCCTTCCCCCTATGCCCACCTTGCCTCAGTGGCTACTGCCAGTCTTTATCTAGCCCCCTTGCTCTGGGGCAAACTGCAATCTGTAACAGCCACTCATCATTGGCTAGGAGGTTGGACCTGCTGCCTCTCTAGCCCCAACTGTTTCCCTGCAGTGCCTCCTTAGGCCTTCCTGCCAGGCCTGAGCCTGGGAGGTAGCTAGGCCTGAGCTCCCCAGCTCAGCTCAGCTCAGCCCAGCCTGCTCCTGCTCCTGCCCCTGCACTGTGCTGTCAAAGATATCCTATCTTTCCCAGGGTCCTTCTCACTCCAGCCCTGGAGTGAGACACTCTCAGCTCCTGACTCACAGCCCTCTTATCAGAGCCACCTGTGGCCAGCTACTCAGCCAGCCTCCCCCAGCTGCTCTCACTCCTTTTATCCCAGGAGTGGGGTAACTGCCCCACTACAGAGCCATTATTGTCCAGTATGTAATTAAACTAAACCATCATATTTCCCAAATTTGACAGCAACCTCTCTCTGAGGAGCAATACTGTATCTGGATAACGCAGCTTTAATGGGTATCTACAGCATACTTGAAACCTAACTCTCTGTTTGTTCTGTTATATTCTAAATGTTCATCTGGAAATGTATGACATGTCACAAATATTTCTATGTAATTACTTGATATGGGTTATTCTGTACAGATTAAACAATAAATTATCACAGAAGTACTGTAAATGCTGGGGCTTGTGCTTTATGTTGAAACGTCTGAATGTAAATAGACCAAATTTATTTTTCCATTGCGGAGTGCCCAGGGGAATGAGTATCATGGCTGCTGTGTGTGGTCTGGAGTATGAATCAAATTGAAAGAGGGGAATATGAAGGGGGAAGGTAATGGTTCCTTCCTAACCTACTGTTCCTCTTTCCTTCAGAGTATGAATATATTGCAATTTGAGGGGTGACTGCAGGATAGGTAAGCACACCAGAACCAGGTAGACACAGCTGCATGGAATTCAGCATGGGCTGGGAACATGAGTATGTTCCCAAAGGTCTCTGGTGTGTTTGTACAGTTTGCACAGATGCCTATGATGCTGCATCTCCACTGCTATATGTAGCCAGGCTAGCATGGGTGTGTCTAGCCATGCTGCAGTAACCTCTTGCATACCCTCACCCTACCAACCCCAAACAGGAGGAAGTATTAGATTTGGTCTCAGGATATCTAGGTTTCATTCTCAGCTCTATTACAGACTTGCTGTTGCCTCTAAAGGTAAGTCACCTACCTACCTCAATATTTTCATCTCTAATAAAATAATGGCATAAATATCAAGAGAAAAGAATTTAACTACACTTCTAGAGGGTAACAGAACCATGGGGGGGAGGGATAGCTCAGTGGTTTGAGCATTGGCCTGCTAAACCCAGAGTTGTGAGTTCAATCCTGAGGGGGCCACTTAGGGATCTGGGGCAAAAATCAGTACTTGGTCCTGCTAGTGAAGGCAGGGGGCTGGACTCGATGACCTTTCAAGGTCCCTTCCAGTTCTAGGAGATGGGATATCTCCATTAATTTAATTTATGAGCAAGCAGCAGCAAGGGTTTATAAACTAGATCCAGCGAGACCAACTTGGCTCCTTCTTTTGACTCACATGCTAAATTGGTGGATGAAAAGGGAATGAAAATTCCCTGTATTGCATAATGTATTATTATGTATTGCTTGTTCCCACTAACACTCACAATATGCTAGGTGCTGTCTAAATACCAAATAAACCCACAGGCTGGGCCTCAAAGAGCTTAAGTTCTGTCTGCCAAGATGACAGCATTTGAAATTTAATCATATTTTGGACGCAGTGTCACAAAATCATCTTCTTCTCAAAATGGCTTTGATATGAGCAGAATAATACGGACTGGAAACTGGTTCAAGGACCAGAAAGGGTATAATGATCAATCGCAACATTTTGTGGAAGGAGAAGAGTTTTAGTGAACTACTGCAGGCATCTGTTTGCGCTCTGGCCCTATCTTGTGCTCAGTTCACGCAGCCCAGCTGAAGAATCATGGGAAAGCTTCTGAGCAGTATCCTCAGGGAATCTGGGGAACCCCACACTTAGGACATTTAAAACTAGACTGGACATTTTCAAGAGTGTTTTTTTGCACTGACTGGCAGGTAGACTAGATGACTTAACAGGTATTAACAGGCCTTCTCTATTTCTTACTTCTATGATTCTTTGACACTTTCTGGGCATTTTCTTCAGGCCCAGTATTCAAATAGTTTTTGATGCTGGAAAGGAAGGTTCTGGATAGAACTGGTCAGGAAATTTTAAAAGAAACATTTCGTCGTTGAAACCTACGGATTCATTGAAAATCAAAAGTGTTCATTAAACAGGTTTGGATTCAACAAATCTCTTGACTCGAAAAAAATTGCAAAAAAGTTTTGGAATTGTCAAAATATTCCATTTTGACATGTTCTAAATGAAAAATTCTAATTTTCTGAATCAAAATACCTTTTTTTAAAACTTAAGCCAAATAAGAAAAGGTTAAAAAAAGGGAAAGAACACTGAAATCAAACCAAAAAGTTTCAAAACTATTGAAACAAACGTTTGTGGTTGATCTGAACTGATTTTTTCCCCTCCCAGTTCGTGAATATTTTTAAGATTGACTTTTCATCTTGATTCAAGATGGGAAAAGTTTTTGAACTGCCAAAAACATTTGAGGGATAGGGAAACTATTCCCTGTCCAGTTCTAATTCTGGGTAACATTTTACCCCATAGACAAGCATGTGTCTCAATTATTGGCCCTAAGTCCATATCCTGGTATCTGCACACAGCTCAGTAAATTATTTAGTTTAGTTGCCAAATACTTGTGTATTACGTTTAAAGGCACTCAATAACAGGGCCTATGTGGCAGCATGATGCTGATGGATATACCTTCTGTTGGTAAATGCTGAGCAGTTGAAGTGGAAGATGGGGTGTTACAGCAACTCTAATGAAATGGAAGGAATTTATTTTAAAGTCATGTTTCTGAACTATACTGTGAGGTTAATAAATTGTTTCTCCCCCCGTCTTGTAATGCCCACTATAGAAGTCATTTCACTTACAAGCAGCACTGCACCATGGAAGTGTATTTACTTTCAAATGTGGAATAGGCATCTTATTCATGCCCGAGGCGCTCGCTTAGTCTGTGGTCCTTGGGCATGTAGTGAAGATAAATGATGAATTATCACTACAGCCTAAAGTTATCGCTCTGATATTGATTAAAAGCCATTGTCTAAATCTCCCTTTCAACAGGTCTGCCTATATTCTCTCCTGGCTTTGACAACCTTTCACATATTGGGGGACATTACCGCACATAGTCTCACACTGGGAAGCTGAACAGAGCCAGCACCAGTGAAATCCACTGAGAAGAAGCGAGGTGCAGCCACAGGTATTATAAAGCATGTGGCTTTTTAAAATCACTGATGGTAACATGGGCGGCGCGTGAACTGCCAGTTCGCCTGCCCCTCACACCGCGCCAGAGCCACAAGCCCCCCACTGCGGCTGCTGGCTCCCCCACCTCCGGCCCACCTGCCCGAGCGCCCCCAGTCCCAGAGCGCCAGGCAGGCAGCCCCAGAGTACCGGGCAGGCAGCCCCAGAGCTGGCCCCAGTCGCCCCAGCGCTGACCCCAGCCGCCCCGGGTCTCAGGCCACCGGCCGGCCCTAGCCCCAGATCCTGCCCGCTTTGGGGAAGAGGAGCAACCTGAGCTGGGGCCACAGGGGAAGAGTGGGAAGCAGGAGGGGGCCTCAGGGTGGAGCAAGGGGCTGAGCATGCCTGGCTGTTTGGGGAGGCTCAGCCTCCTCGGCCTGTGATACCCGCTGCCATGGACAGTAAATGTTTAGAATGAATTTCTTCTCTGTTCTGAACATGGGGGATCTGTTAGGGCAGGGAGAGAAAATTTCTCAGTTCCACAGCACCCAGCATCCAAACACCCCCACAGTGCTTTACCAACTTTAAGTTTCACAACCTCCCTGTGCTGTAGTTAAGTACTGTAAGTAAAT
This sequence comes from Emys orbicularis, assembly GCF_028017835.1. Classification (NCBI taxonomy): domain Eukaryota; kingdom Metazoa; phylum Chordata; order Testudines; family Emydidae; genus Emys; species Emys orbicularis. Next base: position 136,119,970 of record NC_088685.1, on the reverse strand, counting down.
GGAGCAAGTTTCTCCTACAAAACAATTTTGTTTTTGCAAAGCATCTTCCACACTAACTGAATTTCAAAGCACTTTACAGAGTTAAGAGTTACAATAATAAATAGGAGAGAAATAATTAAGATGTATAGCCAGGGGCCATGAATTCTTTGGTCAGCAGGATCTGAATAATTTAAATGCCACACCAACTGCTCCTCCCCCCAACCCCCCATGTCAAACTGCAATTTCCCTAACAGTGTGGAATAGATTAGAAAACATTAAAAGAAAATGAGGGTTTTATTAAACTAAATGTTAACCTGCAACTTGATTAAATAAATCCCATTTTAATTTTTTCCCCTCCAGTATACGTCATGCTGCTACAGGAGCTGCAGGTCACTGTGGGCTTCAGCACTGGCAATACCTACCCATGCTCTAGCAAGGGGTTCTCAAACTGGGGGTCGGGACCCCTCAGGGGGCCACGAGGTTACTACATGGGGGGGTCACGAGCAGTCAACCTCCACCCCAAACCCTGCTTTGCCTCCAGCATTTATAATGGTGTTAAATATATAAAAAAGTGTTTTTAATTTATAAGGGGGGGGGTCACACTCAGAGACTTGATATGTGAAAGGGGTCACCAGTAAAAAAGTTTGAGAGCCACTGCTCTAGCAGTTGTAGTGAGGGGGGGAAGGTTTGGCAGCTATGTAAGATCCCATAGCTGAGTGGTGTTGAAGCCCACAATGTGGAAAGTCACCTGTTGAATTCCTCTACAACTGACATATAAAGAATTGATTAGCAGATATGGGACAAAAACAGAGGATGACTAAGAGTCTGTGATAGTGAGGAAAAGACTTGGCAGGTACCATCAGACAAAACGTTACAATAAAAGCAAGACTTCTTCCACAGTTAAAAAACAAAAGACCCAGTGAGAATTTGGCAAGATGGGCACTGGTCAGCCGAAGCTACAGTGAACAAAGAAGAGTCACCTTGCTCATACTCAGTGATCACAATACAAAGGAATCGTAAGCATCTGTTCAAGATACCTGATCCAAGGCAAGTGAAGTGAGAGCAGACACACAAGGTGAAAACAATTCACAAATTGACCTTGTTATTGACCCTGAGACTGAACAGTCTGGTACAGACAAGGATTTGACTAAAGAGGGATTGCAAGATTGGGAAGATTACTAAAATGCCCTACAACAATGATTGAGATAGGTTAGAGTTGTGTTTAAGCAACCTGGAGAGTTAACTGAGGGTATGTCTACACTACAAAATTAAGTCGAATTTATAGAAGCCGGTTTTATAGAAATCGGTTGTATACAGCTGATTGTGTGTGTCCCCACATAAAATGCTCTAAGTGCTCTAGTCGGCGGACCGCGTCCACAGTACCGAGGCTAGCGTCGACTTCCGGAGCATTGCACTATGGGTAGCTATCCCACAGTTCCCGCAGTCTCCGCCGCCCATTGGAATTCTGGGTTGAGATCCCAATGCCCGAATGATGCAAAACAGTGTCGCGGGGGGTTCTGGGTACATGTCGTCAGGCCCCTCCCCCTCCGTCAGAGCAACGGCAGACAATAGATTCGCGCCTTTTTACCTGGGTTACCTGTGAAGACAACATACCACGGCAAGCATGGAGCCCGCTCAGCTCAGCTCACCGTCACCACATGTCATCTGGGTGCCGGCAGACGTGGGACTGCATTGCTACACAGCAGCAGCAGCTAACTGCCTTTTGGCGGTAGACGGTGCAGCATGACTGGTAGCCTTCATCGGCGATCTGGGTGCTGGCAGCCGTGGGGCTGGCAGCTGTAGGGCTGCATTGCACCAGCCCCTTGCCTTTTGGTAGAAGATGGTATATTATGACTGGTATCCGTCATCATCGTACTGCAGTGGCTGTCAATCATGGGCACCTGGGCAGACATGCTCAGTCCTATCGAACTGTCTTGATGATGATGGCTACCAGTCGTAGTATGCTATTTTCTGCCAAGCGCCCAGTATTTTCTGCTAAGCACCCAGAAAAGGCCGAGGGCGATCTGGGTGCTGGCAGACGTGGGGCTGGCAGACGTGGGGCTGCATTGCTACACAGAAGCAGCCCCTTGCCTTTTGGTAGAAGATGGTATATTACGATTGGTATCCGTCGTCATCGTACTGCAGTGGCTGTCAATCATGGGCACCTGGGCAGACATGCTCAGTCCTATCGAACTGTCTTGATGATGATGGCTATCAGTCGTAGTATGCTATTTTCTGCCAAGCGCCCAGTATTTTCTGCCAAGCACCCAGAAGATGCCGAGGGCTATCAGTCATGCTGCACCGTCGTCTTAAGATGTAAAAAATAGATTTGTTCTGTATTCATTAGCTTCCCCCTCCCGCCATGAAATCAACGGCCTGCTAAACCCAGGGATTTGAGTTCAATCTTTGGGGGGGGTCATTCTGTGTGACAGTTGTTTGTATTTCTCCCTGATGCACAGCCACCTTTGTTGATTTTAATTCCCTGTACCTGTACGCCATGTCGTCACTCGCCCCTCCCTCCCTCCCTCCCTCCTTCCCCTGGTCCGTCAGATACTAGTTTCGCGCCTTTTTTCAGACCAGATGCCATAGCTAGCACTGGGATCATGGAGCCCGCTCAGATCACCGCGGCAATTATGAGCACTATGAACACCACGCGCATTGTCCTGGAGTATATGCAGAGCCAGGACATGCCAAAGCAAAACCAGGACCAGCCGAGGAGGCGATTGCAGCGCGGCCACGAGAGTGATGAGGAAATGGACATGGACATAGACCTCTCACAAGGCACAGGCCCCAGCAATGTGGAAATCATGGTGTTACTGGGGCAGGTTGATGCCGTGGAACGCCGATTCTGGGCCCGGGAAACAAGCACAGACTGGTGGGACCGCATCGTGCTGCAGGTGTGGGACGATTCCCAGTGGCTGCGAAACTTTCGCATGCGTAAGGGCACTTTCATGGAACTTTGTGACTTGCTTTCCCCTGCCCTGAAGCGCCAGAATACCAGGATGAGAGCAGCCCTCACAGTTGAGAAGCGAGTGGCGATAGCCCTGTGGAAGCTTGCAACGCCAGACAGCTACCGGTCAGTCGGGAATCAATTTGGAGTGGGCAAATCTACTGTGGGGGCTGCTGTGATCCATGTTGCCAGGGCAATGAAAGACCTGGTGATATCAAGGGTAGTGACTCTGGGAAACGTGCAGGCCATAGTGGATGGCTTTGCTGCAATGGGATTCCCAAACTGTGGGGCCATAGACAGAACCCATATCCCTATCTTGGCACCGGAGCACCAAGCCACCGAGTACATAAACCGCAAGGGGTACTTTTCAATGCTGCTGCAAGCCCTGGTGGATCACAAGGGACGTTTCACCAACATCAACGTGGGATGGCCGGGAAAGGTACATGATGCTCGCGTCTTCAGGCACTCTGCTCTGTTTCGAAAGCTGGAGGAAGGGACTTTCTTCCCAGACCAGAAAATAACCGTTGGGGATGTTGAAATGCCTATCGTGATCCTTGGGGACCCAGCCTACCCCTTAATGCCATGGCTCATGAAGCCGTACACAGGCAGCCTGGACAGGAGTCAGGACCTTTTCAACTACAGGCTGAGCAAGTGCCGAATGGTGGTGGAATGTGCATTTGGACGTTTAAAAGCGCGCTGGCGCAGCTTACTGACTCGCTCAGACCTTAGCGAAAAGAATATCCCCATTGTTATTGCTGCTTGCTGTGCACTCCACAATATCTGTGAGAGTAAGGGGGAGACATTTATGGCGGGGTGGGAGGTTGAGGCAAATCGCCTGGCCGCTGATTACGCGCAGCCAGACACCAGGGCGGTTAGAGGAGCACAGCAGGGCGCGGTGCGCATCAGAGAAGCTTTGAAAACGAGTTTTGTGACTGGCCAGGCTACGGTGTGAAACTTCTGTTTGTTTCTCCTTGATGAACCCTCCGCCCCCCCCCACCCGGTTAACTCTACTTCCCTGTAAACCAACCACGCCACCCTCCCCTACCCTCCCCCCTTCGAGCACCACTTGCAGAGGCAATAAAGTCATTGTTACTTCACATTCATGCATTCTTTATTAATTCATCACACAACTAGGGGGATAATTGCCAAGGTAGCCCGGGATGGGTGGGGGAGGAGGGAAGGAAAAGGACACACTGCAGTTTAAAACTTTAACTCTTATTGAAGGCCAGCCTTCTGATGCTAGGGCAATCATCTGGGGTGGAGTGACTGGGTGGCCGGAGTCCCCCCCACCGTGTTCTTGGGCGTCTGGGTGAGGAGGCTATGGAACTTGGGGAGGAGGGCTGTTGGTTACACAGGGGCTGTAGCGGCGGTCTCTGCTCCTGGTATTTCCTGCAGCTCAACCATACGCTGGAGCATATCAGTTTGATGCTCCAGCAGCCGGAGCATCGACTCTTGCCTTCTGTCTGCAAGCTGACGCCACCTATCATCTTCAGCCCGCAACTTGCTCTGTTCATCCTGCGATTCAGCACGCCACCTCTCCTCTCGTTCATATTGTGCTTTTCTGTAATCAGTCATTGACTGCCTCCACGCATTCTGCTGTGCTCTGTCAGCGTGGGAGGACATCTGGAGCTCTGTGAACATGTCATCCCGCGTCCTCCGTTTTCTCTTTCTAATCTTCACTAGCCTCTGTGAAGGAGAAACATTTGCAGCTGGTGGAGGAGAAGGGAGAGGTGGTTAAAAAAGACACATTTTAGAGAACAATGGGTACACTCTTTCACGTTAAATTTTGCTGTTCACATTACACAGCACATGTGCTTTCGTTACAAGGTCGCATTTTTCCTCTTATATTGAGGGCCTGCCGGTTTGGTGTGAGAGATCACTCATGCAGTGCCAGGCCACAGATTTCGGCTTGCAGGCAGCCATGGTAAGACATAGTCTTTTGGCTTTTTTAACCTTCTTAACATGTGGGAATGGTTTCAAACAGTAGTGCTCTCATTTCCCATACCAAGCACCCGTTGGGTTGGCCATTTGAAATGGGTTTGCAATGTAAAAGGAGGGGCTGCAGTTTCAGGGTTAACATGCAGCACAAACCCAACTAACTCCCCTCCCCCCCACACCCAATTCTCTGGGATGATCACTTCACCCCTCCCCCCCACCGCGTGGCTAACAGCGGGGAATATTTCTGTTCAGCAGAGCAGGAACGGGCACCTCTGAATATCCCCTTAATAAAATCGCCCCATTTCAACCAGGTGACCGTGAATGATATCACTCTCCTGAGGATAACAAAGAGCGATAAGGAATGGATGTTGTCTGCATGCCAGCAAACACCGGGACCATACGCTGCCATGCTTTGTTATGCAATGATTCCAGACTACGTGCTACTGGCCTGGCGTGGTAAAGTGTCCTACCATGGCGGACGGGATAAGGCAGCCCTCCCCAGAAACCTTTTGCAAAGGCTTTGGGAGTACATCCAGGAGAGTTTTCTGGAGATGTCCCTGGAGGATTTCCGCTCCATCCCCATACACGTTAACAGACTTTTCCAGTAGCTGTACTGGCCGCGATTGCCAGGGCAAATTAATCATTAATCATTAAACACGCTTGCTTTTAAACCATGTGTAATATTTACAAAGGTACACTCACCAGAGGTCCCCTGTGTGCCCTCAGGGGATGGGAGCATGCCTTGGGTGAGTTCGGGGGTTATTGGTTCCAGGTCCAGGGTGATAAACGTATCCTGGCTGTTGGGGAAACCGGTTTCTCCGCTTCCTTGCTGCTGTGAGCTATCTACATTATCTCCATCCTCATCTTCCTCGTACCCCGAACCCAATTCCCTGTGTGTTTCTCCAGTGAGGGAGTCATAGCACACGGTTGGGGTAGTGGTGGCTGCACCCCCTAGAATGGCATGCAGCTCCGCGTAGAAACGGCATGTTTGCGGCTCTGCCCCGGACCTTCCGTTTGCTTCTCTGGCTTTGTGGTAGGCTTGCCGTAGCTCCTTAATTTTCACGCGGCACTGCTGTGCGTCCCTGTTATGGCCTCTGTCCTTCATGGCCTTGGAGACCTTTTCTAATATTTTGCCATTTCGTTTACTGCTTCGGAGTTCAGCTAGCACTGATTCATCTCCCCATATGGCGAGCAGATCCCGTACCTCCCGTTCTGTCCATGCTGGAGCTCTTTTGCGATCCTGGGACTCCATCACGGTTACCTGTGCTGATGAGCTCTGCGTGGTCACCTGTGCTCTCCACGCTGAGCAAACAGGAAATGAAATTCAAACGTTCGCGGGGCTTTTCCTGTCTACCTGGTCAGTGCATCTGAGTTGAGAGTGCTGTCCAGAGCGGTCACAATGAAGCACTGTGGGATAGCTCCCGGAGGCCAATAACGTCGAATTCCGTCCACACTACCCCAATTCCGACCCGCTAAGGCCAATTTTATCGCTAATCCCCTCGTCGGAGGTGGAGTAAAGAAACCGGTTTAAAGGGCCCTTTAAGTCGAAAGAAAGGGCTTCGTCGTGTGAACGTGTCCAGGCTTAATTCGATTTAACGCTGCTAAAGTCGACCTAAACTCGTAGAGTAGACCAGGCCTCAGTTATTGTATTTGTAATAATTTGATTGTTTAATTTAATAGAGTTTTAGTTCAGACAGGGAATTTTAAAAAGGGATCTAAAAAAGGAAAGATATGCTATTGAGCTAAGTTCTCCAGGAAGTGTAGGGATGACACTTCCCATATTCTCTTCAGTCTTTAATTTCGTGGGGACAGTTTCTGCTGGGGCAGAAACAAAGAAGCCCATCACAGGGCAGTCGCAGGCTACAAGTACACAGAGTAGTAGGAAGTTTGTTACCTCATTTGTGTACATAGTTCCTGTTCCTAATAAAGGGTTTATCTTGACACTGGTCTGCTCATCAGTAAGATAAAACATAACAGCTCTGGTCTGTCTCTGGTCTGATCCCATCTCTCATCATGTCACCCACCTCCTACTTGGCTCCACGGATGGCAACCTCAATATCCCATTCACCCCATTCTCATTTCCCGATCTTTCCCCATGTTGTATCATCCCCATCCCAGCTTGTTAAGCCACTATGTGCCCACATTCAAATCCCTCCTCAAGACTCAGTTATTCCCCAATACCCACAAAAAGTGAGCCGAACCAAGCCATACATAGAATAATGTTGACTCCAAGTTTACTCTTACCTGTGGGTTTCCCAGTGCATCCCATCTTCTCCATTTTTGTTACTTAGATTGTAAGCTCTTCAAGGGAAGATTGTTTGCTTGTACAGTGGCTTGTACAGGTGCAACACATTCAGTGGCTAACCATTGGGTGCCATTAAAAGCTTATTTTCCACTCTTCAGTGATTGGGGTTTCCCCAATATCTCACATTTTAAGCACCTGAAGATACTGTGGCTAATGCTGGTGCCTCGGCCTGTGAATGGTGAGTTTTTAATGGAGCTCACGGTGAGCCCGAATGTGGCCTTTACACAGATGCACGGGGGGGCATGAGTGCAAGCCCTTCCCTGTGCCACAAAAGGCCTGTCACATTCACAGTCCCTGTGCTTGGGTAGCACAGGTTCTGCACATCCCCTAGGCTCTTGGGGCACATAATACCATAAAAGGATCAGTGAGAGGCCAGGTCCTGGGCTTCTCCCTTCCTGCACCAGTCCATAGAGCAAGCCAGGGGGAATATGCTATACTTCGGGCATGGATGTAGCAGCAATTGCGCTTGCCCTACACCCCAGGGAAAAAATACTTCCTTGCTGAGGCGGAATTGTTCCCTGGACTCCTCCAGAGGGACTGTGGCTCTGCATTATCCCCAAGATGGAGTTTTGCCTAGCACTGCTCTCAGGGAACTCAAAGGATAAAGAACTGAGCCCTAGTTATTTTGCCTGAGCATGCACTAGGAGTTTGAGTTAAATGGGGCATGGATTGCAATTTTATCCTGCATAATGAATTTCAAACAAGTTCTTGTTAGTCCATGCAAATAGGATTAATCTGCTAAAGCAGCCAAATAAACATTTCTAGGAACTAAGCCCAAAGGTCATATTGTACTTTATTACCGGACAGCAATATTTATCACCTCTGTGTTCAGACTGAAGACTTCAAGCAATGACAATGAATCACAAAATGAATTTAGCATATCACCTACCGCAATCAGGAAAACCTACCCATGGAATTCTGACTTAGGGTTCATTAATTCCCATCTAAATTGATATTACATTTTGCAGTCTTCTGTTTACACAAATTAATTAAAATTTGCCAGTATACAGCTGAAACAAAAGCTTTTCAGGTGTTTGATAACATGACATTGTAACCTGAGTGCATTTATTGTGTGTGAATAATGGCAAGTAACACAGCAATTATTCATTTAAGTAGGAAAAACTAAGATTGAATTCTCCTGTGTGATCTATTAGTTTTTATATTCAACATTCTGTAAGAAATATGACTCTAGCTGACTTATATGGAGAGGAGTTGGGTGAATTATACAACCAGGGCCGGCTCCAGGGTTTTGGCCGCCCCAAGCAGCCAAACAAAAAAAACAAACAAACAAACAAACAAACAAAAGCCACGATCTGTGGCGGCAATTCGGCGGAAGGTCCTTCGCTCCGAGCAGGAGTGAGGGACCGTCCACCGAATTGCCGCCGAACAGCTGGACGTGCCGCTCCTCTCCGAAGTGGCCGCCGCAAGCACCTGCTTGGTAAGCTGGTGCCTGGAGCCGGCCCTGTATACAACAATTACATGTTGGACCTTGGACTTATTTTTTAAAAGTAAATTGGTAGGCCTAAGGACTATAGTGAAAGTTAATTTAAGCCTATTTAGGTTGTTTGTGAGTAGGATATTCAAAAACATTTAATGGTTGGCCTAACTCTGCTCCCATTGAAGTCAGTGGCAGCAGAGATAGGCCAAGGCTCCCTACCTATGGTACCTCCGAGAAAGAGAAGATTAGGACCAACTCTGTGCTCTGTTGCCATCAATGTGTTGCACCTGTGTAACAGAACACAAAACTGGGCCTTTAGTGATCAGCTGTGTTGTGTGAACCCTCCTCCTCCCAGCAGACTGGCTTTTTCACTTTAGAAGGAACGGCTGTGTCTGATACACTAATCAATGAATCACTCTGTTATCTGCAGGGATAAGGATCTAACAATGTTAGCAACTCCAGATTAAGTAAACCAGTAGCTTAAAAAGTATGACCAAATTAGAGCCATTAGTTGTGATGCTTAATTACCCTTCTTGCAACCTGATCATTTATCCCCTAAACTTAATATAGGGATATTTATATAAAATTCTTTGTTTACTCTATTTAACAATATCATTTTCCTCCAATGAGCACAAAAACTGTGCAACTCTGGTTAGGATGAAGTTCCAAATGTTTTCAGTGACTTGCTACATATATATGGCAATTCCAGATACAGTGAACCTCATCTTATAGTGAAGTTATTCTATGGGGAAAAAAATTCACCATCTAATGGTTCCATTGAATTTCATTTCAGGTAAGGGTTAGCAATATCTTTTCTCCTCCCTCACGCTACAAACTTTCTTCTCTCTCACTGGAATAAAGCCATGTAATAGTTGAGGCTAAAACCATGAGCTACACTTTGCAAAATGTCAGCATGTTGTCATCATGACATTTATTATCATTCGGATTTATGCTCGCCATCATAATAAGCCTTCACACTGTGCCACTCAGTCGGATGACTGTCAGCTTTTTCACATGTTCCCATCCATATTCTGCCTCTTGATTATCCAGTCTGTCATTTAACCAAAATCTCCATGGTGCACGGTAGTCTCTCTCTGTCAGTTAGATGATGTGTGCAGTGTATCTGGATCATGCTGAGTAAAATAACACCGTACAATGGGACTAACCATCGGCAGAAACATAATGTTATTTCAAGGTAATTGGACCAAGAAATCTTCCCTGGTAAAAAAGGATACCAGTGATAAAAAGCACTCACTCATACTTCAGCAAGTGGAATTTGCATTAGATAGCATGTGATTTTTCAGATCAAGTCAAAGTGACCCTACTGCAATTAGAAATCACTATTTCCAAGTGAAACAAATTTGATGGAACTAGTAAACTGTGAAGATAAAAATAATGTGCATCTAGTAGAATATTATGTTAAAAGCATATTACAATATTAACCATGACTAGTCTAACTTTGTATGGAGTGAGAACCAAACTCTTTTTACAACAGTGTAGCTTTGAAGTAATACCATTAACATTATTTGAGTTACTTCAGATTTACTCAGATTTAACACAGAGCAGAATCTGGAACTAAGGGTCAAATCTTTGCCCTAGTCAAATCAGTGGGAGTTTTACTGTTGACTTCAGTGGAGCCAGCATTTGTGTGTTGTTCGTTTAGGGGCTGGGCACCTAACATTTCTAACAGCTGGCTTTATAAATACAACAAAGCCTTCATTATCAAAATATGAGGATTGTTAAAGTTAATCATATGGAGTGGTGAGATTTCAGTTCATAAGAACATAAGAATGGCCCTACTGTGTCAGACCAAAGGTCCATCTAACCCAGTATCCTGTCTTCTGACAGTAGCCAATGCCAGGTGCCCCAGTAGGAATGAACAGAACAGGTAATCATCAAGTGATCCATCCCCCGTCGCTCATTCCCAGCTTCTGGCAAACAGAGGCTAGGGACACCATTCCTGCCCATCCTGGCTAATAGCCATTGATGGACTTATCCTCCATGAATTTATCTAGTTCTTTTTTTAACCCTGTTTTGATCTTGGCCTTCACAACATCCTCTGGCAAGGAGTTCCACAGGTTGACTGTGTGTTGTGTGAAGAAATACTTCCTTTTGTTTTAAACCTGCTGCCTATTAATTTCATTTGGTGACCCCTAGTTCTTGTGTCATGAGAAGTAGTAAACAATACTTCCTTATCTACTTTCTCCACACCAGTCATGATTTTATAGACCTCTACCATATCTCCCCTTAGCCGTCGCTTTTCCAAGCTGAAAAGTCCCAGTCTTATTAATCTCTCCTCATACGGAAGCCATTCCATACCCCTAATCATTTTTGTTGCCCTTTTCTGAACCTTTTCCAATTCCAATATATCTTTTTTGAGATGGGGCGACCACATCTGCACACAGTATTCAAGATGTGGGCATACCATGTATTTATATAGAGGCAACATGTGAAACGTGGTGTACAGACTGCTCCCAAATAGCCAGGTAATAGCAGTGACTAAATCATTTTCGTCATCTCCAGGTGGCCGGGGACCTCTCTCATTTGGCTATCCCACCTAGCCACAGTATTCCAGGCCTTTGTCAGATGTGGGCTGGTTATAGCAAGAACTATACCTAGGATTAACTTGAAAGCGTGGTGGGTATATAGAATCTTTGTGTGATTCTATGTGCATCAGCCTGCTTCTTATGTGGGACATAGATAAGAGCACATTACACGGGTGCACTGGCTCTTTAGCCCTATCAGATACTCTAGCAATAGTTCTGATATTAATGTCTAGCTAGCTAGATGTTAAGGTCCCAGTTCTAATCTTAACCCACAGAAGGCATAATAGCTTAGCTATCCCTGAGCCTGCTTCTCTCTGCAACAGCTGTGCTCAGCAGACAAGCTGCCACTGACAGTCTCCAGTGAGAAACTCTTGGGGGATAGGACAGAAGGGTTGCAGCAGAATGAATTTTGACTGTGGAACGCCCCTACACTAGGGATCAGAAAGAGCCACAGTCCTGGCACATTTAGGGCTCACTCTAAGGGCTTGTCTACACTACCGTGCGGGGTTGATCTAAGATATGCAACTTCAGCTACATGAATAGCGTAGCTGAAGTCGACGTACTTAGATCTACTTACCGTGTCTCCACTGTGGTAAGTCAACAGCTGACGCTCTCCCGTCGACTCCGCTTGCACTTCTCGTTCTGGTGGAGTACTGGAGTCCATGGGAGAGCACTCAGTGGTCGATTTATCACGTCTATACTAGATGTGATTAATTGACCCCCGCTGGATCGATCACTGCCCGCTGATCCGGCAGGTGGTATAGACAAGCCCTAAGACTAATCACTTTGCTCAAGACTTCTCCCGACAAAAGTGGCTACAGAATAGCCTGACAATGTTGTTCCTAGAGACAAACAATTCCCATTTACAAGTGCAAGACAAATAAGGGAAAGAAAGAATATGGCCCATCTGCACAGTAGTAATGCTTTTCTAATTGCAAATGGGGCATATGCATGTACATGCTGAAGTTGGGGGAGGTTTGCGGTAGGTGGACAACTGAAGCCATGGGGCCTTATTCTCTTCTCTATAAAAATAGAAGTGTTTACTTCTTCTGACTCCTCTTCTTAGGACTTCTACACTCCTGACAGATCATTCATTTATGTTTGCAGACTCTTGCCCTCTATTTCAATTTGTATCTGCCAGCCTGACTTCTGATTAGCTTCAGCAACACATTTCCAATTTATACAAGATGCAAAGGAATCTTTCCTTTTTCTAATCCAGAGCCCATCTTAACCACGTTAGCCTCATTCATTAATTTACCTTTGGTTTCACATGACTACTTGACACTTGTAGGAACTAGAACATATTTCTAGAGACACTAATAATAATTGGAAATGACCATTTTTGCATTAACCGTAATTAACAGATCAGTTATTTTGAGACACTAAAATAAATGTCATTACTGTGCTTTATTTGCTGTTATCATTCTAAAGTGTGTTTATTTTTGTTTCAAATACTAAACATTATTCTATAGGAATAATCAGTAGAGGACTAGATGGTACATTCATTATTCATGTTGGCAAGCATATTCAGAATGAATGGTCCCATTGAAGTTGTTCACCAGGGTTAGGGTGGCACAATCTAGCCTTATGCACGCATTTTTTTTCATATGTCATCTATGTACAGTATATAAGTTCTTAAAGAAAACACGGAGCACAATTAAGTACAGGCACCCAGAAGCTACACACTTTTTTTTATTTAACCTTAAGTTTAAAATACAGTATTGTATATTCCCAGACACCACAGTAGACTGTTCAGCTTGTTTCTTCTATTTTTAATTCTGTGCTTTAGTATCAAGTGTCTGTATTTTGCAATTTGTGCACACACTATCACTTTGTTTCTATGCATGTCATGTTCTTCAGAGTTTAGCAATACATTCAAATTGACAGAAATCGTGTGTTTTCAAGTACTGAAGACAATCAATCAACTTCAAAAACGTCACTGAAAAACAGCAGAAATGTTCCTTGTACACTACTCTTAAATCTTAAAGTCAACATTTTTAGTGCTGCAATTTTGAGTTTTTCCTTTTATAAAGAGAAATCTAGGGTGAGGAAAAAAATCTACCTAAAATATCATTCCTAAATTGGTTAAACTCTAGTGGGCTACAATATATGTACAGTATATAAATATATTTATGTATATATGTACACATATACTAGTTAAACGTTCATTATAAATAGAGGTGTTTTAACTTAGGCTGTACAAAAATAGCCACTTTGTTGGGAACATGCAAACACAGTATGCTTCAACCTAACAAAAAAAATCTTTAGCTCGTTTTTCTTAAATATAAGTTTTAGTCATATAGATTTAACAGATTTAACCATAAAGTAAAGTTTCCCCGAAAAGGTATAAAATCTGTTCAACACTAGCTATAACTAAACTCACATATGGTATCTTTTAGGTAATTAATTTCAAGTATTCTTCTCATGTCAGCTAAGTCTAGACACTTTCATTTTGCTGCTTTATTACAGTAAGGTATTCATCTTTGAACACTAAAAGCCAAGTTATGGCCCATCTGGCATGCATGCACTGCAGGGGAGAGGGCTTTCCCTAGCACTGCTCTTATGTGGGAGGCAGTCTTAATATGGCGACTTGTGCTACAGGATCCAGATCCTATGTCCATAGAAATCAGTTGTAAAACTCTCATGGCACAGATTTTAAGGCCCGAAGAGACCACTATCATCATTTAGTCCGACTGCCAGCATAACACAGGCTGTCGAATTTCACTCAATGCTTCCTGCATCTAACCCGGCAGCATAGCTATCATTGCTGACTTTAATGGGGCAGGATCCCACTGCAGAAGCATGGTGGAGAGGCTGGCCACCTCTACTGTCAATGCACACTGCCCATAGGGCTGGTAACTGGACAGGGGTGTGCATAAAGCACTACTTCCCTGCACACCAGCCAGTAGCTATAAGGCTACACTGAAGGAGAGCAGATTACACCCATCCCAAGGGTGTTGCAGGGAGCTGCCAGTGGGGCATTATGCTTCCTCCTGGTCTCTTCAGGCATAATGCCTCCCAGGGATACCCCACCAGCTGCTACATATCCTCCCACTTTCCCAGTGTAGCTCCATTTTAGCAACATTGATTTGTGTCAGAAGTCTTTTCAACATCTGAAATGATGAATACTTATTAAAGCAGCACAGTCTCCTTTCTTTCGTAAATTTTTCCCCCCACAAAAAATAAAGAGGCATTCTATTTCTTACGGTAATGATGTAAGTGCACTATAATATTGGTATGGATGCCCTTGTATTAATTGTTTATACAGCCATCATAATAAGTTGCAGGTTGAACAGTCACAAAAGGCTCATTTGCTTTTTCATCCTCCTTCATGGAAGCTGCTTGGTCCGAAATCGAAGAGAAGGAAAGCTGGTCATGTTCCACTATATGCACTTGGTCCTCTTCCTTGTCCTTCTTCACATAAAACATTTTTCTAAACCTTTTGAGCTCACGAAGTTCACAGAAAGTTTCTAGAACCACCAACATTGCAATGAGGCCCAGCAACAGGTAACCTGCCCAAGAAACAAAAAGAGAGACAAGGTTTGTGAGGTAATGTCTTTTACTGAGCCAACTTCTGTTGGTAAAAGAGACAAGCTTTTGAGCTTGCTCAGAGAAAAACAACACAGTGCCCGAAGCATTATCAGGGAAAGCTGATGTGATAAAGCTCTAACTTGGAGTTTTTCCCACCTATGATCCCTGAACTATTATTTTTTTCCCTCCTTTCTGTCCTAGCATTTTTGGGGACAGAAGAAAAGTAATTTGCATGTAGCCCTTCGTATTTTACTTTTTTTCGACAAGACCACTGAAAATGCTATAATATGTAATAATTTGCTAATTGTTTTAGTTCATTGTGTTCCGTATGGGAAAGCAGGCAATGACATGCAATGCATAAGAATGTTATAACTTCAATAATCATGTACACTATATATAATTTCATGAATTGCGCATTCTTCAAAGTTTGTTTTCATTATTACTATTGCACATTGTTAATAGAAGTAGAAGTTTTACGAAGTTCAATACAGTCATTTGGCTATTACATCTGTTCAATAATACAGAACAGTTAAACAATATAACAGGAAAGTATCTTTTCCTTATGTATATACTTATACTTTTAAAAATGTATGAAGAAAACCTGCACCATAAAACAAGTGCAAAAGCCTAGAAATGTATGGAAAAAAATCAAAGAAAAAGTCTAAAATTTCACATAAACGTGTACAATCGCTGCTGGCACTTTGAAAACAGACAAATGTTTCTATTCCCCCCCCCACACACAGAAGAATTACATAGTTGAATCATGAAGACTGTATCCATCTTACATACATTACACTAATTAGGCAAAATCCTGCTGGCGTTATTTACACAAACACTACCATTGACTTTTGTTGCATATTGTACACATTTGAGATTTTGTTTTTGTAAGGGAAAACCATCATGCTCTGAGGTTCTGTGGTGGACCAACTCCCATGGGCTTGCATTGGAGCTCTTCCAAAAAATCAGCCTCCAAGGACTAACAATCCATCATGTTCTTTATTTTCCTCTCCAAACACAGACACACCCCATTTCCTGAACAGGACTCCACGGAACGTAGTCCAACAAGGATTTCTTATTTTAAATACTGTAACTTGACTCCTGCCTCCAATCAGCCCATGGCAGCTCCATCGCCCACTTGTTAAGTTTTTAAACACACAGCTTCACATTTTCTCTGGTGCGAAGGCTTGGGAGGAGCTCCCCATAAATGTCTACAAAGCTACCTCATTATCCTCCGTTAAAACCTTCTTGAAAACTCCTTTTCCATGATGCCCACAAGCAGCTTAACAACAGTTAGGCTATGGCACAAGACAATTGCCTGTCATGCTACCCAATATTGTTTCAGGGTTTCCTTGTATTCCCTCATCTGTCTGTATCCATTCGTTGTCTCTTGTTTTATACTTAGATTGTAAGCTCTTTGGGGCAGGCACTGTCTTTTTGTTCTATAGTTATATTGCGCCTAACCGAATGGGATCCTGGTCCATAACTAGGCCTCCCAGGCACTAGAGTATTACAAATAATAAGACCAGCAGTTCAGAGTTGGAAGCAGGATATTTGTTTTTGCCTCTTTTTTCTTAGCAAGCCACTTCCTAACTGACCTTAAAGCCTTTTTGCTTCCTTATTCCTTCAGCGCACAGGCTCCCTACTGGTATAGCTGTAATGTAAATTAACAAGCACTAAAAACAAATTCTAATCTTCAGCATCATATGCAATAGCCATGTGTTCACAAACATGCAGTGACATGCATTAAGACCCAAATATAAAAAGTCAAAATTTAAAAAAGTAGATTGTTATACTTTTGTATTTATTGTATATTCTTATTTTTTTTTATAAAATACTAAAATAAAAATTATAAAATATAAAATTAAATGCTGATTTTTTTTCCAAAATGAAATTCCTTCAAAATCAACATGTTCCAATTTTGATGAATCTGCATTTTCCAGTTGGAAATTTTTTGGCAAGGTCTAATGGGAGCTTTTGGGAGGTCTGCACAGCTTTTTAAAGGATGTTATAAATGGAGCTGTCGAAAAACTGGATGCAATTTTCTTCAACATTGTCCCTTTTTTGGCTCTCATTTGAAATTTCAAAGAAAGTGTTTTGTTTGTTTTTTTAAATTGAAGTTTGGAAAATTTCAACCAGTTCTAGTTCTAACAAATTATCCTGCTCCTTATCACTTATTTGACTGCCACAGCATTAATGCCAATTTGCGCTTGGGGTTTTTGTAATGGGGATGCAGGTTGGTTTATTAATCACTATCTAGCCAGACATTATTTCAGTTTATATTAAAACACACATAAAAATTAAAAAAACCCACACAGAAGCGGAAAAAACAACCCTACAGCCCAGAGAGCTAAAAACTAATCCCCAGTACTAATCTTCATTTAACCAACTCCCTATTCAGATTAGTGCTTTTGAAGGGGACTGGGAGAGTGAGGAAGAACCCATAAATCACTGTTACCAACTCAAAATGGGGCACAAGGCCTAGATGAACAGGTAAGTAACCAAAGAATATGGAGGGGGAGAAAGAGGCACCTAATACGTAGAAATCCCATTGGTTAGTTTGGTACTTACACGTAATTCCTATCTTATACAGCTCTCTGAATTTTTGATTGTAACCTTCTCCTGGAACATAGTCTCCAAGACCAATGGTGCTCAGGGAAATGAAACAAAAGTAAAAAGATTCCAAAAAGTTCCAATCATCTTCCATAACAGAAAATACTGCTGCCGGGATAAAGAAAAAGCATGAGACGGTAACAAACCCAAGAATCACTGCGTGGATGATGGCAACAATCTGCTTGGAGAAGCCCCAGCGAATGTGGAAATACAATACAGGCCGTCTGGTGACATAGACTATGATACGCTGCACCACAGCAGTCAGGAAAAGCAGCGTAAAGGGGATTCCGATGACGGAGTATATAATACAGAAAGCCTTTCCTCCATCCGACAAAGGCACAGTGTGACCGTAACCTGGGGGAGGGAAAAACAAACAAACAGAGGAAGGGTGTATATGAAATGTGGAAAATAAATTGGAACACGCACATACCACCAGTGGGGAACTCATTTGCTGCATATGTGACTGTGTAGTATTATGTTACACAAAGAACCTTTCACAAAACTTTGAACTCTGCTACACTTTAAATGTACTACTATCAAGGATAATTTTAAACTATTGGTACAGCCAGACTATTGGGGGTTAACAGCTACATATACAGAACAAAGCATAAGGGAAAACATTTTTCAAAACTATGCATGTCATTTTAACAATGTATATTTTGGAGAAAGGGTGTGTTGTCTAGTATTCAGAGCATGAGACCAGAGATCAAGACATCTGGGTTCTATTTCTGGTTCTCCTACCGACTTATTGTTTGACCTTCAGCAAGTGACCTGGACACAGATCCTGAAAAGGTATTTAGGCACATTGCCACTGATTTTAATGGAAGTGCCTAAATACCTTAGAGGATGCCTTAACCTTTCTTTGCTTCAATTTACTGACCTGTCAAAATGGGATAATCCTTACCTCACAAGGGTGTTGTTAGGCTTCACTGATTGTAAAACACTTTTAGATCTTTAGAAGGAAGGTGTTAAAAAGTGCAAAGTATTATTGTAATTAGTATGCCACATTGCATTTTTTCCATAGGGTGTTTCAATGATAATCCCCTAAGAATATTTAAAAAACAAAACAAACCTCCACAGAAAAAATAATAGCTTGAAGGCTGGACCTTCACCAGGTCACTGGTGCATTATAAGTGTCAATAGTAATCTGTCTAGTTTAGAATGTAGGAATTTATACAGTGCTGTACGGGCTGCTGATGCCAATGTATGCAATTATGCTAGTCCCAGGCTAGAAAGTGTACCATGCCAGACTGTTTGGTTTTAAAAGTAAACCACAAGCACAATAAATCCACTGTGAACTGTAAATGTATTCTTCTATTTGTCAGCTGACAAAATTAATATTTTACTGTTATTGTAGTGGGGAAGGGGAAGTCTCCTGCAATCTAGGGAGGTTAATCACACCAATAGAAAGACATGTAGTAATATAACTCCAAGCAAGTTGTAGCCAATTGGTTCATTTTATCATTCATTTATTGTGTGATGTTATGATTAACTAACATGTCACATGGTATACAATCATTGTATGCTAAATAGAGTTAAATTGTAGTATTGTAGAAGTATAAGATGAATCAGTATTTAGACGTGATAAGTACACATTAGGTATCTAAGTGAGTAGGGCTGAAACGCCAGGCCTACAGGCTGAGGCCTGTATGATGTCAGCTTAGCCATACTAGGCTATAAGCTTAAGAAATGCTTGACATAAGTGAGTGACCAAAGAATGACCCTATGCCACAAAATTATGAGAAAAGATATACCAGTGGGTGGCATTGCAAAAAAATTAACTGTAAGATTAATTTTTGATGACAAGATACCTGGTAGTCACATTTTTCTAGCACGCGTCCTAATTGCAGGGTGCACTATGTGCATAAATGCTAATGAGAACAAAAGGATCTACAAACAACCTATGAAAAATGGGGTATCCCAATATTCTTGGGAGACAATACAAATATGGGAAAAGAGGGTTGACACTTTCATGCACTTGTGCAGGGTATAAGGTATAGTCAGAATCATATTATAAAAGAGGGGGCTCCCAGGTTGGGTAAAATGAGTTCCCTATGGGAAAACTCCAGCAGCAACCACCCCTCTACTGATGATCAATTGGCAAGGCATCCATCAGACCTCAAGGAATATCATTAAGGATGTGAGTATGACTATATTTCTAACTTGTGCATGGGTTTTTGTAGGATTTCTATATGCATGGGTAATCATAACCTTAATTGTAACATTAATAAAACTTGTAAAACAGACTAGACCTTGTACTTCTAACTGTATGTGTGGTCACTACTTTTGGTCTTTATGTTCCTAAATCCTCTAGGTAGCAGAGGTGACTTTCACTCTGTAGAGTTTGAAACTGTAGCCACCAGAGCCTAACCCAGGGTGGTGTAATACCACATTACAAAAATCACTTTAAATAAAAGGCTACAAAGTTCAGACAAGTCCTAGCCATTTACAGCTAAAAATCTGCTAGTTCATGAAGAGTCACTTGAATCCCGTACTTCCAATCTTATCCACCTTACAAGTCAGACATAAAAAAGAAACCTTCTTGAAAGTTTACCGGTGGTCTAAAAATTGGTACTAAATGTCATAGAGGAAGCAATATTTTTCTCCAAGATGCATAGAAACACTTTTAGGTAACGGATGACAAATTACAAAATTTGAATCTCCTCACCATTACAACATGCACAAAGAAACCCTATGCAGTGTAATTTCTCTGCATTATATAACTTAATGCACCAAATAGTCTTCAGTCCTACATGAATTTTAATGACTTGATGAATAATTCATCCAAGTTCAGTCACTTGAACTCCAGAAAAAAAAGTCATGCTGCAGGGCCCTTTTTTTGTTTATGTTTATAGTACTACTGAAATCCATTACAAGCCTCAAAGATTTTTAAACACACTAAACTGTTAATGCCTCTAACTTGTACATGGAACTGTTCATATTTTATTGAGTTGGCCCTATAGAGTTTTCTGCCTAAATCTAACTCCATATTAAAAACAACTGGAAAATCACTCCTAACTACTTTGTATACACAGACCATCCAGTTAGTGGTTTCCAAAGTTTTTTTGCCTTTTACAAATGTTAGGGCCTGATCCAAAGATCATGAAGTCAGTGGATTAGTTAAACTGCATTTAACCCCTTTGTGAACACCCTTACACAGAATTCATTCACTTCCAAAGTGAGTTAAGATAAAGTGATTTAAGGCCACTTTAATACTGAATAACAGTTACAATATTTTTGTAGTGCCTATAAATCTTGGTCCTTCATTGTAACAAATATTAACACAATAGAGGATAGCCTTACATTTCAGAGAAAATCAGGGAACTAAAAAGATAAGCTAAATGTTACTGTTCAGTCGCTTGCTTTCTGTTGCATCTCATTCCCTTCCTTCATCTATGTGTTGCCTCTTCGCTCTGTAACCTCTTCAGGGCAAGGATTTTCTAAGATTGGTGCACACATCTGGCTCTATATAGCTATATAATAATGTGTCAGTTTCCATTATTCAGCTGAAGCAATCATGTTTATGTATATCACAACAGTAGTCCTAAGACATACTTTTCCTTATGAGAGAAAAGGACTCAAATTAAGGGGAATTGTATCCCCATTATTAAAATTATGAAATTACTTTAATCAGTCTAGGAAGAGGACTGGGACCGACTTGCTTTGGGGGACTAGAGTTAAAATGGTCCAAGTAACATATTTGGTAACTGAATTAGCAATTATAAAGATATGAAACAGTGTAAATGTCACCCACTTCTGCAAGAAAATTCACAGTGAGAAAAGAAATCACTGCAAAACACAGAGGGATTGCCAGACTGGATGAGACCAATGGTCCATATAGCTCAGCATCCTGTCACGGACAGTGATCAATACCAGATACTTCAGAGGAAGGGGCACCCCTCACATAATGGAAGTTATGCAACAGCCAGCCCATAGGGGATGTTTTTCCTAATAGTCATTTAATGGCTACTTTTATAACCTAAAAGGCATAGTATACACTTATACATTTTTATCTTATAGGATGTAATTGTGCATATTCTCATTGTCCATAGAAACAGATATTATTTTTCTAATCCTTTTAAGCCCTTGACCGTTGATACCTTGTGGCAATTACACAGGTTAATTATGTGTTGGATAAAATATTTCCTTTTATTGGTTTACATTTGTTGCCGTTTAATTACATTAATTGTTCCCTTGTTCTTGTATCATACCAGTAAACAGGAGTTACTGAGTCTACCTTCTCTGTACAACTCATTTTATATGCCTCTCATGTTCCCTATTATTGATCCCTTCTAGTTATTTTCCTCATCTGTCTCTGTACCTCTTCTATTTTCCTATATCCTAGCACTGAAGAGAGTATCTTCGGTGTGCCACTGGTTTATAAAATAGCATTAGAATATTTTCATTATTTTCTATCCCATTCTTTCTATAGCCAGACATTTTGTTTGCTTTTCGGATTTCCATTAAGCAGATGTTTTCACTGAGCTGCCCAGTTCCTTTTCCCAAATGGCTAGCGTCAGTCTAGAACCCAGCAACATGTATGAGAGGTTCACATTATTTCTTCCAAATTGCATTACCTTGTCAACACTGAGTTATCTGTTATCATGCTTCCCAATTGCTAGTCTGGACTAAATAGTTTTGTGTATCTGTAGCTTTTGCTACCTCATTGTTCAGTCCCTCCTTCAATTCATTTAGAAATATTTTAAATACTGTTCTAGCACAGATCTTTGAGGAAACCATGAAGTTGACCAATTAATCCTGGTTTTCAATCCCTTAGACTGCTTCTAATCCAGAACAGTAGTGTACTGTTTCCTTTATGGCCTCCCGGAGGGACTTTGACAAAGGCTTACTGAAAGTCCAAATAAATTATAACTGCTGTCTATTTTGTTGAAGTGATCAAAGAATTCCAGTACATCAGACCAGAACCATTTTCCTGGTATGTTCCTCCAGCAACAGAGGCAGAGGTCTCCCAGAAGGAAGAGGTGATACAGCTCTGAGCTGGATTACCTTCAGCCTGAATTTCCAGGCAGAAATCCCCACATGATGCTGTGGAAAGTGCTACTTTTCCCGATCCATCCTTTTCTGGCCCAAGCTCAAGAGCTTGCATCCATGGATCGATGGGAAGAACGAGGAGGAACGGTGAAGGGTGACATCCACTTTCTTCATGGACACCCACCTTCCATGCATGAATCACTGAGGGGTGATGTAGGCCAATTACATGTTCTAAGTCTCTTTCTACACAGTTTTTGTGTAAGCCTTTGTCATGCTCTGGAACCTATGCTAACAGTGCAACAAACTGATTATTTATGGCTGGACTATTTCCTTTATATGAGTTGCTGATATGCTCATGGGCTATATAAATCCTAGATACAACTCTTCAGCACTTTGTTTTGGTAGGAGGTACACAGCAGTAACTCAGGTGATCAGAACCCTGCCCTCAGGATTTCAAACCCATAGCAACGTTAGGATTAAAAAAGCTGATTAGTGAGTTTATGTAAAATACAGAAGCTCGCTGGGGCATAAATTACGAGGCAAGGGTCACATATTATGCGGCATGAATAAAATGAAATTCAAAGGTCACTTTGTGCAGCACAGCCATGTTATGTCAACATGCCATAATGTCAGATCTAATTTAAAATGCATTTTAAGAAGAATTTCTTGCCTCCTGTGTTTCTGTGAGAAAAAAAATCAGACAATGTTAGGATTGGAAAGGAACTAGTTACAAGCTTTAAAAATAAAATGATGATTCTAGGTAGCTAATTTATTAGCTTCTCAGCTCACACCTGACATGTGAGCACCTTTCCCCCTCATTAAAGATGGGAAAGGGAATAATGACTGAAGAAGAAGGTATGGGATGCACAACTCAATTAGAAAAGGCAGCCTGAAAAGATTTCTCAGCACTTTGACTCAAGGGTTTAAAATACAGCAATGCCGGGGGGAGGAGGGGGAGGACATGAAAGCAGAATCGTACATTACTAAAGCAATAGTAAAAATTAAGATTATTTTAAGAGGTGCACAATACTTAGGTAAATTTGATCATGTTTTCTAAGCAGGCTGATAGAATCCATCATGGAGGGCAGAAGGGAGAAAGATCCCAATATCAGAAGCATAGGAAAGGAGACCATCGTTGGGGAAAGGAGACTTTTTTCATTTTACAAAAAGGCATGCACTAAAAAGGAAATGTCTGGTAGTAAACGAAGGAGAAAAATCAAAGAGGGGAAGGAGATGTCCACAATTGTGAATTGTGAATCACGTGAGAGGCACCATAGACTGATATGTTTGGTTCCGAGTGAAATGGTAGCTATGAGCATGTTGTTGCAATACTATGTATGAAGGTATAGGAGATGAGATATTCTCTACAGACAACGGACTGCTGAAGTAGATGAGATTTTGTGTTCAGGTCAAGTGTGGTGGGATGCAGAGGAGAGCAGGCGAGGTTTTAGATATGTATGTAATAGCTGAACCACATGCCAAAAATAGCAGGAACCACAGCCAAAAATTGTGAAATTCCCATAAACAATCCTGTTTTTAATATATTATATTTACAGTGTGGCATGGTTTGTGCTTCTTAATGTAAATGTAGATGAGACAAGTTGGTTGGCTGTTATGATACTAGTATAGATTTGAGGTTCAGAGTTAAGCTGGTCTGTGGAAACTTGAAAATGTCCTGACTTTCAAACTTTCTAATAATGCTCTCTTAAAACACAGTTTTCCTCTGAAAAGTGACTAAAAATGGCAGTGTGTGGTTCCATATTTATTGTATCTCAGTGACTCCAGACCAACTGTGTACACTTTTTAAATAAACAGCTGTTTTCATAACCTGCAAACTCAACCGGGAATCTGAAAGCTGGATTCCTTCTAACTCTCACATCACCAACAATAAAGATTTAATCAAAGCTTAATTAAAAAAAAAAATCTGTTGATAATTCATGAACCTGAACAGAACCCAGCTCCTCTTCCTATAGTAATATAGTTTCTGAAACTGACATGAATAAAAAGTAATTTTAACCAATAAAATAAAGCACTTATGACTGAGTATACAAAGGGATTAACAGGTCTATTGAGTAGTGAGTTCCAATATAATCATTTTTTGGAGTAAAACCACACTTTAATTTTACTAATCTCTAGTTCTAATTCCAACTGTATCCTGAAGTTTGTCAGGGAATTCACTGATTTTCTAAGCAAGCATTCCAATGCACTGACATGTGAAGATCTGCTATATTGTATAATGTTTCATTCCCTTCTGACAGACTATATTTTGCTATCATTATCCAATGAAACCAAAAAATTAAATACTTAAAACAAATATTCTGCCAACAAAGTTTGTAGTCTCCTTGAAAAAGAGTGGTTCAACTAATATGTTTAGAAATGCCACTGGCTGAATCACTACAGGCTGTAACTTCTTTGAACCCAAGCAGTTTGGTGCATAAGAATGTATTATTTCTGCTGGCTGTCAGCTAAGTCAGAAATCCTAAACGTCCAGTCCATGGAGTTCACAGACTAGTTTGCAGCCCCTGAACCCAAGAAGTTTGCATGAGGGAGGTTTTGTACTTTACCACCACTGCCATATGGCACACCTTTCACACAGTTTGCTAGATATCTGGTGGCCCTTTTCAAATTGTATGAAGTCTGCCAGACCTGCTGAGAGGTAGCGGCTGCTAGGGAGAAGAGAAGATTGTTGCTATGAACCAATACATACATACTTCTTTGACCACTGACTACTCTTGTAGAATTTTGAGGGTAAAGAGATTTCTGAGGAATTTAAAAGGGAGAACAGAACTAAGCATAGAACAGGAATCTAGTTACAGTCTTAACAGTCAAGACACTGTAGTACTCTCTCCATAATAAAGGACTCTTGTCTCTGCTGACTATTTTAAAGTATATTTTTAAGTTGCTAGGGCACTACCTAGTACCACAAACTGCAGTTTAACAGTTCCTGGAACTCTTCAAACAGTAAAGGACAGCACTTCATAATTCCAAAGTGAGACCAGTAGGGTAGCCTTTATAAAGCACCATATGATTTGCAAAGGATACAACTATATCACAAAGCATCAGCAAGTTTACAAAGTCTATCTCCAATTGGACAGCATGGCTAAGGTGATTGTGCTCCTCTTCCCTCCATCCTTGTGGCTAGTACTGGAGAGGTCTCTGTAGATGGGTGAATTTTACCTTACTACATATTGCAGAAGTGTGTCTCTCCACTTTGTTTTTCCTGTCCTATTTCCATAGAGAGGAACAGCTCTCATTTTAAATATACAGGACAATGTGTAATAAGTACAGCTCTTATTTATTTCCCCCCCTCCCCACTTAAAAATTCTGACAGACATCCATAATGAATTATAGGGGTAATTAAAAATTGGACTAAACTAGATGAAGCTAGATTTAGATATGACAAAGCGATATGGTTTACTGCATTGCAGATAGTCTGTTCCTTTGTGATTGTCTCTATATTCATAGGCATAAGAATACTGCTGAATATATTCTTGTGTCATACTTGAGCAGATTAATGTTTGGCTCAGTAATGTCACTTCTCAGCATAAGCATCAGAGAGAAATGTAGAATCTCTTTTTTATTACACCGTAGAAATGACTTGAAGTGGAAAATGATAGCATTTTCCACTTGCCATGGACCTGCTAATCCCACTCAGTTTGCATTATATATGAGCTAAGCATATAGTATCAACTCAAGGTGAACCATTACACTACTCTAGTGCAGGTCTCTAATTAGCAAGTCTGCACGAAAGCATACATTCCAACTGTCACCAAAAAGGAATCCAGAGGAGAAAAGAAAGATACAGAACTGCTGTGATTGTAGTCATACTATTTCCAGGACCAATAAACATGCCTTTAAAAAGACCTAACATTTCTGTAGGAAGTGAAAGCCTGGATGTTTCAGAAACTGATGGCACTTATCTTACAATCACACCCCCTCTAGAAGTGGACAACTGGATTTTTCAAGCCCCAATACAGTACTGGCATGTTACTCAGTTTATACAGAATTATCTAGAGTGAAACTCCTCTTACTAGGATACATTTAAACCTTGATCCTGACATGAGCTCCGTGTGGGTAGGATCTGGGGGGCACAAAGAGCCCCAATTATTTTGATTACACTGAGCCAACGTATCATTAAAGACTTCCAGGTGCGCCACGTAGGTGCAAGGTTCCCCACAGTGCTCATTGCAGGACTAAGGACTAAATTTACAAGCTTATTTATCAGATATAGATCTACTATACCTTAGCAGAAAAATTCTGACTTCAATTTGATGATAGTCAAAAAGATTTGTGTAAGTATTTTCCGCCATTACTATTAGGGTTTTGTTTTGTTTGTTTTTATAGCTGAAGCCCTTGTGTAAGAATTGGACCTAAGATCACAA
Organism: Emys orbicularis; assembly: GCF_028017835.1. Classification (NCBI taxonomy): domain Eukaryota; kingdom Metazoa; phylum Chordata; order Testudines; family Emydidae; genus Emys; species Emys orbicularis. The sequence goes on along the minus strand of NC_088685.1, from coordinate 136,093,299 downwards.
GGGTTTATGGTGATCAAAACAGGAATCATTTGGAGTGTCCCTCCCCCCCCCAGAATGATAAATAAAAATATATATTTAGAAATAAAGACAACTAATACAAAATAAATCCACCAGATCTTTATTATCTCCAGCAGAATCTCACATAAAAGCTATAGCTATTTTTTCCTCCAACCTCAGATTAATCTTTTAATAAAATAAAAATAAGGGCAAGTACTGAGAGGCTGCTGAATACCAGCCAACCAACAGGTCAAAGACAAGGTTAGACTTCCTGAGAGTTGCTTTGAGGATTCAGTAATGATAACTCCAGTTATTCTTTTTTTTAAATTGGTTTACATGCCTGCCAGGCAACAGATGGTCAAATTTGTACCCGAGTCAGGCTCCCACCAATAAGCTATTTCATGATGGCTGTTGCCTGGTAGAACTCACTCAAGAATCTCAGTAACTCAGAGAAGTACAAACGGCTGCTAAAAAGGGGAGCATTATTTCTATCCGACTGAAATGTTACAAAATGGACAGTTTTTTGAGTTGATGTTTTTGCGTATGCTGTTTGTGCCTTTACGTATAGCAGCATATTTCTTTGTGCTCTCCTACCATAGCACCTTCTTAACCATTACTTACCAAGGGCAAAATTCACCCAAGGAAGAGGGCCCACACAGGGCTGGGACTGCCTCAGACTATGTATTTGTACAGTGCCTAGCACAAAAGGGCCCTGACCTTGGTCAGGCCATCTAGGTGCTCCTGTACCACAAATACTACTACCCTGGATTTGTTCAATATTACAGTCCACTACAGCAGTGTCAGTTATGGCAACAGCAGCTGAGCAGTGAAAGCCCATTTACCATAGCTAGCATTGAGCCTCAGAGGATACACACGGTCTTGAGGGTTAGGGTAGGAGGATGATGTTTTTTATCGCCAGAAAGGCTTGGAGCTATGCTTTTAATCTCCTGTAGTAACATTTTCTGTGCTACATCCATTTTTAAAGTTCATCCCAATTACTTGAGCCTTCTGCCACTTGAAAGACTTTGTTTATGCACAGCGCACTGTAGGGATGTACCAGCTGCCACTGCTGAGCCCAGCACCTGTGCAGTATGGTTACTCAGCTTGACAGGAACAAAAGTCAGATGCATTTCATCAAGAACAGGCTTCTAAAAACTGATATCGGGCAGCTGTTCCCTTCCCAAATGCATCTTAGATGCGTCAACAGTTCTGAAGGTGTCACAGAGCCATTTACTGCAGTACTTTAATCAAGTATCTAATTAGTGAAAAATAGATATGTAATTTTGCAAGGTTATCATTTCTTGCACTGAAATGAGCTGCAATTGTAGTTCTTCGACCATCTGGGAATAGAGAAATAAACCAGCTGCAGAGTATACTGCTTTCCACCTCCCTCTCCCAAACAGAGAGACTATTTACTGCACCTTCAGGAGGAACTGAGAGTGAGATCAGTGAATGAGACCAGTTGTTCAGTGGGCAGAACCAAAGAGTTCTATAATGTAGATAGTTTCTTTAAATAAAAATGCAACTTTCCATCTACTGAGGAATTTCTATTCGTAAAGCTGATTTGTTATGTGGACCTCGGACAAGTCATATAGCATCAGTTCCCTCATTTGCAACATGAGGATGATAATCCCTACCCATGTTTGTAGGACGTTTTGACATTCAAAGCATATGCATTTATATGTCATTTCCAATCATTTTACATTTTAATATGTTTTCATATATAGAGTCTAATTCTGGTTGATTTGATAATGTAGCAATTTCTGGAAATATTAAGGTTTTAACAGCATATAAAACTGCCACATATAATCATTGGCTTATCCTTCCTCCTTCCCAAACGTGTTCACAGCCCATTAATCCCTAAAAATCAGTCAAAAGAAACAAACTATTACAAACCAGACAAAAATACACAATTCTCTATTTCTATGGAGCATGTTTTCAAACTGGAAAATCCATTTTGTAACTAAAAATATAAGACTCTTCTTTCTGAAGCTCACACAATGTTTCTCTTAGGGTCAAAGCAAAATAAGTGTGGTCATTTCAGACCTGAGTAATCCACAAACACGATCCCGTCATATTTTGTAAAACCTATCATAATCTGCCCAAATAAATATAAAAACATTCACATGTTCAAAGTTCTGTATTAATTCTGAGAGGACCAGCAGGCAGATATTTTTACTGCTCTGAGAACTAATCTGTTGACCCATGTTCAAATTTTGAGACTATATCAGCCCTACCCACCTTATACTTATAGAGATACTGATTTGTCACTTTTGATGTTAGGATAGTGCAGGTAACAGAAGCTGTGAACACAGCATCTTGCACTAGATCACTATTTCTGGATACATTGATCAAAGGATAGATCAAGCTCAGTTAGGTCCTCCCACGTACAAAAGTCCTTAATACATAAGCGTGACACTGCGTCAAAAGGCATTAAGCAACCAGCAGGCTAAAGTGACCCAGATCAACCTTTAATACATAGGGAAGTATTGAAATGGTAAACAGTGCCATTTCTTGTAAACAGCTAACAAAGCCATGATAGATAGACCAGAGTGTTTGAAATGTAAGTCTGTATGATCAGAGAATTAGAAGTAAATACTAATTGTATTTGTCTGAGTTTACCTATATCTGTTAGAAGCTTCTCAATGGTGATCTCATTAGCTGGTAGACGATAAACTTTTTTTTCCTGTCTATTACTATGTTCTATTGATTCAGAGATCAAAAAGGAATATTAGCAACTAAATGAAATATGTGGTGTAATAATATCATTGTCTTTATTTCTCTTTGAAATTTGTAGTAAACTATCTGGGAACTTTTGAACGGTTAATAGCCTTATGCTAATCAATGTAACTAATTACTTGTGTGTACATAGGAAATATGAATGGACTGCAAAGCAACAATCTATATTACCTATTCTTCACCCAAGGAATGCCCGCTGTGTTATCTGCTATCAAGAGGCTGTCCTAGCCTGCCGGAGATCTATAAAAACTCTAGAGCCTGATCCTGTCATCTCAAGTCTGCTTGAACCTGGTCAGGGGAGGTTTGAGTCGCAAGACTGAGGCCTCCAACTCCAGTCTGGATTAACCTGCTATTTTTCAATGGAAGAATTTAAACAGACTCTGCACATGGACTGCCTATTTGGACTGTAATCTAATGAACTGATTCTGGAAACATTTTTATACAACTCAGCAGCCCACCATCTCTACTATGAAACGGACGTAAGTACTTAAAAGATCATTATACGTATAGATATGAATTAACCATAATCACTCTTTTCTTTTTAATAAATCTTAGATTAGTTAAGAAGGATTGGCTGTAAGCATGCATTTGGGTAAAGGCTGAAATATTCATTGACCTGGTGGGCAATGTGTCTGATCTCTTGGGATTGGTAGAACTTTATATATGGTGAATAAGATTTTAAATAATCCTCACCATATTTGACTTGGCTGTCTGGGTAGGAGTCTAGATCTGGATTGCTGTGGGGGAGCTGTATTTTTGGCTTCTGAGTAACCAGTAAGGCATTGTAGAAGCGGTTTTGTTGCTGGCTTTTGTTGCTAATTATTAAAATAAACCACTAGTTTTGGGGATTGTCTGCCTCATTCTTTGCAGTTCACCCTGATTGAGCAATCTCAGAGAGGCCCCTCTAGCAACCCTGGTCACAGTAAGATAGTGCTAAGTGAAGGTGGTGTTTTCAGGTTGGCTTTCTGGATATAATGCAGAAAAAGACAAACATAAAAATCTCATGTCTCTTATAGGGACTGATCCTCTGAACTGCTGACAGCCCTCAGCTCCCATTCCCTTTGGGACGATGGGAAAGAAATTTCTGGTTGAAGATGGGGAAATACCAGAAACGTGGCAGAATATGCTGCTGCACATTGGGATAGTGCAGATATGTAGCATCCAAAAGAAAGATATACAAAGGAAGATACTTAAAAGGGATATATTTCCACAAGGGAAGTACAAAATGGCACAACAACTGCAAATAGTAGAATTGTTATTAACATGTTTATATTAGAGAGGATGAGCATGTATTACTTAGAAATGAATTGTGACCTAATATTTCAGAAGATAGAAACTCCAGTGAGATGCAAGAAAATACAAAGTAGGCTGACAATATCCAGATAAAGCGAGAACAAGTTTTTTGCTTCATGGTTTTCAGTTATTATATTATATGCACTGATTAAAGATTATTTACCTCACACAAGTGATCAAACATTTCCTCAAATGGTTTATTACAAATTAAAAATAAAAATAAATAAATCCTTTCACAAATCCTCTTAAATCCCTAACTTCCTGTAGTAGGATTTTCCCACTGGCAGTGCTTCACTGCACTCTCAAAGAGCCAGTATCTGATACTATTCAATGTTTGTAAGCGTAACTTGAAATCAGTGGGGCTACTACTTGTGGAGGAAGTTACGGCTCAATGTGCAGAAGGGTGTCAGAATCTGGACCTGAGAATTCTGGCCAAGATTCTCAGTGATTAGTGGGTTTTGGTGCCCAACTTGTGACATCCTAAAGCAGCCTGATTTTCAGAATGGCCTTAGCAACCAGCCTTTGAAAATGTGGTCCTTTAAGTTATCTCAAGTTGGATGCCACAAATCACTAATCGCTTTTTAAAATCTTGGCCACAACAAAGGAGTCTAGACTAGTGTGATCTGCCATTTTTCTTGACCACAGTATAACCCTGCAATGACTATCTGCACCTACAATGCCACACTGTAGACTTAGTACAGTAGTGAGCAGTCTGGGTGAGCATTATGTAAGTAAGCTTCTTGTACATCTATTCCACAGGAGATATTTCTTTCCGGAAGTCTGCCCCCACTGGGATATCCACTTTCTTACAACATTTGGTCACTGACCATTAGCAAGGGTGAGTCACACAGTACTAATGCATTATTATAACTTTTTTTTTTTTTTAATTGGTCTCAAAGGCACTGCAGTTCATGCATAGCTAGCTGGGTTTTTTTTTAAGTTATCAAATAAAAAAATTGAGGTTCCCCAACCATAAATTCAGTGGAAGGTCTTTGTAGCATGATTGTATTTGTAGGCATATTGGATGTGAGGCTGGCACAGTAACATAATAGAAATACTCAGTGGCCATGATAGCTGTAATAATTTTTTTAAGAAGTGGTTCTCCTTAAGTGGTTTCAGTTTTGCTAGCTGTCATTTTAATCTTGCTTGCAACAGCATTCCTTCAAGAGGGGCATTCAGTAAGCAGTTATCAGATATGTTACCACTACAGGAAGCAAAACACCCCTCATTTTGGCCAGGTCTACACTACAAACTTCTATCAGTATAACTACGTCGCTCAGGGGTGTGGAAAATCTAAACCCCTGAGGTCGGTATAACTGTGTTGCTAACCCCAGTGTCAACAGCTCTATGTCAACAGGAGAGCTTCTCCTGTGGACACAGCCTGTCCCTCTCGGGCAGGTGGAGTAACTATGCCAACAGGAGAACTATGCCAACACAAAAGAGCTACAGCTTTTTAAGTGTAGACTTGCCCTTTATTGTATTGCTAAATCCTCTCCAACATCTGCTGTTCATTTGGTTTCCACATTTTTGACTCTCTAAGCACTTTCATAGAGCAAATACTGTGCCATGTAGAAGGAAATGCAACCAGCATGATATAACTTGGCACCTACACTGGCTGCTTTATTAGAGGTCATTCATGCATTCGATGGGCTGTGGTGACTCAGCCTCTTTTCTGCACAGAGTGGGCAATGGAGGGATCATGGGAATGGCAGTATCTCTGCAAGAGGTTAGCCATTTCTTCCACTGACAAAAAAGCTGTAGAACATGGATCATGTTTTAAGGCTTTGTTCACTGTGGCATTTTCGACCACTGTTGAGTGGTGAAATTTTTACTTATTTTGTGTAAAGAAAAAAAAAAAAAGAACATGTTAAAGTTAAATGCAACAACATCAAATCACATTGAAGCAGATCTTAAAGATGGAAAAACTTAGGCTGGGAGGGAGTGATGCCTAACAGAGCAGGGAACTAAGTTAGGATTCATGGGTTTGTATTCCTGATGGTGGCAATCATTCACCGGTGGAGCTTTCACAAATTATTTAACTTAGTTCACCCATGCATATAAAAATACTACTATCTTACCTCACAAGCTACAGGCTATAATAGTACTACTTTACCTTACACTAGTGCATATGCTTTCAGATCCAACGATGAAAGGTGCTACAGAAACGTAAAGCACTATTCCCAGCTCCCACATTAGAGATGTGCCCAGATACAAAGTTCAGATCTCTGTTGCAAATTACCAAAAAGTTAAAGAGTGGTCAGAGTCTTTGGTTTGGGCTCATCTCTAAAGGTACTTGCTAATGAAGACAGTGCTTTGATAAAAGTATATGAAATTCAGTAAGATGGAAATTATTTTCAGACTTTACTGTTTTAGGCCCTGATCCTGCAATTGGATTAGATAGGCTGGACTCCTGCATCCATATGGCTCTGTCTGCAGGGTACAATTTTAATTGTAGATGGATAGGAGGAAAATGCAAAAAGAACAATAATGAAAGAGTCAGCAAACACTTCCTCTACCCCTACAGGATTTGTTCTTTTCTTACCAGCATGTAAACTGTTGTGCACATTCTTCAGCATCCTGTGGTGTTAACAGTTTATTGCTCACTTACCTGGAACTGCACTTATTATGTATGAGCACAGCACTGAGCTCTTTATGTCTAAATGGATGTGCAAACACAGCTAAGTCAATTAAAATAAATTCTCTTATGGCTCCCTCAACAGCAGGTAGGAATGTTTTCATTTAGCAGGTAGGAATGGTTTAATTATTCTGGTTGGGTTACATCATTTAGCTCCTTCTCACTGCATCAACTCTTAGGATTTACAACAGTTTAGTCATATTAAGTCATCAAATGTTTACAAGCCTTTGATTCTTGCAGTGATTATTTTGCATTACTGGTTGAGTCAACATTCTGATTTTAAGTTGTTATTTCCAGGAAGTCGTAAGTAAAACTTCATAGCAACAAGTGTGCTGTTCCGGCATGAAAAGTATGTGAAAAGTATGTGAGGCTGTTTTAAACTTAAATTTAATTGGGCATTAGTTGATAATGCATCTAAATGCTTCGGAACAGAGTGAAAGTATTTCTACGGTGTGTTAGGGTCTCTCTCGCTTTAGGCTGTAAGCTCCTAGGGGCAGGGACCATATCTTTCTCTGTATGGCATGGAACACACACTCCCACATGCATATTTTAAAATTTGTTTAGAAAAGTGATGACTTTTCCAACTTTAAAAATATTTTGAAATATATTTTTAGCTTAGGCACTTTGATTCTGACCCAAAGTCCAATGAAATCATTGGAAAAACTCCCACTGACTTCAATGGTCTTTTTAGCAGGCCCTACTACAGCCAGATATATATAACTAGATATAATACATACATACATATAGCAAACAATTCACAGCAGGGTGAGCTCACGCTCCAACCTCCCCTGCCCCCACCAGGACCTCGTTTCTATGGAAAAATTTTTGGAAGGGTGGGCGCCTTAGTTTCAGATTTTGCCCAAAACCACTGTGGAGCCTGGCTACCACTTTGAAACTGAATTTATAAGTTGCGTAGACAGATTTCCAAATTGTCACACTTTGCCAGGGACATGACCAGGACATGGGTAGTCAGGCCTAATAGTCAGAGACGGGATGGCAAGGCCTGGAAATTAGAGCAGAGCAGATCTGGAGCAGTGAGCTCTGGCTGCTGATGGGTCAAGTAGCAGCTAGCTCCATCCTTCCACCACGCAGGAAGTGCAGTGAGGCAGCCTCTGCCAGGATCAGCTGTGCCCAGGATGTTGGTAGGAGGCTGCCCTGCTGCAGCTGGCTCCCTGATGCACCATTGCATTTAGGCAAATAATTGTTTCTTTAATATACAGTATAGAGGTTTGACAGCTCTGTCATAAGCTTAAACGTGAAATGCAGATATTTTGGTTTGCAAAATAAGCTAGATGTAGGTTTCTGCACTGAATGTCCCAAATAGCTAAACACTAAGCTAAACACTAAGGCTATCTATTGTTTCTTCCCAGTCCCTGAAAACATTTCTAATTTGTTACCACTGATGTGAATCCCAACATGCACCATTCTTTGACATTACAGCTGTCTCTCTGTAGCATGAAGCCAGTTATTGTAGAAGGAAGGGAAGTCATTTAAGTGGCCCATTTGCTTTGGCATTGGTAAGTTCAGAAGTAACAAATAGGTTTACAAAAGTGTATCATAAAATAAGACGCAAGACTCACCCAAGACTCACTAGATTGGCTCCAGTAGCTGCTTTCACAGCATAGTGCATGCTGGGTTGCCACAGGGAAGTACAGGTTAGTCAGTCACCACTTAGAGGATCAATCAGTATACATGCATATAATGTATAAATGTGCTCTCTGAGTACAAAAATTAAGATGTCCCAGCATCATTCTGGTCAGTACCTAAGCATGTGCTTAACTTCAGGCATAGCTCCTGTGGTTCTCTGAACTGAGGTCTCAGGTAAGACCATCTTCTCTGCTCCTCCTTAATGAAATTATTACACGGGTCTTCTTGAGATGGAGGAAAACTGAAACAAAAATTATAATCACAGTTGTTCCTCTGCTCCTTGCTGGGCGAGTTCTGTGCTGCAGAACTCTACAGTTGGCTCAACTCCGAAATACTTGGAGGTCACCTTTATGCACATTAAAGCAGAAGAGGCAAAAGCAGCCATGCACCTGTGATTGAATTCCCAGAAGGCTAAGTGGTCCCAATTTTCTAAAGGTTAAAAATAAATAAATAAATCACATTTTTAAACAGTGTAAAAAAATTCCTGAAAAATCTTTGCACTCATTTCATAAGTTTCATTGCATATTTGTATATCAAAGCCTGAACTTTAAGCCTTCACTGATGTTGGTACAAATAGAGTAATTTAGCTTAATTGCATTTATAATTTGTTGTCATCTTAATGGCTTACAGACATATCAATTATAATTACAAGCATTCATTTGACACCCACCACTATGGCATGTGAGCACATTAAAAGGCTTGAGTCATTTAAGATTTTAGTAAGGGAGATCAGACACCATACACCCACCTCCCCTCCCTTGCCTGCAGCTTATTAAGAAAACCAGGTTTTCATCAGTCTGGAAAGCTTAGCCAAAGAGATGCATCTTGCAAGCTCCTTCTAGAAGTGATCAAGTTATTGCTTAACTGTATTTTTGCATGGAGTGAAGTGCAGAGACAGGATGCCATTAATGAGAAAGCTCATCCAACAGTACCCACAATAGTTACTCTTGGGACATACATTTCTAGCACTTTTCAACGTTGATCATATGCAGGTTGGAGATAGTGAGACAGTCCTTGAGAGCCTGAGCTAGACCATTCACGGTGGATATATCAACCAGCACGTTGAACTTCATCTGGCGGTCAATTGGTAACCAGAGAGGTGAACAGAGCATTACTTTGCCCATTCCACTCAACACAAGCAGCATTTTTTTTTTTAATTTGAATCCTATACTTCAGCTTGCGTGAAATTCTGTGCTGCACAGGACCCGGCTTCCTCCAGACCCTGGGGGCTCTCAACCCCCCCCGCTCTGCCCCAGGCCCCGCCCCCACTCAACCTCTTCCCCCAAGACCCCACCTCCGCCTCTTCCTGCTCCTGCCCCGCCTCTTCCCACCCCCTTCCACTCTCTCCCCCGAGCGCCCCGTTCCCACTCCTCCCCCTTCCCCCTGTGCCTCCTGCATGCCACAGAACAGCTGCTTGCAGCAGGTGGGAAGGGGAGGAGTTGATCAGCGGGGCCGCCAGCAGACAGGAGGCACTGGTGGTGAGGGGAAAGCTGGCTGCCAGCGGGTGCTAAGCACCCACTATTTTTTTTCTGTGGGGGCTACAGCCCATACTGTGGTGCAGCACAGATTTTGTAGCTCAGGGGCTGTGGGGCTAAGGTTTATTAATCTCCATACCCTCCAGATTCTGGGTTGCTTTGTAGCCCCTGGTGTAAAAGAGGGTAAATGGGACGACCTGGGTAATTACAGGCCTTTAAGTCTGACATCAGTCCCAGACAAGGTAATGGAGCAGCTGATTTGGGACTCCAAGAATTAAAGGAGGGTAATATAATTAGACTCATAGACTTTAAGGTCAGAAGGGACCATTAGGATCATCTAGTCTGACCTCCTGCACAACACAGGCCACAGAATCTCACCCACCCACTCCTGTAACAAACCCTTGATCTATGTCTGAGCTACTGAAGTCCTCAAATCGTGGTTTAAAGTCCTCAAAGTGCAGAGAATCCTCCAGCAAGTGACCCGTGCCCCACATTGCAGAGGAAGGCAAAAAACCTCCAGGGCCTCTGCCAATCTGCCCTGGAGGAAAATTCCTTCCTGACCCCAAATATGGCGATCAGTTAAACCCTGAGCATGTGGGCAAGACTCACCAGCTAGCACCCAGGAAAGAATTCTCTGCAGTAACTCAGATCCCATCCCATCTAACATCCCATCACAGACCATTGGGCATATTTACCTGCTAATAATCAAAGATCAATTAATTGCCAAAATTAGGCTATCCCATCATACCATCCCCTCCATAAACTTATCAAGCTTAGTTTTGAAGCCAGATATGTCTTTTGCCCCCACTACTCCCCTTGGAAGGCTGTTCCAGGACTTCACTCCTCTGATGATTAGAAACCTTCGTCTAATTTCAAGTCTAAACTTCCTAATGTCCAGTTTATTGCCAGTCACCATGAGTTTATGGAAAATAACTTGTCAAAACTAACTTGATACCCTTTTTTGATGAGATTACAAGTTTGGTTGGTAAAGGTAATAGCATTGACATAATATACTTAGACTTCTGTAGGACATTTGACCAGAATCTGGTCTTTTAGGGCCTCTTTACACCACTCCAGCCCTTTCACCAAGTGTACAGGGACCAGGATCATATCACCCCTTATATTTTCAGTGATTTACTTTGTGTCAGGAGGAAAAACAGGAAGACCCGACTAGTCAGCCGGGCTCAAGACAAAACGCCTGGGAGGTTGTCACATATAGCCAAAGCAAAGTCCGATACAGTAGCCAAGCTCAGATGTTACAAAAATGGGTGAGATTGAGACTTAAGCCCAGATTCAAAAGGTGCGTAAGCATGTGCTTAACTAAGTACGAGCAGTCTCATTCAGTAAAAGGCAGAAACAAAATAATCAGTTCACCTCGGATATGCAGGAAATAATCACTGCTGTACCCAGTCTTCAAATACACAGAGCATAACGTCCAGAGGAATTTATATCACAATATTTCACCCCATGGATAGTTAGGAGGGAAAATACTTCCTGTAGAAAAAAATCCCAAGGTATTTAAAATATTTTACCTTACTAGCTTGTACACACACATGGTGTACAAGCTGAATTTGAAAACACACAATCCAAAATAAAAAGCTAATCAAATTGTCTTTTGCTTCCATATTTCCAGGCCTGCTTTATGAAATGTGAAGTCTGACATTTGACACTTGCCAGTGCTGGACATTGGCAGCCATGCTGGAGTCATTCCAGAGGCTTACTGAATTTTTTCCAATATATGAGCCCAACCCTGGGAACATAGAACTTTTGGGCTCCCAAAGGGTCAGAAAAGAATGATGCTGGCAAATATTGCTGTTAGGTGGTTTGCTTTGTTTTTTTAAGATACTTGAATGTAGAATACAAAAAGTTAGCATGAGAATAAAAATCCCCAAAACAAAGCAGCTAGTATGAGAAACCAGGGGTGAAAAGTCAAACAAAATGCTGGAATAAAATTCACATGAACAAAACCTTAGATCAGTTCTGCGCAACTTTTAGTGAACAATGAAAGAGGAAATACTACTTTCGTTAAAACCCCTTTTTCTAGATTCTTTCACTTGTGCCTGAAGACCATTAGTAGCCCCACACCACCACCCTAAATAGACTTGCCCATCTCTCACTTTGGGCAAGATCCATGTCCCATTGAAATCAGTACAAATAGGTACTTATGGACTTCGAAGGTAGCAGGATTGAGCTCTTTCAGTGGATTATTTTTCCATAGGTACAAAAACATGTTTTTGTTTATTCATAGTTGGGGAACCCCAACTCTTTTACACTGTTGAAGAACAATCTCTACTTTTGGAGTGTGTGTGTATATCTATCTATAGATAGATATACATACACACACACACACACACACACACACACAATTCCTTATTTGTATTCACACTTGTGATTTTAATTAGCACTTGTCTATTGGCATCTCACTGCTTCAGTGTTTGAGCTGCAAACACTGCAGGAGAGTATTTAATTACAAATGAAAAAACTTTTCAGTCAAGTTGCAAACAACCTCACAAGTTCCAATTTTTTTAAACTAAATTTTGAATCTAAAATTCACCTAAATATACTTTTAGAAATGAAAGTAGATATTCTGAAACTAGTTTCTCTCTCTTTATCATTAGGCAAAGTTTTTGTTTACAAAAAAAACCCACAACCAAATATGAGCAGTACGATGTATTCTTTTAATTAAAATTTTAAACATCTAACTCTGAATTTCTCAGAAAAATTCAGCCTATACTTATGGCCTTGAAAAACAAAGGTCTCAGTATGCAAAAAGACAGCTGTGAAAGAGTTCAAGGTTATTTAATTACCTGAATACATGTTAAGTCTCTAAATAAGCGAGTGGCACAGAAGCAAAACAGAGGCATAAGAGATTCAAGCATTGGTGGAAAGAGGTCAAAACAGTAATTCTCTCTCCATTATGGGTGTAAAGGAATCTGTAGCTTTAATTATACGAATGTCTCACTGAGGCAAACTCTACTGAAATCTGAAGGAGTGAATAGGAACTGCAGGATTTTGGGTCTGCAGATCTTGCAAGAGACCCTTCTCTGAAAGTTTACTTAACATTGTGCTTAAAATTCCAATTTGGGATGTCAGCAGAATAGTAATAGCTCAAGACTTCAAGAAGTAATATACAAATAGAGCAATTTAAACCTTTTTAATAGCAGTCAGATTTTCTAGAAATTAATCCTCTACTTTCATTAAAGAAGTGAAACACCAGAGCTCAAACTAAAGCCAAAATACCAGAGCAATAATCTAACTGGCCATGTATAAACTTAAATTGTTGGAAATAGAACCTTGGCTTTACACTGACCCTTTGATTACTTAAAGCAATCCCTTAAAACATATTGAAGTATAAAAACAACAAACTGGAGCAGTGAATAAGCCTAGATCCCCACAGGTATTTAGGCACCTAATTCTTATTTAAATCAATGGGAGTAAAGCACCTAGTACCTTTGAGGATCTGGACTATAGCTGACAAAGCAGCTATAGAAGATTATTCTCCTACTATGGGGGAAATTCTGGGTTGCCCCCCAGCAGGGGAGCATATCAGGGCAGGGTCAGGAGGTTCCAGATGAGGGGGGGGGGGGAAGCTGGCAAATTACATGCTCCATCAGTCACTGACCAGCACTGCTCTAGCTGATAGAAGTTAAAGCTGCCCCGTGGGTGCTCTAATTTGGGCCAAAAACTGATTTTGCTGCTCACTGGCCTCATGATTGGAGAGGCCATAAAGCTGGCATGGAACTATCTTTGCCATTCCCTTCCTTCAGCTGCAACACTCATGTGTTCTGTCCAGCTGAGGAGTGTGCCCATATTCCCTTTCAAAGGTTATGCTTGGAGAAGTGGATTTTTAAAATTAAACTATATACAGTGTATATATATATATATATATATATACACACACACACACACACACACACACACACTGACTCACATTGAAATAGGAATTCTTTCAGTTCTCAATTTGTCAGACTAAGTAGTGTATGAAATCTTAACAATACAGCAACATTTTTTCTTCAAGAAGGCAACCTAGGAACAACTGCCAGACTGGATCAGACCCATGGTCCATTGAGTCCAGTATCCTGTCTGACAATGGCCAGCACCAGGTGTCAGAACCCTGTGGTAGGTGGGTGTGGGATAATCTGCCCTCCACATTAGACCTCATCCTGATCTCTCATTAATTATAGATTAAACTTCGTGCTTCAGCCCTTAAGTCAATATCCCTTCCAAAATTTGTTCATGATAATTCTGGATATTCTTGATATCCAATATCCTTTTTGAATCTTGCTTAAGACCTAGCTTTAACAATTTGTGACAGTTCCACAATTTAATTACACATGGCTGAAAAAGTATTTCCATCAGTTTTGAATTTGCCACCTTTCAAAACCACTTTTGATTTCACTGACTGTCCCCTTCTTTTTCTGTTATTGGACCGGGAGAACGGAAGTTCCCAATCTGACTATCAATTCATTGTTTTTATGTACTTTTATCATGTCCCTCTCATTCATCACCTTTCTAAGGGCAGCAAGTCCAGTCTTTTCAATCTTTCTTCATAGGAAAGCTTTTTCAGGCCCTTGATCAAGCTTGTTCCCCTTTTTTGAACGCCCTCTAGTTCTGCAATATCTTTGAGATGGGCTGACCAGTACTGCACAGCATTCCAAATGAGACCACACCACTGATTTACATAAAGGCATTCTAGTATTTTTTTGTATTTTTCACCATCCCATTCCTTACGGACTCCAGTATCTTGCTGTCTTTTTTGACTGCAGCTGCACATTGAGCAGAAGTCTTTATTGAGCTGTCTAGAGCAATGCCCAGGGCCTTTTCTTTAGCTGATATAGTTAATTTGGATCCCCATAAGGTGTACCAGTTTAATTTCCCCCCCCTTCAGTGTGTGTTACTTGGCATTTATTGACAGTTTCATTTGCCTTCGTACAAGCTAGATGCATGGGGAGTACAAGTCTCTCTGAACTTTCTCACAGTCCTAACTTTAATAACTTTGTATCATCTGCAAATTTTGCTACCACACTACTCACGCTCCTTTCCAGATCATTAAACATGGGATATAATACAGACCCTTGAGACATCCCACTGTTAACCTGCTGCCACGATGAAAGTTGATCATTTAATCCTACTCTCTGCTTACAGTCTCCTAGGCAGTTTTTGACCCATGACAAAAACTTTGCCCCTCACCCCATGACTCCTTAGTTTTGTTAGACAGCCTTTTCTGAGGGACTTTTCCAGAGGCCTTCTGAAAAATCTAAATTAGTTACATCAACCAGTTCTCTTTTATCCACTACTCTGACATGGTCAAAGAAGTCTGAGATATTAGTGAGGCACAATTTTCCTTTGCAGAAACCATGCTGGTTTGAACCTATCATATCATGATCTTCCAGGTGTTTGTTATTCTATTTTTAGTTAGTTATTGTTTCAGTCAATTTGCCAGGTACAGGTATAAGGCTCTGGACTCGCTGCATCACACCCTGACATAAGGGGGTGCTACAGGTGGCAAGGGGTCCTCAGCCAGCAGAAGGTGCTGGGGATATCTGCCTTTCGTTAGGTCATATCCCCTGGCTAAATCACAAAGTCCAAACCCCTGACGGGATAATTAAAAGGTACAAACAAAAAACCTAACAAATCCTAAGTAATAATTCTTCTTTGGCCCCTCTTGGGTCAAACTAATAACCACTTCTTCTCTAGCAGGATTCGCCACACTGCCTCCCTGCCCCAGGGACCCCAGCAATTTACCTCTGGTGTCACCCTGCTCCCACTTACAAGACCTATCCCAGGACTTCTCCCATGGAAACCTAACCTGCTCCCCTGTGGGTTTGTTCTACCCTCTGTAGGCCCTAACTCAGGGCTTCCCCAACAGGAGTCTAGTCTGCTCCCCATGGGTTTGTCCTACCAGCTCTCTCCTTCTTACTCCTTTCCCAGAAACCAGTTTCCACCTGTTGGATTTTCTGATCTGGAGGCCAACAGCAGCTCTCTTCCCAGAGCCTAATGAGAGGCACTCCCACACTGCCTCCCTTCCCAAGGGACCCTGCAAGCTCTCTCACTGTTAACTCCAAGTCCTCATTCAAGGCTTGGCCCAATAGAAGCCAGGGCCTGGCTCCACCTTCTATAGACCCCTTCCAGCCTACCACAGGGCTTCTCTAGAACTCCTTCTCTCTTCCCTTTCCTTCTAAGCAACTTTTCCTTTATACAGTTCTAGTAGCCACTTTCTAGCTCAGCTGCTTCATTACTAATTAGCTAAAGGGACACCCCCTGGAGCACCTGATTACTCCCAGGTGTAGCCCACAGGATCCTCATGGGCCAGTTATGCTCTGGCCCCATGACAGGATCACCGATATCCAATTCCCCAGATCATCCAGAGAGCCTTTTTTAAAATATAGGTACAAAACTTGCTACCCTCCAATCCTCTTGAACAGTGGCTGATTTTTAATGAGCAATTGCATATTTTTGTTTGTACTTAAACTTCCCAGAACTCTTGGCTGTATATCCTCTGGGCCTGTTGACTTATTGGTTTTAAATTATCACTTTGCTCCAGCTCTACTTCTGACACCCCAGTCTCATCTTTATTACCCCGATTACCTTTATTAACATGGATTTTTTAAATTCATATGGATGATTCTGCCTCCCTATACATGCACACAACTTCCATGGAGCACAATCCTGAGCTGCACTGAACTCAGGGTTGGGACACATAAGGGAAGAGGGTACACGGAGCTCCCTTGAAACCATTTGTATTCCTCATCTAATCATGGGGCCAGCACACTGGCCCCGTTTTGCAGGTTGCTTAGGTAATATCCAACCCGTCAGATACTGACACAGTGCATTGCACTCTACCTTTGCCTCCTCCACCTTCAGACAGCCCCAACAAAACCCTTGCATTGGGGATGCCAGGAAGGACTGGTGTGAAATTAACAAGGATTCCTTCATACTAAGGAAATCATAAGCTGCTTCTTTAAGGCAGCTTTACGTCGCAAAGTGACCTTAGCAGAGCAAAGCATGTGGTCCTCTGATTTTTTTTTAAAATAATCCCTCTAACAAATTATACTTTCCTGTAGATGCTAAGGAACAAATGGGTTCCAGTGTAAGTGCTCCCAGCTGAGCCACTTAAGAGGGCAGGGCAGCGCCTGGGGGCTATAAAGGGTCAGAGCAGACTGGGAGCTTAGTTGGCTTGGCTAGATTTGTTATCACTTCAATCTGCCCACACTAGCCAATGACACTGAAACCAGCCTTAGAAAATATGGCTAGAGAAAGCACTGAGGAAGACAGGATGCAAACAAGGAAAAAGAAAAGGGTAGATTCTTTAGAGCCAGCAGAAGGAGCAGATAATGGGTAGGCAGGAATGGGACATGGGAAAAATTACCTAACAGTAAAATCCCTAGCAAAGGGCATAAAGATTGGGGATGTCAACCCCCAGATGATTGCAGAATGGTTCAGAAAAAAGTGCTGGAGATATAGAGCTTGTCTACATGTACAGCACTGCAGCTGTGCTGCTGTGGCGTTAAGACACTCCTATGCCAGCAGGAGAACTTCTCTCATCAGCGTAGGTACTCCATCTCCCCGTGAGGCGGTAACTATGTCAATGGGAGAAGCCCTACTGCCAACCTAGTGCTGTCTACATCGGGGATTAGGTCGGTATAACTATGATGTGGATTTTCCCCTGAGCAACATCATTATATGACATACATTTGTAGTGTAGACCAGGGTTTAGTACGAGCTAGGAAACTACCTGATGGAGACTTGTTAGTGAAGAGCAAAAACAGAAGAACAAGAAGAGAAGCTCCTTAAGACAAAGGTGCTAGGAAAGCTGAAAATAAGCTGAGCCACCCAGGTTTCTAACTGAAATGAGAGATGTAGTATATGGTGTGCCATTTGGAATGTCAGAAAAGGAAATAAAGCAAGGAATAGGTGAAAATAAGATGATACATGCAAGATGGTAACTAGCAGAAGAGGAGGGGATAGCTGTGCTGGTCACACTTAAGAGAAGGACACTTCCAGATAGAGTAACTTTAGGGTGATAAAGTGCATGGGGCAATATCTTCTATTGGACCGATTTCTGTGAAAGAGACAAGGCTTTGAGCTTACACAGAGCTCTTCTTCAGGTCTGGGAAGGGTGCGGAGCATGTCACAGCTTAATACAAGGTCTCTCTAACATCCTGGGACCAACATGGCTACAACACCACTGCAAATATCTTTAGGATATCAGATGTTCTGGACTAAGCCCTATATACTCTTCCATTGAGATGCTGCAGGTGTCCAAAGATTCGGTCACGTAGCAAATAATTGCAAAAGGAAATTAAGCTGTGGCACATGTGGAAGTGACTATTCATATATTTGTGAGGAATGGACAGACTGAAAATGATCTAACTGTGGAGGAAAACACAGCTCAGCATATGAAGGATGCATTGAGGGAAAGCAAGCTAGAGAAATATAAAAACCAAAATCATTAACAACATCTCATATGCAGAAGCTGCCAGAAGACACCTAAAAGGAAAAAGAAAAGAAAAAGAAAGAAAAAAAAGAAAAAAAAAAAAAGGAGAAAAAAAGAAAACCCAGTACGGGGACAGGGATTAGCAAGCAACAAAACACTGGGAAGGAAGTAATGAGTGATATTGGGGTAGAAGCAGATGATGTGCTACTTATAGAAAAATAAGAGATTCATTGCATTTATGACTGAAGTCAAATTGTACTCCTGAGACAGGAATGCAAACAGTGAAAATGAGAATTACAGTTAAAGCTGCTGAAAAGTACCTACCAGCTAGCACCCTATCAGTGGAACGACTTCATATTTTCCTAAGTGAAAGAAATATTGAAGGGTAAGAGAATGGGAGTGACTAATAGCTGGAATACACATAGTCTTATAGTACATAGAAACATATTATTGACAAGAAAACAAAGCTTGACATAATATATATGCAAGAGATTTGGCTAATAGAAAAACTAGAGTATAAAAATTGCAGGATATGGCATATATAAATATGACAGAGAAACAGGAAATGGGGGGGGGGGGGGGCTATCTGCACCTTCATTAAGGAGACCCTAAACAATCTGGAAGTAGAGGTTAAAAAGCTAAATAGTGAGTCTAATTTTATTGAAATACTGATACAAAACAACTCTGTGTCTCTCAGACAATACGTTTATAACCTGTGCAGACAGGGCCGGCTCTAGGATTTTTGCCACCCAAAGCAAAAACAATTTTGGCCGCCCCCCCCCCCCCCGTTTTTTAATTACCCCACCCCCGGCCCCGCCTCAACTCCGCCCCTTCCCTGCCTCCTCCCCCCAGGCTCTCAAGCCTAGGAGGGAGGGGGAGCAGCGGCGCGCGAAACAGCTGTTTCGCGCGCCGTGGCCGCTCGGGATCTCCCCCTCCCTCCCAGGTTTGAGAGCCTGGGAGGGAGGGCGAGTAGCGGCGCGCGAATCAGCTGTTTCGCGCGCCGTGGCAGCAGCAGCGGAGGTGAGCTAGGGCGGCCGGGGCACATTTTTAGGGGCGGCATTCTGGCGCCGGCCATGCCGCCCCTAAAAATGTGCTGACAAGAATAAAACCCGCATTTGGAACCTTAAAAAAAAAAAAGGAGCAAATTGGAAACTCTTTAGACACCAGAGTGAGGAATATGTGGGTGAGCAGAGGACACGGAATATTACAAAGGGAATTATAAAGACAGCCAGCCTAGCTATTCCTAAGATACCTACCCTAATTAAAGATAGTAAAAAGTATACTGTGGTGAAACAAAGAATGTGACAAGGTCATTAAGGAAAGGAAAAAGGCATAAGAATGAAAAAAAAACTACACCAATTGCTAGGACTTATTGACATATTAAAAAAAAGTAAGGCAGTTGCACAAGGGCTATAAAAAATGGCAAAGAAAGAAAGCTGGATGCAATACTGCTGGAAAGTAAATAAAGATATACAAGCAACTTTGGGAAATGACTGGAATAAAGAGTAAGAGCAACACAGTACCAAGCTTTGAAGTGGAAGGCCATGTACTAATAAGCTCCAACAAAGAAAAAGTGGAAATTCTGGCTGCCATGTTTCAAAAAGCGAGCAATGATGAGGATCAGAGGATAGAAATTAGGGAAAGGAAAAGAACATTTCTTAATGATAACTATCAGATGATGAAGTGGTGGGCGGATGGTGTGGCTCTTATTTTAAATGAAAAGCTCAGGATGAGGGAACTCCAAAAAGTGATAAGGGGCAAAAGCATGCACCAGGTGAAGGCAAAATAAGCTTTGAAATGCTCAAACACGAAGGTGATGAAAGCCTCTCTGATTCCTTATCAGAGTTGCAGGCATTATACAATGGCAAGTCTGACAGCAGAAACAGTATACTTAATGAAATATTACTACTAGCAACCAAACTGGCTTGGTGGGCTTACCTGCTGGAGTACTGGACCCCAAGGAACAGTGAGAGTGCCAGGGGGAGTGAGGGATGCTCCCCTGGCAGGGATGATCCTTGATGGAATCTTCCCCCTTTTAAAAGGTGATTCCCTATGGACAACTGTAATCCTCTTAGCTCAGCTCTGTTGAAGCCACATGGCCCAGGCCCCAGTCCCTGGCAATCAGCCAGAGGTGCTGCAGAGACAGAGGGCCTTGGCCTCGTACTGCCTTCCTGGGATCTGCGTGGATACTGGAGGGATGCACAGGTTTTTGGGGTCTATGCTACTGGGAGCAAGACCGGTGAAGGAAGGCACCCCTGATAGAATGACATGCGGGAAACTCCATGAGCAGAACTGCAGAGACTTTTCCTTCTCCTTCACCTGCGCCCCCCGCCCCCCACCCCCCCGGACATTATCATGGTAAAGAGTGATCTAACTTTTTTATTGCTAATCTTTCCTCATCACTTTGTGTTACCCTTCAGTCTTCACTGGTGCTATCAACACTCCCAATTTGATATCTTCTGTTATTAAATCCACTGTTTAACTTCACTTCCAAATCATTAA
The DNA here is from genome assembly GCF_028017835.1 of Emys orbicularis. NCBI lineage: Eukaryota > Metazoa > Chordata > Testudines > Emydidae > Emys > Emys orbicularis. The sequence continues at coordinate 136,072,574 of NC_088685.1, read as the reverse complement.
TAAGTACATTAATTAAAACTAGACCTAATGAAGAATGGTCTTTGAGAGTCAAATGATATTTGAACTATATCAGCTGTAACCAAGGATGGATTATATCACTTGCCTACCATACCCAAAGCATTTATTTTACCTTAATACAAAACTCACCATATTGAAATGCACCTCTGCTTGACCCTTTCCCAATCAAGTAATTTACAGAGGTCTGACCACTGTCAGCATCTAGCTACTGGTATCTCATACTCATCCTTATTCAGGACCAAATAGAAATTTTAACTTGGCACATCGCTGTTTCTATGCTTCATACCTCTAAAATGTAGCACAATATAAGAAATACCTACTCAATCACCCAAAATACAGCTAATGCAAGATAAATTCCAGAAGACATTCTGATACACACTCACCACGTTGCTAACATCAAGCCTTCCAGGTTCAGAGACATGCTGGTGGTGCATAGGCGCCGACACTGTGGGTGCTCTGGGGCTGGAGCACCCACAGGGAAAAATTAGTGGGTGCTCTGCACACACCGGCAGCCAAGCTCCCCTCCCCACCTCACCTCCTCCTCAGCCTCCTCCCATGAGCGCGCCGCATCCCCACTCCTCCGCCTACCTCCCCACGCTTGCCGGTGCCAAACAGCTGTTTGGCGGCGTAGCAAGCTCTGGGAGGGAGGGGGGAGGAGCGGGAACGTGCTCAGGGGAGGAGGCGGGGCTGGGGTGGAGATTTGGGGAAGGAGTCGGAATAGGGGCAGGGAGGAGGTGGAGTTGGGGCAGGGACTTTGGGGAAGGGGTTGGAATGGAGGCGGGGCAGGGGTGGGAGTCGGGGCGGGGCCAGGGGTAGAGAGGGGTCAAGCACCCACCGGCGCGAGCAGAAGTCGGCGCCAGTGTAGAGGTGTAGCAACTCACTCTCCTCATTATCACACTGGAGATCTGGCTAGACCAGAGGAAATCTCCTCTCCACCCCAAGAGAAGTATGTGCACCTGCATTACAAACACACTAAAGTTCCACTTCACCCTTCTGCAATCCTCCGCCTTGTTTTTCTGAATGAAGACAACCCCATATTATCCTACTTTGTAAAACCTATTCTCATAGCTCCATTACACTGAGATGCTGGAAAGAACCAAGGTGCCCCTCATTCCAATTGGCCGAGTGGAAAATTAAACCTGTGTCCATGTTCATAATGAAAAATAGTCAGCCAGCCTAGACTTATTCTCCCATTCCCAGGAAATACTGTCAGACATTCTCACATTAGTCGCCTTTTTAGTTTCTTCTTCAGGTCATCTTCATCTCCACGTTGTTCAAGTGAAAGGACATACCAGATTTTTTTTTTTTTTTGGTTAAATTCAAATCTTTCCCCTCTATACTTTTTCTACTTAGTTTAAAGCTATGTAACAAGCCCTGTCAGCTTTGAGCCCAGGAAACGGGTATCCTATCTACTTAAGTGATGATCATTTCAATGCTCTATGAATACAAAACCATCCTCTTCACAACACAGGGCTATACACTGGTTGGTCTAAGCATTAGTATTCTTTTTCCTGTGCTTGCCCTTATTGTTTTGGGGGAAGAGGAGAAAGACAGTTTAGATGTACAACAATGTTTAACTTCTGAATGTTGAAAACAGTTATGTTTCTTAATACATAGTGAAGAGGACAACTGTGACACTTCCCAGTGGTACCCAGGGTTGCGAGATACCTCACCACTACCGTCCCTTAGCCTAAGGAAGTCTAGTCTGTGCCTGTGTGGATCAGCTCCCTGAAAAAATCAGCCTCTGGCAGCACAAGCATTACCTTCCAGGCCTCACTCTCTCTGTACAGGTACCAACAGGCGCACACCAACCAGAGTCCTCGGAGAGTTTCCTGCAGAGTCCAGCCCCTAATCTGTTGAATACTCACAGAATTACCAGGCCTGCTATTCCCAAAGAAACAGAACACATCAAATTGTGAACTACTGCACACATGCAATATTATTAATGTTTGTTATGGTAGTGCCTACAGACCTATGAAAAATGGGGCCCCATTGTGCTAGGCCCTGTACATATACTGCAAACTAAAATAATAAAATGGATTGTTTTTTAAACATAAATGGAACAACGTTTTTATTTTCCTCACTTCAAGATTCCATCCAAAGCTCTGTGGATTGGATTCGGCCCACTGAAAGAAGTACAATTCTCTCCCGTTCTTACAGTGATGGATTCATTTTAATTCCAAACGTACAGAGAAAATATTGCTGCTGCTTGTTTTGGACCTACATGCCATTAGACTGCAGTTGACTAAGTTTTGAAAGGTCATTAAAAAGAGGGTTTTCAAAAAGTTTATTAATATATGGGATGACTGCACGTATGTTCAAGTATGCACCTTTGAGGGCCTCTGTGATCTAATCAGCTAAACACTTGAGGCCTTATGCAGATGTGCAGTTGGGAGGGGAGGATAATGAACTGTAAATGATACTGCTGAGTCCAAAACCAAATCCCACTGCTTTGTTTATAGGAGTGGCGCTGAACTTTTTCTACGTTTCCTCATCCCTAATGTAAAACTTACCAAAGTTATTAAGAACCATATTTTGGGTTTTTTGGATAAACATTTTTATTTTATAAAGAGATTATCCACTAGAAAAAAGTATCAAATGATATCAAAATGTATAATGTTTTCCATAATGTATCTGAATACTGTATAACAAAATATAAATTTGAAGATTAAAAATAGCTCTTAAATACTTTACATAATTTTAATATTCTCCAATAGATAAGAACACACAGTTTCACTGATTAGGAATGAAGATATTGCATTGTAGTGTTACAGCATAAAGTCCACACAATTAAGTACTCGAGCTTATAACTCTTCAGTGTATGTGACAAATTTACAATTACTGAAAAACTAGAGGTTCAGTGTGTTAAATTACTAAAATTATCATTCCAAATCTTCAGTTAGCGTCTTAAAAATCACTGATGTTGCTACTAAACTTATGCTGCTTGTAACTTAAAAAACTTATTTCTGTAAAATGTTTAGCTGCATATATGCCAAACATTTCATTTACATTTCCTATTATCCCAAAGATTATCAGAACTAAACGAAAAGATAAGTACGAACCTCTGTAGCGAATACTTAACATTTTACTATAAAAACATTCCTATTAATTAAAAAACCACATAACTTAGTCCATATTTTTAACATCAAAAACTTTTTATTTAAAACAGCCACTATTTGTTCTAATCTGACAGTAAGTATCAGAGTCAGACCAGGTAAATACACTGTGATACATTAAATATCATCCTCGTTATCAGCTGATATCTTTAATAGAAAAGGGAATTGCTTACTACTAAACTTGCAGCTTTTCTAGCAGTACCAAAATACTACCAAGACACTCATTTAATGGAAAAGTTTTCAATTTTAAGGGTGTTTTCAAAAGCATCTCACACTTATGAAAGAGGACACTTATTTGTTTCAATGATCTCTTAAAACTCAGCCATTCAAATCATCAGTCTAACATTCCTGGCACATATACCTATACTGTCCCTTAAAGGACACTGTCAACTTAAATTTGATGCAAAATTTAAATTTTGTAAAAGCAAGATTTTATAAAACCTAAAACTAAAAACTATTTCCACAACTTTTTAAAAATCCCAATGAAAATAGCTGTTTTTAAGCAAATACACGTTCTCATGTAGTGTTCTAGACTCAACATAATACACCAGGAATTTTAAATTGAAAGGGACTACATAAACAAATATGAAAATTACTTCATTTATTTTCATTTTTCAAATGGAAAGAAATGCAAAAAAACCAAAGTAAGGGCACTGAGCCAGATTTTAAAAGGTATTTAGATGCCTAAAGATGTGGCTAGGCACCTATTCGGATTTTCAAAAGCACCTAGGTGTCTAACTCCCTTTGATTTCAGTAGGAGTCAGGGCTGTAGGCACCCATCTGCACTTTTAGGGGCCTAAATACCTTTAAAAATCAGGCCCATAGTGACAGGTTGGATTTTTAAAGATGTTTCACTTTTAAGAATGTAAAGTGTTACAGTAACATGGGTAAAGAAATTTGTGTTGGCAGCACAAGTTCTCTCAGTCACAAGGGTCTGTCTACACAGGGATAAAAAACCCACAGCAGGCATGGGTCAGCTGACTCAGGCTCATGGGATTCAGACTGTGGGGCTAAAAATTGCTGTGTAGATGTTTGGGCTTGGGGAGTTCTGGGACCCTGTGAGCCCAAGTCTGTCAGCTGACCCAGGTCAGCCATGGCTGTCTTTTATCCCTCTGTAAATGTACCTTCAATTCCTCTTAAATAGGGGAATTCTTGGGTGGCGTAGAGTCACACAGCAGCTGTAGTATCCCCCTGTAGAGGCCCCCTGTAGTATCCTCACAAAGGGGACATTTCCAGGGCGCCTCTTCACTCTGACTATCCCCATCTGCCAGAATAGACCCTTGGAGCCATGGGCAGGTGGGCATAAATTAAAGATTTGTGGAAAAGACCCATGGCCAGTCCCAGATTCCAGAGGCTGTGAAGCTGAGTAAAGCCACACTCAATTCCTCCACCATGAGCTGCACCAAGCACCAGACATAGCTCAGAACCTTGGGCCATGAATTTTAAGCTGATGGTATCTCTTAAAGAAAAAAAATGTTAGTGTGTTTGAGCTATTAGCCCACAAGTAGGCAGATGGTTCAAAACTTAACTACATAGTAAACATCTTGGGGCAGATACCATGGCATAGTTCAAACAAATAAGTAGACGACACAGTGTTGGCAGGCACTCGGTAAATATGAATATCAAGAGTACCCAAAGTGAAAGCATATGCTGAATTAGTTATCTGCGTGCTCTTTTTCCAGCTACACAGGATAAGCAATTGTTTTTTCCACTGTGAAAAGAAACCTAATACCCACTTGGCCTCACTAGGTGACTTTTTAAATAAGGAGAGATCAGGATGACAGAACCTGGGTCCTGATTCACCACAGCATTACTCTAATATTACACCAGCATAAGCTCCTTGATTTCAATGAGTTACACCAGCATAACAATATGGTGAAATCAAGCCCCTGAAGTTTTCAGTTTTCTTCCAATTACCAAAATCATACACCAGTGGAGAGACTATGGTTTTATACTTGTGTAACTGGGAACAGAGTGATGGCCAATGGTATTACGCCCTCACAAATGAGAAGAGAATTTAGCTACCTTGATTTATGTAAGATTGAGAAGCACTATCTTTTCCATATCAGCATCCCCACTCCCACCCCCATCCATCTAACCTTCCCACTGAACACTGTAGAAAAGGCCAGGATGGCTGCAATCCCCACCACTGATTTGAGACCCCCAAAGGAGTTGTGACACTCTTTCCCCCTCCCCCCACTAATGTCAGATATAAACCAAGAATGCAAAGCGGTATGAACAGGTACTTTAGTAAATGTTGCCAATTATTCTCCTCCCCACAAACAAACCCAGTAACCCTTTTTGCAATGCAGGGAAACCCTCTCTGTTCACCCTTGACAAAAAGCAGCAGTTTGAATAAAACTCTTCTGGATTATGCAACACTAAAAAAATCATCAAAGCAAATACTATCAGCTTGGCTGCTACTTAAGTTTTCTTGATAAGCAGACTGGACCTCGGGATGAAAAGGAGTTTCCTTGGTTCTCTTGCCCTTAGCTCCCAAGAGAAAGAAGGGAAGAAAGGGGCCTAGGGGGTTCTTCTCCCTGGGATTCTGTGCACCTTCCACAAGACTGGAGAGGTCCTGAGTGCAAAGGAGGACAGGAGGATGGAGAGGGCCATGGGGACAGATAGCATGGGAATGAAGAGGTGCTAGTGCAGGGATACCGGGCCCTGGAGATACAGGGTCCTGGAGAGGAGGTAAGGAGTCTGTGGGTGCAGGAAGGGGATAGAGAAGGAAGCCCCAGGTGCAGATGGATGGTCCCTGCACGCACGGAGATTAAGGGGTGGGGAGAGATGGAGCAGTCCTTGGGTGCAGGGGGATGGGGCAGTCCCTGAGTGCAGAGAGAGCGGGTGGGAGATGAAGACAGAGCAGCCCATGGCGCAGAGGGGGATGAAGAAGCCCTGGGTGCAGAGGGGCCTGGGGGCGGGAGAGGCCCTGGCTGCAGAGGGGCGAGGAGGCGGTGGGCGCGGAGGGTGGCCCCTTACCCGTGGTGGAGAGCACGGTGCTGGCGAAGAAGAGCGCGGAGGTGAAGTCCCAGTTCCAGTTGCCCGAGGCGTTGCCCAGCACGGACACGCCGTAGTTGCTGGCCTCCAGCACCCGCCGCAGGAACTGCTCCAGCTGCTGCTCCGACAGGCACTCGTGCTCCTCCAGGAAGCGCCGCTTCAGCTTGCGCAGCTCCTGGCGCAGCAGGTCCTCGTAGGGCAGCTCCACCGAGGAGAAGACCACGGCGCCGAAGACCAGATAGAGCAGGTAGCCCAGCACCAGGAAGGCGAAGCACCAGGCGGAGCGGTGCCTCTCCACCAGCCGCACGCAGGAGCAGCCGGCCAGGGACTGCAGCATCTTCCCCCGCCGCCACCCTGCAGCTCCCGCCGCCGCAGACAGAGCTGGCCACGCGCCCCGTGGAAACGCGCGGCAGGGAGGGAGCCGCCTCGCTGAACCAGCGCCTGCGGGCCGGGCTGCCGGGCTCGCTCCGCAGCAGCCTCCAGGGCAGCGGCGAGGATCAGGCTCGCCCGGGGGGGGGGGGGGAATGGGGATTAATGAACCCCCGGGGAAATGGACTTGCCAGCGGCCCGCCCCAGTCCTTGTCCGCCCTCCCAAAGCCACACGCCGGCCGGCCTCAGCCGCTTCTCCGGTTCCTGTTTCCTTTCTGTGACTTTCAGTCTAAAAAGCGCCGCTGATGTGGCACTCACGTGGTTTCCCGGCTCAGGTAACCAGCAATGGAGCAGCAGCCCTGCTGGGGGTGGATGCTATTTATTCCCGGGCGAGCTCGCACGCACGCACAGAGCCAAGCCTGCGACCGTCCTCCCGCGCCTCTCATGCCCCTGCCTTGCCCCCCACTCCCCAGGTACACAGAGGGCCCGGCTGCTATCTTGGGTTTGGCTCCAGATAAGGAACAGCTTGCCAAGGCGCTGTGGATAAACCCTGCCCCACACGGAACTGATAGCAGGGACAGATGGAAAACGGGGGGTCATGCGAACAGAACAGGTGTGTGTGTGATCTGAAATGCTTCGCTTCCTCTGCTAGCCCAATGTGAAACGAGAAAGGGAAGTCTCCTCCGACCCCCGCCGGTTCCGGAAACAGCCTGCACAAGGGCTGGGGGGTTGGGGCATCTGTGTGCACACAGCCCATGAAAGGGCCAGGTCTGCCACTGCCATGATGCTGAATTCCTGAGGTATATAACGTATAACATCAAAGTAAGCAAACATCAATTTGGGGTGAGATGCAGGTAACGTTGGGGTTCTAAAGAAGCAACATTCCTAGAAATGTATTATGTGTTCCCAGTAATCAATTGGCAGCAGTTCCGTTACACAGCAGAGTCAATCTAGTATCTTTCAGCAACACTAAATTGTCTTTAAATATATTTATTAGCTGTAAAACATTGATACATAATGAACAGTGCTACAGAAATCAGTAATGATGATTAATAATGAATGTTGTCTAAAAGAGTGCAATGCAAAACTGTTGAAGGGAGCATTTGGAGCAAACATTTCTGGCTTCCATCTAAGAGTGTGTGCATTTAAAAGTCATTAAATACAGAGAGCGGTCATAAAACCTCGCTGAGTAATGTCACACAACAGGAACACACACCTGGGGTCATTTCCTCCAACAGCTTAATCATTAATTCCCCCAAATCCCGGATTCCTTATGTAATTAAAAACACCATTTAAATGAAACCAGTATTTATTAGACATTGGGCTTTCATCTTCATCAATTGCATTCAGTCTGACTGAGATACAGTACATTGTTTCCCAAAATATAACAGCATAAAATAGATACTCTTCTGGTTATGGATAGGGGTGGACAAACGAGTTAGTTTAAATATAACAATCAACCTCCACCTTTTCCTAACTCCCAAAACAAATGTCCTTTCAAAGTTAGAAACTGTTTAGTTAAGAATGCACCACCTCTTCTGAGAGGCAATAGGAAACTCTGCTGTGACTATCTACACAAACCTTCAATAGGATCCTACTGGACTCCCAGATACTTCCTCAGCTCTCCATTTCTGTGAATCAGTTACTCTCATACATCCCCATGCCTGCCTAGAGAGAGACTCAAGCCTCTTTGCTGCCCCAAAACTTCACAGCTCTTAACTCTGTGACCTTTCCTCCAAAGATCATCAGAAATATGGGACATGGGGATCAGTCACAGAGTACAACAGAGCTGGGCCTTTTCATTTAAGCATGCAAACTCTTGCTCTCAAACCAGACTTTCTGGCATTTTGAATTTTGGCCAACACTGTGTAAAATAGTGTTTTAATTCAAAGCCCCCAAGATATACATTTGTCTCAGAATCTGTACGGATCATTTAATGAAGATTCCATAGCGATGTATACATATCAGGGAGCAGAGAGAAGGATACTGTGATACTGACTTGTTTGGGTTTAAATTCTCAAACATGCCATTATAGTATCATATTTTTGCATTCAGCTATATAACAAGTTTAATCTTAGGGTATGTCTACACTACGAGAGTACTTCGATTTTAGTTAATTCGACTATGTGGAATCGATATTACAAAGTCGAACGTGTGTGTCCACACTAAGGACAGTAATTCGACTTTGTGAGACTTTGTGAGTCCACACTAACGGGGCAAGCGTCGACATTGGAAGCGGTGCACTGTGGGCAGCTATCCCACAGTTCCCGCAGTCCCCGCTGCCCATTGGAATTCTGGGTCGAGCCCCAAATGCCTTCTGGGTAAAAAAATGTGTCGAGGGTGCTTTTGGGCGCCTGTCGTCATCCGTCCGTCACTCCCGCCCTCCCTCCCTCCCTCCCTGAAAGCGCCGGCGGGAAATCAGTTCGCGCGCTTTTCTGATTACTGACAGCGCGGACGCCACAGCAGTGCGAGCATGGATCCCGCTGCGACCATCGCTGCAGTTGTGGCAGTTCTCAACGCCTCGCAGCTTCTCCTCCACCTGTACCAGAGGCAGCTGCAGATCAATCATGAGAGGAGGCTACGGCACCACCGTGACGGCATGAAGTTGGACGCTAGCTCCGACCTCTCAGAGAACATGAGACCCAGCGCCCAGGACATCTCGCTGTCACTGGGTCTTGTGGATACTGTTGAACGGCGATTCTGGGCCCGTGAAACAAGCACGGACTGGTGGGACCGCATAGTGCTGCAGGTCTGGGAGGAATCCCAGTGGCTGCGCAACTTTCGCATGCGGAAGGGGACTTTCCTCGAACTGTGTGAGTTGCTGTCCCCTGCCCTGAAGCGAAAGGACACCCGGATGCGGGCAGCCCTGACTGTCCAGAAGCGAGTGGCCATAGCCCTCTGGAAGCTCACAACGCCAGACAGCTACCGGTCCGTCGCTAACCACTTTGGTGTGGGCAAGTCTACCGTGGGGGTTGCTGTCATGCAAGTAGCCAAGTGTCACGGAGTAAGGGGGAGTCAGGGCCCTGCACCCCCGGCTTCCTGCGATTCACCATGACTCTCAGCCAGCCAGTAAAGCAGAAGGTTTATTTAGACGACGGGAATACAGTCCGAGACAGGTCTTGCAGGCACAGACAACAGGATACCCCTCAGTTAGGTCCATCTTGGGGTCCTCGGGCCCCCAGGCCCCCTCCAGAGGTCAGAGCCCTCCCTGCCTCCAGCCACCTCACCAGCCAGCTTCCCCCGACTTCCCTTCAGCGACCCCTCCCACAGCCTTTGTTCAGTTTCCCGGGCAAAGGTGTCACCTCGCCCCAGCCCCCTCCTGGGTTCTCATGTTACGGGCTCAGGTATTTCCCTTCAGTCATTCTCCCATCCCCCAATGGAGACCATCCCAGCCACACTCCCCTGTCAGCACTCACAGATCACAGTAAGAACAGTCCCAGTTCGTCACATCTCCCCCCTTCGAGACCGAACTGAGCGGGGTCACTTTAGCCAGTGACCCGGGGAAGTTCGAACCTACCCCCGTTCCCATGGATGCCCCAGCATCCCTCCCATTCCTGGGTGAGAATTACACCAGGCCCCTCCAGTTTCACTCCCCCCCTTAGGTCGGGGGTGCTCGAGGGCATTTGCAGTTCGCATGGGGGAAGGGTTATGCGGCCTGTGCCCTTTTCCCACCCCAATACCCCTGGGGTTCCAACTGGGCTGCGGTCTTCTCCCAGCGCTCCAGTCTGGAGGTCTGTGCTTCGGGCTCTCTTGGTTCAGAGCCCCCCTTTTAACCTTGGCCACCCTCTGGAAAGGCTCATCTATGCCGGGCAAGGGTCCTAAAGCCGTTTTCCCCTTGTCCCGGGCCTTCCTTCCCCTCTGACAGGGGTCACAGGATCGGCAGTACTGCCGGACAGTAACAAAGACCCCAGGCCAGTAAAAGCTCCGTAGCAGCCTCTGCTGGGTACGCCAGGTTCCCTGGTGCCCTGAGAGGGGGGTGTCATGGGCCCGGTACAGCAGCTGGCGGCGATACTTCTGGGGTACCACCAGCTGCCTCCTGAACCCCCCTGACTCCATTTTCCCTGGGGGAGCCCATTCTCGGTACAGGAACCCCTTCTCCCACAGGAACCTTTTCCGGCCACCTCTCCCCATGGTCTGTACCGCACCGAGGTCGGCCAGGTCCCTTATCTTCCGTAAGGAGGGGTCTTTCTGCACCTCGGCCTGGAACTCAGCAGCTGGGACAGGGATGGCCACCTGCTCTCTCTTGCCGGCTGGGTCTGAGGCCGCAGCCTCCCTGAGCCGTGTCCCTGGGCGTTCCCTCCCCACCAGGTTAGGGTCCTGCGCCTCGGGCAAGGCACCCTCCCCAAGGCCAGGGCGCAGTGCCCCTCGCCGGCTCTGACTGCGGGTCACAACCAGTGCACTTGGTGGGTTGCTTGACCAGTCCTCCAGGTCCCCCCCCATCAACACCTCAGTGGGCAAATACGGGTGTACCCCCACATCCTTGGGGCCCTCCTTGGCCCCCCACTTCAGGTGTACCCTCGCCACGGGCACTTTGACTGGTGTCCCGCCCACCCCCGTCAGGGTCAGGTAGGTGTTGGGCACCACCTGATCTGGGGGCACCACCTCGGGCCGGGCCAGCGTCACCTCTGCGCCCGTATCCCAGTATCCATCGACCTTCCTCCCATCCACCTCCAGGGGAACGAGGTACTCTTTCCGGAGGGACCGCCCCGCGCCCACCGTATAAACCAAAAACCCTGAGTCTGGAGCATCCCGCCCCGCAGAGGAGCAGGCCTGGAGCTCTCCTCCCTCCTTAGCAGGTGGTACTCTGCCAGCCCCCCTTCCCTGGGAGTGCTGCCTCTCGCCCGGCTGGGTCTCTACCCAGTCAACCCTCTGTGGGTTTGGTCTGCTCAGTCTGTCCCTGAGCCTGGGGCACTGGGCCCGTATGTGACCTCTTTGGTCACAGTGATAGCAGACCATGTCCCAGGGGTCCCCTCGAGTGGGTTGGATGGACCTGACGCTGGATCTTCCCCTTTGGTGGGGTTTCTCCGCATTTTCCCGCTGGGATGGCCCATGGTGACTCTCGCTCTGCGTTGAGGTGGGACTGTTCCTTTGGGACTCCTCCCTGCCAGCCCCTGACCGGCTCTTCACAAACTCATCGGCCAGCCGGCCTGCATGTCGCGGGTTCTCTGGTTTTTTGTCCCTCAACCACAGCCTCAGGTCGGATGGGCACCGCTCATACAGTTGCTCCAGTACCAGCAGTTTAACCAGGTCCTCCTTTGTCTGGGCCCCAGCAGCCCACTTGCTGGCGTATCCTTCCATGCGGACGGCTAGTTGCAGATATGAGATCTCCGGGGTTTTGTCCTGACTCCGGAACCTTTCCCGGTACATCTCAGAAGTCAGCCCAAACTCACGTAGCAGGGCCTTTTTGAATAGTTTATAGTCCCCTTTTTCCGCCTCTTCCAGTTGGCGGTACAAGGCCAAGGCTTTGGGGTCCAGTAAGGGGGTGAGAGCCCGGAGTTTGTCTGCAGGATGAACCTGGTGCAGCTCGCAGGCCGTCTCAAAGGCATCCAGGAAGTCATCCATGTCCTCCCCCTCCTTACGTGGGGCCAGGATGCACTTATCAAAGCTTCGTGCAGTCCTGGGTCCCCCCTCACTCACCGCAGCCGGGGGCTCGCGGCCCTTCAGCCTCGCCAGTTCCAGTTCATGATGCCTCAGCCTCTCTCTCTCTTCATGCTGCCTTTGTCTCTCATTCTCCTCCCGTTCATGCTGCCTCAGTTTCTCTTCATGCTGTCTCTGGTGTTCACGATCCTCCAGCTCTCTCAGTTTTAGCTCTTTCTCCCATTCCAGCCCATTCCGCTCCACGGATGCTGCGCGTGGCCGGGAGGATCCCCTGCTGGCCGGCGAGCGTTGCCGGGAGGATCCCCTGCTGGCCGGGGGGGTCCCTGCGCCCTCGGTATTTGCTGGGCTCCTCCCCACCCTTCCCCTAGGCATAGGAAGGAGGGGTCTCGGGAAGCCCTCAGCAGCCGGCTGACCACTCCCAGATGGGACAGACACTGGGGCCTGCGCTGCATCTGCCAGGCTGCTTCCCTCAGAGACAGGGATCAGTTCATTCGCGCGATCTCCCTTCTCCAGCTGGGCAATGAGCTGTTCTTTGGTGAGCCTCCCACTGCGCAGCCCCCTCTGCTTGCACAGCTCCACCAGGTCGCTCTTAAGCCGCTTGGCATACATCTTCCTGCTGGCCACTCACAGGTCTGTGTGCTCACCGCTCCCCACAGTCTCCAGGGAGACCCCTAGTGTGCCAGCCCTTCCCGAGGTCACCACCTCTCTGCCAGGGTCGAGCTGCAGACTCCTCCGCCCCTGGGACCACTCGCTGCGATCCCCCGGGGGACCCTGTTACTGCAAAAGTCCTTCTCGCTGGTCACACACTCCCAGGGGTGATAACCGTCTCTCTCTGACTCCTCAGCACGCCTGGTCCCCGTCAATCCCCCTTCGTTTTACTTCTCCCCAGTCACTTACTGCAGGAAGCGCCGTCCACGGGGTGCAGTAGATCCCGCCGCTGCCACCAGTTGTCACGGAGTAAGGGGGAGTCAGGGCCCTGCACCCCCGGCTTCCTGCGATTCACCATGACTCTCAGCCAGCCAGTAAAGCAGAAGGTTTATTTAGACGACGGGAATACAGTCCGAGACAGGTCTTGCAGGCACAGACAACAGGATACCCCTCAGTTAGGTCCATCTTGGGGTCCTCGGGCCCCCAGGCCCCCTCCAGAGGTCAGAGCCCTCCCTGCCTCCAGCCACCTCACCAGCCAGCTTCCCCCGACTTCCCTTCAGCGACCCCTCCCACAGCCTTTGTTCAGTTTCCCGGGCAAAGGTGTCACCTCGCCCCAGCCTCCTCCTGGGTTCTCATGTTACGGGCTCAGGTATTTCCCTTCAGTCATTCTCCCATCCCCCAATGGAGACCATCCCAGCCACACTCCCCTGTCAGCACTCACAGATCACAGTAAGAACAGTCCCAGTTCGTCACACCAAGGCAATCGTCTAGCTACTGTTATCTAAGGTAGTGACCCTGGGAAACGTGGAGCTCATCATAGATGGCTTTGCCGAGCTGGGATTCCCAAACTGCGGTGGGGCTATAGATGGTACTCACATCCCTATCCTGGGACCGGACCACCAGGCCAGCCAGTACATCAACCGAAAGGGATACTTTTCCATGGTGCTGCAAGCACTGGTGGACCATCGGGGACGTTTTACTAATATCAACGTTGGATGGCCTGGCAAGGTTCATGACGCTTGGGTTTTCAGGAACTCTGGTCTGTTTAGACGGCTGCAGGAAGGTCTTTACTTCCCAGACCACAAAGTAACTGTTGGGGATGTGGAGATGCCTACAGTCATCCTCGGGGACCCTGCATACCCGCTAATGCCCTGGCTCATGAAGCCCTACACTGGCGCACTGGACTCAGGGAAAGAACTATTCAACTACCGGCTCAGCAAGTGCAGAATGGTGGTGGAGTGTGCTTTTGGCCATCTCAAGGGGAGATGGAGAAGCCTACTCACTCGCTGTGATCTCAGCGAGACCAATATGCCCATTGTGATAGCTGGTTGCTGTGTGCTCCACAATTTGTGTGAGAGCAAGGGGGAGACCTTTATGTCGGGGTGGGAGGTTGAGGCAAATAGCCTGGCTTCTGATTACGTCCAACCAGACAGCCGGGCGATTAGAAGATCCCAGCGGGACGCGCTGTGCATCAGGGAGGCTTTGAAAGCCAGGTTCCTGACTGAGCAGGGTCTCCAGTGACTGTTTACTTTGTGGACACAGATGCTGAACCTGCCCCCGTTTCTTTACCCAATTACTGTTGACTATCCTTCCAAGTTACATACCCCCTTCCCCACCTTCCCAACAAATAAAATCTGTTCCGTTTTGTTAATGAACAAGGTTCTCTTTCTTACTGTTTTCGCGGGAATGTTTTAAACCGGGGACGCAGACTGTAGCGGGGGGCGGGTTTAGTGTTTTGATGCAAATGATGCTTCTAAACTCCGGGAATGACAGGCTCCGCAGTGCTGGATTGGTTGTTTCAACGCAGCCTGCCAGCAGTCCTGGGCGGGACTGCGTGTATGTGTCGGCCAAGTGACTTTCTGGCAGGGGGCGGAGGGTAACAGACCCCCTGCTGCGTGGCTCTGTGATCCAGGATAAGGACCGCGGCATAAGATCTCTAACTGCCCTCCCCCGCCACAAAGTCACAGATCAACCCCTCGCACCCCAGAACATGAAAACCGCCTCCCAGACTGACCAGGGTACCTGGTGACTGTACTGTGTATGTGTCCTGATGCTGGACCTGCCCCCGCCTCTGTAGCCTGCTAGAGGTGACTGTCCTGTCCAAGTAACAAACCCCTTCCCCCCCTTCAGATAGAATCCCCTCTAAAAGACACTCTCGGAAACAGTACTTAACAGAAACAGATGTTTTATTATGAACCGCACATGAAAAGGGGGGGGAGGAAACTTGGACGTGGGCTAGTGTGAGATGGGTAGGAAAGGACTTTTCAAACTTTGGAACGAGAGCCTTCCATTGCTGCAGCAGTGTGCAGGGGCCGACTGAAAGTTTTAACGGCCCTTGCCGCCCCTCCTTCTTTGGACTTTTGGTGAGGGGGGGGGGGGGACTTGGTGGCGGGGGAGGGCGGTTAGAGATAGACAGCAGCAGGGCTCTGTCCTCCTGCCTCCGGTCTTGCAGAACATCCACTAGACGCCGGAGCGTCTCCGTTTGCTCCCTCATTAGTCCAAGCAGGGTTTGAGTAGCCTGCTGGTCCTCCTGGCGCCACCTCTCCTCCCGTTCCATGACTGCTCTGTGCATTTGTGACAAGTTCTCCCTCCACTGTGTCGTCTGGGCTGCCTGCTCTCGTGAGCAGTCCATAAGTTCATAAAACATGTCTTCACGCGTCTTCCTCTTCCTTCTCCTAATCTGCGCTAGCCTCTGGGAGTGTGATGCCAGGCTGGGTTGGGAGACACTCGCAGATGTGTCTGTGGGAATGGGAAAAAGGGAGTAAATTCCTGAGACAGATAAATGAAGTTGCTAACAAAGAACATAGTCTTTCTCTGTGAACAACACCATGCAATGGACCTTTCACATGCGCACTCAGGACAAGGTCGAATTTTTGGCCCTCGCCTTCAGTGCCTGGGGTCCTGCAGTTGCGATCAGAGAAGCGTGGCAGGACACCTCTACTTCTGTTGCAGGAAAACATGGTAAGCCGTAGACTTGTGGCAGCTTAAAAATGTAATAGTAGCACTGGGCTCCTTTCGCACTGAATGCAAGGCCACTCTCTGCTGGCAGCAATCAGGGAAGCATGAGCTCTGCCCCTGTCCCACCACCTCGTGGCTGTCCCCGGGAAAGATCCCTGTATGCTGCCCCTCTGCCGCCTCCACCGCGTGGCTGTAAAGCAGTCCCAAAACTAACATTCCCCTCCCTAATTTAAAGCAGGGCGTCATGTGTGATATTACACTGATGAGGATCTCGGAGACCGAGAGGGGAAGGATGCTTCGGGAGACCATGCAGAGGCCAGGGCCGTATGCCGCCATGCTGTGCCGTGCAATGATCCCGGACTACCTAATGGACTCATGGCGTGGGAACGTGTGTTACCACGGGGGACCGAACAAGATCGCCCTGCCGCGGAACCTCATGCGCATGCTTGAGCGGTACCTCCAGGAGAGCTATGCCGAGCTATCCCAGGAGGACTCTCTGTCCATTCCCGGGCACATTGACCGTCTTTTCATTTAAGTGCAGCATAAGGGACTACAGAGTGGAGCGTCCTGTGGTGGACTAATCATGAATATCCGGACATTATTTGATTTTCTATACATAGTTAGGAGTAAATAGTTGACTAAGCCAACTAAATCATGAACAACAAATTGCTAATATAGTTAATATTCCTGTTTTGTTATAAATAAAAGTTTCTATGTTTAAATGAGTGACTGAAAAGCCCATTCTTAACAATATAAATATTCCAGTTATGTTAAAATTAAATTTTTAGATGTTTAAAGCACTCACTGCTTGATCCTTCCCCTGATTCGGTGTCCGGGGTAAGGGCTGTGGACGGTTGGTAGGGGATCTCGGTAAGGGTGATGAAGAGCTCCTGGCTGTCAGGGAAATCAGCGGTGCAAGTGCTGTCGACTGCCTCGTCCTCCTCATCTCCTTCCTCATCTTCCCCGTCACCTAACATTTCCGACGAGGAACCGGCCGTGGACAATATCCCATCCTCGGAGTCCACGGTCACTGGTGGGGTAGTGGTGGCGGCCGCACCTAGGATGGAATGCAGTGCCTCGTAGAAACGGGATGTGTGGGGCTGGGATCCGGAGCGTCGGTTTGCCTCTTTGGTTTTTTGGTAGCCTTGTCTCAGCTCCTTGATTTTCACGCGGCACTGCGTTGCATCCCGGCTGTATCCTCTCTCTGCCATGGCTTTAGAGATCTTCTCGTAGATCTTTGCATTCCTTCTTTTGGAGCGCAGCTCGGAAAGCACGGACTCATCGCCCCACACAGCGATGAGATCCAAGACTTCCCGATCAGTCCATGCTGGGGCCCTCTTTCTATTAGATTGCACGGCCATCTCTGCTGGAGAGCTCTGCATTGTTGCCAGTGCTGCTGAGCTCTCCACGCTGTCCAAACAGAAAATGAGATTCAAACTGCCCAGACAGGAAAAGGAATTCAAATTTTCCCGGGGCTTTTCCTGTGTGGCTGGTCAGAGCATCCGAGCTCGGACTGCTGTCCAGAGCGTCAACAGAGTGGTGCACTGTGGGATAGCTCCCGGAGCTATTACCGTCGATTTCCATCCACACCAACCCTAATTCGATATTGCCATTTCGAATTTAGCGCTACTCCTCTCGTTTTCGAGGAGTACAGAAGTCGAATTTAAAAGAGCTCTATGTCGAACTAAATAGCTTCGTGGTGTGGACGGGTGCGGGGTTAATTCGATGTAACGGCGCTAAATTCGATATAAACTCCTAGTGTAGACCAGGCCTTAGAGTAAGATCTGACTCTCTGCCCATCTCACTTTGCTAGTCAAGATCAATGTTACATAGGAATTGGCCAAGTGGATCAGATCAGTGAATCTAATCTACTATCTTGTCACTCAAAGCAACTATTAGTAGGTGCTTCAGAGGAAGGTGCAAAAAACCCTGCAATAGGTTGTTATGGGATAGCCTGTCTCCAGGAAATTTTTCCTCCTAATCCTATTAAAGTTACCTCATTAAACCACATCATCACCTGACCCTGCCGCTGGCTAAGTCCCTAGTTTCCCTTGTGCTGGGAAGGATGCTGCCGCTATTATAGGGAAAAGAGGTCTTGGGACAGATACCAATGCTCCCCATGGCACTGAGCCCAGTGCTGAGGCATGAATAAACTTGTCTGCAAGCTCACTGTTCTGTAGGGGAAGATCACACATTCTTCCAATTCTGCATCTTCCTATTTTCCTACCAATGACAAGTGGTAGAGGACAAAACTGGAGGTCCTCCTGATTTCCCCCACAAAACTAAATGGGCAGCCACATTTCTCTGATCTTTATGCCTGGTCTGAATGCCAAACGTGGCAAGGAGTCACTGATCTTCTCTAACACTACCACTGAACAGCGGTGGCAGCCTTTTCTTGTCGCCAGTCGAGAGGCTTCTCCAATGTGTAGTCCAGAAAGAATGGGGCATCGTCTTCTAGATTATCCTCTTCCAGTGTATTGAAAGAATTTAAAGCTCTCAGGCCAGATTTTTTAAAAGGTATGTAAGCACCCAGTGAGATTTTCAAAAGCACTAAGGCACTTAATACTATTGCCTTCAATGGGTGTTCGGCACCAAGATGATTTTGAAAATCCCACTAGGTGCCTAAATACCTTTACAAATCTGGCCCCTTATTTAATGAGGATGATCCTAGAAGAAAATATCCCTTTAAGCAGTGGCGTAGCCAGGATCTAAGAGCAGGGGGAGCAAACATAAAAAAGGCGCCCCCCCCTTGGCTCCTCCTCTGGCCACGCCCCCCTTGGCTCCTCCTCTGGCCACGCCCCCCTTGGCTCCTCCTCTGGCCGCTCAGCGTGCCCCCGCCCTTGGCTGGCTCCTGCGGCCGCACCAACCCCCCCCCCCCATTGGCTGCCAGCCGAGCTGTGCGGGCCGCCCTGCTGCGCCCCCCCGCACCCCGCTCCTCTGGCCGTGCTGTGCAGGCCGCCCTGCTGCAGGGAGCACGTAGGGTGACCAGATAGAAAGTGTGAAAAATCGGGATGGGGGTGGGGGGTAATGGGTGCTAATATAAGAAAAAGCCCTGAATATCAGGACTGTCCCTATAAAATCGGGACATCTGGTCACCCTAGGAGCACGGCTTGGGGGGCCGGGGACGGCTCCCCCAGGCGGGGTAGCAGGGGGTTCCGCGGCAGGCCGGGTCCAGCAGGGCTCGCTTGTAGAGGTGCCGAGGCTCGCCCCGAGCGGGGCTGTTCTCCCGTCCCCTGGGCAGGCTGGGAGCCCGGACCCGAGCCCGCGGTCATGCTCCCTCCCACTGGCGCCCAGCACCATGGCCGCACGTCCCCCCAAACTTTGCCTCGGGCTGGGCACAGAGGCGCAGCTGGTTCCCAGCCTGCCGCCTGCGGCCTGAGTCCCACGGCCCCGCCGCGCCTGGGCGGGAGCTGGCGGCCACTCTCCGCTCCCCTTCCCATGCGGTGGCCAGCATGGATGGGCCCCTGAACCTCTCCACCATCCCGTGGGCTGCAGCGGCCAACCGGAGCGGCGGCGGCCCCCCGGCGGCCCTGCCCGGCCGGGCCCTGCTGTCAGTGTTCGGCATGCTGCTGCTCACGCTGCTGGCCGCCGCCGCCTTCCTGTGGAACGGGATGGTGCTGGCCACCATCCTGCGGGTGCGCGCCTTCCACTGCATGCCCCACAACCTGGTGGCCTCCGTGGCTGTTTAGTGCTGCCCCCCCCACCGCTCCTCCGGCCGCGGCCGCGCTGTTCAGACCGCCCTGCTGCGCCCCCCCCGCTCTGCTGGCCGTGCTGCGGGCCGCCCTGTTGCGCCCCTCCGCCCCCTTCTCCCGCTCCCGGGGCAGCCGAGTGCCCCCTCCCCTCTCTCCTCC
Organism: Emys orbicularis; assembly: GCF_028017835.1. Taxonomy (NCBI): domain Eukaryota; kingdom Metazoa; phylum Chordata; order Testudines; family Emydidae; genus Emys; species Emys orbicularis. Next base: position 136,053,016 of record NC_088685.1, on the reverse strand, counting down.
TCCGCTCCACCCCCTCCCCTGCCGCAGGTGCGCTGAGCCAGGCCGTTCTCAGCGGGGCGGCCGGCAGCACTGAGTCTGAGCCCAGCCAAAACGGAGCCTTTCCCTCCCAAGGCTGCTGCCGAGGCGCCCAGCCTCCTTCCCCCTTGCCACTTCTCCCCCCAGCCGCCGGCCCCCCTATCGCCGGGCAGCATGCGCCCAGCCCAGCCCCGCAGCGGCGCATGCTCCCCCCAGCCCCCCACCGCTGCGCACCCCGGCCCGGCCTGAGCACTCCGGACCCGAACGGACCCAGCAGTGCAGGCGCACGCAGCCTGTCCCCGCTCTTTACCTGGCCACCTGGCGTGCTCCTCCGGATGCACCCGCTGCCCCCCCCCCCCCATGGCTCCTCCGGCCGTGCTGCCCTTCAGAGAGGAGCAGGCCCCACCCGCTGGCGCCATATAAGGTAACCCCTAAGGCGCCGCTTTTGGAAAATGTGATTAGGGGAAGCAGCTGCTTCCCCTGAACCCCACTAGCTACGCTACTGCCTTTAAGTACCCCCACCTTCTATTAGGAGTAAGTAATAATATTGAAAAAACTTTTGAACTCTGTGCAACCTAGCAAATAAAATCCCCTGCCTGAACCCACATCTTGTGGGCAATCTTCATTCTGCTCTGTGATAACCACAGTATGACATCACAGCACAATGGGAGTCAGATAGTCATTACTTTTGAAGAACCTGAAATAAACAAATTAGGCTCAAGTTACAATGAGAAGATTGAATTGCAATAATGAACTGCCGCATCTTTCATGACCTTCCTTCAAATTTGGCTTTAGGGAAAATCATAGATGCATTAAATGTAGGAAATCGAAACCTTAAATGGTCAAATCATAAAATATTAGTACAGTATCAGCCAGAAATGTAGGCCCTCTATGAATTCACTTGTAAGGATACTCACAAGGTCAATTGGTCCTATGAACACATTTTATTAATAAAAAAAAGACACAAAAACAATTTCCGTCCACATCCTACGGTATCCATTAGAGCTCCTAAATGAGGGCTGAAACATACCTAGAATCTCCGCTTCTTAGTGGGTCACGTACCAGAGGAATGACTCTAGAGCACTGGATTTATTTGTGCTTGTAGATATGTATATCACTCTGCCTGCCTGCTCTGCTCTTGTGAGCAGACGGCACGGATGTATAAGAATCCTACCCCCACAGCTTTGTGAGGCACCAACAAGAAAGAGGTAAGTTGAGAAGCAGAAAATTTGTAGCCATGTTTTGCTGTTCTACTTGAACTAGAAGGAGTTCTGCCTAAATTGGGTTATCAAATATACATCTTTTAAAGTCAAAATACACCATCTGATTTTATCCAATAAAATAATTTCTCAAGGGAGGACTCCTTCCCAACCTAATGTAGCAATAGGAAAGAGACATAGTAGTAGGAGATTGATACATTTTAAAAACCTGAATGTGTCTGACAAATTTTTGACAGAAAGCTATTGCTATGGAAGATGAAAGGGACAGCAGAATTTGTCCATAACGTTTTCAATATCCTGCCTGATCACATTCAGCTAGAGGGATTAATGAATGATGGAGATAGAATAGCTTCTTCAGATAATCCTTTTCTGTCAGTAATGGTGCAGCATTGTCCACAAAAGCTAAAACTACCGAATTGAGGCAGCAAAAAAAGAGTGCTGCCGGTTATAGGTTATATTTAGAGAAAGGATGAGGTAATGGAATGGTATCATTTAGAATGCTTATTTTTCATATGAATGGCCAAACACAAACTTTTTCTAGACTGTTAGTCATGCCACATCCTTTGTAAAGGTAATATTACTTAAATTTGCAATAAAGACTTATGTGACCTATTATCTCAATATCCTGAATATATTAGTGATGGATATGCACTTTTCATAGTGTAGTCAGTCTGTATCCAATAGGAAAAGTAATTTCCCTTTGTAATAATTTGTAATAAGGTTTACCCTATAGTATTATCCAAATATGAATTTGGTCATGCTGAGTGTAACTCTTCCTAGCTTATCATAGTTCATAATAGTTCATATTATGGCACATCATTAGGTTTGTAGTAAGGTCTCCAGTAATGAACAAGGCTCTGTCTGCACCATCCTTTAAACTGCACCTAACTATGAAAGCCACTTAAGTGGTAGTGTAGACATAAGTTATAGGTTATGTCACTCAGGGATGTGAATAAACCACCCCTCCCCAGAGTGACATAAAAGTTACACCGCTATAAGAGCTGGTGTGGACAGCGCTATGTCAGCGGGAGAGCTGCTACCGCTGCTCGTTGAGGGTGTATTAATTAAATCAACAGAAGAGCTCTCTCCCATCAGCTTAGAGCTGCTACACTAGAGATTTTACAGCTTGTAAACCCCCTCACAATATGCACAAACAGGCAAAGTTAAGGTTGTACATGCAAGCTTAACTTTCACAGTTCTTGACTTTTGAATGCATGCAGTAGTGAATGAACTAGTTGTTGGGGGAGAATTAAAAAAAAAGTTTTCTTTGGTACAAAACACTTGATTAGAGATGTAGTGATGCAATAGTCAGTTATGCTGTTTTAGGATCAGGACTAGCCCGGGAGTTCGGAAACATAGGCTGCATGGTGGATGCATTAATGGGTGTGCAGGTTATAGTTGCAGTCGGATTGTTTTGCCACTTAATACTATTATCTTACTTTTTGGCTCCTATTTAGGGAAGTGAATGACCTAGCATGCTTAGCTTCACTTTCTGTTTCATGCATTAGCACCCTGTTTCTGGGTTTGAACTAAATGTTTAGAGGAAGATTTACATTAAATTGCATATTTAAAATCATGAAAATATTTCAGTTAATACTGGATACTAGTATCAACGGGGTAGTGGTGTGTCTGTATCCACAAAAACAATGAGGAGTCTGGTGGCACCCTAAAGACTAACGGACTCCTCGTTATTTTTGTGGGTACTAGTAAAATCTCTCCCCTCCCTCCCCTTTCTTTCTTTTTAAATACAAAAACCCTATACTCTGGCAATGTCCCTACCCTTACTACACCAGGGGTGGCCCTGGAAGAAGCAGTGGGAAACAAATCAGATATCATCCACTTACTCCAGATCCAATAGTTGCCCCTGTTTAACCACTCTAGATTCTCATCTTCTTCCTCCCACACATCAGGAAGTGGGGTGGTGGAAAAGGGGATGGAGAGCTTACAAATTCAATACTCTTCAGTCTCTCTGGTTGAATGAGATGACTCTTCAGATGGTGATCTGGCAATCTGTTTCTTTAGCCATCGCAGTGGCTTTCCTCTCAACCAAAGCTGTTCTGTTCTGGGCTTGGCCTCACTGCCTTTCAAGCTGAAGGTGATGAGATTTGTGGTAGGTCTAATTATTCCCCAGTCATAGGCCAGCTGATCAGAAAACACTCACTTCCCCCCTGCCTCTCTCATGCAGACACCTCTCACTGTTAAGGTTGATCATTCCGTTGTTCCAGTGGAACACAATTATTGTGGGGAGGCCATGAGCTTGGAGAGCAAGGCGTCTGATATGTAGAATGTTTCACTGAGGATCAAAATTGTTCTTAACTCATCTCTCATACCACTATGTGAACGTTACATTAACTAGGTTACTTCCCCTAACCCCCAAACTGTAACTGCTTTATACCTTAACTGAAAAGGTACCTCCTAAGCAAGTTCATTAAAGAAACAAATCAAAACAAGCATAAAAATGTTCAAGTGCCTAAGTGTACTGACATTTGAAAATATTAACTCAAATTCTTGTGAATATTGTTTTAATTTTTTGGAGGCTGATTTTGACTCTGCAGTGTAGGCTTGTGTGTTTTACTTTCCAAATCCTTTGTGACTCTCCCCAGGAGTTCAGGGTAGTATCTCACCATGCCTTTGCCAGATGTGCTTCTCTGGCAATTTCAGGTAATCTGTGCCATGTAAATCTTGTTGTGGGGATGAAGTCAGGTTCTGAAGCATCCCCAGGACCCATGGGCTTCCACGTTTTTCTTTTAATGTTTTGTGAAAGGTTATCCTCTTTGTGAGGTAGAAGAATGGTGCTGATACAGTGCCAAGCAGGCACAAACAAACTGCTGCCTGAGTAATGTCTGCTTGTATCTGGCTGAAGTATGAAAAAATGGCTGGTCTAATGCTGCAAACAGAGCAGCTGGTAGGGGCTGCTTACCTGGAGGACACATTCTGGAGTGCAATTTATGGTACAGTTTTTGGAGCTGCAGTTGCTGCTTACATCCACTTATGCCACTTTGGAAAGGCTCATTCTCCTGGCTATCCTGCCTCAGCAGGGACAATGTTGGTAGGTCTAACGCACACCCCCACTGGTACTTCTCTTTGAAAAGTGGGTGAAAATTCCACCAGCACCTGTTATTACAAGCACAAAACCCACTTCAGAGACCTGAACCCTGTGAAAATTTAGTCCTTTTATTCAGAGGTAAGGAAAACAAGTGACACTGTCCTACTTTTTCCTCAACAGTGTGATCTGACTCAATCAAAACTGAATCCAAGTCCTATTTTCACCCACTGACTCACAACCAACCTATCAAGCTTATCAAAAAAGTAATGTAAAACACTGTCATTCAAACCAATTAAGATCTTCTTGCAGCTCCTGAATCATCTTTTATATAAAGTTCATAGTGAAATGTTTTAAGATTTTAAAAAAAGGTTTTATCTAACCTATCCATCTAAGGCACTAATCCTTCAAACACTTTCACTTTAAGGGAAACATTTTGATAGAGCAGCTCAGGGCAGTAAAGAAGTCTGGTGAACTAAATTGCCTTTAATATTAAGGCTTCTTGATTTCTGACTGAGACAGATGAAGTGCCGTACACTGTCATCTTAATTTAATCCAGTTGTCAGAAAATACTGTATATTCTTATATTATTTTCCTGGGTCCACACACACACACAAAAAACCCTAGGTATACAAACAGTTATTTTCAGCTTTCACTTGACTGGGGAGCTCTAGGTCAAATACCTTAAAAGAATCCTTTAGTGGTTAAAGAAGGAGATGTGTGTCCAAAATGAGCCACTTTTGATGCTGTTCTTTCATTTTCTTGGTTTCATGTGTTTTATCATTGAATGTACATTGAATGTACAAACATAGTGGGGTGAAATTCTTCTTGCACAAAGCTGAAGTGTAATGTTGGTATGCAGAGCTCATCAAATGCTGAGAAAGAAATACCAAGAGTTTTTGGCACTCAGCACACTCTGGCTAACGAAGTGCAATTCTAGTCTGAAAAAAGTCACTATGTAAAAGTGGCACATTCTTACTAAACAGCTCTGTTTACTGTGTGTATTCAGAGTCACAGCTGCTGACTTTAAAAGATAGAAATAAGTTTTTCCTGCTATTATCATGGCAGAATCACCACATATCTGTGGTGAGCTGGATTCTACTCTGGCGCATGGATCATCAACAGAATTGTTTTGAACTCCAAATGCAGGGCCCAACTCTGTCTTCAGTTACTGCTCTTAACAGGTTGGACAGATGTCATAGACCATAATTTGGCTTGCAGAACTTATATTTTTGGTGGTGATGTATGAGAAGTAAAGAACTCAAACTTGATGCAGTGCTTACTTAAGCTAAATGTCTTGTCTTTCCCTCAAAGCCCTTCACAACTCTTGTCCAGGCTGTTCATCTCTTTTTCTCATTTAAGTCTCAGTACTTTTCTCCATGAACACCAATAACAAATGTCCCAGATTAAGTTTGCAGAATTAGAAGTTAGAAAAGACACCTGTAAGCTAAGCAAATTTGACCTGGAACTCATCCAAGAACACCACATGTTGAACCCCAGATGCCATTATTACAGGAACACTGTTCAGAATAGATTCATGCCTTGGGTGAATTCTTGTCTCCATTGAAGCCAACAGAAAAACTTCAATTGACTTCAGTGGAGCTAGGATTTCACCCCTTAAATTTTTAGCTAACAGAGACCAATAAGAGACATCACTGGATAAACTATCTGGGAGTTTATCTTTATTTTTATACGGATATATTAAAACAGGAGAGTTGTTGTCAATGCAAACAGCACAGATATTTTCTTTATAAATTCTTAGGTACAAGTGCATGCACTGTGCAGTAAAACACAGCCAATTACAGTGTAAAGCATAATGAGATGGCAGGAAGTACTGGTATAAGCATTGTGAAAATATCCTAAATAAAGCACACTGATAAAGTTACTTTTGTGTTTTGGCCAGTGTTCGCTTACCACACTGAGCATGTAATATAAACAGATGATTCAACACTAGAATACAGTTTACCTACTAGAGTGAAAACTCCATGTGGATGAACAAATCAGATTTGATGATGGCACTTGGTACATCCCAAATCCATTATTGCTGAATGGCAAAGTATTGTTCATAGAGGATTAACCGCTGAGGCTATATAATCTTTCTTAATTAAATTGAGTTTGATTACAATAAATTAACTTTAAGCACAGGGTACTCTAAAGAGCCAAAAGAGAGGAGAATCATATTGGATTTTCTTTAAAGGAACAAAAGGAAGTTTACATGAGTTTGTGCATAAAATAAACTGATAATGAAGTAAGAGAGCATTAAAATTCCACTTATTTTTTTTTTAACACTGTTGTGTTGTTCAAATTCGTTTTCCTCCCAATCCCTATTGCTAAAGCTCCATGCCTTGGTCTTCTCTTGCCTTGATTACTGTAACACTTTAAATTTCTAGTATTTTATCTGCTCTCTTCTCTCCCTCAGTTTATAAAAAATTCCACTCCAGAAAGTTCTCCCTCACTTCCATCACCAGGGCAGCACCCCACACTCTCCTCAAAAACCCCCTGTCTTTTCTCTCATAAAACAAATTCAAATTCCTCTTCCATCTCTTGAACTCCAGTGGCCATCAACTACAGTCCTCAGCTTAAACCTCTCCAACGCATCATCAGTGATCTACAACCCATTCTGGACAATGATCCCTCGTTTTCACAGACCTTGGGAGGCAGGCCAGTCCTTGCCCACAGACAACCCGCCAACCTTAAGCATATTCTCACCAGCAACCACACACCACACCATAGTAACTTTAACTCAGAAACCAATCCATGCAACAAACTTTGATGCCAACTCTGCCCACATATCTACACCAGCGACACCATCAAAGGATCTAACCAGACCAGCTACAACATGACCGGTTCATTCACCTGCACGTCCACCAATGTTATATGCGCAGGGCCGGTGCTACCATTAAGGCGAACTAGGCGGTTGCCTAGGGTGCCAAGATTTGGGGGCGCCAAAAAGAGGTGCCCCCAATTTTTTTTTTTACAGCATTCCTCCCCGAGCGCGCGGTCGCCGCTCCACTTCTCCCGCCTCCCAGGCTTGCAGCGCCAATCAGCTGTTTGGCGCTGCAAGCCTGGGAGGAGAATTAGAGCGGGGGCGGCGTGCTCGGGGAGGAGGCGGAGCAGAGGTGAGCTGGGGTGTGGAGGTGCCACACGGCTCCCCGGGCTAGGGGGGGATGGGGAGCTGCCGCGGGGGAGCGCCTCAGGGCAGGGGGGGCGGGGAGCTGCTGCAGGGCTCCCCACCCCAGCTCACCTCTGCTACGCCCCCTCCCCGAGCATACCATCGCTGCTCCACTTCTCCTGCCTCCCAGGCTTGCGGCGCCAATCATCTGTTTGGCACTGCAAGCCTGGGAGGGGAGGAGAATTACAGCGGGGGCGGCGTGCTCGGGGAGGAGGCAGAGCAGAGGTGAGCTGGGGTGGGGAGCTGCCACATGGCTCCCCGGGGGTGGGGAGCTGCTGTGGGGGGGGATGCCTCAGGGCGGGGGGGAGGGCACTGGCCCTATATATGCGCCATCATGTGCCAGCAATGCCCCTCTGCTATGTACATCGGCCAAACTGGACAGTCCCTACGTAAAAGGATAAATGGACACAAGTCAGATATTAGGAATGGCAATATACAAAAACCTGTAGGCGAACACTTCAACCTCCATGGACACACAATAGCAGATTTAAAGGTAGCCATCCTACAGCAAAAAAACTTCAGGACCAGACTTCAAAGAGAAACTGCTGAGCTTCAGTTCATTTGCAAATTTGACACCATCCGCTCAGGATTAAACAAAGACTGTGAATGGCTAGTCAACTACAAAAGCAGTTTCTCCTCCCTTGGTGTTCAGACCTCAACTGCTAGAAGAGGGCCTCATCCTCCCTGATTGAACTAACCTCGTTATCTCTAAACTGATTCTTGCCTGCATATTTATACCTGCCTCTGGAAATTTCCATTACATTCGTCTGATGAAGTGGGTATTTACCCACGAAAGCTTATGCTCCAATACATTTGTTAGTCTATAAGGTGCCACAGGACTCTTTGTTGCTTTTTACATAATTTTGGTACCACCTGTCACAGTTTAGGGCAACTGCACCTGTAGTCCTCCTCTATGGTCCAGCAAGGGTGCCCCCTGTCCGACTTCCAGCTCCCCAACCGTTCACTGTCTTTAGTGGAGACACACATCTCTCTCCCTTCTGACCCGGTATTTCCAGATGGAACAGTCCTCTAACTATCCTGTAATATCCCCAGCAAAAGAGAGCCTGCCTAAACAGGCTTCTTTTGGCTTCTCTTCTGAGACGGTTGACAGTGTAATTTCCACAGTCAAGTTACTACATAGTTCTTTCTAATCAAGCGCTGTTTATTATTAAAGTAAAAGCAGTACAGAGAAAAATGTATTAAAACAAAAGAACCTACAGACATGCTAATAAGCTAACCAGAGATCACCTCAACTCCAGCATGGGCTCTGACAGGGGAGCAGTCATCAAAATGCCACTCTGGGACTTTCTTGTGGTTTCAAGTTCATAACATTCTCTAATCAGAACAAGAACTCTCATGACTGTGAGTCACTCATTTATCCAGTTTGGGCCTTTGAAGAGACCATGAATAGATAATCAACCAATGTTTTTCTGCTCAAAGTGGAGCTTCAGAAGGATGGATTAGGAGGTGGGTCATTTGCATTTCCCTTCACTCCACATGTTTCCTAAGAAATCCACTTCACAAGTATTGTCCCAATAAATCCTTTGAAGTTTCTAATATTTCCCAGAGATTGCGTTAATCCTGTTTTCCTCCTAACAAAATTTTATTCAGTCTCACAATAGTATATAAACGTTGTGATTTTTAATATAATGAGCTCCTAAAATACTTAATCCAGTAAGGTTTACTTAATTCCATAAGGTTTGCCAGGATATTGCAAGGTATTATCCAATCTGTCACACCATTCCCTCCAGTGATCTCTTTCCCTTTTCTATATGAGCAGTTTCTCAATGGACTTGGCACATCCTCTTTCACTGTGGCCAAACAAGTGAAACTAGGGAACGGACAATCTACAGTATTTCCTGCCCACTTGAATTCTGGCCAGTTTCTTTATGGACGCTATGACAAAGTGGGAATGTTCTTAATGTTTTCGCTGAATATTGTGTGTGTGCCTCAGTTTCCCCTATGCATTTCTTAAGTACCTAGGTGGTGGGATAAGGGTGTGTGATTGTTGCAGGGTCCTAGAGGGCAGGTGTGCTGTTGTCTGCACAGAGAATGGCCGACACCCTGTCTCTTGGCAACTGATGGCTTGGGCCCTTCCCCTGCAAGGTGCCAACTGAAGGTGTTGGAGAACTAAGAGATCAGGTGGCCTCCTTGCCCAGGAAAGAGAGAGAGGCCAGAGGAGGGGCTGGAGGGAGTTTCAGTTTGGAGCTTGCTGGGGAGATGGGGGGAGGCCCAGAACCTGGGTCTGGGCTCCCTACACCCCAAGATGGACCTGACTGAGGGGTTCTGTTTTCTGTACCTACAAGCTCTGTTTTAGACAGTGTTCCTGTCGTCTAATAAACCTTCTGTTTTACTGGCTGGCTGAGAGTCACGGGAATTGCAGGAAGTGGGGGGTGCAGGACCCTGACTCCCACACACTCCGTGACAGATGCATCATCTGCATTTCACCTCATGTGTAAGTACTGTGATTTTTGTTCTTCCAGATGGGCCCAACTTTGGCCAGAAGGGTAGCCCTCAGTGACTAGACTGTCAGATTAGGTCTTGTAATTAGTACTGAGTATACTATACCTCTTCATTATTAATGTTTATTCCATTAACAGAATATTGAAGTGATCCCACTCTCCATCACTGAGTCTGACTTCACTAACATCTCAGCACCATTTTCTAAGCTGTACTTGTCATTGAAAAACTGCTGCTATGAAATATTGGTAAGGTTATACCAATGTAACCCTGGGAGCCCTTCAGTACCAACTTGCAGAGGGAACACTGTACCATAACTCACATCAGGCTTGACACATTCATTGCCTCAACACATTGTTGTCATAATCTGCATCTAAAAAGTTCTGTGTAAAATATAATATGCAAACTAGTAACTAGCTGGTCCCAAAAATCATTGCATGTATATAGGGGTGGGGTGCAAAGAATTATAAGTGTTTGCTGAAATATGTTCTTAAAATGTGTTTTGGAGACTGCGCATAAAGCCCAGCCTGCCCTAGACAAATGAACTTGGTATTCACATGTCTGAGCAGCTTCATAGCAGAGGACAATGAAAAGTATATTTATACGTAAGGTAAACAAAGCCATAGAACTGGCAAGTGGGGGAGATGACTGCATAATGATCACAACGGCGATCAAGAGTCTGTACCTCCAGGAAGCCTTCCTGGCTCTTGAAACAGAGACAATGGGGTAATATGAGGGGGGCAAAGAGACATTTGAGTCGTCCATCACCTAAGGGACAAAGGGGAGTTCATGAAAAGGGGATCCTCTTGGCCTAGGAGGCAAGAGGACCTGGAAACTGACTACAGGTGAGAACCCTGCTTAGATAAAGATTGTAACTTGTGAAATTAAGTTTTAGTCATTAGAAAGCAGGTTTTGTTTTATTTGTAACAACCCATCTCTCTTATTCTTGCTTAGTATCATTTAAATCTCTGTTAATAAACGTATTCATTAAAAAACCATCCCAGTGCTATATAGGAAACCGGAGAGTGAGTCCTCAGCTAACCTCACAGGCTGGTGTGAATGCTGTCTCTTTGGAGACAGCAAACTTAACAATGAGAGCGAGAGACTGGACACTGCAGGGAGACTCTCAGGGGAACCGGGAGTTCCCTGGTTCTTACCTGCAAGGCAGGGTTTGGACTGGCAGAGTCCTGTAGTATTTACTGGCAAGGCAGACCACTGGAAGCTGAGACATGCCACACAGTGGCTCACAGCTCTGGGTGCCCCAAGAGAAGCATCACAAATGAGCAGCAACGTCTTTGCTGTCATCAACCACTGGGCTGAGCGTGGCTGAAGTTGCACTACAATAGCCTTAAAATAAATGGTTGTTTTTTTATCAGCTAATGGAAGGTTTTAGAGAAATCCACAGAAAGAACATGTCACAGAAATAAATTTTAGTCAATCAGCCACATTCAGCTTTCAGTTACAAGTCTGAGCCTGGAGTAATTGACTACAGTATGGGACAGATCCTCAGCTGGAGTCAAGTGTCAAAACTCCATTGATCGCAGTAGAGAATGGAAAAAAAGAAAAAGCACCAGCCTATATTGTAATGTTCTGAAAATAAAATTTCAAAATATTACTTATAAAATATATATTTTAAAGGCTACTAATGTGTGCACTACTCCTGTTGCGCTTTCCTCTTCTGCATATTTCAAGTGCTTCTGTGAATACATACTTAGGCCTAATTTTTCACTGAAATTAATGGGAGTTGTAGACACTCAGCACTTGTGCTGTGCAAGATTTTTTTTCAACTAACTTCTTTTGGCACAAAACAGATTTAGCTAAATTGAAACATTGTGTGAATTCATGTCAAATTTTGCCAAATTGTTTTGGTTAAAAAACAAAACAACCAAACAAGCACACACAAAAATAAACTAAAACCAAATATTGAAAAAAAAAATCAAATCGTTTTGTTTCAACATTGTCAAAATGAAATGTTTCTGTTTTTGATTCAAAATGGCTTTTTGTTTTGAAATTTCCTTTATTTTAAAAAACTAAGATTAAAGAAATGCTTGAAATCAAAATTAAACATTTGGTTTTCGGTAGAGCTAAGTGTTTCATTTGACCCCATTTAATTTTTTTTTTAAACTTTCTGATTCACTAAAAATGTAAAAAAAAAAAAATCATTTCCAGTTCAACCAAAAATGATATATTATATATATAAAATTGTCCATGTACCAAAAAAAAAAATCTGTTATTTGCCCCACTCAGCAAGCTATAAAATTGGGAAACATAGGTTTTGATACTGCAAGGTACTTAAGTACAGTAACTCCTCACTTAACGTCCTGCCGTTTAACATTGTTTCGAAGTTACGTCGCTGCTCCATTAGGGAACATGCTCATTTAAAGTTGTGCAATGATCCCTTATAACGTCGTTTGGCTGCCTGCTCTGTCCACTGCTTGTAGGATTCTGTGGAAGAGCAGTGACTTTACAAGGGAGCATTGCACAAGTTCCTCTTCTCCGCCTCCTCCCCCTCCCTCCCAGCGCTTTCCCCGCCACCAAACTGTTTGGCGGCGCTTAGGACTTTCTGGGAGGGGGGAAGCACCACGTCTCCGCTCCTCTACCCTCCCTCTCAGAAAGTCCTAAGCACCGCCAAACTGCTGTTTGGTGGCAGGGAAGCGCTGGGAGGGAGGGGGAGGAGCGGGGACACGGCGTGCTCCGGAGAGGAGGTGGCGTGGGGGTGGGAAGAGGTGGGCCTGGAGTGGAGCGGGGACAGGAAGAGGGAGGCCTGGAGCATCCCCGGGCAAAGTCGGCGCCTGTTCTTCTGGGAGGAAGCTGCCGCTGCTGCTGCGCAAGGTGCTTCCTAGTGTCCTTGCCTGCCTCATTGTCTGCAGCGGGCTGTGCCTGTGTGGGGTAAGCCAGGGGCACCTCCCAACCAACCACAGTACTGTACAGAGTATAATGCCTTTTGTCTGCCCCCAAAAAATTTCTTTGAACCTAACCCCCGCATTTACATTAAAACTTATGAGAACATTGGATTCGTTTAACATCGTTTCACTTAAAGTTGCATTTTTCAGGAACATAACTACAACGTTAAGTGAGGAGTTACTGTACATCCATACTCTGAATCAGCGCGTAGTACCACTGAAGTTAATGAGAATACCCACACGTGTAAGTATTTTGCTGAATCAGGGCTTTAAGGTGATCCAATATGGAGTAGGTGCCTCACTTTTGGCACACAAGTTGAAATATTTTTGCCACAGTAACATATTGAGGTCCTTTCAATAGAGCACAGATATAATGGTGTTAAAAAAAACAATTAAAAAAACAACACACACCATGATTAAGCAGGAATTAGATGGCACCATGGCTTTGCCCTTTCCAGTAACATCACTGCAGTACTTATAAGTAAAGGATGCTCATAAGATAAATTTACTATTTTCCACAGTGTATACTGAGCTTGCAAAATCACTGGGCAAACTCCCTGATGCACCATTGTCAGGAAGAATTCCCTTACCGAGCAAGCTAGACAATCAGTGCACTTCCTTAGCCTATCAAAAATACAGTAGGTTTCAAGTGACTATTGAAGAAAAGTGGTAGAAAGAAACATCTGGCCCAAGGTACTTACTCTGTAATATGTTAACAGGGGAAATCACATTAACAGGGTAAATTCTTATTAAGTACCTGTAGTCATATGACCCATTAAGGAGTATAATATCAATGTGTGAGAGATACTAACAAATAAAATAGTGTATTCAAGCATAATCACAAATGTAATAAGTTTATTATTAAAGGATTTGAAGAGCTATGACATAGCACTGAAAGCTCTATACAGTTAGAGTAGTGCCAGACAGATAGCAGGTGCTTCAAAGGGCTTATAACCTAAAGGCACAAAGAAAACAAACAAGAGAAGACAAAGATAGAGTGCACATACTGGCTGCTACAGGCTGAATTGCAAAACCAGTGAAGAATCATGTTATTGTGTACGCTTAAGTGAAGCATGTTGTGTATTTACTTCAAACTTTGAGATCTTGGGAGAAGAGCACTATATAAGAGCTAAGAATTATTATTGTTAATCATTTTCCTACTATGTAGAAAAAGTAATTATGCCTAAGGTTACAAAAACTTCTTCTGGGCAAGTTATTCTATAATTGCCCATTACAAGGATTCTCAGAATACCGTCTACGGTATTTATATACCACCACCACAGTATCTGAGGGACTCTCTTTAATGTATTTATCCTCACAAGTGCTATTATATTTATTTTACAGATTTTTCAAAGGTGTTTAGATGCCAAAAGATGCAGATAGGCACCCAGTGGTATTTTCAAAAGTGCCTTAAGCATAATAGGCACCTAACTCCTATTGAAATTCTAACTCACTGTGTGCTTTTGTAAATTCCCATTAGATGCCTACTGCATCCTTAGGTGCCTAAATACTGTTGTCCTTTGACTTGAGCAGTTAGCCAACATCTGGGGCCTTGCCAGATTGTTTTCTTAAGAAGGAGAAATTATGTCAATAGAATTTTTGGTGCAACCCTGTTTTTACTAAAAATGTGTATGCAGTCCTCTTTCCCCGAACACAGTAGGAACAAACAACAGTGGCAATTCCCTTGCTCAGAATTTCCAAGTCTGCCTTTTTCAGCCAGTCATGTGCCCCAAGGAGCTTTGTCTCTACTCCCTCTCCACACGTCTCGTGCTGTCTGTTGGTTTTCACACAGATACACACAGCTCCTGAAACTGCAATCAGTACCCAGGAAACTCCTTCACCTGCATGGCTTAGCTGCTGATGCCTCATGCATGAGGCCTAGTGCATTGGGAGGGGGCTTCCATGGTCTCCGGCTGTCTTACTCCCTAAACTCCCTTACTCCTGTCTTTGCTTCTTATCAAACTGTCTGTACTGAGCCATCTTGATTATCACTTCAAAAGTTTTTTTTCTCTTACTTAATTGGCCTCTCAGAGTTGGTAAGACAACTCCCACCTGTTCATGCTCTCTGTATGTGTGTGTATATATATCTCCTCAATATATGTTTCACTCTATATGCATCCGAAGAAGTGGGTTGTAGCCCACGAAAGCTTATGCTCTAATAAATTTGTTAGTCTCTAAGGTGCCACAAGTACTCCTGTTCTTTTTACTCCCTAAAGGAGCTTAATTGCTCTTCCAATGAGCTTGACTAAAAGGTGATTAGCATGCCCTCCAGCTTTAATGTGGTCTGTGATTACCTATAGATCAAAAACAGGCTTGTTGGTAGCTATAAACACCTTCCAGCACAACAAAACCCTTGAAATCGGGCCTTAAGGATATGTCTACACTGCATCGTAAACCGAGGCTCAGACTCCAGTTTGAGCCCAACCCCCCCATCTGACTCAGGTCAGTTAGCACTCAGGACCCTGGTTTACAACACAGTGTGGAAACTCAAGCATGGGCTTGGAAACATGGAGTCCAGTCTTGGGCCCACAGTTCTGGGTTTACAATGCAGTATGGACGTACTCTTAGTGACCTGCCCAAAGTCACATAGGAAGTCTGACAGAGCAGCCTACTACATCCAAAGCTACTACCCTAACCACTGGACCACCCTTCCTCTCCAGTACTGGATTACCTAGACCACTGGTCTGACCTAGTATGGCAATTCCAACAGTCCTGCAATTACAAGCAGAAACTACCCCTCTTAATCTGTATGATTATTTCCATAAACAAAGAGACCATTAATCCCAAAGGACCATTTTGCTAAATCTCAAAGGGAGCTGCAAAGGCTCAGCACCAATGAAAAAGCAGGTACCTTTTGTTTAGTCATCTAAATGCTGATTTAGGCACTTAGAGTCTGAACATTTTGGCCATAGACTACAGTGTGTAGAAGAAAAGCTTTATAGATATCTAGCCTTGGGGGTGGGGGGAGGTTGTTTTTCTGACACCAACTTACATAAGGAAAAGCCTCTCATAGAAAAAAATCTAATGCATAGCAATCCAATTCTGATCTGCTTGGCAATCACTCTTCATGTTATGTGATAGGTGTATGGACATTTTTTCAGCAGAACAAAATGTTAAATACTACAGGACCACATACTCTTGCCGCTGTCCTGAGAGGTTTGAATTGAAGTAGAGGCTAGAAGTACTTATCCTAAGGCATTAAATATTTATGAAAAGTCAGCAACATTTTAAATATAATAGTGCAGCTTGCTTTGACATTTATGTGACTTCTATCCCAAGGTGTTTCCTTTATGTCTGAAGTTATTGCCAAATAGTACAATACATAGCAGCAGAAAATGAAACACTTCAAATACAAGACTGGAAACATATTTCTTTTGTTGTGTTATAGCAGAAAATTGAATCTTCAACTTGTCATTTTTGCATTGACATTCCTGTTCTCTCCCACAAAAGGGGAAAAACAAGGAGACTATTTTAAGAATAGCCGCAGTTAACTACAGAGGAAATTATATTGCCTGCTGAGTTTTAAAAAAATCTGTATGTAGTTCAAGCATAACCTGTTTGAGCACATTTCAACATTCCTACGGACTGCAACCCTGGTGGAACAGACAGCTATAGCCTTTCAAAGTTTAGTCTTCTGTTATGAAAATTGCATTCTTGTAACATACTTTAGGTGGAATCTGTCTTTATATTTAGCTATAAAAATAACCTATTGGTTGGAGCAGTAATAGAAGACTAGCTTCTTCTAATGCCAATAGTACAATTTGTTATTTTCTTTGCTTCGTGTGGTGATATAACATAGAAGGAAATGGGCTCTTTTGCGGTTAAGGATAGCATAGAATTTTATTATAAATACCTTTCATCCTGTGAAGTGAAACATTAACTCTTATTTGCTCTATTTAAATAGCACTTGCATTTCAACAGTAATATTTTGTTTTGTTCTGGTATCTTTTTATAAAAGCAAAGAGATAACTAAAATATTTGAAATGGTTATACAGGAAAGGTGCTATAGTAATAAAACTATGATGCGTTGTTATAATCACCATGGTAACTTACCAGGGGTGGTTCCCCTTCTCCCCCAAGAATGTAAGAATACAACTAACAACAACATCATTTATAAAGACACATTTTTACTGATTCACTTGCAATGGCTCTATCAAAAATGGTGCTTGTTTACTTTGTGATAATATTAGTTTGCCATTTTATTTATAGATTTGTTTTTTAAACTCTTATTTATGTTTGTATGTATTTTATCCTTTAATTCTTTATCTGTCACTTGCTCCAATAGATCAGAAAAACAAATAAACCACCTCAGTGGAATGTAATAAAACTCATGGTCCTTTTAAGATTTTCTCTTAATTACAAAACAGAATGACAAATAATGCTGAGCAAATGGCTTGTAAGGATTATTTTAATTTCAACTTTCTTTTCTGTCTATGGAATATTTGTGAACAGATTTCAATTTTCTCAAAGTAATTCAGCATTAATTTAGTTTAACTTTATAGCTGTTGTTTGTTATTATTGTTCCTTATGTAACTCTTCTGTCATGTGGAGCCAGCAGCAACAAGGGCCGGGTTCAGTATCTAGGGGTTCTTTTTTACCAATACAACACCAAACCAGCTTAAGCCCCCACCTAGTGACCTGGGAGAATTTACACAGTGTAACAAGACTCTCAATTGAGTCTAAATTAGCTAAATTACCATGGAAAGAGGACAGGTCAAATGGTGTCTAGGGCCCACACCACCAGGTACAAGTACCTGTCCCCACCCTCTCTCAACATACTGGGCTTTGGAACCCATGTCCTCTGCCTAGCGCGTACCACTCAGTTGAGGAAGAGTCCCTCCATTGCAGTATGCCAGGTACAGTTCTGCTGCCCTCGATTCACACAACAAGGATAACAACCCTTTATTACTCCTGCCACAATAACAAGGAGACTGGGAATCCAACCCCAGCCACAAATGATCATTTGGGCAAGCAATCCCATCATGCTGAGCACTAGGCAGGGTGGGTGTGCCCATGCAAACGAGATCAGCTCCTAAAGTCCTTTGCCACAGCTCACCACTAGATGTCAGGGGAGAGCTCATTCAGATTCTGCTTACACTTATGATAAGAAGTTCCTGGGATGTAATGGGGACAACTTTTTGTTTCAGAAAGTGGAGAAATTAACTAGAGGAACAACTATTTTAGACTTGATTCTGACCATCATGGAGGAAGTGGTTGTGAATCTGAAAGTGGAAGGCAATTTGTGTGAATGTGATAATGAAAAGTTAGATTTCATGATTTTAAGGAAAGGAGTAAGAGCAGCAGAATAAGGAAAATGGACTTCAAATAAGTAGACTTTAACAAACTCAGAGAACGGGTAGGTAAGGTCCCCTGGGAAGAAAATCTAAGGGATAAAGGAGTTGAGGAGAGCTGGCAGTTTCTCAAGGAGACAAGATTGAATGCACAATTGCAAACTATCCTAATGCAAAGGAAAGGTAGGAAGAATAGTAAGACGCCAATATGGCTTAATCAGAAACTCTTTAATGACCTGAAAAATCAGGAATCCTACAAAGAGAGGAAGCATGGATGAATTGCAAAGGAGGAGTACAAAAGAATAGCACAAGCATGCGAGGATAAAATCAGAAAGACTAAGGCACAAAATGAGTTACACCTCACAAGGGACATAAGAAGAGGTCCTTTAAATACATTAGAAGCAAGAGAAAGATGAAGGAAAGTGTAGGTCCTCTACTTAGCGGAGGAGAGCTAACAGAGGACAGCAAGAAGGCCTGTTTTGCTCCAGTCTTCACTAAAAATGTTAATGGTGATCAGAAACTCACAGTTAATATTAACGTTAAGGGGGAAGGAATGCAAGCCAAAAGAGGGAAAAAGCAGGTTAAAGACTATTTAGATAAGTTAGATGCATTTAAATCAGCAGGGCCTGAGAAAATTCATCCTAGGGTACTCAAGGAACTAGCAGAAGCAATATTGGAACTATTAGCAGTTATCTTCCGAGAACTCATGGAGGATGAGTGAGATCCCAGAGGACTGGAGAAGGGCACCTATCTTTAAAAAGTGGAACAAAGAGGACATGGAAATCACAGACCAGTCAGTCTCCGACTGACTCTTATCAGGTTTCCAATGTGAATGTTCATGGAAAGCAACTTTTAAAACGGGGTTTTCTTGAGTATTTGAGAGTGTGGGCTTAAAAATCATTCTGCAAACGTACATGCTAGTATAACTTGATTGCATGACTGTTCATGGAAATCAAATAGAAAAGCAGCACTCATAGTTGAAGTGCATTCATTTAAAAACCTCAAACACCTAGTAATTATTTCTTCAGTATTCACTGAGCTCTATATGACAACTATAAATATTAGTAAAACTACCATGGCAACTGTTATCTAAAAGCAAATGTTTTACTGCATTATAATCTGAAAGTTATTTATGGTGGGTACATAGAAAAAAAGATACAAACTTTTGGGGTCCATTCCTGTACCCATTTAAACCAGTGGGGAGGAAGGATGGTTGTGTGGTTAAGTCAGAAGGCTAGGACTTGAGAGCTGGGTTCAGTTTTCGTCTGACACAGATTTCCTAGGTGATCTTGGGCACGACAGTCTCTGGGTGTCAGTTGCCTGTCTATAAACCAGGGATAATAGTTCTCTCAACTTTTGCTGTCTTATCATGGATGATAGGTCCATCAATGGCTATGAGCCAGGATGGGCAGGGATGGTGTCCCTAGCCTCTGTTTGCCAGAACCTGGGAATGGATGACGGGATGGATCACTTGATGATTACCTGTTCTGTTCATTCCCTCTGAAGCACCAAGCATTGGCCACTTATGGAAAACAGGATATTAGGCTAGATGGACCTTTGCTCTGACACCGTGTGGCCGTTATGTTCTTGTCTATTTAGACTGTAAGCTCTTCGTGGCAAGAGTTGTTTGATACGTTTCTCCATTGCACAGCAAAATGGGATCCCAATTTGGTTTGGGAGTGTTACATGCTACTGTAACACAAATAAACCACAACCACCACCACTGGGAGTCTGGCCACTGACCGCAGTGGGAGCACAATCAGGCCTAACATGATATAATTTTAGTTATGTGCTGATTTAATAGGAGTTAGATCAGACCTTAAATGAACTGAAAGGCTTGCACTGACCTCAGTGGGGGCTGGATGAGGCTAGTCTATTAGGGCCCAGTCTTTTGATGGGCTGAAGAAGTTTATAGAATTGAGCCTTTACTCATCATTTACTTGTCCAATGTTGAGAAAACCTCATGCAAAAGCCCTGGAACTTGACTGGATAAACACCTTTCCCAATACCAGCTGCTTCTTGTATCTCAAAATCCTGACTCTCTTTCTGGAGTTCAAATACAATCCGGTGTACGGCTACTTTATCCATATCAGACACACACACTTAGATGCTTTTGTATGGAAGTTGCCCGCACTGATAACACACTACAGTCCATTTAGCCAGGGCTTTATTTTACCGGGCATGAACCACATGCATTACTCTGCAATTACATAGTGCTGGATTCAATAAAATATCCATCTAGTCTCTCCACTGTGGCAGCCACACAAGGCTTTGCTAGCTCTTAAATATTGATTTATCTGCAGAGATTGTGCAGAAGCCATACAGGTTTTTTTAATCAAATACAGTCCTGTCATGGGGTGCACGGTCGGTCCCTCTTCTCCCAGGCCCAGTTGCCCTCCCAAATAAGTCCAGGGAGACTTCAGCTCTGTGCAACACCCGTGTCTTTTATTCTTTAAGCATTTTCCCACCACCAGTGTCCAACTATATACAAGCCTTACAGGTTTCTTGCCTACTGGAGGCTGGGTTATTAACCAGCCAAAGGGCTTCCACCTCCCTCTCTGACTGACCCCCCTGCCTTTCTGGCTACTTCCCAGCCTTTTTAGCTCCCGGACTATCAGGGTGGTAGGTGTTGCCAATCCCCAGGCAGACAATAGGCTTTTCAACCAGCCCAAATCTACCCCCTTTGATTGGGGCTGATTAGGTGTGTTTGCAGCAGCACCCTGCCACAAGTCCATATTGATATTTAAGCTATTAGCCATGCAACTGTTGTGCTCTGATTACTGTAGTATATAACTAGAACACATAGCATATAAAGTATGCTCCTTATGTATGGTCCCATTTTAGGCAATAGCAGAGAGTGCAGGGGATGGTAGAGATTTGAATGCATAAGGCCAGATTTACAGCTGGTGTAAATCAGAATAGCACTATTGAAGGATGCTGATTTACACCAGCTGAGGATCTGGCCCATGGTGATCCTGCTTAGGCAGGATGCAGCTTATTTTCTATGCCTGCTGAGTCAGCTTGATCAAGGCTTTCAAGCCTAATGCCCCTACTCACCATTTTAAACACTACAGTAGTTATGGAAAAATTAATCACCTGTAGGGGACAGCCAGGGAGCAGGATAACTGCCACATTGTTCCATACAGGGCTGGATTTCCCCCACTCCAAAGAATAAGCTGCAGGTCCCAGAGATTCACCTTTGTCTTAATTGTTTTATCTGTAAATACAACAAACATTATTGGTCGTCGATCACATATTCTCTATTCAGCTTTTCTGAATCTCAAAAGAAAAAATGACCATGTTACTCAGCTCAGCCATCTGAAAGGTCAAAAAAAAAATTGCATCTCAGCATGAATAAATCCAGAAGTGTATTTGAAACAGAGTTTAAATTAGATTGCAATTTTTGATTCCCGCTTACAAGGATAAAGCGGTACCACTCGTGACGTTAGCCAGACGTGGCAGAGTCTCAAACTACAGCACTTTTTGAACAGTGGCAAGTTCAGAAATGTCAACTGTAATTAAGAAATTTACATTGGAAATAGCAGCAAAGAGTCCTGTGGCACCTTATAGACTATCTGACATGCATGTGAAGAAGTGGGTATTCACCCATGAAAGCTCATGCTCCAATACGTCTGTTAGTCTATAAGGTGCCACAGGACTCTTTGCTGCTTTTACAGATCCAGACTAACACGGCTACCCCTCTGATACTTGACATTGGAAATAGAAGGACAAAATTCTGCTCACTTTGCTCATGTGAGCAGTTCCACTGGTTACTTAGTGAGCATTTCCGGTGGTCTGGCCCTTCCTGGCTCTTACCTTTTAGACTGCAGGGCTTAGCAATCAGACGTCGTTTCTTTTAAAAAAATAAAACAGGCTCACAAGATCTGTCATTGCGAACAGTCCCAACAATAATTTTTTTTTAAATCAATACTAAGGAACACATTCAACTATAATAGTATGCTTGCCTGGTTATTTTGAACTAGATGAATGAAGAAAATGTAAAGAACAATTAGCAGCGTGTGACTAGTCCCTTGAAGGTACAAAGGTCTGAAACTAAAAATGAATTTCTATTGGAAACAATGCTTGATTCAAGGCCCCTTGAAGTCAATGAATGAGAGTAAAATAGTAGTGTTTTTCTGTGTAGTTCTTTGAGAGCGTTATGATGAAGGGATAGGATTCATTTACACTTTGTAGTTATTCTGCTACAGGGGCAGAGTTAAGGTTGTTTAGGTGCTGGTCATTGGAACTGTTTCTGTTTGATGGGTCAGGTATGTGTGTGAGAAAGAACTGGCTGTTAAGATTGGCATTAGAATTGTTTATTACACCTTACCCTGTGATTTTTTGCTGTTGGAAACAATCGTTATTTCTTAATGAGTATTCCTATGGTTCCCGAGGGTAACAAAGGCAGCCAATATGGTGGTATTTAAGTCTTGAAAAGTGAAACTACCTTCTGACATTGTTTGATGGATAACACATTCTTTGAGAGACCCATATGAATAGATCCCCTTGGGAAATATGTCAGAGTGGATATGTATTCCCAATGGCAACTAACTTTGAAATGCTAATAATTTGGTGCAAAAGGATGATTTTCCTTGAAACACTGGTTTCCTATGTATGACACTGGAGCCTCTCTTCTCTGAGTGACCAGGATCATCCCTACCTGAAGTGTGCATAGAGAACTCTCTCTGCTTAGATCTCTTCATTTTCATGCAGAAGGAGAATTGTCCATTCCAATGTCACTGTTCTCCCTTTCTCTGGAGTCCTCTCTATGGGTCTAGAATCCATGATAGGGGAGGAGTTAGACACCAGGTGGGTCCGGACACATCTTTCCCCCTCTTTAGCACCATGGAAATTCCCTGGAAAAAAGATATTACAGGTAGGGGTTTTATCAGTATCAGTGTCCATGCGGGACCTGCAACATCCATGTGCAATGAGTCCCTGGCAGTACAGTTCCAATGGAGGTGGTCCTGGCCTCCCATGAATCTCTGGAGCCCCCATAACTATTTTCATAGGAAGAGGGAGTGCATCCCCCAAGTAAGATAATGGGGGTGTCTCAGTGAGATGATCTTCAATGAGAATTCCTCCTCAGAGAAGGGGATTTTCTGATTCAATACAATATACTTGATTAATATTCTCTCTGATTGCCAGGAGCGTACTATAGCCAGTCAATAAGCAACTTGTACAACAAATCTCTTCCTAAAGTACCTGTACAAAATAAATGATTTTAGATTGTTCTATAAGTTGGCTCTATTGCCTTTTGTTGAGTTAATTACCCTGCATTAACATGGGGAACTGTATTTTGCAAATGTGTTATGAGATACCTTGAAGTGTGTCATAATTACTTTTACTCTGACACACCAGGTTTGCTTATGGTTTAATAAGAATGATTGCATTTATACATCACATTTCATCTAAGGAACAAACCATTTCACCAACATCAACAAACCTCACACCAATATGAGGTAGGTAGATAGTGCTAATAGCAAATGTTCTTACATTTAAACAGTGTCCATTAGCTTTTTATCTCAAAAACACTTTCAAATGTAAAGCTACACCAAAGACCTATACTTTATGTAGCACAGAAACACAGCGTTTAACAGCAATCCCACACCACAGTTTAGGACAGAAAGTGAAGAATACCTTCACCGTTTGAAACCATCAGAGGGATTTTTGGGAGGTGAAATGTAAATACCCAAGTTGGAATCTTGCCAGGATAACAAGGTTAACATCCATGATCTTACAGAAAGTGCCCTGAAACCCTTAATGACCCAAATGGTAACAAAATTCATTCTACATGTCCTCCAAAAGACAGCATCCTTACAGCAGCACAGTGACCTCTCACAATATTGCTGGACTTTGTTTTGATGTCAAGCTACTGACCACGTGTGACTGCTTAGATCACAGCATAAGGAGGTATGACTGCAGACCATGATATTATACCTATTTTAGAGATGGGTGAATTGAGGCACAAAAGGCCAAGTCACTTTACTAAACTAACACAGCAAGGCAGTAGAAGAGCCAGGAATAAAATCAGGGAATCCTGACTCCCAATCCTTTACAGTAACCGCTAGATGACAATTTTTACATCTATGCACAAATAACGTGCTATTAAGTTAATGATTTTTTGGCGAGTGATGTGCATGGAATGAGTATAACAGTGTAAATAAGTTAATGTTTGAAATTAATGAGCTGTGCAAACTGAGCAGCTCATTTTGAGCTTCTTCTGATTAGGCAGCTGATCTTCTGCAACTAATGCTTTTCATGCTGAGCAGTAGGGTCTCTTTGTTGCCTTGTACTCACTCGCCTGTCTATAGCTATCCACCTGTGTCTTTTGTCTTATACTTAGGTTGCAAGCTCGTGTGATCAGGGTACATCTTTTTTCCTGTGTTTGTACCAGACCTAGCATAATGGGCTCCCGCTCTATGACTGGACCTTAACACTAATCATAAACGCTAGTAGAATTCCAGCCAATTTTACATTCCCATGTATTGCTCATATGGAACATGTAATTGTTGAAGTCAGGATATCACAGTATACATGTATTGCATATCTTGAAAAATGTATCTTTCAAAACAGCATGATCTCCAAATCAAAATGATCTAGGAGAAATCCAACTCTATCTTTTCTTATATTCAGAATCCCCACATTCCAGTCTCACTCCCACAAGCACTCACTGCAGAAAGCTCCCATCAACTAAGTGATTTCCATGGTGAGGTTCACTATTTAAGGAGAGACTGGTGAGTGCATATATTTATTGTCATTTTATTTGAATATTTGTCTGTTAAGCCATTTATTATTGATCAATCCTAAAAAGGCTATATTAAAAAACCAAAAACCAAAACCAAAAACCAAAAACAAACAAACAAAACAAAAAATGAACATGGATGCTTTCCAAACTACTGATATTTTCGCTTGAAACCCTTTCCCCCCACTTGGTTACATGTCATGCCTATTAGATTATATTGAATGATCTGTATCAGAGGGGTAGCCGT
The DNA here is from genome assembly GCF_028017835.1 of Emys orbicularis. NCBI lineage: Eukaryota > Metazoa > Chordata > Testudines > Emydidae > Emys > Emys orbicularis. Next base: position 136,027,920 of record NC_088685.1, on the reverse strand, counting down.
GTTAGTCTGAATCTGTAAAAAGCAACAGAGGGTCCTGTGTCACCTTTAAGACTAACAGAAGTATTGGGAGCATAAGCTTTCGTGGGTAAGAACCTCACTTCTTCAGATGCAAGAAGTGAGGTTCTTACCCACGAAAGCTTATGCTCCCAATACTTCTGTTAGTCTTAAAGGTGCCACAGGACCCTCTGTTGCTTTTTGAATGATCTGGATACTGCATTCACGCTACAGCCATAACATATTAAAAATTTTTGCAAAAAGACAACGTCAGACTTCTCTGTGGGGGGGGGAGGGGGAGGAGGAGGGAATCTATTCAATTTTGCCCCACCTACCTTTCCTCATCCCATGTCTCAACTACAGGACTATCCTTCTCCTCGGTTACCCATTCCAGCCTGCTGACTAGTGCCTCTTTGAAGCAGCTATCCCTGCTGGCTGGCATTTAATATGCATGTTAATGACTTGTAGTATTTTCTAGCATGCAGTGATGGCCTCTGGGCCAAAGGGGCTGCAGCAACCTTAATTAAAAATGCAACAAATACTGCAGAATGAGTTACTGCTAGCTAAAGGGGTTAAGAGAAACACAAAAAAAAGTCACATATATTGGAGCTGAAGGGGAGTAGTACTCGAGAGACAACAGCTCCATTAAAAATGAGAAAGGGATGAAATTAACAGTGACAAAATGGTTGAGATGGTGATTTTTTACAAATCTCTCTTCATTGTGTTAAATAAAGAAATTTGAACAATTAGGAAGTAGGAATAACCCTGTAAAATTAATTGCTGGTAAAGAGATTATTGGGAAAACGTGAATGTATACATACTAGGGCTTGGTCTACACTTACCCCCCAATTCGAACTAAGGTACGCAACTTCAGCTACGTGAATAACGTAGCTGAAGTTCGAAGTACCTTAGTTCGAACTTACCTCGGTCCACACGCGGCAGGCAGGCTCTCCCGTCGACGCCGCGGTACTCCTCTCGTCTAGCTGGAGTACCGCAGTCGACGGCGATCACTTCCTGGTTCGACTTATCGCGTCCAGACAAGACGCGATAAGTCGAACCCAGAACTTCGATTCCCAGCCGCCGAACTAGTGGCTGGGTGTAGACGTACCCTAATTCTGATCTGTATCCCAGAGCAGTCATTTTCAACCTTTTTTCCATTCACAGACTTCTAAAAAATGTCAAATGGAGGTGCGGATCCCTTTGGAAATCTTAGACATAATCTGTGGACCCCTAGGGATCCTAGAGTATTAGTAGGTTCGTTATGTAATTCCTCTAGGACTTTGTCTCACTCTGCATCACCTCAGGAGGTGCCCAGGGAAGGAACTGTGAATGAGAATGTAAATTAAAGTCTGACATTGACAATATTTCTATTTTATTCAGGTTATTACACTGCACTCATCACCGTAGTATTACAGTCTTGCTGATACCGATCTCACTAGTTTTACTGTTGTAACTTCACTGACTTTATAGCCTATAAGTCAAATCAGAGTCAGACCCTGAGAAAGGAGTGGTGGCTCCTTGTATATAGATGTGCTTCACGTGGCAGTGCTGTCGTGCCAGCATCTTTCACCAAGGCTAAATTTGGAAGGGTTAAAATTTAAAGGAACCAAAATGTCTTCTTCACTGCACTCCCATAAGACAGACATAAAAAGCGTTAGCACAAAAATGTTTTCCCTGACTCAGATGAGAAAAGAATTTCCCCCTCTTTTTAAAAAAAGACTAGCAGATCACAGGTATCTTTTCCCCCTTCAGTTCATTCTCATGCCTTTAATCCATCGAAGGCAATCCCTGACAAGAACCAGTCTTCGTTAACTGGAAGCAGTAATGAGTTGTAGCATCAATATATCTAAAAGCAATCACATCTTGTGCTAAAAGAGAAAGCATTAGGCCAAGACAATGAGACTCCTAAAGACCTGTGGTTCATCCTTGTGCCTTCTATTAGCCCAGTCCCCTTCCATCATCCACAAGATTTAAATTCACTGCACTGGTTTTGAAACTGATGTTGAGCTGTTGTAATCTGTACACATTGTAATCTGGAGGCAGTGCTCCAATAAAGTCTAAGAGACATCCCATAGGGTGTCTGTGAGAAAAGAAAGAACGCAGCTATTTTGCAAGTGGACCCAATATGAAATATTAAAGGTTGCTTACTCTTGACATGGTGTGCTTGTACTTAGCACACCAGACATTAGCATCAGGATGCTCAACTTGTAGTACCAAGAAAACAGTGGTTAAAAACCACCAAAATAGTGTGTCTGGTCAATTGCTCAGAGAGTTGGCAATGGTTCCAATTCATTGCACTGACAAGATGTCTTACTTCACTTTGGACTTAAATAGTGTCATTTCTATTCCCTGATCACAACTCTTTGTGTCATTGCCAAATATATCTCTGTGGCCAAGTGAAAAAAAAGGATGTTTAGATGTATCAAAATTTAAAGGATTGTAGAAAGAGTGAGATTCTTTCACTTCTGCATCCAGTGAAGTTCAACAGAAAATGGAAGATTCACCCATTTATCTGATTCTTCACTGCCCCAATTTATGTGGTCATTTACACCTGTGAAGAGTGGCTGCAAAACACTACCTAGTCAGAACTCTCTATACAGTGACACCACTGGTAGCATGTTGTACCTTCTTTGCACAGGTGTCAGTGTGTACATAAGGGTAAGGGGGGAGGAATGGTGCCAGTGGGGCTGGGAGGCAGCTGACTTTCCCCATGTTTCCGCTGTGGAGTGGGGAAGAGGGATCTTGGGCACATGATTTGTCTCAGAGGCAGGAACAGCATTAAGACTTCATGAAACCTCACCCCATTTCTCTATGCCCACAGGATATGTGGTGGGTGGCTTCCCACCCCATGAGGACATTAGAATACCCCATGGCAAGACACAGATGAGGGACAAAATCCATGTCAAATAGTCCCTCCAACTGATTTCAGCTTCCAGCAGCAGCACCCAAACTTTTTCACCCCAGTCACTAGGTCTGCCAGTAACTGCATAGGGTACCAAGTCCCAGCTAGTTCATCCATCTTAGAGACAAATATTTTAAGATGTGCAGCTCCCATCCATATCAAATAGGTGTTCCCCAGCTTTGATAGTATAGGTGGAGAGCGGCACCAGAGTGGAGGAGACAGGGCTGTTCTCTTGGACATCACTTGATTTAAAGACAAGACACCATGACTGTGCTTTAACCGGGCTGCAACTTTATTAACTTAACAGATCTGGGAAACTATCTGGCAACGTTCATCCAGTACAGGCCATCCTTCCTCTAGTAATCTGTACCACCTGGGAGAGGGCTGCCCACAGCATCATCCTACCCCCACTCCATCCTCCAAATCCTTGACCTGGTCCCAGCACCACTATTGTGACCCTTCTGGCCCTTCCTTCAGACCAGGGTTGAGGGGATGGAGAAAAGGAGGTGACCCCTTGCTGTACCAGACAATAAGATCCTCCCCTGCTTGCCCTCACTTTCTTTTAGGGAAGCCCTCCCCCAATCAGATTCCAACTACAGGTGTTCAAGGAGCTGGAGCCCCTGTTAAAGGAGGGCCTGTATGAGAAACCTGCCAAGCTGCAACAGCATAAACACCTTGATAACCCACATACCCACTGGGCTGCTGAAACCCTCCCCAGCTCCCAGGCGAATCTGGCAGTGAGGGGAAAATTCCTTCCCAGCTCCAAAAGGCAAGCGGTGTCTCACCCACAACACGCCCAGTCCTATTCTAACCCATGGCAGATGATGGGCATCTACCACAGCCTGGCCAGTCAGCCACATGGCTAGGGTACACACAGTCTGCCATAGGGAAACCCTCATGAGGATGCTGAGAGCCAGTGGGTGTCATAAACCCTTAAAGGACCTCAGATGTTTCTTTCCCTGATATCCCAGAAAACCCCCCACCATTGCTGAGGCTGCAAAGGGGACATTTAAATCAACCCCCAACCATGCCTGCACTTCCCACCCCCCCAGTACACACTTGCTGCCCCCATTGAGTTTTCTCCAGCTGGCATCTGTGAAACAGAAAATAAAGTAAATGACTAACAAACACTAAATATAATGAGATTCTGTGTCCCTGCTGAGTTTTACCAATTTTCTTTGAATGACGCATATAGTTATTATTAGTTAGACAAGACTTTTTTAAGCTGTCCTCACTTATATACTAACATACTATAATAATTATCACAGATGAACTTCCAGATGAGTTGGTATGTCCCTCATTGCATGCTCTGGTAGATAACTTTCGCAAGCACAAATGAACAACACAACAAGTGCTGAAGAGCTTTAAAAACAAAATATTTGTATTACATGAGATGTAGGCTTGTGTTCCCCAGAAAAATTAACGCCACAGGACAAATTAATAACCTTTTCACAGCACCTAAAATCCACATAAATAAAGAACATTTATGATCTCCCACAATCCTCTATTGGAACACTAAATCTATGACCATATATGCCATTCTATTAGCTAGGAAGTGTGATATTGATGACCAATCTGTGGCAGACAATGCTCTTGCATTACTAAGATACATCATCTCACACGTACAGCACAAACACTGTGTGTATAAAGACATTTCTGTTGATGAATGTTTTTGAATGAACACTTGGAGAGCAGAACTCAAAACCCCCTCATAAATAAAGTGGAGTCGTTGACACTTCCCCCCGCCCTCCCGAGTAATACTATTATAGTTAAAAATGGTAACAAAGTAGTTGCAAAGATTATACAAAGTGTGGTTCAAATCCTGCAGTCCTTTGCTTCAATGAGAGTTTGGACTGAACAAGGATTAGAGGTTTTTGCCCTTGATTTTTTTTTTTTTTTAAAACATACACCCTCCCTATCATGTTCATTTCAATGTACAGAAGTCTAGGTAAGGTCAAACAATGTCATAGCATTGATTTCTTTTTCCATGGGCAGTTGAAAGTTGTACAAAGGACTCTGCTAATTATAGCTTGTGGCAATCTGACTCAACAAAAAAAAATCACATCAATTTTGCAGCATTTGCAAATGCAAAATAATGCACACTGGAAAACATAATCCCAACTATACATATAAAAATAATGGGGTCTAAATTAGCTGTTACCACTCAAGAAAAACCTTGGAGTCATTGTGAATAATTCTCTGAAAACATCCACTCAATGTGCAGCAGCAGTAAAAAAATCAAACAATGCTGGGACTTATTAAGAAAGGGATAGATAGTAAAACAGAAAATATCATTTTGCCTCTATATAAATCCATGGTACTTCCACATCTTGAATACTGCATGCAGATGTGGTCGCCCCATCTCAGAAAAGACATATTGGAATTGTAAAAGGTTCAGAAAAGGGCAACAAAAATAATTAGGGGTATGGAACAGCTGCCATATGAGGAGAGATTAATAAAAGTGGGACTTTTCAGCTTGGAAAAGAGATGACTAAAGGGGAGGATATGACAGAGCAGGGGTCGGCAACCTCTGGCACGCAGCTCGCCAGGGTAAGCACCCTGGCGGGCTGGGCCAGTTTGTTTACCTGCCACGTCGGCAGGTTCGGCCGATCGCGGCTCCCACAGGCCGTGGTTCGCCGCTCCAGGCCAATGGGGGCTGTGGGAAGCGGCGCGGACCGAGGGATGTGCTGGCTGCAGCTTCCCGCCGCCCCCATTGACCTGGAGCGGTGGACTGCGGCCAGTGGGAGCCGTGATCGACCGAACCTGCCGACGCGGCAGGTAAACAAACTGGCCCGGCCCGCCAGGGTGCTTACCCTGGCGAGCTGCGTGCCAGAGGTTGCCGACCCCCGTGATAGAGGTGTATAAAATCATGACTGGTGTGGAGAAAATAAATAAGGAAGTGTTATTTACTCCTTCTCATAACACAAGAACTAGGGGCCACCAAATGAAATTAATAGGCAGCAGGTTTAAAACAAACAAAAGGAAGTATTTTTTCCACACAACGCACAGTCAATCTGTGGAACTCCTTGCCAGGCTATTAGCCAGGATGGGCAGGGATGGTGTCCCTAGCCTCTGTTTGCTAGAAGCTGGGAATGGGCGACAGGGGCTGGATCACTTGATGATTACCTATTCTGTTCATTCCCTCTGCAGCACCTGGCATTGGCCACTGTTGGAAGACAGGATACTGGGCTAGATGGACCTTTGGTCTGACCCAGTATGGCTGTTCTTATAATACAGTGCTTACCGTAGTACATAACTCTTTAAACATCACACGTTTGTCATGGATAGGGCTTAGGTTTCACAGGCCATGCCCCAGCATCCCCATCAAAACAAAATGTAGGTAGATTTGATTCAAACCTGTTAAATTGTGCAAAGAATCTGCAGGAGAGTTCTTTCTCTATTCCCATTGGCCATGTGTATTAATTGTACTTTATTGATAGGGCCATCTCAAAACGTGGCCCCTGCATCCACTACACTTCTCTCAACTCCAGTATGGAACGGTGGAAGTTACAGGCACATTCCTACTGAATTCAGGTGTGGACTGAACTGGACCTATGCTTAAGGTAAGGGACCTCGATGGAAAGAAGTACAAAAATGCTGAACAGCAAGTTTACAATATCAGCACAGAAACAGCCTGTTAGTAAGAGAGACTCACAAATGTCAGGGTTAATTCCAAAAAGTCAATTTTTAAAAGAAAGTGGGACAGGGAGGTTGGACCAAAACTGCCTCTATTGAACTTTTTAGCTGCTTGCCCCTGGGGTTTGGTGTTTGATTTCTCACGCTTGGAAGGCAAGACGATGGACTTTTACATTTCCCTCTGAGAATCTGTAGCCCTGACGTATTTCAGCAGCAGCTGCCCTCATCAGGGAGTGCTGTTTGCTGCTGTGAGGTAATTCCTGTCAGAGCCAGGGGTAAAACCTTGGTGAAGAGTGACATCCCAGCAGCAGCACCCATTTGTGCATTAACAAGGTGGAATGGGGGGACAAATCCCCCTAAGATGTTGCCACTCCACAGCACTAGTTTCTCAGGATTAAAATAAGGGAGAGCTGGGGAAATGCAGCTCCCCAGACCCCCTTTCCAAGATCCATCTCAATGGAATTTAAAGGGAACATGATCAGGCTGATTCTCCTCTCACACTAGCAGTTTCGTGTCCAGTGCTTAAGACAGACAGGAGTCAGAAGAGCTGCCACAAATCTACAAGCCAACGTTTCACTACAGTGTGACCTGTAAATGTTCAGGGAAGGACAGTTTCTTCTTAGTATCACTTTAGTAGACATCAGAATACTTAAATGTTATGAATTTTCCGGAGAGTGGATGTGGGGAGCAGGAGAGTGGTGATAATTCACTAAATGGTTACTATAAATGTCCTGTTTAAAGGAGATCCTTGTTTCAGTGGTAATCACTATGCAATTTTAACTGCCACAACTCCATGAACCTGAACAGAGCCATGCTGGTTTATATCAATGAGGGATCTAGCCCCAGGTCTGTAAATATGGGAGGTAAATTCCCAAATAAGAGAAGATCCCTTTATGCATAAGGAAGATGGATGGAATGACATTTCTAAGCCCTTGTCCCTGTTCCACTGTCAAAAAGAGAAAACATTTGCACATGATGTAACTTTAATTGTTCATGGCATTCAGAGTTGGAACTCCAAGTGCTAATTATGTTAATGAGAAGGAAAGACTTTCCTGGAAATAAACTACTTTTTGTTGTTGTTTGTTCATCGCTTTATTTCAGACGATCATTTCTGATTTCTGTTCAGATGCTGCAACCATAATTTACAGCTGTCCTTGAGAAAACTGCTGTAGCATCAAAGATACTTTTTCTTTTTAATTGTTTTTAAAAGCAATGGATTTTTGTCTTTTCAATCCTTTGATAACTGCACTCACAGAGCTATTCCCAGGGAAGGAAAAAGTGACTCACCAGCCACAATATATGTCACTCTGGGAAAAGATGCTGGAATTTGCCATTGCAACAGATATGATGGAAATGAAGTGCCTGTCCACAGAGACCTCACTATTGGGCTGAACTATCACAGCCCCATTTAAATTCTTAATTGCACACTGAGCAGGAGAAGGTGGAGTAGATCCAGAGGGATCTGCAAAGAAAGTAGATTCTTAGACTGAGCTTGCTGTAGATGAACACTCCTCTGCTCTACAAATTTTGAGTGTAAGAAGCAAGTCTATGATCAAAGCTACCCTCACAGGGAAGTCTTCTTGAAGACTGAAGACCCAATTCTCTCACTCACATCAGTGGAATAGCCCAATCCAACTCTCATTGAGAATGGGAGTTTGATATACTCCTATGGCCTGCACTAGTGTAGTAACCTCCAAATCATAAATGGATTTTATCCTCAGAGCGCTCCATGAGGTGGGGCAATTTTATCCCATTTTCCAATTGCAGAATTGGGAAATACGATAGATTAAGTGACTTGCCCAAGGTCACACAGGAAGTCAGTGGCTGGGAAATGAATTGAGATCTCTTTGGCCCAGCCCAATCCGTTAGTCACTAGAGTAGCCTTCATATCCAAAGGATCAGCCTCTATATTAGGATTAACTTCAGTGAAGTCTATGGTGTAAAACTGATGGAAGCAGGACAAATCAGACCTTTAGGAATCTTTAGATTAAGGCTTTAAGAAATATACTTAGGAGGGATGTTGTTACCACAGTGCCTCCTGCTTTATCAGTGGACAAATTGAATTCAGATTTTTCGGCCTTTTTTATTAACTATAGCCAATTAAAACAGAAGGTGGAAGCATTATTTTTAATAAGTGATTTGGTTCCTGAGTTTTGATCAAATTTAAAAGGAAGATCAAATTAACTGGTGATTGAATAAAAGCAAGATGCTGTAACTTGTAACTGCAGTTCATTAAATCTGAATTCTGAAATGAATACATTAATATGAGATGGATGTGAAAAAGTACTGAGAGACACAGATGAGGAACAATGACAGTTTTGCTCTGCTTGCTCTCTTCAATTTGAATTGCATCTCTAGATTGTACTGAATTGTGTTTTCTTTTCTTCTTTTTCTCTTTAGATGTACCAGCTGAAAAATCAGATAACTACCAGATCAGTGAATCAATAGATAGTATTTTCTTCTTGTACCTACTCTGCATTAAGCATAAGAGAAACCTGCCTTGCAGTGAGCGGAGTTCACCGAAGGTTGTGATAATGAACACACAAATATGAAATACAGAGCACCTAGGAATTCTCAGAGGTTTTGTTCCATTTCACCATTTTTACTGTTGTGTGTGTGTGTGTGTATGTGCAATTAAAAGAACATTTACAATGTTCATGCACAAGGACAATTCATTTCTAAGAATACAGTAATCATGGGTGCACAGGTTAATCTAAAGATAACTCACTGCTTTCTTTTGGTTATATTCTGATCAACTTAAAACCCTCTACAATGGATGTTAAGGGCCTGATCCCTAGCTGGTATAAATCAGTGTATCTTCACTGAATTCAGCAGAGCTATCCTGATTTACACCATTTGAGGACTAATTGAGGCCCTAAAGTTTTGTGGGTTTTCATCAATGAGCTAAATTGTCCACTCAGTTATAACCATTGCAGCTGCACTAACTTCAGTGGGGAGACATCAGCGTAAATGAAAGCAGAATTGTCCAAATTCTATTCTGCTGGCTATATTTTGATTATTCCAGTGTAACTCATAATAGCTCCTTTGATGTTGATGGTACTACTCTGGATTTACACCAGTGCAAATGACAGCAAAATTAATTCAGTGTGTTCTCATCATTTGCTGTCTGAAGATCATAGTAGCTTATCCTACACTGGACTGTAGTAAGTGACTTCTTGTGCAATGGGATTAATTGCTAAAAGGATGCTGAAGAGAAGTGTGTTCAGAATGCTTTCCCCACAAACGTACTTTAGAAACATGCGTGAGTGCACATGTGGGGGAAGGGTATTTTTAGCAGGGTAGATATTTTTGTATATAACAATATTTAAGGAATGGCCTCAGAGAAAAGTGAATTCTTCTCTATCAATTGTCTAAATAATGAGCTAGCTAAATAATGATCTTTCCCTTTTGACTGCTGTCACAAACACTGAAAAGAAGAGGGCCATTCTATTGCCTTTTGGGCCCTCTACAGAAAATATTTTATTGTATAGGCTTGGAATTATACAATACTGGGACCTAATGACTGCATTGGTGAATTTAATTACAACTATCATTTAGAGTGTTAGACATGAAAAGCTGTCTGTGTGTGTGTGTATATATATATATATATATATATATACACACACACACACACACTCTGCCCCTTCCTATATAAGCTACCTTGTTGATGAATACCTTGTACTCTTTGTACCTGTCGCTCCTGCGTTTGGAGTTGCAGCAATTATATCTCCAAGAATTGCAGTGCTGATATGGCTTCAGGAACGGCAGTGATAAGGGAGGTATTCCTCCTCTGGAAAAGGCTGTATGGGCAGATTACTGCAAATCTGAACATACAGTGGAGCTGACAGAAATGTAAGATAGATAAGATGGCTGAGGAGTGGTTGGTCATTCAAAGGACACTCTGCTGTTGGTTTCCCTCACATTACTTAGAATGCTAGCGTTATACTATTGGCTAGTAGTGTGGCATAGCAGCGGCTAGTCTCATTTCCCTTCTCTGGAAGTGGTTTAGAAAAGAGTTTTCTCCCTTCCAGTTTTTAACCAGTGCATGAATCTGCTCCATGACTGATAGAGATTCACAGATGTAGTGGTGCTGGTGTAGAGAGCAGGATTTGTGGAACTTGTAGAAGACATGCAAATTCACTATGGAGCCCAGTTTCATGGGGAGTCCCTAGCTGTATTGCTCAATGGGCATTTGGGTTGGGCAGACTGGGAGGAATAGTGGGGGTGGGACTGGATGGAGAAGCTGGGACAGGATCAGAAAATTTGAAGCTATATAGATCATCACCCATTACCCCAGGTCTGCAATATCAGCTACAGAGCTGTCTGGCGGGAGCATTCCAACCCCTCTTCCCCCACCTGTAGAAAAAATGCGTACATGGCCCAGCCACTCAGCAGGTGTGCCAAGTACAGAATTTGGGTCCAAACACATTTAATAGAAGGATCCAAATCTTAAAAAAATCCTAAAACCTTGTAATCTTAATGGATTTACACTAGTTTGCCTGCAACACAGTACATGTTTTCTCCATTAAAGAAGAAGAATTCTTCATAAGCCTGAGACGATACCTACTTACTCTGCCCACTGTAGCCTGCTTCTCTGTCAGTGCTTTCCTGCACAATATAATCTGACTATGGAAAATGTGAAAGATACGCAAAACCTGTGGCTAGCCTGAGACACTCAGAAACACTCTGACCTGGATCTAGGAGTGATGCTTAGCTCAAGCAGGTGGCTCCAGATCATTACAACACCATGTTTTGATGCTTCAGTGGCTTTAGTAACAATAAAATCCCATCAGGATCTATATTAATAGGCACAAAACTGGAACAATCTCATATCCATACACTGGAATCTTGTGATCAACTTGGTCAGCAAAACTTACTAGCTTGAACTGGGCATGTGAGAAGTCAGTTATAGAAAACCGATTCAGAGAAGCAGATGGTCAGATAAAAGCAAAAACAGCAGAGATTATAGGGGCTCTGTTTGCTTCACTAAATTACATTCTGTATTTTTAAGAAAAGGTCAGTGATCAGCAAGAATGCAGCCTTTCCTTTATCCTTTACAAGAGCCCCTTAGGCTTACAAAGAACAATAATGGCACCAAGAGCTATTGGGTTCTGATCCTGCCAGACTGTGTGCTGTGCTCTCACTGTCTCTAGTGGGAGTTTTGTGCTTGGAGTCTTGCAGAATTGGGACTGATTATTACTATTTGTCAGCTAAATAGAGAGGGGCTCATTTGGAGGGGACAAAAGAAGAGTAAGACAAATTGGGATGTGGTGGAGGAGCAAAACAAAGCACAAAGGGCAAGGTAAAAACTGAGTTAATAAGTAGAACTTGGAGGGAAAGCCTAATGTTGAAAGACAGACCCCAGGAATATTAGAAAAGAAAGATTGCAACAAACTTTAGAGAGGCATTGATGAGAGACTGAAAATTCAGTTCCAAATGTTCGGGAGGTTGTTAGGAGGAGTAATATTGAGAGCTGTTATAAGTGTAATGGTATGCAATATAGTTTAAGTAACTAGGGAAGCGTTAAATGAGCTGAGAATGTGGATCTGTGGCTGTGGGACTTCAATACCTTTAACAGAGTTTATCACTGAATTTCATTTATTGCTATCAGAGGAAATGCTCATGCTGGAGAACTTGAAATGAATGGAGATAATTGATCATCCAGGGAAGTGTCTAAATGCATTTAAAGAAAATGTTGGAATAGCAATTTTAAATGAACAAAAAAAAATTTAACGTTGAAGCCTATTTAGGGAATATTGGAAGTTAAAAGGACATTGCCAAGCCTTTAGGCAAGACATGTACACTGCTTGGACTTATGTGGTCCTAAATCCAGTAGAAGGACGTGGCTTTTAAAATCAACTCTTCTAATGCAGCTTCTTTTTCCACCACAAAGTGGCATCTGCACAGCCACACTGGCCATGACAACAGCCCAGCTAGGAATAAATTCACTAGTGGTGCAAGTGCCTGCAGGTCATCTAAAACGGAGACTGCGTGTGCATTTTAGTTGTGGCTTCTTATTTTGGGGGCTTACAGTAATGCCCACTGTAGTAGGCATAGCAGCAGAGGGTCCCTGCCCCAAGGTCTTATAGTCTAATGGATAAGACTGACAAAGGAAATATTGTCACCCCCATTTTAAAGAGGAGGAATGGAAAGATTATGTGATATGACCAGGTCACACAGTAAGTCTCTGGGGGAAACCAGGAATTGAACCCAGATATCCCAAGTCCCATTCCAGTGCTCTCCAAGCCAAGGCCAACCTGTCTGCTGCTTCTCCTGCTCTCCACCCATAATTAACATGTTCCTGATCACTGGAATCATCTCATCAAGCACAGAGGTGACCTAAGGATTTTGGAGAGTGCTAATGATACGACTCTGTGGGATGCACCACAAACATGACTGACTCAGTTTACACAAGGAACGTGGCAAAGAGAACTGTGGAAGGGCCTTCAGGGTTTCCCACCTCCAGGCTCCTGCTGGAGACGTGAAGCCCAGCTGCATGCTGCTTTCATCCTAGTGATCAGTTTACATTTCCACAAGAAAAGGGACTAGAGATTGATTTAAAAAGCTGAGATTCTCCTTTACATTTTTAATTCCCCCAAAACCCAGAGCCACATGCGTCATGGGGCCCAAAGGGCAGCTCTGCTTAAGCTGGCAGAAATGATAATAGAGTTCCTTGGAGATAGAAGCTATGATTCTAGGGTGGATGGAGGAGGTGTCAGTAATTGGTACACGGATATGTGGGGTGGAGAGACAGTGGGTGAATGGTGGCTGCATAAGCATAGGGTAAGTGGGCAGCCTGGTGAGTAATGGGTTTGGGCAGGGACTGGAGAAAGAAGGGAAGAACAGAGTGATGGAAAGAAAGTGAGATTGAGGGGACAGTTAGAAAAGAGAAATTGGGGTAGTGAAGAGGAAGGGGAAAAGGAAAGAGAAAGATGAGACAAGAAAAGAGATTGAAGGGAAGGAGAGACCCCCATGAAAGAATGTGGGGAAGAGGCGAGGAAGGGAAACAAGGGAAAAATTAATCTGAATGGAAAAAAACCTGACAAAATTAGAGGAGATAAAAGATACTAGCATTCTGGAGAGAAAACAGAACATAGAAATGAAGGGGCAGAAAGAGGAAAGTAAAGGACAAAGGCCTGCAGGGTGGATTGCTTTAATCCAAATGGAAAGCCTCAATTTAAATAATCTATTTTAATCAACCTCTGTTATTTTCTAAAGAAAGGTGCATTGTTTTTGGTTTTGATATAACCATTAAAACATGTTGATTTACAAATAAATAGAGCACTAGATTAGGTACATCTTTTTGCTACCTAAGATTCAGATTTGTTTTAATTGTACATTTTAGTATGTTAGAAAATGGTGACTATATTGGTTATTTGCTAGATAATTAACTTTTGCTCAGTACTTATGTCAAGCTGCATTAGGATGGAAAGTGTAATTGGATTAAACACACAAACATCATATAAAATTTATTTTTATTAAACAAAACAACCTTAAATGTTTTGGATATATAAACTTCTCTTATCAAAATATGTTTCACATTACAAGTAAATAAATTTATTAAAGGAATTGAAGCGTTAACTGTAGTCAGTGAATTAAACTGATTATTTCAGGTCAGCCTGGGAAAATGTTCAAATATGCCTATGTCAAAGTGACTGGTGCTTAAGTTCCTACTCACCTAAGTCTCTTGAAAATAAGAGTCTAAGTTACTTAGGCAATCCTTCAAACTTTTAAAACTAGTAGATCTCATCCCCCTCTCCTCATTTTTATTGATTTTAAACAGGTTTATTTTTTAAAAGAAAAGCCATGATATTTTAAAAAAGGAAAATAAAAAAAAATCCCAGTGAAATTTAAAAAGTTACCAATTTTTATCCGCTCTGGAAGCCTGGAAAACAGCCTCAGTTACAGTATTGAAATTTGGTGCCAGAATGAACTCTATGCACATACATAGGGGTTGAGTTTATATGGCTAATGAGATCTTTAAAGCTATTCACGGAATTCAGCACTAACTCTCCACAAAGTCCCTGAGTGTGTGTAACAGACTCAGACCTGGGTCTGATAAATAAAGGGGAGTTCTGACGAAATTTTTCAGGTGGTTCAAAAGGCACTTCTTATCAGAAACGTGCCAGCCAATCCAGCCCTAAATTTGGGGAATGGAGGGTGGTTGGAAAGCCATGTGAGCTAGAGAAGCTACGAGTCCCTTTGATAGGATTCTCTGTCCAGACCACAGAAGAGGGCTGCAGCTTCCACCTACACCACCTGTTCTTCTGGCTTCCCAGGACCTGTCTTCTCTTGTTCACCCAGCTACCATCTGACTTTCCAGCTTTTCTTTCCCCAATATTACCCTCCTGCATTTATTTGCCCACTGGACCCTGCTCCTTAAATCCACCCTGGCTACCGTTAAAGCACTTAAGTATCATAAGAACAGCCATACTGGGTCAGACCAATGGTCCATCTTGCCCAGTAGCCTGTCCTCTGACAGCAGACAATGCCAGATGCTTCAGAGAATGAACAGACAAACAGGTGATCAATCCTCTGTTCTTCACTCCCTGTTTCGGGCAGAGGCTACGGAAACCCAGAGCATGAGGCTGCGTCCCTGACTCTCTTGGCTAATAGCCATTGATGGACCTATCCTCCATGAATTTACCTAGTTTTTTTGAACCCCATTATAGTGTTGGCCTTCACGTCATTCCCTGGTAATGAGTTCCACAGGTTGACTGTGCGCTGTGTGAAGAAGTACTTCCCTTTGTTTTAAACCTGCTGCCTATAAACTTCTTTGTGACACCTCTGGTTCTTGTTATATGTGAAGGAATAAATAACACTTCCTTATTCCCTTTCTCCACACCATTCATAATTTTATAGACTGCTATCACATCCCCCTATCCCCCCGTCATCTCTTTGCCAAGCTTAAAAATCCCAGTCTTTTTAATCTGTCCTCATATGGAGCTGTTCCATACCCTTAATCATTTGTTGCCCCTCTCTGTACCTTTTCCAATTCTAATTTTCCAATCTAATTCTAAGTGTCCTTTGGATGTTTCATGGAGATGGGAATTTTATAAATTCACTGACAATGAATGCTTCATAAATGAATGTAATTGAAAGACTTCAGCTAATTAAATTGTTAACTGATGTGAACTAATTTTTAAAGAGTGTTGAAGCAGGGAATCAGATTCTGCAGCAGAAGCGGTTTAATATGTATCCATTTTAAAACTTTGAAGAAAGAATCTGGCTAATTAACAGAATATTAGAAACAAAATAATTTATATGCAGTCAAGAAAGAGCGCCTTTGTAGCTGGATGGGGTTTATTGGGTTAATTTGTTCATTTATATATGAGATTTAGTGACATTTGGAATCCTTCTACCTTGGAAAAATCAAACATGTTCTGGCTAAGCCTTAGCCCCTGCGGAGTGCTGAGACTAAGGGAGAGTTGTCCTGTGTTAGGGCAGCATCCAGTTAAACGAGACAGCAATCAGTTAAAAAGCTATTCAGTATTAAGAGCTAAGACTTGTACGCTGGTGTTTCAAAACCACATTCTGCTCTTGGGCCAACTGTTCTTCCCTACTGACATACATACCAACCCCCAAACCATGAGCAGTTGAGACCTCATCATCAGAAAGCAAGCAAAAACTCTGCTACACCTGGTACCTTTAATAGGAGATGGAAAAATTAATGGAGGAAAACAAATAATTCTCTCATCCCTTGTGTCTTCCTCCTTTCTCTTTAGGATGGTGTCTCATTCCATCTAAGGCTTTACTGCACACAGCATTTCTCCTTTTGCAGGAGCCTGCCTGATAGTGCCAGTGAAGAATAGTAATGAAAAGCAACACTTTGAAATAACACCCTACTGGGAACTAGCTCTGTGGGTTAGGAAGATGGTGATTGTGTGTGTTTGATTCTGTGAAATGGGAATTAGCTTCTTCTTGCCTTTCAAATGCACATGTAAACATGCCTGTGCTCTCTTGTCCTCCCCATCAACACTGCCTCACTTAAGCAGAGGATTTTTCATTGTTTATAGACAGTATTTTGCATTTCAGTCATGTAATCAGAGGGATTCTCAGTATTCTCTGAAAATTTTTTTTTAGCACTAGTGACCAGCATTTGAGATGGCAAATATGTGCATATGTTGGAGCCATATCCTCTCTCTCCAGGGGTTTGATCCTGCACTCAGTAAAGTCAGCAGTAAAACGCCTATTGACTTCAGTGAGGCAGGATGAAGCACCAGATTCCTTCTGGAGTCAAAATAAAGTAACTGACTCTTTATCTTCCTGGTATATAACTTCAATATCTTAACTCTTCCACACTGCGCATCTTTGTTTTTCCTCACTATTGCATTCACTTGATTATACAGCTCATCCCTAGTTCTACTCTATCATATTATGAACATCCATTCTTGGCAAATTTTCCAGTCCATTTTGTAACCAATGTTTAAAAAAAAAAAAAAAAAAAAAAAAAAAAACCCACACTCCGTGGAGATAAATTGCCCTCTTTAGTTCTTGACAGACTGTCTTGCACTTCTTCAAGAAGTTAGACAAGAATGAGGGAAAGAGTGTCTATCCTATACTTAATAGGGTGTTCTTGTTCTTGGTCCCTCTATTAAGTCACCTACAGTCTTTTATAGAGCCACACGACCACCCTCCTTTCTATTATTTTGAACCATAAATTGCATAGTTATCTTTAAAGAGCCATTATCGTCCCATTTAGATTTTACTTCTGTTGCTGTCATCACCTTCATTTCTATTAAACGGTTTTATATTACAAATTGTGTCCTTACCTTTCCACTGTCTGACTGTTTTATTAACAAGGTAGTGAGGTAATATCTTTTATTGGACCAGCTACTGTTGGGGGAAGAGAGGCAAGCTTTTGAGCTTACACAGAAGCTCATTCTTCCTTCAGATGGATGCCACACAGGGACTTCCAAGAGCAGAATGTAGCACAACCAAATTCCTTTCTCTCCCTCTTCCTTAAAATTGCAGATGTTCCCTTAATTTAACTCTTATCCAAAGGTTCTGACAAGGGAAGGATGATCACTTTCTACCCCAGCCGCTCTTCAAAGATACCACTAATATGGTAGATTTGGCCTTGAATATTGACTTTAGCATAATCTATAATGACTCTCACTGTCCCCAAAGATACTCGTGAAATATTTTAGTAACCTGCAAAGTTCTTAAGTAAAAAGGAAACTGTTTTTTTTTATATCCAAACATATTTGCTCTTTATATGTGAGCTTCATTATTTTCTGCCTAAAGAGTATTCCATTTTGTATTTATAACATTTTTCTGACCTGGTAAGCTCAATTTAGCATTCAGTTTTGTTACAGCCAAACTAACTATATCCAAACTATTTAGTGTGAAATTTTCAAATGCATTGCTCAGATCATTTAATATAATTTCTCCATAATGAGTCCCTTATGAGGGAAATGATAATTGTTGCTATTTCTTCACTGTTCAAATCTACAATTCACAACAAAAATTACATGTGGATTTCTTTTTGTAAATGTTACTGCTAATTGTTTTAAAACATTAACCTTAAATGAAGACTGGAAAGGAACAGGTGAGATGAAAGTCAATCTTGGTTGAGCATTTATTAATTTGAAAAGTTTGATTATTCTAAAAAAAAATTAAAAAAAAAAAAATTAATTTACCTCCATAAAATAAAAAGAATTGACACCCTGGAAAAATCGTACTCTGACTAAACACAAACAACACATGCACAAGGAATTAGCATTGTGGTTGGATGTGCAAGCCTAATTCTGTCATTTCCTGACTTTTGAATGCTTAACCATATAACTTCAATATTATCTTAGTGTTATGTATGGAATTTCTCATTTCTAATTTTATCAGAGATAGGAAATAAAGAAAATTAAAGGAGCTTCACTCTCCAGGTAATAGAAGCTCTGCTGTTATGGAAGAAATGGTAAGAGCTCATGTAAATTCCATGATCTGGAAGCATTTGGCTGGACACCGTCATACACTGTTGATTTGTTCCATACACAGGTGGACCCTTGGAGCTGTGCAGATGTGGAAGACCACTGCCCCTTTCCAGCTGGGACCTCCAAGGTATATTGGAGTAGGCATCCCTCCTGAGCAATTTACAAAATATGAAGGAGCCTGATTCTGATGTAATCTTCAACATGAGTAAGGCTATCGAAATCAGACACCTTATAAAATGTTCAGCTTTTGAGACGAAGGCAGAGAGGAACTTACCTCCTGAATAATGTGTAGTAGAGCAGATTATTATTATATTATAGTAGAGCAAGTTATTATAATATTATATTGTATTCAATGACACCATTTTATCCCATTAAGTGCTATTGTTCAAGATGGCGATTTCACAAGGAATCTCATAATTGTGCCAGCACGTCAACACTGAACAGCATTCTGACTGAAATAAAACTTAAGGAGCAGAAGGAAAAGCTTCAGAGCCAGAAGAAAACCAAGAGGTTTTAGGAACGCAAGGAAATGAAGTATATTGATGCTGGTAATCTGAGAGCCCTAAAAATGTGCCCAATTCACAAAGAAATGGTAGAAAAGTAGCTATTTTAGCTCCTGTGAAACTACTCACCAGTGGATGCAATAAGTGAAATTCAAATAACTTTTATTTATATTGCCCTAAAGACTCCATCCAATACCTATTGATTTTACAGCTCTGTAAATCTAGAGATATTGATCCTATCCCCTCTGAGTGTAGTACATTTCATTTTCTACTCAATTAAGAGGGGCAGTTTTGGAACAAAAGGTCTGCCAAAGACAGCTGGTATAACTCTGTAACAAGTTCCAGCATCCTGAGGGCTGCCGGGTGCAGACAGGCTGTTTGCTCCAACCCTCCCCATCCTCCGCCCAACCCACCCAGTCGCTTCACCTGAGTTTCATTCACCACCTGCCCCCTTACTCTATTCTCCCTTGCCACCTATCCTCCTCAGTCCCTTTCAGCTGATCATCTCCTATGTAAAACCCACAACCAAAAAATTAAAAAAAGTTGAACTAACATGATATTTGCCACATCACACTGTTCACCCTGCTTGTGTCTGTCTGGTCTGTAAGCTCTTCAGGGCAAGGACAATCTACTGCTTTGTGTCTGTTCAGTGCCTAGCACAATGGGTCCCCATTTTTGGTTGGCCTATAGGCAATACTGTAATAAACATGATTGATTAATGATAATAATCTACATAATGGGTAGGAGCCATAAATGAAGTGAAATTCCATTCTTCTTGGGATGTTTTCTTTTAAAAAAATGTCGCCCTCCTGCTGAGACTTGGGCTAGATGTTTTCAGATACTGTATTTAGTTCTGCTATGTCCACTGTGACAAAAATTTTCAAGAGTCATCCCCCATCCCATAGTCACTAACCAATCTCTTAAAACACGTGTACTATAATTTGGGATGGGAATCCTTATTGTGCACCCAAGCTGCATCATTACAGTATTAACTGACATTGGAAAATTGTTATTAATCAATTAGATGGAAGAAAGCCTAGGATTCAATCTGCCTATCCAACTCCATGCTCTCACTTAACTGAAAGTATATTTACCCGAGGTGCAGATTCCATGTAACCCTTTGCAAAATTTGATGACGAGATTGTCAAGAACCATCTGTAATTTATTGTTTGGGGGAAATTTATACCCAAGGCCGTTCACAGTGGACTACAGGAAAGGCCAAAAGGGCTTGAAAGAGGGAGGGAAAATAGAGAGCTTTAGCATGTTTGGTTATATCAAGATACTAATTTAAACAAATCTTGTTCTACATTATTAAAACGTAGGTCTTAATTCTGCAGTCCTTACTCTGGCAAAACTTCCATTGATGCCAACAGAGATTCCTTCAGTGTCAGAGGAAGAATAGATATTTGGCTTCAAGAATTTCTGATCATAAAGGGAGTTTAAAGATTATAGGGCAGGTCCAGAGTTTGGAACCCAGCTAGAGCTTCCAAAGCATAATACATAGATTTAGTAAGGGCTATAAAGGATCTTGGCAGAGCTAAGGTCTAAAGCAGGACAGCTAAATGTATTCTTTACCTTTACTTTCAGATTACTTGCTCCCTGTGCCCTGCTTAGAAGTTTGGAAATTACCACTTCTATGCAAAGAAGCAGAATGATACTAGGGAGAGAGAAAATGGCACTCAGATGAAGCTACAATACCCTAATAAAGGCTCTTTAACTTGTTAGGAGTAATGTGGCAATACAGTTTACCAAGGAATGGTATTACACAAGCAAGTACCATACTGTTCCCTTCCTATTCATGTACACTATAATGTGCTCATATGAATTGTGATACTGGTAGCTGCTTTTTGGTACAGGATATAAAGAGTCTATTGGGAGCGCCAAACATCAAAGCAAACTTTCTTTGTCTGAAAATTGCAGATGCTGTAAATTGTATAAAAACCCTGCAGCATACAGGTCAATAACTTATTGACATCAGAGCCTAGATTTAAGAGAAACATTTTAATGGTCTCTGGGAATGGTTGAATGCGGAGCACAAAAACAAGCAAGTTCTGGTCTCTTATTAGGCTGGCAACAAACACGCTTTTATCCTGAACTACCACAAAGAGAAGGGTTGATTTTAAAAACAATAGTTCGAATGCCAATTTTGTAGACCTCTTCTCTGTAGTGGCGACAGTGATTAGAGATATTTATCATCGTAGGAGCTGGTATCAATACCCATAGTTAAGGTTGCCTGACACTTTTCATTTTAAGACCTTGTGTTTTGATGCTTATAGCTTTGCCAAACTTTAAACATTCTTGATGAAATTTTCCATGCCAAGGATCTGATCAGGCTGAATCATTTATGATAATTCCCATTACATGCTAGGCACTTTCTATAAACTAGAGAGAGACAGCAAAATGATCTTGGGGTTCATTAAACAACCCAGTGAATGAGAAAGGAATAAAACTTATTGAAAAACTAGGGAGTATCCATGAACTGCTGTACTCACCTACCCTTTGTTCTCAACCCCGCTGCTGCCAGGGCATATCTCAAAAATCCTGTATTCATAATACTGTCCCTTATGAGGGGGCCTCTCTCAATTATAATATTTCACAAACATCTCTCTACAGACAGTACATGCTCCAAGGACCTCACAATATAAAGTGTCTTGAATATTTGCGACTAAAGAAGCCTCTATTGAAATGAATCCAGTTATACTACACTAGAATGAAGGCTAGGGTAAAATGGGTTTTGAAGGAGATCAATCTTACTGAATGAAAATAGAGGATAAACTACCCTTCCAGGGATACATTGACAGGGTCAAAATTTTCCATGAAACTATGCTGCCACTGTACTGAAATGCTTCATTCATCCAATCAGTCACAAGCCTGTCAATCTGGCAACTTTCAGGAGCACTACAATTACTTTAGGAAAAGATATTTTACAACACTTATGTTGTTTACAATAGCTGTAGCCTTAGCTAGTATCCATAATTAAATCTTATGATGACAATACAATTCAGTTAATTTGGAGTTTTGTTTACCCCAAGATTAGGGCAAAGAGTAGAGGCAGAGCAGGAGGCTAGAGGAATTCTCCAGTTTGACAACAGTTTTGGTGTAAACACAAAAGTTTACTCCACTGCCTACTGAAGTAATTAACATTGACTTCAAGAGCAACTTCATCTTGTTTCTCTTGAAGTCAGTGTTAATTACTTCATTAGGAAGTGTAGTAAACTTTGGCTTTAGAGGTCTTTTTCATGAAATTTAAGATAAATATTTTAATAGCAGCAAGGAACCAATGAAGAAGTGAATTCCTACACTGCATTTATTCTTAAAGATTTGTAGGTGTGGGTTTCACCACTACAAAGCATACTGCGGGGCTGAAGCTGATACAAGGCTGGATTCTCACTTACACTAAGTCATCTTTACATTGTGCTGGCAGAGTAAGCATGTCTAACTTACACTTACTCACATTAAGGCCCCTTTATATTGCTAGGGAATAAAGAGGCTTTAGTACAACTGAGAATTAAGGCCATAATATTTACTCATACTGCCATTCTCCATGTTGATCCAAAGATTCAGTTCACAGGCAGTGAGATGTTACCCTAGATATGCTGGAATCAGTACCATAGAAACAGTACAGTGGTCAGAGTGTGGGAGGGGAAAAGGGGACCATGTTTGCTAGCAGGACTGCCTCCAGGGTTTTTGCCGCCCCAAGCGGCGGGGGGGGGAAAAAAAAAGCCACGATCGCAATTGCGATCGGCGGCACTCCGGCGGCAGCTCCACCATGCCGCTTTGTTCTTCAGTGGGAATTCGGCAGCAGGTGCTTCCCTCCGAGAGGGACCCGCCACCAAATTGCCGCCGAAGAGCCCGACGTGCCGTCCCTTCCCCTTGGCCGCCCCAAGCACCTGCTTGCTGGGCTGGTGCCTGTAGCTGACCCTGTTTGCTAGATTACCTGGATTTGCTATTTAAAAATTTAGAGGCCTGCCACTCCCAAAAAGGACCCAATCCATTTTCCACTATCTTAATGGGCCCTGGATTAGGCCCCAGAGAAAGAAAGGATATTTATTTGAAGACCCTCTCTTTCCTGTTTTGTAGATATCCTCCAATATCTCTTTGTTTTATTTGTTCTCAGTTAAACAATAGAAAACGAACAGTAAGATAAATAGGTTTTCTTTTATTCTCTTCTCACTCTGAACACAGTCACTGTGCTAAGATTCAGTCAGTTCATAAATAGTAAACAGATTATGACAAGTATTCTGGAACAAATTCAAATATTAACAGCCTAATGAGAGTAACATGGGCTCTGTATTGAGAGTTTTAAACTAACAGATATGTTTAAACCATAATTGAAAATCAAATATTTTAAAATTCATTTATTGTTCAAATAGTATTATACTTTAATATTCTAAATATTAAAAGAGAAGTGGATTTGGATAACTAGGTTGAGATACTCAGCTAAAAAATAACCACATGACTATTATCTGAAGTCTCTCTCCTTTTCAGAGACCCGCACATAACGGTTTGTCAATATAGTGTAGTAGAGAATTTGTTAGGAAATGTGTAGGGCACTATGAACTAAGATACATATCACTTTGTAGGGCTTAACAGATGCCAAACTGATCTGAATATCAGTCACACTATACTGCTTCAACTTCTGTTATGGCAGATTTATTAAAACCAGTGATACTGATGTGTACAGAAAACCCTAATTCAGCACTGTGCAGCAGTTAACATCATACATCCTACCTAGGAGCTAAATCCACAGCCCATTAAAAATCAATGGAATTATTTCTATTGACTTCAAGTGTTGGAACACCCTCAGCAGTAAACTGAGTACCTAATCCAAAGCACACTGAACACATTAAGCCAAAATCACTCCATTTTAAGGCCAATAAATTCAATCAACTTACTTCATGGATTTACTTGACATGTTAATATTCTCTACAACACTGTCACATAATTTGGTTTCGGTTTATAATATAGTGACTAATTACAGTAGTTACAATCTAACTACAGTGTAATTAAACAATGCATACAACTTTGATATCTAATTAATATAACCAGAATGTTAATTACATGACTGAATTACTATTGCCCCCTTGGTATTTTTCTTAACACATATGTTACACACACACACACACACACACACACTCTCTCTCTCTCTCTCTCTCTCTCCATATACATACACACACACAAATTTTTTGTAGTCATGTATTGAAGCTTCCAGTTATATGAACCAGTGGTAATTATAGGTATCCACATAACAAATGCAGTGTAACTGCATTGTAAATAGTTACTGTATTAAAAATGAAACCCATTATGTCTACTCAAGATTCTGTCTAGACTTTTTTTGTGGTGGTAGTTTAGTACTGGGGAAAGATGCAGGAGAGGAAAGGACAAGGTAACACCACAATACCACATCAAGCTCAATTGCAGGTAAATTACTATATGATGGTAAAACATGCATTTTAACGGTCAACACTAGGCAAAGCACAAGAGGGGGAAAAACATCTCTTCCCCTTGGGATAGGAGATTCAGGAGGACTATCACTGGAGCAAGTTTTACTTGCTGATGGGCTACAACCCAAGTATGTAATTATAGCTCTGATAAGTTTTATTATGTAGAAGTTTGGTTAATCTGGGTTTTTATTTGTTTGGTTCCCCACCCCCAGAGAAACAAATTTGTTCTCCCAGAACTAGTATTTCCTGCTTCCTTTAACTAGTGAAATTAATAACATCTTCAAACAACAGCAAAATCCCCACCCTCAGCAGACTTTTACCCTTAAAAGGAAGACATGCCAGAGGAGCTACAAAGTCCATAGGGGACTGTAAGAGGGGTGGCACCCACCTCTTGCGAGTGCCCCCTGCGCCATGGTTCTCTCAGCAGGTCTTCAGCAGTTCAACCCTCTTGAGGTACTTAGGTGGGATATGGCTGGATGATTGAAGGCTGTGCCTCTGGGAGAAGCCATGAAGCTATGGCCCCATACGAGGGATGAGATAAGAATTTGGATTGTATAGCCCAGAAGGGTAGACACTTGTCTTATATGGGGCCTTTCGGCCCCTGATTGGCTGCAGAGGAACAACCACTCTAGACTGCCTGGAGGACTTCTCTCTGCTCTGTTCTGTGGTAGTGTGACACAGGGCTGCAAGGTCTCCAGCAGGGGGCCTCCAGATCTAGTCCACCCTGCCAAAGGGACTTCGATATTGCTACCCATTTTACACAGAAGGTGCACACAGATACTACAGTGATGGGTGGCAGTATGTATCTTAGGATAGTTATGTATTAACAGAAGACCCTCTTAGGTTGCTAGTAATAAACCAATATAAATGTAATTACAACTGGGCAGCCATTCCCTCTCCTATTACTCAAACAGAATAAACAGTCTCTAAATCAGACTGAGTAGTGCATTTTAATAAAATTGATATTGCTTCCCAGTGATTGTATGCCTGTAACCATGGGTACTATTCCTTCTTATATGTAACGGATTACTTGCATACTTCGTGATACATACATACACACACACACACACACAAAATTAGTTAACAGTTAAGATTGTTCAAGTGCATCTCTCATCAAGCAAATCACTAGTTAAGGAAACATTAGCAACTAAACCACTCCCAGTTCTAGCCAGTCTTCTAACACAAACTTACTCAAAACAAAAATCTTAACCTTAACTCAAACCACATAATTTTTTCTTCAGTATTCTGAATTTGACTTTGATAATCTCCTTCAGTCTTTCATATAACTCAGAATATGTGAAAAGATGAGAAGAGGTGTAATTTTACACCTCTTCTCATCTTTTCACATATTCTCTAAACAAATTTCAACTTGATTTCTTTTCACAAAAACAGGACTTACAATGTCATTTGCTTTCTACTCTCTTTCTATCTATAATCTAAAATAGTTATTTCTCAAAGTCAATTTTTTCCCTAGAAATTTGAGTACTTCAAGGTTCAAGCTAAGGTTGTGTGTTGAATTTTGAGTAATTAGATGTGTGAATGGGTGTAGGTTTGTACTGGAGTAAGGTACACTGGCGTGTAGGATGGGAACATGGATGTGTAGTGGGTGGTTGTGAAGACAAGTAGCGTGTGGAACAGAATTACTTCTAACTTTACTGAAAAAAAAAATCAATCTTTACTTTAGAAGTAAGTATTGTAAGTTTGGTGTCGATACACATTAACTTTTATACATAAAAATGGGATTAAATTCCAGTGTCACCAAGGGCAAGTCATGCCCGACTAACCTATGCCTTCTATGACAAGATAACTGGCTCTGTGGATGAGGGGAAAGCAGTGGATGTGTTATTCCTTGACTTTAGCAAAGCTTTTGATACCGTCTCCCACAGTATTCTTGCCAGCAAGTTAAAGAAGTATGGGCTGGATGAATGGACTACAAGGTGGATAGAAAGCTGGCTAGATCGTCAGGCTCAATGGGTAGTGATCAATGGCTCCATGTCTAGTTGGCAGCCGGTATCAAGCGGAGTGCCCCAAGGGTCGGTCCTGGGGCCGGTTTTGTTTAATATCTTCATTAATGATCTGGAGGATGGCGTGGACTGCACCCTCAGCAAGTTTGCAGATGACACTAAACTGGGAGGAGTGGTAGATATGCTGGAGGGTAGGGATAGCATACAGAGGGACCTAGACAAATTAGAGGATTGGGCCAAAAGAAATCTGATGAGGTTCAACAAAGACAAGTGCAGAGTCCTGCACTTAGGACGGAAGAATCCCATGCACTGCTACACACTAGGGACCGAATGGCTAGGCAGCAGTTCTGCAGAAAAGGACCTAGGGGTTACAGTGGATGAGAAGCTGGATATGAGTCAACAGTGTGCCCTTGTTGCCAAGAAGGCTAATGCCATTTTAGGCTGTATAAGTAGGGGCACTGCCAGCAGATCGAGAGATGTGATCATTCCCCTCTATTCGACATTGGTGAGGACTCATCTGGAGTACGGTGTCCTGTTTTGGGCCCCACACTACAGGGAGGATGTGGAAAAATTGGAAAGAGTCCAGCAGAGGGCAACAAAAATGATTAGGGGGCTGGAGCACATGACTTATGAGGAGAGACTGAGGGAACTGGGATTGTTTAGGAGAGAAGAATGAGGGGGGATTTGATAGCTGCTTTCAACTACTTGAAAGGGGGTTCCAAAGAGGATGGATCTAGACTGTTCTCAGTGGTAGCAGATGACAGAACAAGGAGTAATGGTCTCAAGTTGCAGTGGGAGAGATCTAGATTGGATATTAGGAAAAACTTTTTCACTAAGAGAGTGGTGAAGCACTGGAATGGGTTACCTAGGGAAGTGGTGGAATCTCCTTCCTTAGAGGTTTTTAAGGTCAGGTTTGACAAAGCCCTGGCTGGGATGATTTAGTTGGGGTTGGTCCTGCTTTGAGCAGGGGGTTGGACTAGATGACCTCCTGAGGTCCCTCCCAATCCTGATATTCTATGATTCTATGTTGCCAATATCCTGCTGTCAAACCCACATAGGTGGACCTCTGCGTCTGTGCTGAATCCTATGGACATCAAAGGATGCCTGGGCCAATTGCAGGATTGGGGCTCTGAGTTGCAACTCTCAACACACCTTTAATCTTTGTTTCCATACTGTTTTGGATGCTGTATGTTTGCTTTGTCACAAGGATCCCACAATATGTTCCAACGAACGCTGTTCTCAAGGTGTCTTGTAACATCTGGGATAAAATTCCACCAACTGCGGGGTGGCAGTGGCCCAGAGGCAGACCCCCTATTACATGGCTTCATCAAGTCTGTTCCGATGTTGGACTCTCAGGCCGCCAAGCCTTCGCGGTTGTGCAGGAATGGACCAAATGGTGAAAGATTGCTATGGCCGACTGTTTGGCTAAGCGTTGAAGAAGATCTTTGTTTTAAGAAAAATGTTACTTAAAAAAATTCTGCAGACTTTTTTTTTAATCTGTAGACCTTAAGTGAACCCAAACCACAATGCATATCCCTCTTGATCATTTGGCTGCTAAGTACTGTGTCTTGGATGGTCTTTTAATGAGCATGTGCAGCTATAGCCATATGGAAATCAAGGTATGTAATTCATTCTACATGCCAATTCAGTCCTTAGAAATTTCACAGAGGCCAGTGGTGTTTTATGATATGGATGCTTGTCAACTAGGAATGCAAAATGACATCCCTGATCATTTCACAAAGGCCAAGCTGCCCTCAGAGAGTAATGACTGTCACTTGCCAGGCACAAGGGCTGGATTTGAAGAGTTTAAAATTTAAAAAGGCTCTGTATTCCTTTTCCAATCCCCTCTACCACCCAGTTCCCCACAAACAAGATCTCTTACCATGTATTCAGTTATATTGGTTGTATCAGTAAAATGAAGGGTTCAAAGTTCTTCACAGCAGGGATGGATGAACCTCCCGGAATTTGAGATTTCCTGAACTTCTAGAACTATAAATTTGATTTTCAGATAATCTGCTCATGGGATTGTCTCATGTGGTTTTGTTTCTTTTGTTTTTTAAACAAGGAAGTTAATTTTTTAAAAACGATTCTTAAAGTTTGCTATGTTGAAGGTGGGCTTCTTCCATTCCTAATAAAGCCAAGCTGGCAAAAACATATAATCCTCTACAGTATTTATCCTTTTTCTTTCCTATTACTTTGGCCAGGTCTCCTCTAATTCATGAATCACATTACTGGCTCTTTTCTGGGCTTTACTTCATATTCAATGTTTGTGTCCTTGCCTTCCAGGCCCTCATCACACAACCCATGACTAAATCTGGGACCCGGTCTCCTTTTGGCTTTTCCAATCCCCTGCCCTTAACCAATGGTGCCAGACTCACTATGTTGATGGGAGAAGCCATCCTGCTGACATAGCGCTGTCTACACGGAGGTTAGGTCGGTATGAGTGTGTCACTCAAGAGTGTGGATTTTTCAAACCCCTGAGTGAAGTAGTTATACCACTATAGGTCTGTAGTGTAAACCAGACCTAGGAAAGAAGAGGTGTTAGCTAATGCGTGTTAAAATCCTAGTACGAAGAGGCAGTTGTGGTTTTAACTTGTTAGCTGGTTGTGGTAAACCCTATTCTTCTCCCAAGGTCTACCTCAATCAGCTAACTTGTTAAACACCCTTTTTTCCCGGGGCTTGTCTAGATGAACAATTAGTGCGCAGCAAGGTGGTGTGTAGATCTACGGCTACAGGAAGCGGTGCGGGCCGAGGGATGTGCTGGCCACCCTTCCCACAGCCCTCATTGGCCTGGAGCAGCGAACCGCAGCCAGTGGGAGCTGCGATCGGCCGAACCTGCGGACGCGGCAGGTAAACAAACCAGCCCGGCCCGCCAGGGGCTTTCCCTGAACAAGCGGCGGACCAGCTTTGAGAACCACTGGTTTACTCTGCTTTGAGACAGGAATACACCGGAGTGCACCAGTGAACATTCAGTGCACTATAGCAGGGTCCTCACGGACAGTTAATGCACAGCAGGCTAGTGCGCTTTAGTACATCCCAGCTTTTGCACCCTAACTATTCATCTAGACATGCTGGTAATGTAGATATGGTGCTAGTTTCTCTGTATTTGATTTTCCATTCTGGTTGCTTTCTGCTCCTTCCCCCCCCACATCTGCTCATCAGAATTCAAGCTGAACTTTCAAGCCTGTAATGCTGGAGTTAGTTCATAATTAGGCAAGCAAGTTTGCCCATCCCTACTTCACCCTTTCCAAAGGCAAACTACACAGCAGGGATGTCTGCCATCACTCTACTGTTGTATTATTAATGAGTCATTTGTTCAAATAAATGAAGCTTCATTAATTAGAAGTAATGACTTAGGAAGAGATATATAAAATCTCATCTGCACAAGATGTGCTTTATTCAGCTTGAATCCTAACCAATTTCTCCTTCAATTACTGATGGAATGAACATGGTGAAATTTTAGGCCACAACAACATTAGCAGATTTCATTTTTGAGAAGACGACTTCTAGCTGGAGATTGCAATTAAAAGAGTGGATATGTAAATGAGAAACATATCATTTATACAGAAACTGTGATCCCCTGCTCTCTGAATTCGTTATTTTAGTTAAAATCCTTTCCCTTTCCCCCAAATAAACAACATAATTCAAGATTTTAATGTATGAACATTGCTTTCCCCACCCCTTAATTGGTAGAATAATAGTAGAGATGAGACTTCTGCCAAATACCTGCATTTCTTTTCCTAACTCTCCCAATAGGCCCAAATCAACAATTACTTAGAAAATTAAACTGGGAATATTTACAAAATTGATTTGGAATGATGAAGCAACTAGACCATGCATAAGCGTGTATAGACTCAAGTCAGTCAAGGTGGCCTCTTCCTGCCAAATCTCAGCTGTCAATCAGATAGCTGTTCTTTCTCTAAATAAGTCACTTTCCTAACTTGGATGGATATGTCACCTCCAAAGATCACTGTCTAACACACAAACTAAGGGTGTGATATACAAGAAAGAATGAATGTTTAATGAAATAAGTATTTACGTACTATTGTGAAGGCTGACAAGACATAATAATCACTGCAATACTAAAAATTTGAACTCAAGATCTCCTCTATGCCCCGCAGGGAGATTCTCCAACACCTGAAAATCTTCAACTACAAGAAAGCACTTCACATGTGGGATGATAATAGAGTTTCTCTACCACTGGAAATATTTCTGTAACTATGCAACATTTCACCTTATTAGTAGAGCAGAGCTTAGCAAAGTGTGGTCCACAACCCTAGTTTGTCCATAGACACATGCCAGTGGTTTTAAGAGCTGAGAAGTCACATAGGTCCAGATCTTCAAAGGTATTTAGACACCTAACTCCCATTGAAATTAATGAGAATTAGGCACCTAAATATCTTTGACGATCTGGGCCATAGTGCTGGATCCCCAGCTTGTTTCCAGCTGCTATATTACATGGAAAGATAAAATATTACATTAAATACTTAGATACAGAACAACATAACAAATTTACCTCCCAAGATGTAATGTGATATTTCACTAGAATTCCTGAGAACAATTACACAAATATAAAACACTTTAGTATCAGCCAAACAGCAAGGCCAGCAACTTTTCAAAATACAGTTATTCTGTTCCCTGCTCATCTCCCCATATACACACATATACTCAGACTCAAGAACATTTCAATTAGAATTTCTCTTATGTAAGAAATGCTGTAAGAAAGTCTGTTTTCATATCTGTCAGCGTCATGATGTTCTGGAACTGAAAAGAAGAATCTAATGCCATGCTAGTTAGAGAAGGACAGAACTGATCAGGAAGTCTCCACATGTAAGGTTCATTTGACCCCAAGTATTTTGTTATCTGCCATGTCAGAACAATTTATAAGTGTAATACCTGTACTAAACGCCCACTGAACTGAGAGGGACAATTATTTTTAAAGGGAGCTTTTATGACACTTGGCATTTAGAAAACTTGACAGAGGAAAGGCATTTTACGTAGAAGGTGCTGACTTATTGTTCATATGAAAGAGTACCTTGATGAATAATCACATAAGTAGTATGGCTAATTTTTTCAGAAATATTCACTAATTTTGTGCACCTCCATTTTTTGAAGTCAATAGGAGTTGTGGATTCTCAGTATCTCAGAAAATTGGGTACAAAGGTTGTCTTAGTTTGGGGACAAAAGACTGAAGGCACACAAAATTAGTGGATTTTTCTGAAAGCATGGATGTATAGTCCCAGGAGCCCAGAGATAGTGCTTTAGCACAGCTTCCTTTCTCCTGGGTGGGCAGGACCTGCTGAAAGTTAAATTATGTTTAGGAGAGGGAAGAGATGAAGTGCCATGCTGGTCACAGAATGTCTAGGAATGTTGTGGTCTTTAGAGGACCTGACAAAAAGCAGATGAGGTGAATAATTGATTACATAGAGGGGAAGAAGTAGCGGCCAGCAAGCACCAAGTAAAGCATTGGACCTCTGCTGCATTTCCTACCAGGGTCACGTCCAAACACTGGGGCTTCTCTAGGACAGAGATGTCACAAAGAAGCAACATGGTGATTTATTCTGGGCTTGGGAGATTTGGCTTTGCATTAGATGTGGCCATTGAAAACAATGTGTAGTTCCAAAGGGCATCTCTCAAACTTACATGGAGTGATAGGCAGCAGCAAACCAACATTCGCTATGCTACTCATATGAGAATGAAGACTAATTACCTAACCCTTCCTACTTGCACTATGATAGCTAATGTTTATTGTTAGAATTGTACAGTTCTGTTGCTCAAAACCACTGGATATTTTTATATACAGAAATCTTACTGAAGGTCACTTTGCACTGACATATTTTTAATAGAACAATGGTCTCGGAGGAAATCAGTGATCATTGCAGTTAATGACCAGAATGCTATGATGTAGTGTAATTACCAAGGCTATATGAGCTGTTCAAATGAGTGAGAATTCCTAATCCATTTAGGAACTACCATCCCCAAGAGCTGTCCAAAGAAAACCAAAGTTTGAGGTCTAAGAGAAATGTTAATGAGAACACACTTTAAGTGAAAAGTCACCACAACATCATTACATCTAATTTCCTGTGTAGTTACTATATGTGGAGGTGGATGTTTCAATCTCCTGCTGTGGCTTAGAGCACGTTGTAACAATTTTCCACTCAACACTAAGCAATTTTTATTATTTCTATTGTTGTCATTCTTACCTGTTCTAAACTTTAGCAGCTCACAGACCATCTTCCTGTCAGCAACCCACCATGACCGGTATGCTCAGTGAATGAGAGCTCTGCAACGGACCGTCCTCAGGGTGAAACTCTTATTGGCTGGAGCAGTGTGTTCTCAGGGGAAAGTCCTAGCTGGTGTCTTTCTCTACCACCATAGATCAGCAGAAGACAGAGCTTCTTCACCTTTAGGACTCCAGTATCCTTCTCTTTGTGCAAGGCTTCTCTCAATGCAACCCGTGGCAGAAGAGCTTGGCAACGTCACTTCTGGAAAGGATCATCACGTGTGAATTTTCACTTAAGTTTGCAGAAAGGGTCTTGTCCTTTCGAAGGGGAACATCAATTTTCTTAATCAGGTATATGGCAGCCTGTGACTGTAATGATGAGACTATTATAAATGACTAGACAAGATATGGGCCTGAGGTTATGACATGCATGTTATCTGGCAGCAGGTCTTTGTCAGTCAGGTGGAGAGGTTGTTTGTTTGTGTGATTAAAATAACTAGCTTGCCCTTTGGACCGACAAAAATTTCACATACAAACAAAGTGAGCAAATGTTGCCTTTTTGTAGGCTTCCAAGGAAGTCAAAAACAAAACTTCACTTCACCATTTGCCAGCACACAATGAAATCACAATCAAACAACATGGTGGGGGAACAGGCTCCAAGAATAAACATCTGCATCACATGGTCTTAATCTGAATTTCTTGCAGTGTGCACAGAGTGGCGCAGCTTGGATGTGAGGGAGATTGTGCCAATGTTGAAAGAAGATATAAATAAATACTTAGCACTTACCTACTACTTTTCCATCTTCAACGCTCTTCACAAAGATTAGGACAATCCATTTTTAAAGAGTGCCAAAAATAGGTAAGATTTCAATTTATATTTAGAGTTTGGTTTGGTTTCAGTTTTATGGAAGGTGGGAAGGAAGGGGTGCAGGAATGTGAGAGCCTGGAGTTTACACACACACAAAAGGAGAGAGAAAATCCCACCTGCAGAGTGGAAAAAGGGCCAAGAAGGAGGAAAGAGAGAGTGGGATGAATCGGAGCAACTATTCCAAAGCCCAAGAAGTTTCCCTTTGGCATTTATTTGAAAGGGAAAGAGGCAGAATTGGAGGGAATCTAGTAGCAGCATCTTATTGTCCTATTATGATCATGTGCCTCTCAGCCTTTCATTCTTTAAATGATCAGTCTCCATTCCCATCTTCCTCAGATTTAGAAACATGTGCTAAGTACATGGAGCTAGATCCACAAAGAGACTCGTGGATTTAGGTACCTGAGATCCTCAGCTGCCACTTAACCTTGTGAGCACCTAAATGCCCTGTGCACCTAAATTCCTGCCAGTAGATATGCGCAAAGCAGCTCAAGTCTGACACCACTGAACTGCTCAGTGTCCTAGCTCATGTCTTAGCCCCAGCGGGGTTCACAAAGTAGGCACTCACCCACCTATCTTGCCTGTGGTGTCCAATCTCACAGGTGTGCTCAAAGCATGGCTAATCCACAAAAAAGACAGCTGGGGCAATGAGATCAGGAGGAGTGGTGGTGGTGTTTAAGTCCATCCCAAAATAGTCAAGAGCTGTGGCTAGGGCATTCACCTGAGATATGGGAGGCCTATTTTCAAAGCCACACTCTGCCTGATTTGGAGCAGGGACTTGAAACCAGGTCTCCCGCCTCAATGCCCTAAGTACTAGGCTATTGACTATTCCGGGGTGGGGTTCTCTTAATTGCTCCTGTTGAAGCTGTTCCACTTTGTATAAATAAATATTCATTGGGCTAAAGACCAAGAGAGATAAACTCTAAAGCCCTGTGGTTAAGGCACTTCCCTGGGAGGTGGGAGACCCCACTTCAAATTCCTGCTCCACATCAGGCAGAGGGGGAAATTGAATCTAGATCTCCCACAGCCTCGGGGAATGCTCTAGCCCCAGGGCTAAAATTTATAGGGTGGGGCACCACCTCCTCCTCCTCCCTTAATTTTGTGTGGGTTTAAATGTGCCCAGAGCAAGTCTAGCAGATTGGGACCCAAAGGCAAAAAGGGCAGGGGAATGCCTACTTTCTGAATCGCCCTGGGGCTTAAGCACAAATTAGGTGCCAAATTGCTAGGCAGGGTCAGGACTTAGGTGGACGCATGCCCAGCTGCCAAAATGTAGGTGTCTTGGGGACTTTAGCTGTGGAAACTCAGCAACCTAGAGATTTTAGGCACTTACAGGATTAGGTGGCAGCTGAGCAGGGGTTCTGTGAATGCCAGTGGCAGGGCCGGCTACAGGCACCAGCCCTGCAAGCAGGTGCTTGGGGCGGCATATCGGGCTCTTCGGCGGCAATTCGGCGGGGGGTCCCTCGGTCCCTCTCGGAGGGAAGGACCTGCCGCCGAATTGCCGCCGAAGAAGAAAGTGGCGCGGTGGAGCTGCCGCCAATCGCAATCGCGGCTTTTTTTTTTTTTTTTTCCGCAGCTTGGGGCGGCAAAAACCCTGGAGCTGGCCCTGGCCAGTGGGCCTAAATGTGGGACCTAGGCACCTAAGTCCCCCTTGCAAATCCCATCCATAGAGGACGTCACAGGCTCACCACATGCATAACAGGCTGGCAGGAAGCACTCATAGGCCTATAGTTCCCCCCTTTGAGCATAATGACTGAGACCAGGAGAATGGAAGAGGGAGAAGATGTGGTCAAAGTTTTATACATGGTTAGTAATAATGAGGCAGAGCCAGAGAACCTAGAGTCCCACAATCTCAATGTAGTGTTTGAAAGGCCCCCAAGGCTCAAAGGATTTGAGGAAGACATATTGATACACTACAGGAATGTACATATTGCTTTATACAATGAGCAGAGGTACAGGAATGCCTAGATCGGGGTCGGCAACCTTTCAGAAGTGGTGTGCCGAGTCTTCATTTATTCACTCTAATTTAAGGTTTCGCGTGCCGGTAATACATTTTAACGTTTTTAGAAGGTCTCTCTCTATAAGTCTATATTATATAACTAAACTATTGTATGTAAAGTAAACAAGGTTTTCAAAATGTTTAAGAAGCGTCATTTAAAATTAAATTAAAATGCTGATCTTACCCCAGCAGCCTGCTCAGCTCGCTGCCAGCCTGGGGTTCTGTTCACCTAGGCCAGCAGCGGGCTGATCAGGGCCTGCGGCCGGGACCCCAGACCTGGG
The DNA here is from genome assembly GCF_028017835.1 of Emys orbicularis. Classification (NCBI taxonomy): domain Eukaryota; kingdom Metazoa; phylum Chordata; order Testudines; family Emydidae; genus Emys; species Emys orbicularis. The sequence goes on along the minus strand of NC_088685.1, from coordinate 135,992,182 downwards.
GGGGGAGGGGTGTTTCAGAGGGCAGAGGGCTGGGGGAGGGGGTTCAGGGCAGAAGCTGAGTGTGTGTGGGGGTTCAGGGCAGAGGGATGGGGCTGTGGGGGTGCAGGGCAGAAGGCTGGGTGTGTGTTGGGGTGTGGGGGTTCAGGGCAGAGGGATGGGGCTGTGGGGGTGCAGGGCAGAGGGATGGGTGTGTGTTGGGGTGGGGGGGTTCAGGGCAGAGGGGTGGGGGGTGCAGGGCAGAAGGCTGGGGTGCTCGGCTCGTGGGGGTGCTCCCAGCCCCCTGCCCTGAGCGGCTCATGGCAGGTGGCTGGAAGGGATATGCCAGGGGTCGGCAACCCATGGCATGCAAGCCGATTTTGAGTAGCACGCAGCTCCGGCCCCCAGCCCCACTCAGCCCCCCCGCCCACCGCTCTCCCCTGCGGGGGCAGGAGGCAGAAGCTTGGTTCTGCAGCAGCCAAGCTTCCCCCCTCCCCCGCTTCTTCCCCCAGCATGGTGCTTTCCGGCCCCTCCTCCTCTCCTTCCCTGCGCCAATCAGCTGATGGCCCTAGCGAGGGGGAGGGGGAAGAGTGGCAGCGTGCACACAGCTCCGTAGAGGAGGCAGAGAGAGGTAGGGATGGAGCCTGGGGGAAGGGGGTGGAACAGGGCATATCCCAGGGGTCGGCAACCTTTCAGAAGTGGTGTGCCAAGTCTTTATTTATTCACTCTAATTTAAGGTTTCATGTGCTGGTAATACACGTTAAAGTGCCCCCCCGGCTCCCCCCTTGCCTAGGGTTACCATATTTCAACGATTAAATGAGAGGACGGGGGGCAGGGAGAGCCCTGCCCCCATCCACTCCCTCCCACTTCCCACCCCGACTGCCCCCCTCAGAACCCCCAACCCTGCTCCTTGTCCCCTGACTGCCCCCTCCTGGGACCCCAGCCCCTAGCTGCCCCCCAGAACCCCACCCCCTACCTTGTCCCCTGACTGCCCCCTCCTGAGACCCCCCCCACCCTAACTGCACCCCAGGACCCTACCCGTCCCCTGACTGCCACGACCCTTATCCACACCCCCGCCCCCAGACAGACCCCCGGGACTCCCATGTCCCATCCAACCACTCCCTGCCCCCTGACAGGACCCCCAGAACTCCTGACCCTTCCAACCCTCCCCCTGCTCCCTGACTGTCCCCCAGGACTCCCCTTACCATGCCCATGCCGGTCAGACGCTGGCTCCACGTGGAGGCAAAACACGCTGCCGGGCTGCTGCGCACACAGCCCCTCCCCTGCAGAGTGCTGAGGCAGCGGGAGGGGGGGAGCTCCGGGAGGGGCAGCGACGGCTCATACTTCCAGGAGCCGCAGAACCTAAGCACGGTGAGTGGGGAGCAGGGGGGCGCACCTGCCGCCAGTCTGGGGTCCCGGCCGCCGGCCCCGCTCAGCCTCCTGCCGGTCTGGGGTTCCGTTCACTCAGCCAGCAGTGGGCTGAGCGGGGCCGGCGGCCAGACCCTGTCTGGCAGCCACGTGCCAAGCAAAATCAGCTCGCGTGCCGCCTTTGGCACGCGTGCCATAGGTTGCCGACCCCTGATTTAATACTCTATATTTTAAGTTTTCCCCCCTCTTTTCTGTAACTTTAATAAAAGGCTAGGATTTTTAAAGATGTGTTTTCCATGGACTAGGCAGCCTGATGTCTCTGTATACCATCCTCCGAACCTTATTTAATACTGTTTAATGTTGGATAGTTTCAGGGTCATGGTAACACCTTTGACTCTTTGGCCCTTCATTCCATCTAAAATTTATACAACACTTCTGTTCTACTATGCTTTGAAAGCATAGTAGGGAAGTTTTGGTATGAGGCAGCAGGGTCCACTCAGACATTTAGTGCACTTGAGACTAGATTTGTCCCCCAGTTTTCCTCAAACTAAGCATTTGTTATAGACAAGTCTTTAGTGACCCTAGGAAAGCAGCCTTCACTCTAGCCACTGATTCACCCAACAGTTGCAGCACCAGCCCCTTATCTCTTTAAGGAATAAAGAGAGGGCAAATGGGAGTGCGGGAAGGAGAAATAGGTGGATATTGGTTTAGGGATTCAAGGAGAAAGACGAGATGTCTGAGGGAATTTGTGGAAAGGTAAGAGACACCAAGTGACTCAGCAAGGCAGCCTGGTGACATAGAAGCAGGCCAAAGATTGCCGGAGAGTCTGGAGGAGTCCAAAAATAGGCTGGGGCAAACTTCAAAGTATAAGCTAAGAGCCTTAGGGCCCAATCCTGCAAGGTACTAAGAACCTCCAGGAGTTGCTCCTCACTTTGCAGAATTGAGTCCTTAAGCGGGAAAGGAATTTGTGCGGCTGGATCCCACAGGGGATCTTACAGTACTGCAGAAGGCATTTTGTCCTAACTTTCTGGGTAAAAATTAAGTGACTGATCACCCTTCTCTGGGAAATTGGGTAACTCCATCGAGGTAAGAAAATCACTCTAATCTTTCCTCCAAATTAGTGGCAGAATTTTAAAAGGGGGCTCCCAGAAGCCTGCTTCACAAGATCAATGGAGTCATTATTCCTAGGACTTAGGTAATAATAAAAAGTAAAGTAACAGCAACCCAATGGAAAGGGAAGAGATGTCAAAATAGCCAACCAGCTCTACAGATCCACATGAGTCTATAGATCTACATGAGTTAAGTATCCACAGCAACTCAAAACGCACCAAATGCACTATGTTCCATGAGTAAAATAATGAACTAATTACTTAAGGTTGGCTTTGCAATTTGTCACCTCCCATTGCCATGTTTTCTCCTAGTAATTTTCTTCCATCAATTGTAGTTTTCGGTGTCTCATTTCATACCTTATCAGCTTTTGCTTCATTCTCTTCTTTTGGTCCCCTATTGCATTGTGTTCTTGCCTGTACACATAATTCACTTTGTGTCTTGTTAAAAATTGTGGCACTGGGGAAACAGGGAGAATTTAATTACTAGCTCTTTCACTGATACAGTTTTAAAAAGGCCATTTAATGTTTATTGCCTGCTTATTTTACTGCTGGGTCAGAAAAAACACATTATAGTTTAGGACCTCCATCTACTGAGTATAGATTAAAAGGAACTTAAAAATAACTTATAGTAAATTTTCTTTTACTTCAAGGCAACAAAGTTAAAAAATGGGTGAAAATTGCCATCCTGGATTTTTTTTTAAATGAAGACTGTATTTTTATAGAGTTTTTTACTGTACATTTACCATACTGGAACCAGCAAATATTCTTATGCCACAGACAGAACACTGGATGACTGGTTTAGAATTTCCAGTACATACATAGGTGGGACTAGGGAAAATAATCCATTGTAACTTCAGAAGCAAGACACATGGGGAAAAAAACTACATCTCCTTGCAGCAAAAATTGATAGGAGGAACATTAAATCAGCTATTATAGTTCAGAATTAGTGCTGTGGATATAGAATGACTAATCATAAAGAACAGAGGACTGAACAGGCTAAAGCCTGCAACTACGTCCTAGTTTTTCAGTGTACAGCATCAAATCATGCAGAGTTTTTCAACCGTGTGTCTCTTTAGACTACAGTTTATATAAAGGGTGGGGGACTGTAATGTATCTTGTGCAATAGATCTGTTCCCTGTGTCATTGAATCATCTTTGTAATGTGCCTTATGCTCTTATAGCTCCTAATGTTCCTAAATGCCACATACGTGAGTCTTCCTTTATGCTTCTACCTCTTAATCCTAACAGGGGTCTCATCCTGCATTCTCTCTCTCCTGGTGATCATTTTCTGTGGGTTTCCTTGTCTCTTGGACTTCAGCTGTCATTCTAGCCTCATCTTTTCTGCCTGAGAAAAACACATCCTAAACAGCCCTCATGGTTTTAATTCCTACAGAGGACCAATGCACATGTTCCATTTCAGACTGCTTTGGGCCCCTCACGAGCCAGTTTTTATAGAGTTACATGTGTGTTTAAGTGCTTTGCAGGATCAAGGCCAGCATTTCCACTATCCAGAAAATGAAATACCATAAGACCAGGTCTTGCATGATTCTACCACATGGTTCTGTGAAGCACTAATGGGGGGGGGGGGACACCAATATAAACAAACACATGCATTAAAATCCTAACACTCAAACCCTAGCGCTCCTCTACTTCATAATAGTCACGTCTTACTGGTCATATACCCCTACCTTTGTCTTGAGATGAATGGTAAGGAGACTGAAATATTTGGCATGAAGAATTAAACAGGAACACTAACAGCAGTACTCATAAGAAAACTCTCCCTCTCAGAACCCAAGGATATTTTGACTGGAGCAGATCAGGCTTAGAATCATAGAAGATGAGGTCTCTTCCAACCCTAAGGAGGTCATCTAGTCCAACCCCCTGCTCAAACAGGATCAACCCCAACTAAATTATCCCAGCCAGGGCTTTGTCAAGCCGGGCCTTAAAAACCTCTAAGGATGGAGATTCCGCCACCTGCCTAGGTAACCCATTCCAGTGCTTCACCACCCTCCTAGTGAAATAGTGTTTCCTAATATCCAGCCTAGACCTCCCCCACTGCAACTTGAGACCATTGCTCCTTGTTCTGTCATCTGCCACCACTGAGAACAGCCAAGCTCCATCCTCTTTGGAACCCCCTTCAGGTAGTTGAAGGCTGCTATCAAATCCCCCCTCACTCTTCTCTTCTGCAGACTAAATAAGCCCAGTTCCCTCAGCCTCTCCTCATAAGTCATGTGCCCCAGCCCCCAATCATATTCGTTGCCTTCCGCTGGACTCTCTCCAATTTATCCACATCCTTTCTGTAGTGGGGGGCCCAAAACTGGATGCAATACTCCAGATGTGGCTTCACCATGGGAATAATCACTTCCCTCAATCTGCTGGCAATGCTCCTACTAATGCCTACCAATATGCCGTTAGCCTTCTTGGCAACAAGGGCACACAGCCGACTCATATCCAGCTTCTCATCCACTGCAATCCCCAGGTCCTTTTCTGCAGAACTCCTGGTTAGCCAGTCGGTCTCCAGCCTGTAACGGTGCATGGGATTCTTCTGTCCTAAGTGCAGGACTCTGCACTTGTCCTTGTTGAACCTCATTAGATTTCTTTTGGCCCAATCCTCTAATTTGTCTAGGTCCCTCTGTATGCTATCCCTACCCTCCAGCGTATCTACCTCTCCCCCCAGCTTAGTATCATCTGCAAACTTGCTGAGGGTGCAGTCCACGCCATCCTCCAGATCATTAATGAAGATGTTAAACAAAACCGGCCCCAGGACCGACCCTTGAGGCACTCCGCTTGATACCGGCTGCCAACTAGACATCGAGCTGTTGATCACTACCCGTTGATCCTGACAATCTAGCCAGCTTTCTATCCACCTTATAGTCCATTCATCCAATCCATACTTTTTTAACTTGCTGGCAAGAATACTGTGGGAGACGGTATCAAAAGCTTTGCTAAAGTCAAGGTATATCACGTCCACCACTTTCTCCATCCACAGAGCCAGTTATCTCATCATAGAAGGCAATCAGGTTGGTCAGGCATGACTTGCCCTTGTGAATCCATGTTGACTGTTCCTGATCACCTTCTCCTCCTCCAAGTGCTTCAAAATGGTTTCCTTGAGGACCTGCTCCATGATTTTTCCAGGGACTGAGGTGAGGCTGACCGGTTTGTAGTTCCCTGGATTCTCCTTCCCTTTTTAAAAGATGAGCATTATATTTGCCTTTTTCCAATTGTTTGGGACCTCTCCCAGTCACCATGAGTTTTCAAAGATAATGGCCAATGGCTCTGCAATCACATCAGCCAATTTCCTCAGCACCCTCAGATGCATTAGATCTGGACCATGGACTTGTGCATGTCCAGCTTTTCTATATAGTCCTGAACCTGTTCTTTTACCACTGAGGGCTGCTCACCTCCTCCCCATACTGTGTTGCCCAGGACAGCAGTGTGGGAGCTGACCTTGTCTGTGAAAACCGAGGCAAAAAAAGGATTGAGTACTTCAGCTTTTTCCACGTCATCTGTCACTAGGTTGCCTCCCCCATTCAGTAAGGGTCCAACACTTTCCCTGACCTTTTTCTTGTTGCTAACATACCTGTAGAAACTCTTCTTAGTTTCGCTTAATCAATTTTTAGTCAGTCCTGAGGGGGAACTCTCCCTTTAAAGTAACTGGCACAATATGGTCTTGTCATATAGATTATTTCATTGTCCAGCAAAGATGGCCTGTGAGGCCACTGAAGAGGGGAATCTAACTCCTTAAAAGCTTCTGTAATCACATATGCGTGGCTAAAACAGTCAGACTTGTGGAAAAAGGAGACTAAATGAGCACAACAGTGACATCCATAGGACAGAGGCCAGTAACCACAACTTTGCCAAACAGTATTAAAAGCATGAAATAGGCCCAAAATTAAGCATGACCTTCCCAGAACAGTACCTAGGTTTAGTACCTGCCCCTCTAACTTTCAGCGAGGAGAGATGAGAAGGACACCCTCTTTGGGAAGACTGCTCAGCAAGCTTGTTTCCTTCACACACAATCCACCTGACAGAATTAATGAAGGTGCCTCTTTCCTGCAATCTTTCAAAGAGCAGGGGCCAATCTCCCCAGATACACTCCTGTTGCACCCTGCACAAATCACGGTTTATCTTGGTTTGCAAATATGCACAGTTAATTATGTTGAGGTATTTATTCTGTTATTCATCTCCTATTGATATTACAAGAAAATTTACTCTGGCATGAATTTTCCAGTGTCTAATGATTTGGGGGCATCTCAGTTTTTGGATGGCCAACATCAGATTCCCCTCTGAAGGGGTCCAATTTTTCAGAGTGGGCACTCAGCATTTTCTGAAATGCAGTCCACCTTTAAGATGTCTCAAGTTGGGTACCCAAAAATTGAAGCACCCAAAATCACTAGCCACTTTTGAAACTGTAGGCAGCTATGGAGTGTGTCTTGAGTGCTAAGGAAAGGCTAGTACTTCTCTGGGAGATTCCTGTATAGCATGGGAGGTTCTTGTGGTGTTTGCCTCCCCCCGATCATTTATGCTATTTGTTTTTTTTTTTTCTATTTGCTTCAGCTTGGACCACAAAAAACATTTCCCACTTTCCTGCTCTCCTGCAGTAGCTCAATGATGCAATGTCTGGGTTGCAAACAAGTTTAAATTTAACCAAAGTTGTGTTTTCATTGAGAATTTGTGTTTCAGGAATATATTTTTATTCTGTAAAATCTATCTTCCTCTCAAAACCTAAATTATTGGCCTAAACTACTGACTCTGGGTGAGATTCATCCATGGTGTAACTCTGTTGACTATAATGGAGTTAAACAAGAGGTGATTTTGACCCAGGGTCCTTTCAAATATATTGTCTTTTATTCAAGTCTGAACTGGGGCTTACATTCTCTAAGGCCTGGTCTACACTAGGCGTTTATGTCGAATTTAGCGCCGTTACATCAAATTAACCCTGCACCCGTCCACACCACGAGGCTATTTAGTTCGACATAGAGGGCTCTTAAATTAGACTTCTGTACTCCTCCCCAACGAGGGGAGTAGCGCTAAATTCGACATGGCCATATCGAATTAGGCTTGGTGTAGATGGAAATCGACGGTAATAGCTCCGGGAGCTATCCCACAGTGCACCACTCTGTTGACGCTCTGGACAGCAGTCCGAGCTCGGATGCTCTGACCAGCCACACAGGAAAAGCCCCGGGAAAATTTGAATTCCTTTTCCTGTCTGGGCAGTTTGAATCTCATTTCCTGTTTGGACAGCGTTGCGAGCTCAGCAGCACTGGCAACGATGCAGAGCTCTCCAGCAGAGATGGCCGTGCAATCTCAGAATAGAAAGAGGGCCCCAGCATGGACTGATCGGGAAGTCTTGGATCTCATCGCTGTGTGGGGCGATGAGTCCGTGCTTTCCGAGCTGCGCTCCAAAAGACGGAACGCAAAGATCTATGAGAAGATCTCTAAAGCCATGGCAGAGAGAGGATACAGCCGGGATGCAACGCAGTGCCGTGTGAAAAATCAAGGAGCTGAGACAAGGCTACCAGAAGACCAAAGAGGCAGACGGACGCTCCGGATCCCAGCCCCACACATCCCGTTTCTACGAGGCACTGCATTCCATCCTAGGTACGGCCGCCACCACTACCCGTGGACTCTGAGGATGGGATATTGTCCACGGCCGGTTCCTCGGACATGTTAGCGGACGTGGAAGATGAGGAAGGAGATGAGGAGGACGAGGCAGTCGACATCGCTTACCAAGCTGATTTCCCCGACAGCCAGGAGCTCTTCATCACCCTTACAGAGATCCCCTACCAACCCTCCCCAGCATGTAACCCGGACACAGATTCAGGGGAAGGATCAAGCGGTAAGTGCTTTAAACATATAAACCTTTATTTTTTACAAAACTGGAATATTAAGACTAAGAACAATGTGTGATTCATGATTTCTTCCCCCTGGGCGCTTAAGTAATCAGTTCCAAATATTTAAAAAAAAATCAAACAGTGTCCGGTTGTGCATGATTCTGCTGCCCAAGCTGCTCCACTCTTTAGTCCCTGCAACTGCAGCTATATGAAAATCCGGTCTATATGTCCGGGGATAGAGCAGTAATCCTCCACGGACATCTCCACAAAGCTCTCCTGCAGGTAATGGGAAAGCCTGTTCATCAGGTTCCTAGGGAGAGCGGCCTTACTGGGTCCTCCGAAGTACGAGACGTTCCCGCGCCAGGAGACAAGCAAGTACTCCGGTATCATTGCCTTGCATAGCATGGCGGCATAGGGCCCCGGTCTTTGCAGGCTTTCTCGAAGCATCCGTTCCTTCTCGGTGTCCGGGATCCTCATGAGAGTTATGTCGCTCATGATTACCTGCTTTGAATTAAGTAGGGGACTGTTAGTATTGGGACTGCTTGCAACAAGTTCCTTTACAGAACTGTGACCGCTGGTTTACAGCCACGCGGTGGGGGCGGGAGAGGGGCAGCATACAGGGATCTTTCCCTGGGACATCCGCGAGGGGGTGGGACAGGGCCAGAGTTCCTGCTTGGCCGATTGCTGGCAGCAGAGACTGGCAGTGCTTTCAATGTGAAAGGAGGACAGTGGTACTACTAAAGTTTTAAGCAGCCACAAGTCTACGGCTTACCATCTTTGCCTACTACAGAGATTACCGTGTCCTGCCCCGCTTCCCAGATCGGCAGTGCAGAAGCCCAGGCACTGAAGGCGAGGTCCGAAAATTCGACCTTGTCCTGAGTGCGCATGTGATAGGTGTGGTTCATGGTCTTGTTCACAGAGAAAGACTATGTTCTTGGTTCACAACTACATTTATCTTTCGGAGGAATTCACTACCTTTTTCTCATTCCCACAGCCACATCTGCAACTGTCTCCCAACCCAGCCTGGCAACACACTCCCAGAGGCTAGCGCACATTAGGCGGAGGAAGAAGAAGACGCGAGAGGACATGTTCTCAGAACTAATGGGCTGCTCCCGAGCCCAGGCAGCACAGCAGAACCAGTGGAGGGAGAATTTGTCCCAAATGCACCGGACACACATGGAACGTGAGGAGAGGTGGCGGCAGGAAGACCAGCAGGCGACTCAAACGCTGCTTGGACTTCTGAGGGAGCAAACGGACACGCTCCGGCGCCTTGTTGATGTTCTGCAGGAACGGAGGCAGGAGGACAGAGCCCCGCTGCAGTCTATCAGTAACCGCACTCCCCCGCCACCAAGTCCCATACCCCCCTCGCCCAAAGTCCAAAGAAGGAGGGGCGGCAGAGTCCGTGAAAACTCTCACTCCACCCCTGCAGACTGCTCAAGCACCAGAAGGCTGTCATTCCCCAAAATTTGAAAAGTCCTTTCCTGCCCGCCTCACCCAAGCCCCCGTCCAACTTTCACCCCCCAGTTTCATGTCTGGTTGTTAATAAAAAATACGTTTCTGTTCATTACTGTTTCAGTCAGGTTCTTTTGAGGGAGAGTCTGTCTGAAGGGGGGGAAGGGGCTTGGTAATTGGACAGGACAGTCACCTTTAGCAGGGTACAGAGGCGGGGGCAGGTCCAGCAGCAGGGCACATACACAGTGCAGTGACTAGTTACCCTGGTCAGTCTGGGAGGTGGTTTTCATGTTCTGTGGGGGGCGGGGGGGGGGGGGTTGGTTGCTCTGTGACTTTGGGGCGGGGGAGGACAGTTACAGATCTTATGCAGCGGTCCTTGTCCTGGATCACAGAGCCACGCAGCAGGGGATCTGTAACCCTCCTCCCCCTGCCATAAAGTCACATATCCCCCACATACACGCAGTCACGCTCAGGAGGGCTGGCAGGCTCCGTTGAAGCAACCAGTCCGCCACTGCGAATCCTGTCATTCCTGGAGTTTAGAAGGATCATTTGCATCAGTACACTACACCCGCTCCCCACCACAGTCTGCGTCCCAGGTTTCAAACATTCCCGCGAAAACAGTACCAAAGACAACGGTGTTCAATAACAAAATAAAAATGATTTTATTATTTTGGAAGGGGGTGGAGGGGGTCTGTAACTGGAGAGGATAGTCATCATTAACTGGGTAAAGAAACGGTGGCAGGTTCAGCTTCTCTGTACAGAAACTTAAAAGTCACTGGTTACCCTGCTCACTGTGGAACCTAGCTTTCAAAGCCTCCCGGATGCACAGCGCGTCCCGCTGGGCTCTTCTAATCGCCCGGCTGTCTGGCTGGGCGTAATCAGATGCCAGGCTATTTGCCTCAACCTCTCACCACGCCATAAAGGTCTCCCCCTTGCTCTCACAGAGATTGTGGAGCACACAGCAAGCAGCTATAACAATGGGGATATTGGTTTCGCTTAGATCACAGCGAGTCAGTAAGCTTCTCCATCTCCCCTTGAGACAGCCAAAAGCACACTCCACCACCATTCTGCACTTGCTCAGGCGGTAGTTGAACAGTTCTTTTTCAGTGTCCAGGGCGCCAGTGTAGGACTTCATGAGCCAGGGCATTAGCGGGTAGGCTGAGTCCCCAAGGATCACTGTAGGCATCTCCACATCCCCAAGACTTATTTTGTGGTCCGGGAAGTAAATACCTTCCTGCAGCCGTCTAAACAGACCAGAGTTCCTGAAGACGCGAGCGTCATGAACCTTGCCCGGCCATCCGACGTTGATGTTTGTAAAACGTCCCCGATGGTCCACCAGTGCTTGCAGCACCATTGAAAAGTATCCCTTTCTGTTAATGTACTGGCTGGCCTGGTGGTCCGGTCCCAGGATAGGGATGTGAGTTCCATCTATAGCCCCACCGCAGTTTGGGAATCCCATCGCGGCGAAGCCATCTATGATGACCTCCACGTTTCCCAGGGTCACTACCTTTGAGAGCAGTACCTTAACGATTGCGTTGGCTACTTGCATCACAACAACCCCCACGGTAGATTTGCCCATGCCAAACTGGTTCGCGACAGACCGGTAGCTGTCCGGCGTTGCAAGCTTCCAGAGGGCTATAGCCACTCGCTTCTGGACAGTCAGGGCTGCTCGCATCCGGGTGTCATTGCGCTTCAGGGCAGGAGACAGCAACTCACAAAGTTCAAGGAAAGTCCCCTTCCGCATGCGAAAGTTTCGCAGCCACTGGGATTCGTCCCAGACCTGCAGCACTATGCGGTCCCACCAGTCCGTGCTTGTTTCCCGTGCCCAGAATCGCCGTTCCACAACATCCACATGACCCATTGTCACCGTGATGTCCTCGGAGCTGGGTCCCGTGCTTTCTGACAGGCCTGTGCTACTCTCAGACTTCAGGCCCTCACCGCGGTGCCGTAGCCTCCTCGCCTGGTTTATCTGCATCTGCCTCTGGTAAAGGTGGATGATAAGCTGCGAGGCGTTGACAACGGCCACAACTGCAGCGATGGTCGCAGCGGGATCCATGCTTGCAGTGCTGTGGCGTCCGCGCTGTCACTGACCAGAAAAGTGCGCGAACTGATTTCCCGCCGGCGCTTTCAGGGAGGGAGGGAGGGCGGTAGTGACAGACGGATGACGACAATTACCCAAAAGCACCCTCGACCCTTTTTTTTTTACCCAGAAGGCATTGGCGGCTCGACCCAGAATTCCAATGGGCAGCGGGGACTGCGGGAACTGTGGGATAGCTGCCCACAGTGCACCGCTTCCAATGTCGACGCTTTCCCCGTTAGTGTGGACTCACAAAGTCGAATTACTGTCCTTAGTGTGGACACACGCGTTCGAATTTGCAATATCGATTCCACATATTCGATTTAAGTGAAATCGAAATACCCTCGTAGTGTAGACATACCCTAAGATTATTTCCCTGAGCCCTGGCGCGCGCTGCAAGGCTTCAGCCCCGAGCGAGGCACCAGGGCTCCCATGAGTTTGAAAATATTTACTGGAGTTCTACTCTAGTGGGCTCCGGCTGAATTTAAGCCCTGGTCTGAACATTCCATTGCCTCAGATGCTATGGGTGTGATCTAAGCAAGGAAGGATGGCCCAGTGGTTAGGGCAGTAAGCTGGGAGGACCAGGTTCAATTCCCTGCTTTAGCACAGACTTCCCATGTGACCTTGGGCAAGTCCCTTAGCCTTTCTGTGCCTCCATTCCCCATCTGTGAAATGGGGATAATACTTCCCTACCTAAAAGGGGCGTTGTGAAGATGAATACAATAAAAGATTGTAAGGTGTTCAGATATTAAAGTGATGAGGGCTGTCTGAATACCTTAGACAGATAGATCTGGTCACTCTTATTCATGAAAGAAGTTCCACACACTGCATGAAATTAGTCATGAGTAAGTGTAACACTGACAGACCCACGTAGTCGGTGGGCGGGATCAAACCTGGTACCTCGAACTAAATGCATGAGCCTGTAGTGCAAGGATTGGCAAACTTTGGCATGCAGCTCGTCAGAGTAAGCACTCTGGCAAGCTGGGCCGTTTTGTTTACCTGCCGCGTCCGCAGGTTCGTCTGATCACGGCTCCCACTGGCCGCAGTTCGCTGCTCCAGGCCAATGGGGGCGGCGGGAAGCGGCGGCCAGCACATCCCTCGGCCCACGCTGCTTCCCGCAGCCCCCATTGGCCTGGGACGGCCAACCACAGCCAGTGGGAGCCGCGATTGGCCGAACCTGCGGACGCGGCAGGTGAACAAACCAGCCCGGCCTGCCAGGGTGCTTACCCTGACAAGCCGTGTGCCAAAGGTTGCCAATCCCTGCTGTACTGCATGAGCTAAAAGCCAAATGGCTCTTAGTTAAGGCTGTAAAGCAGACTCATTAATCTCTCTCTACGTGGTTTCGGTGCCACTAGATAGGACAGAACACCACTCCCAGGAGGTGTGGGCGTTACATAAGCATTGCAGGATTGGGCCCTCAGAAGGGAGAGATTTATTTTGTAAAGTGCATATTGAATATACTTTTTAAAAAGTTACATTCTGCAAAAACACATTAATGGTTTGAAAAAGGATCACTCATTTTTCTAGGGAATCCTAGGAGAAAGAAAAAATCAGAGTAGAGGTTTTGACAACTGGATTTCAGTAATAAAGGAAGAATAGAGCCCTATGGCTTGAACAACACATAATGCTTAATAGGTGCATTTTATCCCATTAGTATTAATGGGAATGATGTGTGCACATTCAAGGGAGGACTAGACTCCACTGACTTGTTTTCCTTCTTTAAGTCTGAGGGGGAAATTAAGGGTGAATTACAGGAAAACCATGTAGGGTCATGTAGTGGGAAACTAGTAGTATGAAAAGATGAACAAAAAAAATGCAGAAAGCACACACAACAGATATATGAGAAACACCTTTCAAATGGGATACGCCGCACTGACACAAGTCACTTTTTACACTGGCACAGCACATCTCTAGGGTTCTGCAGTGATGCAACTGTATTAGTGGATCCACACTCGTACCTCCACAACCCCAGCGAAGGTGAAGTGGCTTTCCTGTGTCTCTCTACCACATCCGCTTGCCATTGCTTTCCAAGGTTCCTCTTAAGCCCTCTCATTTCCCTTGCCTATATCTCTTTTCTCTCTCCTTCTCATTATAATATTGCTCAATAAGGAGTTTGTGAAACAGCGTACATGAAAGACGTACAAAAAAAAGATTATGCCAGAATTGTATTATAGTTCTGACCTTTAGATAGTCCTTTCCATCCATAGATCTCAAAGTGCTTTACAAAAAAAATGGGTATGTTCCCCCATCTGTAAATGATACCAACACTGACATCAAATGATTTGCATAGTAAGGTTTGCATTTCCAGAGTCAGGAACAGACAAATCCCAGGACTCTATTATTCTACCCTGTTTGCTGAACCATGCTTCTTTGCTAGAGTTATGTTACAGAAGGAAAGTAGCAACCAGTAGAGTAAAAGCTAGACAAGTACTTCCACTCTTATCCCATTGTCAATGGTTTGGAACTTTCACCCTTTGGAATGAAAAAAGGACACTTTCCATACTGTAAAATAAAAAACCCTTGTGGCTTGCCTTTTTAATATATAAAAAAAGACCAAAACACCACCACCAAAACAGCTCTCTACCCCGTCAGATTGCCTTAGCTGCACCGTGACAGATTTAGTGAAAGTGCACGTTGAGTGCTGTAAGGCTTTCAGGAGCTATGCAGCACTTGCCAGTGATAAAGCAACAACTCCTCAGGGGGAAGCTTCTGCAACCTCAGAGCAGCTGATGCAGGTCTGACCATCCAGGCCCCAGCAAATCATAGATTCTAGGACTGGAAGGGACCTCGAGAGGTCATCGAGTCCAGTCCCCTGCCCGCATGGCAGGACCAAATACTGTCTAGACCATCCCTGATAGACATTTATCTAACCTACTCTTAAATATCTCCAGAGATGGAGATTCCACAACCTCCCTAGGCAATTTATTCCAGTGTTTAACCACCCTGACAGTTAGGAACTTTTTCCTAATGTTCAACCTAGACCTCCCTTGCTGCAGTTTAAGCCCATTGCTTCTTGTTCTATCCTTAGAGGCTAAGGTGAACAAGTTTTCTCCCTCCTCCTTATGACGCCCTTTTAGATACCTGAAAACTGCTATCATGTCCCCTCTCAGTCTTCTCTTTTCCAAACTAAACAAACCCAATTCTTTCAGCCTTCCTTCATAGGTCATGTTCTCAAGACCTACAATCATTCTTGTTGCTCTTCTCTGGACCCTTTCCAATTTCTCCACATCTTTCTTGAAATGCGGTGCCCAGAACTGGACACAATACTCCAGCTGAGGCCTAACTAGAGCAGAGTAGAGCGGAAGAATGACTTCTCGTGTCTTGCTCACAACACACCTGTTAATACATCCCAGAATCATGTTTGCTTTTTTTGCAACAGCATCACACTGTTGACTCATTTAGCTTGTGGTCCACTATAACCCCTAGATCCCTTTCTGCCGTACTCCTTCCTAGACAGTCTCTTCCCATTCTGTATGTGTGAAACTGATTTTTTCTTCCTAAGTGGAGCACTTTGCATTTGTCTTTGTTAAACTTCATCCTGTTTAACTCAGACCATTTCTCCAATTTGTCCAGATCATTTTGAATTATGACCCTGTCCTCCAAAGCAGTTGCAATCCCTCCCAGTTTGGTATCATCCGCAAACTTAATAAGCGTACTTTCTATGCCAATATCTAAGTCGTTAATGAAGATATTGAACAGAGCCGGTCCCAAAACAGACCCCTGCGGAACCCCACTCGTTATGCCTTTCCAGCAGGATTGGGAACCATTAATAACAACTCTCTGAGTACGGTTATCCAGCCAGTTATGCACCCACCTTATAGTAGCCCCATCTAAATTGTATTTGCCTAGTTTATCGATAAGAATATCATGCGAGACCGTATCAAATGCCTTACTAAAGTCTAGGTATACCACATCCACAGCTTCTCCCTTATCCACAAGACTCGTTATCCTATCGAAGAAAGCTATCAGATTGGTTTGACATGATTTGTTCTTTACAAATCCATGCTGGCTGTTCCCTATCACCTTACCACCTTCCAAGTGTTTGCAGATGATTTCCTTAATTACTTGCTCCATTATCTTTCCTGGCACAGAAGTTAAACTAACTGGTCTGTAGTTTCCTGGGTTGTTTTTATTTCCCTTTTTATAGATGGGCACTATATTTGCCCTTTTCCAGTCTTCTGGAATCTCTCCCGTCTCCCATGATTTTCCAAAGATAATAGCTAGAGGCTCAGATACCTCCTCTATTAGCTCCTTGAGTATTCTAGGATGCATTTCATCAGGCCCTGGTGACTTGCAGGCATCTAACTTTTCTAAGTGATTTTTAACTTGTTCTTTTTTTATTTTATCTGCTAAACCTACCCCCTTCCCATTAGCATTCACTAGGTTAGGCATTCCTTCAGACTTCTCGGTGAAGACCGAAACAAAGAAGTCATTAAGCATCTCTGCCATTTCCAAGTTTCCTGTTACTGTTTCTCCCTCTTCACTAAGCAGTGGGCCTACCCTGTCTTTGGTCTTCCTCTTGCTTCTAATGTATTGATAAAAAGTCTTCTTGTTTCCCTTTATTCCCGTAGCTAGTTTGAGCTCATTTTGTGCCTTTGCCTTTCTAATCTTGCCCCTGCATTCCTGTGTTGTTTGCCTATATTCATCCTTTGTAATCTGTCCTAGTTTCCATTTTTTATATGACTCCTTTTTATTTTTTAGATCATGCAAGATCTCGTGGTTAAGCCAAGGTGGTCTTTTGCCACATTTTCTATCTTTCCTAACCAGCGGAATAGCTTGCTTTTGGGCCCTTAATAGGCCCGTTGAAAAACTGCCAACTCTCCTCAGTTGTTTTTCCCCTCAGTCTTGATTCCCATGGGACCTTACCTATCAGCTCTCTGAGCTTACCAAAATCTGCCTTCCTGAAATCCATTGTCTCTATTTTGCTGTTCTCCCTTCTACCCTTCCTTAGAATTTCAAACTCTATGATTTCATGATCACTTTCACCCAAGCTGCCTTCTACTTTCAAATTCTCAACGAGTTCCTCCCTATTTGTTAAAATCAAGTCTAGAACAGCTTCCCCCCTAGTAGCTTTTTCAACCTTCTGAAATAAAAAGTTGTCTGCAATGCAGTCCAAGAATTTGTTGGATAGTCTGTGCCCCGCTGTGTTATTTTCCCAACATATATCCGGATAGTTGAAGTCCCCCATCACCACCAAATCTTGGGCTTTGGATGATTTTGTTAGTTGTTTAAAAAAAGCCTCATCCACCTCTTCCACCTGGTTAGGTGGCCTGTAGTAATACTACAGAGTGGTTCCTTCCCTCCTCACTCAGAGCCCAGACAAGCCCGCATGGTGCCTGGGGCTAGAGTGAGCCTGCAGCAGAACCATTGCTCTCTTCCCACTGCAGGTTTAGGGGCTCTTAAATATTATTTTGCAACTGTCCATGGTGCTCAGTGGTGGATGGGCGACATGTGGGCCACTGGCAGTTATAGCTGTGAATACTGTGGGCTATTTACAAACAGGTGGTAGTGCCTGGGTTTAGAACAGGGGCCCTGCTTAAAGTTAGGGGGTGAAATCCTGTCCTATTGAAATCAATGGCATAACTCCCATTGACTTTAGTGGGGCCAGGCTTTCACCTGGTGAGTCCATCGATCTCTCCTCACTCCCTTGTACCATATAGAATGTACTTTGTTAATTTCTATAGGTGATTTGGGGTAAAACTTGATCTTATCGTTTTTCAGTCCCTGATATGTTAATATTTCTGTTTACCCAGGGGGTTGTGGATACTTTACACTCAGCCTCATCCCACTCATAGTCATCAAAATCGATGCCAAACCCTATTTATAAAGGGATCTCCTGCCTATTTCTGTGTAATTGTCAAATGATTTTCATGAACCTTTTGACAAGTGTTCCTTAAAACGGCTCAAAAAGCCAGTGAGAGAACTTCCTAATTCCAGGAAGAGATTGTCTATGCTTGTGTGACTAATTATGTTTTTCTCAGGGCTTCCCTATCAAACAGAGAATGTCAAATCAAATTATTTTTGGTAACAGGCAAAGAGAAAGAGCCCTTTTAAACTCATGCAGTAACTGCTCTGGCAGGGAATGTCCCAAATACGCTGTTCACATTTGTGCCTCTGCAGTTTGTTTCTACTAATTTGAATGGGAACATTGAACAGATCAAGACACTAGAATGTTGGGTGACCGTGGGGGTGCTGAGCCTAGCAGCCTGCTAGGCAAGGCTGAGAGCTTCTGAATGAGGCTTTGATCCCTAAGCCCTTTAGCACCCATCCATCCTTAACCAGGGGCGGGGCTACTCAGGAAAACCAGGGCTTTAAAGAGCCCGCTCCTGAGTGACCAGAGGAGCTAGTTAACAGGAGCGGCTAATGGGAGTTTTGTGAGGGAGTTTACAGGGGGAGTGTTGGGGGGTGGGGGGGTACATACACTTAACATTCCTTAAACTTAAGCTAAAAAATATCCCCTGATAAAAACAAAACAACATCAAAGGAACCAGCTGCAGGAGCAAAAAGAGAATGCAGGCAGAAGTCCAGCAACAGAGTGGGGACTATCCAGTTTATTGTACCTAATGCAGCAGGCGTATGTGTGCATTCGGTGCAAGGAACTCCTGGCCCTCAGAGACCATGTACAGGTTTTGGAGACCAGCGTGGCTGAACTGGAGGAGCTGAGGGAGACAGAGAGGTACATAGATGAGACTTTCCAGGACACAGTAGAACGGTCCCACCCCCGGTGTGACAGCCTCTGTGCTGTTGAGGAGGATGAAAGCCTCAGGGAAGGAGAACATTCAACTGGAACAGAGGAAATTGATCCCATAGTTGGGACCCTTCTTCCAGATGATGTTGTGGTATCCTCTCGCACTGAGGATACTTCTCCAGGGGAGGGAACTCCAGTTATTAGGAAGAGACAGGTATTAGTAATGGGTGATTCGATCATTAGAAACATAGATAGCTGGGTATACGATGACTGAGAGAACTGCATGGTGACTTGCCTGACTGGTGTGAAGGTTGCGGATCTCTCGAGACATCTAGATAGATGTGTAGTGCTGGGGAGGAGCTGGTGGTCATGGTACACGTAGGTACAATGACATAGGGAAGGATAGGAGAGAGAGATCCTGGAGACCAAATTTAGGCTGCTAGGTAAGAGATTGAAGTCCAGGATCTCCATGGTGGCATTCTCTGAAATGCTTCCAGTTCCCTGCACAGGGCCAGTTAGACAGGCAGAACTGCAGAGTCTCAATGTGTGGATGAGACGATGGTATAGGGAGGAGGGTTTTAGATTTATTAGGAACTGGGGAAACTTTGGGGAAAGGGGAAGCCTATACAGGATGGATGGGCTCTACCAAAACCAAAATGGAACCAGATTGCTGGTGCTTAAAATCAAAAAGGTCTTAGAGCAGTTTTTAAACTAAGGGCTAGGAGAAAGCCAACAGGTGCGGAGGAGCACGTGGTTCAGACAGAGACATCCCTTAGGGGAGGATCTATAAATGGAGATTCCCTATTTCCTAATAAGGAGGAGAGGATGGAAGATGATAAAATACAGGTAGGATCTGATGAGAAACAGTCAAATGAAAAAAAGTCCCATTCAATTACATCATGTAATGGCAGACAAATAAAAAGTGACAAGTTTTTAAAGTGGTTATATACCAATGCTAGAAGTCTAAATAATAAGATGGGTGAACTAGAGTGCCTCATATTAAATGAGGATATTGATATAATAGGCATCACAGACACTTGGTGGAATGAGGATAATCAATGGGACACAGTAATACCAGGGTACAAAATATATCGGAAGGACAGAACAGGTCGTGCTGGTGGGGAAGTGGCACTATATGTGAAAGAAAACGTAGAATCAAATGAAGTAAAAATCTTAAATGAACCAAACTGTACCACAGAATCAATATGGATAGTAATTCCATGCTTGAATAATAAGAATATAGTGGTAGGGAAATATTACTGACCACCTGACCAGGATGGTGATAGTGACTGTGAAATGCTCAGGGAGATTAGAGAGGCTATTGAAATAAAAAACTCAATAATAATAATGGGGGATTTCAACTATCCCCACATTGACTGGGTACATATCACCTCAGGACAGGATGCAGACAAAGTTTCTTGACACCTTAAATGACTGCTTCTTGGAGCAGCTAATCCTGGAACCCACCAGAGGAGAGGCAATTCTTGATTTAGTCTTAAGTAGAGCACAGGATCTGGTCCAAGAGGTGAATATAGCTGAACCGCTTGGTCATAGTGACCATACCATAATTAAATGTAATATCCCTGTGGCGGGGAAAACTCCACAGCAGCCTAACACTGTAGCATTTAATTTCAGAAAGGGAAACTACACAAAAATGAGGAAGTTAGTTAAACAGAAGTTAAAAAAGTACAGCACCAAAAGTGAAATCTCTGCAAGCTGCGTGGAAACTTTTAAAAACACCATAATAGAGGCTCAACTTAAATGTATACCCCAAATTAAAAAACACAGTAAGAGAACCAAAAAAGTGCCACCGTGGCTAAACAACACAGTAAAAGGACCAGTGAGAGGCAAAAAAGCATCCTTTAAAAAGTGGACGTTAAAGCCTAGTGAGGAAAATAGGAGGGAGCATAAACTCTAGCAAATGAAGTGTAAAAGTATAATTAGGAAGGCCAAAAAAGAATTTGAGGAACAGCTAGCCAAAGACGCAAAAAGTAATAGCAAAAAAATTTGTAAGTACATCAGAAGCAGGAAGCTAAACAACCAGTGGGGCCACTGGACGATCGAGATGATAAAGGAGAACTCAAGGATGATGAGGCCATTGCGGAGAAACTAAATGAATTTTTTGCATCGTCTTCACGGCTGAGGATGTGTGAGAGATTCCCAAACCTGAGCCATTCTTTTTAGGTGATAAATCTGAGGAACTGTCCCAGATTGAGGTGTCATTAGAGGAGGTTTTGGAAAAATTGATAAACTAAACAGTAATTGTGATAAATGAAGTGTGTGTGTGTGGGGGGGGAAGCTCCCTTTTATGGACACCCAACCAGCCAGTTACCTATAAAGTCCCTCTTTGTGGCTGTTCTCTGCTTGCTTTACCTGTAAAGGGTTAAAAAAAAGTCCCCCAGGTGAAGGAAAGGAGTGGGCACCTGACCAAAAGAGCCAATGGGAAGGCTAGAACTTTTTAAAATGGGGAAAAAAATCCCCTTTGTTGTTGTTTCTCCGGGAAAAAGGGGAACAGGGAGCAGTTATGCTATGAGAAGCTTTAAGCCATGTATGACCATAAATCATCAGATCATACCTAGATCTACTTATTTGAAACTCCCAAATGTGTAAGTAGATCAGGAATGTTTAGAAAGATGCTATTAGGTTTATTTCTGTTTATTTCTTATGGCTAGTGGACTCCTCTGTGCTTAGGGTGACCAGACAGCAAATGTGAAAAATCGGGTAGGGGGTGGGAAGTAATAGGAGCCTATATAAGAAAAAGACCCAAAAATCAGAACATCTGGTCACCCTATCTGTGCTAACACCAGATGCTTTCGTTCGATTGTAACCTTTAAGCTGAACCTCCAGGAAAGCTATTTTGGGTGCTTAATTTTTGGAACTGCTCTTTTAAAATCTAGCAAAAGCCTAAGTTCCAGATGTATTTTCTTTTTTTTCTTTTTTTTTTTAAGAACAGGATTGGATTTTTGGTGTCCTAAGAGGTTTGTGCATATGTGTTTAATTAGCTGGTGGCAACAGCTAATTTCCTTGGTTTTCTTTCTCAGCTCTTCCCTGGAGCGGGTGGGGGTGAAAGGGCTTGAGGGTACCCCACAAGAAGGAATTCCCAAGTGCGTCTTCCTGGGTTCCAAAAGGGGTTTTGCATTTGGGTGGTGGCAGTGTTTACCAAGCCAAGGTCATAGAAAAGCTGTAACCATGGGAGTTTAATACAAGCCTGGAGTGGCAAGTATTAATTTTTAAAATCTTTGCGGGCCCTCACCTTCTACACTCAAAGTGCCAGAGTGGGGAATCAGCCTTGACAGTAATAAGTCAGCAGGACCAGATGGTATAAACCCAAGAGTTCTGAAGGAACTCAAATGTGAAATTGCAAGCCTACTAACTGTTGTCTGTAACCTATCATTTAAATCCTACTCTGTACCAAATGACTGGAGGATAGCGAATGTGACATCAATTTTTAAAAAGGGCTCCAGAGGAGACCCCAACAACTACAGACCAGTAAGCCTGACTTCAATACTGTGCAAACTGGTTGAAACTATAGTAAAGAACAAAATTGTGAGACACATTGATTAACACATATTAATGTGAGACACATAATTTGTTGGGGAAGAGTCAACATGGTTTTTGTAAAGGGAAATCATGCCTCACCAATCTACTAGAATTCTTTGAGGGAATCAACAAGCATGTGGACAAGGGGGATCCAGTGGATATAGTGTACTTAGATTTTCAGAAAGCCTTTGACAAGGTCTCTCACCAAAGATCTCTTACGCAAAGTAAGCAGTCCTGGGATAAGAGGGAAGGTTCCCTCATGGATTGGTAACTGCTTGAAAGATAGGAAACAAAGGGTAGGAATAAATGGTCAGTTTTCAGAATGGAGACAGGTAAATAGTGGTGTCCCCCAGGGGTCTGTACTGGGACCAGTCCTATTCAACATATTCATAAATGTTCTGAAAAAAGGGGTAAACAGTGAGGTGGCAAAATTTGCAGATGATACAAAACTACTCAAGATAGTTAAGTCCCAGGCAGACTGTGAAGAGCTACAAAAGGATCTCTCAAAACTGTGTGATTAGGCAACAAAATGGCAAATGAAATTCAATGTTGATAAATGCAAAGTAATGCAGTTTGGAAAACATAATCCCAACTATACATATAAAATGATGGGTCTAAATTAGCTGTTACCACTCAAGAAATAGATCTTGGAGTCATTGTGTATAGTTCTCTGAAAACATCCACTCAATGTGCAGCAGCAGTCAGAAAAGCGAACAGAATGTTGGGAATCATTAAGAAAGGGATAGATAATAAGACAGAAAATATCACATTGCCTCTATATAAATCCATGGTACGCCCACATCTTGAATACCGCGGGCAGATGTGGTCGCCCCATCTCAAAAAAGATATATTGAGCTTGGAAAAGGTTCAGAAAAGGGCAACAAAAATTATTAGGGGTATGGAACGGCTGCCGTATAAGGAGAGATTAATAAGACTGGGACTTTTCAGCTTGGAAAAGAGACGACTAAGGGGGGATATGATAGAGATCTATAAAATCATGACTGGTGTGGAGAAAGTAAATAAGGAAGTTTTATTTACTCCTTCTCATAACACAAGAACTAGTGGCCACCAAATGAAATGAATAGGCAGCAGGTTTAAAACAAACAAAAGGAAGTATTTTTTCACACAAAGCACAGTAAACCTGTGGAAATCCTTACCAGAGGATGTTGTGAAGGCCAAGACCATAACAGGGTTCAAAAAAGAACTAGATAAATTCATGGAGGATAGGTCCATCAATGGCTATTAGCCATGACGGGGAGGGATGGTGTCCCTAGCCTCTGTTTGCCAGAAGTTGGGAATGGGTGACAAGGAATGGATCACTTGATGATTACCTGTTCTGTTCATTCCCTCTGGGGCACCTGGCATTGGCCACTGTTGGAAGACAGGATACTGGGCTAGATGGACCTTTGGTCTGACCCATTATGGCCATTCTTATGTTCTTATGGTGCTTCCTATGCTGCGGTTAGCGGGATGGGTTTCAGCACTTTGCAACATCATTCAATCACCCTCTGAAAATTTTGTATAGTAGCTGCTGCACTACATGGATATAAAAAATGCAAAATCCTTTTCTTTTTTCAAATGGATTTTATCCTTTGTATTGCCATGTGCAAAGACCATATCATTAAGGGTCAGTGGGACCAAAATGTGTCTATATTTAACCTACCTAAATTGAAGAAATAACAGCCTGAGGGTTGATAAATGTACCTCAGCTGTTGCTCCAGTTAATTTGGGGATGGGGAGGAAGTGAGCTACAGGAGGAAAGGAAAATACTCCACAGACAGTTGAAGATAAAAGCAAGTTAAAAAGCAGAAGTGTAGAGATCCAAAGCTCCCTAGCAACTGCTGCAGATACATACAGTAAGGCATCAGGAGAAGTGTTTTGTTTCCATTAGAAGTCATAGCACATACTGTTTATTCAGGCTTAATTGTTAGTTATTTTAGCTTTCCCACATAAAATACTGTATATGCTCTTTATTAATTAAGCCATTTATTGGCACTAGTGATAACAAAATATTGAAAACCACTTCATTTGATAAAGCAGCTAAAGTGAATATCAGGCAGGTAATTCTTTCCTAGCTTTGCATGGTGAATAGATTTTTACATTGATTTCACAGTCACCCTCTCAAACCTCCCTCCCCCCTGAAGCAGTATATCTATTGAATTGTATGCCTCTTTTCCTCCCTGCAACACAAACCTGCTACGTTTCATTCACTGGGAAACAGAAGCCCTCATTTAAGATTAATTTTAAAGGCAGATATTTAACTCTTATGATGATTATTTATATAGGGCCCACAAATGCACTAGGAGCCTTACATACCTAGGAGGCATTTTGCTGTGTATTGTTGTGAAATAGTTAACATCTCACTCTTGTTTTTCAAAGCCTCCCTTCTTCCCTCCCCCCTTCAAACTGTCACAGCTTGGCAGGCCTGCTAACAGCAAACACCATTTAAAATGAGTGAATGGAAAGGTCCTCTCCACCAAGAATGGAATGTTGCATAGGCCTGGCAAGCTCTCCAAGGGGCAGTGTATGCTGCACCTGTCTGCTGCACCTGTTGGCAGTACGTTTAGCTACTATATCTGCTACATAATTCAGAGGGGTAGTGGATATTGGAGCTGCAGAACACACCAGATCAGATCATAGTTATTGTATTAAATTGGCAATGTCCAAAGGGATCTGTGGAGAGATTGAGAGGACCATCCACTTTCCCAGCCAGATTTTTTTACCCCTCCATCTGCTACCTGAAATGTAATGCCTAGTACTGTGACTATTGCTAAAAGTTAGAACAGGAGTTAATAAATACTTTAGACACTTAGAGGGAAAGAGAATAGGAAGAGGGGAGAACAATAAGCTGGTGGAGCTCTTAAATGTATGAGTTTGCTTCAGTGCTGTTCTGACAGGCTGCAAAACCTGTGGTTGCAGGGGCCCTCAAAAGGGTCCCAGATGTGCTTAAACCAGTCTTCCTTTACTGGAACAAACCATCCAATTTCATCCTTGTCACTCCTTGCTTGCTTCACTTAAAATACAATTAGGTACTCCAAAGCTTTGCATTTATCGAGCATATTCCATCAGAGAATCTCACCCAGCTTTACAAACATCCTATTTTTACAGTTGGGGAAACTGAGGCAGTGAGAGGCAGAGGGAGGGTTAAGGGCCAAGGGTGGGTTTTATAAGCCGATTGGGGAGGGGGGGGGGCTTCCTGAGACTAAGTTGACATTTCAAGCCCCAGAACAGGAAAGGTAGGAGTGGAAAGGCTTTTAAGTTAGGGTAGGGATGGTGGATATTTGAGCTATGGGTAAAAAGGGGATGGGGTTCTCAATCTGGGTACCTCTTAGCCTGAATATGGGGTTCAGGGGTGTCCTGAATCTAGAGAGATTCAGTTGGGAGGGGTTTCTGAGCAGAACTAAGTTGGGTTGTCAGAAGCTTAGAGATTCTAGAGGAGTTCTGAGCCAGGAGGGGGATGGCTTAGATTGGAGGGTTTAGCGAATAGGGGTAAGTGGAGGGAATGGGTGGGGAGAGGAGGGGACAAGTGTAGGAGCTAGACTGGAGGGTTAGACATACACCACACTAGGACTGGGACATTATAGTAAAGAGTCACTACTGTTGTCTCCTAGCACTCCCTTTCCTGCAAAGAGTCCCTGTTTTTTTTCCCAGTGTGAAAGGGGCAGAATTGTGAGTAGGGGGACTATAAAGGAGGCTGTTTTTCCTTCATGCTTCCCTCAGCAAAAACACTTCACTGTGACACCCCTGCTGATATCCAATTGCACTTTGAATATTTGGTCAATCTGTACTGGGGGAGGAGGCAGTCGGACTCCACTTCTGTCTGCCCCCATGCCACCACATTTAAAGAGCCACTCAGTCTGTTATGCAGTCCAAGCAGCTGAAATCACTTTATTCCATGCAGAGCAATTAAAAAAGTTCCTGGAAAGTTTTACAAGTCCTTCAATTTGCAAGAGTGATCAATATTCTGGAAGGGCACAGTACAGAAATAATTTACATTTTTTGGAGGATGTAACATTTTACAAGTGCTTCTCTTTGGAGGCAATTAGGATTTTGCGCTTGCATGGTGCTGAGAACCCTTCACTAGTTATAGAAATACTTTACAACTGCAGGAGAGCTTCAGGCTCCATGAACTCCAGTAAATCATAGCAGAATGCACAAGTAAGAGATCCCGACCAATTAAAGGGAAAAAAAAGATTTGAGAGATTTGGAATAAACCCAGAGATAGACCACATTTCTAATGCAACACTAAATTATGCTTCCAGTGTCCTATCAAAATTAGGTATTTTATTATCCATATTTTTAAAAACATTAAACATTCATGCAGCTGCTGCTTATATATCCAACCTGATCTCATTTTATGTTACTTCCACTCCTTTCACTCTACAGTGGTGCCAACCTCAACAATCCCTTTATTTCCTTCTCACAAATATCTTGGTGATTTATGCTGTGCCCCCCCCAATACCTGGAATGTTCTCTCAAAGCCACCACCATCTTCACCTCACAGATATCTACAGGAAGTGAGCTATAACCTTATACTAGAAAGGTCACAAACACGTTTCAGAAGTATGCATAAACTAAGACCCTAATCCTGTGTTGACATCTATTATCTTGGCTTTCAAACCTATAACAAAGATGTGTTACACCAGCACTTCTGTAAGGATTGACCTTTACTTCCTGGCCCCATGTCATGGGTCAGGATTACAAGAGGTTACGCTTCTGTCACATGGTCATATCAAAGACAGAACAGCCACACACTAATAAAGCCAATTAAAAGAAACTCAGATAGAGATGTAGGATGGAGGGCAGGAGTATTGGGCATCTGCATCCCAGTGGCTACAAATCTGCAATCTGAATCTCAGTGGCATGCTGATCATTCTGCCATTTATTGTTCTTAGAAGATTTCCTTATGCAGGGCTAGGATGGGCTGCTGAGGTCAATCTGCCATCTGGAGTCTTTTGCCTGGTCTACACTACAAAGTTTTGTCCACCTAAGTTGACTTGTTTCAACTTAGTTTTGCATGCCTCCACACCTAAAATTGTCTCCCACTGACACAGGCAGCCCATTACATTGACACAACACCAGCACCCCAAACAATGTAGAGCCAAAGCAAGTTCTACTTCCATCAATGTAGTGCTAGTGTAGACACTCATTACCTGTGTTGACACTAACAGTCCTCCACAGCAGCTGTCCCACAGTGGTCCAGTCCCTACAACAGTGGCTGTTCTGGTCACAATTTTGAATTCCACAACCCTGGGGGTCACAGGTAACAGAAGCTAACCTCCCACCACTACCACTTTACAAAAACCAGTGTGTTTTTTAAATGCTTTTTCCTGGTTGCCCACCACAGGGATGAAACTCAATGCTGGGTGAAAGCCCTGGAACTTCAGCAGATATATCAGAAGGCAACAGCAAATCTGGGACTGCTACACAGACCTGCTGTTTCTACAATGAACTGCATGCCACACTTGGCAGGGAACTTACCAGCACTCTAAATGGGACTGTGGACATTTTGCAAGAGCTGGGCACAAAAACCCCTACAGTGCACAGTGAGGAGGAATGGGGGAGACACAAACCATGTAGTGACCCCGGAGCTCTTTGAAACTGCACTTGAGTTGAGCCAGTTCTGTCAGGTGAGCACAGATGAGTCTGGTGATTAAGGGGAAGGGAGCTCAGATAAGTATATAGATGCATTATTCCTTATAAGCATATTTGTTTCCTTTTCCGGTGAGCAAAACCCTTCCTCCTTCCCCCTCCACCCTTCTTCCCTATTTAAAAAACGGCACCCAGCCCATACACAAGTTTACAGAACAAAGACATTGACTTTTGAGTCTTTGCTTTACTTTTAAAACCAGTACTTGGAATACAATTAAAGTTAATGCTTTGGAATGCACATATTGTTGCCATTTAATCAACTACTACTTATGAGGAAATGAATTTAAAAAGATTAGCATAGCAGTCAGAATTACAGTGCCCACAGCAGATCACTGTCCTGTGCTTGGATAGAGGTAGACGGCAAAAAAAAAGGTAGATGTGGCATTTTCTTTGGTTTGTTGATCAGTGCAGGGAGAAGGAATAATTCTCCCTGTGCACAGTACCTTGTTTATCTGAACAGGGCTGTCCCTTTAATTCTCTAAAACAATCTCCAAGACTTTCATAGAGATACTATGCAATCCTCTCCTGAACATTTCTAAGGATGGCAGCCTTGTTTCTTCCCCCACAAAAGGGGACACTCCCATGCCATTCTAGGATGAGCTCTGCTGGCCCTGTTCAGTAAACTGGTTGGCAGTATACAGGCCCAGGTGGCTTCAGGACACCAGTAGCAGCTGCTTTCTCTGGACTTTTGGCACCCTCTGGAGTGAGATAGCAGCCAAAGTTACCACTGCCTGGAATGTACTGGCAATATTCACTGCACTTTCCCTATACTCATACCCAGGGGTGCCCAGCATTCACAGTTGCCATTTAGCAGTTCCCCACCCCCATTCTAGTCTGTACTCCCCATGGCTCGAGCTACAGAATGGTGCTGTAATGAGGTGCTCCAAAGCTAAAGCAACAAATAGCATTTTTTATTAGAGATGGTTATGGGAATAACGTAAGGGAGTTTTGAGACGTATCTTTCCTGTCCATTGCAACTGTAAATGTAATGCTGTGTCTGTTTTTATCAGCAGCCTCTGGCACAGATGCTTTGAGACCAGGGGTGGCTCCAGGCACTAGCGCAGCAAGTGCGTGCCTGGGGCGGCAAGCCGCGGGGGGCAGCCTGCCGGTCGCTGTGAGGGCGGCAGGCATGCAGCTTTCGGTCCGCTGGTCACGCGGATTCGGCGGCAGGGATGCTGATGGCGCGGCACCGGCGGACCTCCCGCAGGCATGCTGCCGAATCCACGTGACCAGCGGACCGAAAGCCGCCTGCCTGCCGTGCTTGGGGAGGCAAAAAACATAGAGCCACCTCTGTTTGAGATGTGCCACCTCTCTTCCTGATGAAGATCTGACCTGGATCAAGCGAGGAAAGAAGCAGACCAAGGAGGATCCGTTCTGCGAGAGTCTCCACTCCTCTACAGGGGCTGCTCGCGAACACAGGGATTGGAGAGGCTGAAGGTCTGAAACTGAGATGAATGACCAAGAATGGAGAGAACGATTGCTACCAGAGAGGCATAGGAATAGAGAGGTGCAGCAAGAAGTGCATCAGTACCTTTGCTCAGGCTACAAATGCAGATGTTGCAGACCGTTATTGAGCTGAATTTCTGAAGACCTCACACACAGCGGCCTTGCCATTACATGGAATACTCCATGGTCACTGCTCACGGTTTCCCCCAGCATAACAGGTGGCAGCACGGCATGAACCCTTCCTCCTATTCCTCTGACAGGAGAAAACAAGGAGAACCTACACTGGCCTGTGATAATGACAGGATCAGCCAGCAAGCACACTGTGGTACTTATTTTTAACATGAATGAAACATTGTAATATGTAAACATGTGTGTTTATTGCTTTACTGGGCTTTTATAAGTATGGATCACCTTCTTACAGTGTTGCTAAAATGTTTTTAACTTGTTTATTTCCACTTTAACTTTGTTTCCTCTTTATTTGCCTGCAATAAAGTTTTATGTTTTGAAACTCAGTATATTGGTTTGCACAAGGCAGACGAGTCACATTACAAAATTCATAATGGGAGTATAATGGAGTGCAGAAGCCCCACACCAGCTGAGAAGGGGTTAAAGAGAACCTCTAGGCCAGCTAGTCCCGTTCCACTATACCTGTAGCCAATGCCAAGCCTGGAGGGGGAATAACAGGAGAGAAGATGGCTCAGTGCAGGGCTGAGGGCAGGTCTATACTTCAAATGCTGCCCAGGTGCAGCCGTGCTACTGTAGCACTTCAGTGAAGATGATACGTACACCAGCGGGAGAGCTTTTCCCATTGGTGTAGTTAATCCACCTCCATGAGAGGTGGTAGCTATGTTGCTGGGAGAAGCCCTCCTGCCAATACAGCACTGTCTATGCTGGGAGTTAAGTCGGTATAATTGTGCCGCTCAGGGGTGTGGATTTTTGACACCCCTGAGTGGCACAGTTATACTGATGTTAGTTTATAGTGTAGATCTGGCCTAACTGGTGAGGAAGCAGGACAGAGCTCTGCCTCTCTGCGTGAAGGGACTTTGCT
Source organism: Emys orbicularis (assembly GCF_028017835.1). Taxonomy (NCBI): domain Eukaryota; kingdom Metazoa; phylum Chordata; order Testudines; family Emydidae; genus Emys; species Emys orbicularis. Next base: position 135,961,993 of record NC_088685.1, on the reverse strand, counting down.
GGTGGAGAAACAGTCCTGATAGCCTAGGCAGCCACAAGGGAGAAGCACTTAGACCCCAGGAGAGAGCGAAGCTCAACTAAAACTGTTTAGGAGACTAGGGATGAGCTAACAGTGAGTTTACTTTACTTTTTGCTTGGGAACATTTGGGAATAAGCCCCTCCAGCAACCCTTTTGTGGGGAAGACTGTAGGAGCATCCAGTGGATACAGGGGATAGAGACTATGTCCCCCTACCTACCCCTTGCTTCTGAGGAGACTTGCAGCTGTGTCAGGCTGCCAGGAAGGTCCACAAGGGGCTGCTACTCCAGCCACACCATTACAGAGCATCAGTAACCCACCCACGTTTAAGGTCTATTCATATGAAGGCAGACAAATTCCTAAAAGCATCATGGAACGCTACTATGGCTGACTGTTTGAATGATCTTTTAAAGCCTCCCTCAACTTTATAGCTCCATGGTGGCTCTAATAGCCTTATGCCTGGCTGTTCAAATTCAGACAGCTGATCCACCTCACCCCTCCACCCTGCCAGTAGCATTTCCCCCTTTGCTTTAGGGATATTATGAAATATACAACACGCAGTAACAATAGGAATGTTTGTCTCACTGAGATCCAACTGAGTCATTAAACACCCATTCAAGTGGCAGTATCTGCTGAGCCAGTCGTTGAATCTTTGCATGGTGCTGTGGAGGTGGCCAGTGTATGGTTTCATGAGCCAAGGGAGTAAAGAGTAGATTGGGTCTCCACAATCACTATTGGCATTTCAAAATCGCTACTGGTAATGCACCATCGGGGAAGAATGTCCCTGCTTGCAACTTTTTAAATAGTCCTGTGTTCTTAAAGAGGTGATTGGCATGTGCCTTCCCTGATCACCCCCACATGGATATCAGTGAAGCATCCTTGGTGATCCACCGGTGCTTACATAACCACAGAAACATACCCATTTTAGTTTCTGTACTCCCTGGCAAGGGGGAATAGTGCCAGCATAGGAATATGCATCCCCTCGATTGCCCCACAGCTGCAAACCTATGCACTATGTCCTGCACAGTGCCAAGTCACACTTCTATGCAGCAGGATAGGCTTAATGGCCTTGCACACTTGGATAACTATGGGCCCCACTGTGGATTTTCCAGTTGCAAACATTCTCCTCTGATCAGCAGCAATCCATATTACAAGCTTCTAGAGCGCAAACTGCCTCTTGCTTTTGCACAGTCAATGCTGCTCTCATTCTGGAATCCCGGTACTGGAGGGTTGGGGTTGGGGTGATCTCAGAACACAGATCAAGGAATGAAAGCTGAAAGAATAGATTCTGCCATCTGATCTGCAGAATCTACAATGACAATGTGGGAAGGGTTTGAGAACATAGTAAACAGATTAAGCACATCTCAGGTGCACTTGCCATAGGATTGAACGGAGATAAATTGCTCTGCCGTTGCTAGGTGACGGGATAACAGGTTTTTTTGTTTTGGCGTAGTTGTGTTTCATTTTTGTTCTGCTACATTTGCCTGAGTTACTCTGGTGATGCTGTTTCCTCTCACTGTTTTCTTTGCAGGCCAGGAAGAAGGAGAAGTGCTTTTAGGGCCAACAGTATAAACAAATCCAAGCTAATTTCTATCTCATATTTTTCTGTAGTTCTTATCACGGTTCTAAGTGCTGAAGAAACTAGGTTCCTTCTTTCATTGATGTCACAGAGCAAACCGGTCCTTTGGGGCTCAGCCTGATCTGTGCCACGTTTAGCCCAACTCCTAGGTGGAGGGAATGAGTAAAAATGTCATGAGTCTGTTTGCATCCGGAGGGGGTGGGCCTTAAGTCCACCTAGAACTAAAGGCCCACACCCTCAGTCATGGAAGAGCCCAGAAGAGGACTGATTCTCGGGAACAAAACATGAGAAAACAGAGAGGGGAGTGATGATCTTAGGTTCAAAAAGGGCAGCACTGAGATGGGGACAGCAAGCAATGAAGCCTGAACAGTGCCCACTGCTCCACAAAGTTGTACAAGTCAGTGGACAATGGCCCAGATAGCTCTGCCTATATTGTAAGTGGAACTGAAGTCAGAGGGCCCATGTTCCCTGGAGGAACTATAATCATAGAATATCAGGGTTGGAAGGGACCTCAGGAGGTCATCTAGTCCAACCCCCTGCTCAAAGCAGGACCAATCCCCAGACAGATTTTTGCCCCAGATCCCTAAATGGCCCCCTTAAGGATTGAACTCACAACCCTGGGTTTAGCGGGCCAATGCTCAAACCACTGAGCTATCCCTCCCCCCACCAGGACATCAGGAGAACTCAGGAATGTGGAGTTAGGATGGAAGCAGCTCAGCCACAAATCAATGCACAGAGTTTAGTAAAGTTTCAGTGGTTCAACTTACCCTGCATTCAGCTTCCCTCTGCTAATGAAACTCTGCCCAGTACAGAATGGAAATAGGACACACAAAGAAAATCGTAACACTGAGCTTTCTCCTTCTGGATTGGTAGGTGGATCCTTGGCCAGTGGCAGGGGGAAGTCCTGTGACTTTGTGGTGCCATGGATGGGGTGTGCATAGATGAGAGATGGAGAAAGAGCATCCAGAAACTCAACAGCAGTGGTGCATTGGAGGTGGCTGGATGTTAAGCTATGGAGGCCCAGAGGATGAGGGTGGGTGGGGTGCAGGATATGCTCAAGATAAGCAAGAGTAGCTGGGGCAGGCAGCCTTCACCTCCTGGAGCACATGGCAAGGGACATATAGGGTGGGCAGCCCCATGCACTGGATGAGCACCACAGGGTTCACTTAGTCCAGGTGAGAGGAAGCTCCAACCATTCCCCATCACCTGTGCTGACCATGGGAAGTTCATCCCGCAGGATCCCACCAGTGTTGGTCAGATCCAGAGACAACGTCAGATTAGAAAACCCTTGCCCTTTCTTGCATTGTTTCTCCTGCTAGCAGATATCAGGCCAGCTTGTGGCCAGGCTGGCAGAGACTCCAGCAGGGCAGAACTAAGAGGCATGTTCTAATTAAAGAGCTGGAGACCAGCCAGGAAAGGGCTAGAAAGCAGGGCTGGGTGCAGAGGAAGAGGTTCTAGGAAGGAGAGTCAGGGCAGATTGCCCAGTTATTTAGAGTTCCAAGCCTGGGCACCTGTAGTCACAGGTGCTGGAATGAGAGGTGTTGGGGATGCAGTGGCACCGCCTGGCTTGAAGTTGTTCCAATCATATACAGGGTTTATAGTTTTCTTCAATGGCTTTTAGTACCCGCACCATACAAATTGTTCCAGCCGCACTTCCTGTAGTAGAGGAGGGTGAGAGGTCCCCCATGCTGTCTCCTTATGAGGTGGTGCAGCCACCCCTCTAAAGGGGAAGGAAGGACTAGGTGGAGGCCAGGAGGGCTGAAACCTGAGCCCAGGAGAAGAAGGGTTAAAGACTGTTTAATAGGACAGACCCTGAGAGGAAAGGCTGTCCCTAGCAAGAGTCTGGGCTGGAAGACTGGGATTTGTTTCCTTCTGGTCTCCGATTAACTCCAGCAGGGGGAATCTTGTGACTTAACCAGAGGGCTAACCACTTCAGTAGCCTAAAAGTGCTGGAAGCTGGTGGTTCCCCATATATGAGGAGAAATTGAGGCAATAGATAGGCCCATAGCCTACCTGCTACAAATGAGCTTTACCACCAGTAATAGAGATCCTACAAGCCAAATTAGCTCATCATTACTGTATATACAGGTACATGTATGGCCCTCATCACCACAGTATCTGAGTTTTGCCAATTCCAAGTATTTAAAGGTCATGAGACAGACTTCAAAAAAGTTGAGAATGGTTTAAAGACCATAAGATCTTTAAAATATAATACATTTGGGGTTCTGTTTATGTGCATTTGGGTTTTCAAGTTCTTACTGCAACCATGAGGACTAGAAATCTTCACTTAAAAAAAAAAAAAAAAGCAGCAAAATTCTCACAATCGTGACTGCAGGAGCTGGGACTTTAAGACGACACCAAATATTGAAAAAGTTGGCAATGCTAACCCCACCCATTACTTAAAAGTGACCCTGTTCTCTATCTTGATTCTTGGCAACCAAGAAGCAGGCTTAGGTGTTGTTTTTATGAATAAATCCATGAGGGGTGTTTTGGAAAAGCCTGGGCTAAGAGCTGGGTTTTGCTTTTGGCTCCGAATGCAATGGTGTTAGTGTTGCTCACACCTAAGCAGTCGTGTCTTCCAAATAAGCCTTTAGTGACAGCTGTGCAAATCCCAATGGGGGTTGCACAGGTATAACAGATTGTAATTCAATAAACAACTCTGATTATAAATGCTCAACTAAAGAGAATCTATTTAACTCTTTGCTGTATTGGCTCTACAATGCATCTATTAATATTTGATTTCATAATTTATCTAGTAGCCTATATATCTTATTTACATAGATGTACACAGCACTGTAGAGACGAGAATGAGGTTGTTATGCAACACAGAACTACTGTACAAATACTGATTTGTACATTATAAATTTGCATTATGGTAGCGCTCAGGAACCCAGTCATGGTTCCAGGGCCTATTGGGCTAGATACTGTATAAACAAAGGTGTCACTTTACAGTGTAGGTGTAAGAGGATGCGATAGGATGTCAAAACAGTAGTGGAAGAAAGGAAGGATTGTTAAAGGTTCTTATCTTTTAAGTTGTAAAATATGGTTTTGTTAATGCAAACCATGTAACCACAATCTCCTAGTAGCTTGGAACTTCCTCTGCTAGACAAATGGTCTGAAGATGAAACTTCTTGGTCTTAGAGTAATGAAAACTTTGACCTGAAACCTATGTATTTGGTGTTTGTTAGTACTACTTCAAGCGGGGGGGGGGGGGGGGGGGAAGAGAGAGAGAGAAAGGGGTGCAGCAGCACCCCCACCATCCCTAGTTCCAGCATCACTGCTTAGATAGGCCAATTACATTTGTTAAAATCTTCTAGTTTGCAAGAGCAAGAAAGCAGGACCTGTATGGTCAAAGTGGCAGATATCAGTTTACATACATCTTGCAGTCATCAATTTGAGACAATAATTTTGGCTCTCAGTTGTTAATGAGCCACTTTACAAATATATGAAAACCCATAAAATGGTCATGTTCATGAACGTGTACTTGGTTACTGAACTTGGAATATATTAAAGTGTCATAACTTCTTACTGTGCATATTTCATATAGTCAACTCATTATGCCATTGGCTACAGAAGAAATGCAGTGCATCAACTATTGAACCTGAAACAGCTTCTTGAAGCAACTCCTGTCATGAGAAGCTCCTGTCGGGGGGGGGGAGTGGAGGGGGAATAATAAAAAAAACCACACACACAACACACCACTAAGCAGCATCTCTGAGACTTTAAAAAGCCACAAGTGGGGGGCTCCTGAGATCAGATCCAGCTGTAAGAAGCCTGTGGGACTTTTGCTATGGAGCACAGTGGGAGCAGATCTTTGGAATTCAACAGCCCACATCGGAGTCATGTTATAGGTCATCATTGGCCTATAAGAACTACAGAAGTTACAAGAAGTCCTCTCTCCTTGCTGCAAAAGTTCAGAGATCCTGATGTGCTGGTGGCAACGCCGTATTATTGCCTAGGCCGACAAGGCCTAAGCCTAGGGCGGCAAATTTGCAGGGACGGAAGCTCCCCTCCACGCCCCGCCCCCCTGCTCCAGCTGACCTCCGCCTCCTCTGCAAGCACGCCGCCGCATCCTGTTTCTCTCCCCTCCCAGCGCTTGCGCCGCGAAACAGCTGTTTCGCGGGGCAGGGAGGGAGGGGGAACGCCACGCGCTGGGGAAAGAGGCGGGGCCGGGGGCGGGGATTTGGGGAAGGGATCCAATAGGGGAAGGGAGGGGGCGGGGACTTTGGGGAGGGGGTTGGAATGGGGGCGGGAAAAGGGCGGAGTCGGGGCGGAGCCAGGGCGGCAATTATTTCCCGGCCTAGGGGCAGCAAAATTATTAATCCGCCACTGGCTGGTGGAGATAGTTGGTGAAGAGGGGCATTAACTGAAGTCAGAGGATCAAACTTCTGATCTCTCTTACTCTGGATTTCCACTTCTGTATCTTGATTGAAGTTGATGCAGTTACTACATCATTTACACTTATTCGTACTCCTGTAATGGCTCGAGACTCCAGCTTCATTGTGCTAGCCACCGTATAAATAAAGGTTTCAGAGTGGTAGCCGTGTTAGTCTGTATCAGCAAAAACAATGAGTACTTGTGGCACCTTAGAGACTAACAAATTTACTTCGACATAAGCTTTCGTGGGCTAGAACCCACTTCATGGGATGCATGGAGTGGAAAAGACAGCAGGAAGATGTATCTATATCTATATCTATATCCACACATATACATATACATACACACACATACATATATACACACACACACACACACACTACATGAAAAGATGGGGGTTGCCTTACCAATTCTAACGAGACAATCAATTAAAGTGGGCTATTATCAACAGAAGGAAAAGTCACTTTTGTAGTGGTAAAGAGCCTCTGCCCAAATAGTTTGCAATCCAAGTATGAGACAACAGGTGGATACAGACAAATTGGTGAGCACAAGGAAACAATATTGGGCAGCATGATAGGCAGTGGCCAGACATATGAAGTGCCTAACCAATGCTGAGTGTTCTGTAGGCATCATAGAAGAGACAAGTTTTAAGGAAGTGTAAGTCTCACCAAGAATGGAGAAAGATGTAAAAACTCCCAATTACCCATTTAATATGCCTGGTTAGGTCCTAGGCTCTGTCTGGTCTTAAACAGCTCTTTTGCTGCCATTAGCAGGCAAAACACAATACACTAATTAGTTGCTGTCAATATTTACACTCAAAGGGACAAAGTCAGCCCTGCTGTCAGTGAGTGCATCTTCACTGGAGCAGCATCTGACTATGCCAGGACTGAACTTGTCCTAAAAGAACAAGTTATCCCTGACAAAACCCTGTTGCATAACCTTAAGTCTTCTAGATTTAGCCTTCCTAATCACTGGGTACTTACCAGGACTGGAGGTGATTTCAGGAAGGAGCTCATTTCTAAAGGCAGCTTTCTATACTGCTGGAAGCTAATTTGTGGGTATGCAAGCTGGTCTTCAGCACACCACAGTGGTAGCATATAGAGTGGCATCGTACTCCTGGTGGAATTCTGCCTTCCCAGCTTCACGATAGTTCAATACAACCAATGGGGGGGGGGGGGGGGAAGAGAGGAGAGAGAGAGAAAGGACCAGACAAGATAGGAATTACAGTGTGTGTAAAAAGCCTGAAGACCCCACTTGGATCTTGCAAACCTATTCTCTACTCATTGCCTTGCAAGGAGTGAGTGAGCACAAGGGCTCTCTGCAAAAATCTGTGAAACAAAATAATATATATATATTTACAATCCCTACAGATGACTAGCCTTATGCAAGAGACTGGTATCTCTGGAAAGCCTCAGAGGAGTCTATAGTTTTTTGCTGTGTAGACATACCAAGACAAAAAGACAAAACAAACACCTTACGGCAGTGAGTCTCAGCCCAGATCAACTGATTTGGGCTCAAGTTATGGGGCTAAAAACAACAGTGTAGACTTTCCTGCTCAGGCTGGAGCCTGGCCTCCAAGACCCTCCTCCCCTTGCTAGGTCTCAGAAATTGGGTCCAGCCCAAGCCTGAACGTCTTCATTGCTATGTAGTTGACCTGGGTTCTGAGACTACACATCTACACTGCACACTTCTTTTGGCAGCATGTAGAGTATACATGCTGGTAGTTCCCCTAGCATGGGTTTAAGGAGCAGTATAGATGGTGAGGCAACTGTTAGGTGAGTGGTACAGGTCTACACCCTTTAGGTGTGTATGTACTCTAGAGTATGGACCCTACATGGCTCTCTATTCACCCAAGCCATACCTTCCTGTCTATGACTGCTGTGCAGCATCCTGCTGCCTCTCAGCTGCTGGAGCTCTTCCATGCCAGGGGGAAAGACTTCAGCAGTGGGGAAAGACTCTGGTGGGGGGCGGGGGCGCTGTTTAAGACTTTCCCTGCTGCCTCCCCTGTGTCAGAGCCTTTCACTAAGATGTAGCTACACACTGCGGCATGGACACTGCTTGCTTTTCTCTGTGGCATGTAGTTACACATATCCCACACACTGCCAAAAGTCATCGGACATGTAGACAGCCAAAGACTTACTACTGTGGGTTTTGTTTTGCTTTTTTTTTGGGCTATCTAGATGTACCCTGAGAGAATATTGCTACTTAAAAATTGTGAAGTGAATATCCACAGTTATTACATCATCTCTCTGGGAACCACCTGTAGAATCTCAAAAGACTGTTTGTGCCAACTCCATGACATTATCAAATTATTTGTTGCCTCTTAAAATGTCAGCCACCTAACAGCCTGGAAAGGTTCTCACACAGGAGGTCTGTTTTTCCAAAACTAATTAAAAATGGCAAAGGCCTACAAGCCTGTGTAAATCTTGTGAACAAGCACAGCTGTAGAGGAAGTGCTTGGACACATAAGACATCCTCCATGTTCTGTACTTCTGGTTCCTTGTTGCTAAGGTCCCTTCATATTATCTCCCTTAGCACAGCAGAATGTTCTCAGTTACGCTGGAGGTACTCATTACTGGCCAATTTCTGCAACTCCTTTGCAATCAAAGGGTTTTCATCAGTGGAACACAGAGCAGAGTTTAGCCCTTACTAATACTCTGTCCTTGTCTGTACTACTTTCCATCTGAGGATCTCAAAGAGCTCTAGAAATAGCAATTAATTAAGCCTCATGATTTCCATAAGGTAGGGAAGAGTCACCATCACCCTAATTTTAGAGATGGGGATAAACAGTCATGCACAGGGAATGAAGTAAAATGCTGAGTGGGGTTTGAATAGAGCTAACCCAACAGCCTGCTGTTTAATGTGCTATGAGATCAGAGGGTGAGCTTTAACAGGGAACCATTTGGTAGCTCTGGGTTATTAGAAGGTTGCCTTTTCATAATATAACAAGCATGGTTATTTGAATTCATAGCTCTCCACAGTTTTCTGTTGTTGCAGACAAGGCATAACATTTTTTCATAAGGCTTCTATTAACAGAGTTTGATCACGTTAGCTAAGAGGTTTCCAAACCAAGATTATCTACACTACCTGTCCTAGAACCATCCAATGAGAAGGATGGAAGTGTGTTAGTTAGAAGCAGCCAGTTAGGGTCTGCAACATGGTGGTAAGTGGTTTTCAAAATTACACTGTGCATCTGCAATTCATGCTACCCAACTTTAGATTGTTTTGCTTAATAAAGGTTTAAAAAGTGGTGGTGTACTCAGGGCTATATACCCACAGCTTTCCTTTGTACTCTTCATTCTCCTATAGCTCTTTGTCATGTTAAAAAAAAAAAAAAAAAAAAGCAGTTTTAATTCTGTTGTATACATGGACAGCACTGAATTTAAGAGCCCCAACACTGCAGGCATTTAGCCATTCTGTTTTGCTGGGGAGAATCCAGACAAGCTTTAAATGACAGTTTAACCTGTGCCTGCAAACAACACAGATGCTTTTAAAGTAGCCATTCAAAAAGCAGGGGGCCAGGGGGAAGAAATCAGTAAATGGACATGTTTCTTGCTATCAAAACTTGTTGGCTCACACAAAAAAAAAAAAATCTGCTTGAGAGATGCAGCCTCCACCACTACTTGATGTCAAAGATTTCCCAAGTTGGATCTCTTGATGATTGTCTTTAACTTAAGCCTTCAGTGTCCTTTATCTAGGATCCCTAGGTCCGTTCTGTCTCCTCATCTCAACTGAGGGAGTCTGCTTTCAGGTCCTCCAGCTCTCTCTCAGCAGTCAGGATTGTCTTTCCTTCCTTTTCAAAGCTCCTCCTGTGCAGGGGCCACCATCAAAAGGCTATGCCCACAATACTCACTGACTGAGTTAATGGTTTAAAATCCCTCTGGATTTCCCAATGTGTCCTGTATCTGCCTCTCTTGTTTAGTCTGCAACTTCCTTGGGGCAGGGACTCTCTGTATTTCATGCTTCAGAGAACACCTGGCACTTTAGAGCAGCCTAATAAAACAGAAGTAGTTCCTACTTACGGTATCTGATACACTGTTAGTCACGGGGCACCCCATTTACCACTTCACTGGCATCTTCTCCTGGTCAGTCTGGGGATGAGCTCCTGAGACCAATACCCCTTGCTGCAAGTGATGGTGTGCACACTGGACTCTCTCTGGTCTCTTGCTTCAGGACCCTCAGTATCTCCTCCATGGCTCAGCCCTCCAGGTAGGTTCCTCAGCCTTCTAGGGTACAGTCTATCAGCAGTCCTAGGCAGTCTTCCCATTCACTGCCTCAGGCCTATGCCATGCCCTCAGTGGCTGGCAGGGGAACCTGGGCCTGCCCTCTTCTCCAGGTTCCAGTCCAGGGACCCTCAACCCAGCAGTTCTGGGCATTCCTCTCTTAGCCCTCACTGCTTCTTCTTTCACTTCAAGTTCCTCCCCACCCCTTCTCTGGGCATATCAGTTCCAAACTTTCCTCCTTCTAAGGAAGCGACTGCAGCTTGCATGCCTCCACAGTCTCCAAACACCTTTCCCTCTTACCACAGAGTACCTGTCCTCTCCCAGCAGCAGCAGCCACCCCCCTATTCCTTTCTGTTAGTAGCTATCTGGCATAATAGGCCCCATTTGTTCCTGCCCAGCTGAGCCTGTTTTCAATTAATTCCCTGCTCCCTGGCTCCTCCTCCAGGTGCAGCCTGTGGAGTTAATTGACCTGCCTGGCCATCTTAACCCCCTGTCAGTCCAGTGTGAGGTGGACATTTCATCATACTGTTGTTAAAGTGTTGCATTAAATATAAGGAAATAAGTGCCATATCTCACTTCACAGGAGTTTTTCAGTGACCCTTCTCTGAACCCCCTGTAGTTCTGCTTTGCCCTTTTTTGAGACAGGGTGAGCAGTATTGCACACAGAAGTCCAGTGCCACCATTCGTTATATACAGGCATTTTCTAAATTCACTGTCCCCTTCGTTAGGTACCCTAACATATTTTCTTGACTGTAGCTATGCATTAAGCAGAGGTCTTCATTAGCTGTCTATAATGACACTGAGGACCCTTTCTTGAGTTGCTACCAGGGGCGGCTCTATGTTTTTTGCCACCCCAAGCACGGCAGTCAGGCAGCCTTCGGTGGCATGCCTGCGGGTGGTCCGCGGTGACATGGATTCAGCGGCGTTTCTGCGGGTGATCTGCCGGTCCTGCGGCTTCTCGGCGTACCCACCGCCGAAGCCGCGGGACCGGCGGACCTCCCGCAGGCGTGCCGCCGAATCCGCGGGACCGGGGACCTCCCTCAGGCAGGCCGCCGAAGGCAGCCTGCCTGCCGTGCTTGGGGCAGCAAAAAAGCTAGAGCCGCCCCTGCATGCACCTTCCTTTTAGTCCTCAGCAGTCCCTTCCTCAGGAGAGGAAACAAGCATTTGGGGGAAGAGTTGCTGAGCCAGGGGCAAAGTGGCTCCTGAGGGGATCTGTGGAGTGGGTGACTAACAGTGTCGAGGAGCTGATTAACTGTGCTATATCCTCAGCATCCATAAATACTCAGGCTGGTCCCCCATTTTCCCTCATAGCATAAGGGTTGAAGTCCCTCTTCCTGAAGAGAACAGAATAAGGGAACTCCACTCCATTTTGTGGGAAGGGGCAACAAACTCTGGAAAATTTTGAGCTGCTCCCCGAGACTCCTGCTTGCTGTGCGGGGGAGAGGGAAGGAAGAGGGGGGCTGTCAGGGTGTCCCCCTCCCCCCTGCTCCTGCACCCCACTTACCCCATCTTCCACAGAGCAGGGGGGACAGACCAGTATGGAGGAAGCTTGCAGCAGCTGCGTCTCAGCAAGCTGATCTAATTAACAAGGCAGTGTACTTAAGGAAAATGCGCATATCTCCCTCCATTCCTGCTGCCTTGTGTAGAGAGAGAGTTAACTCTTGAGGGCTCAGCCAATTGCTAGTTCATCATTTAGCAGTAAGGGAAATATCCCACCTTCTGACTCCTCCACCTCAACCAAGCTTCACAATCATCATCGCTGTGTGTACCAGTATTAAATGGTTTGTTTAAAACTTATACTCCGTGTGTGTGTGTGTGTGTGTATATATATATATATATATATATATATATATATATATATATATATATATATATATATAGTCTTTTGTCTGGTGAAAAAAATTTCCCTGGAACCTAACCCCCTCATTTACATTAATTCTTATGGGGAAATTGGATTCGCTTAACATCATTTCGCTTAAAGTCGCATTTTTCAGGAACATAACTACAATGTTAAGTGAGGAGTTACAGAAGTGGTATTGCAGACAGTCTTCTGCTGGGGCAGTAAGTGCTGCCCAATTCAATCCTACCTGTAGCTGATAAGGCAAACATTATGGATAGTTATAGTCAGATAAACACCTATTTATAACAGCCTAAATTATAGAATTTATTTTGTGGGATTTTAAGATTTTTTTTTTTTTAAAGTCTAGAAAATGCTTCCTGTGCTTCCTTTAAAGGCAGTTAAGAGAAACTGTTTTGAAATGTCAGATTATATTTACAAACTTTCAGAGGATTTATTAATAAAAATGTTACAGTGGCAGATTTAGCCTCCAAATTCAATGGGTGCACCTGGATGCAGTGGGGGAGACAGCTCTGTTCACCATCTGGACCTGGCTGTTCAGAGAAGGGAGAAGCCCCATCATGAACCCAGCGTGGCACTCCACTGCCATCTCCCTGCTGCCTGGAAACTGGGATATGTGCCCCAACAACACCCTTTCTCCACCCCCACCCCCCACCAGCACTCCCTTAGGCAGATTTTCTCCTTTGATCTTCCACAACAGCGAACGACTCCGACATTATCGCATAGTAACGTGGCCGAGAATGGTGCCACCATGACACAGGCCCAGGCTCTGGACCCATGTGTGGTTTCCTGTGCGAAGGATTGGTGAATGCGCCAGCCCCCACAGGCTGTTTTTGCACCCTTGTTTTCATGATTAAATGTCTATCAGGGATGTAAATGTCTATCAGGGATGGTCTAGACAGTATTTGGTCCTGCCATGCGGGCAGGGGACTGGACTCGATGACCTCTCGAGGTCCCTTCCAGTCCTAGAATCTATGAATCTATGATTGCTGTGAGTGCAATTGAACCCGTGCTAAAGCTGCCCGAGTTCAGAAGCCACCTCTCTTATCAGTTTTGTTGACTCACTTTTGAACACCTGACAGACCACGTTGCAAATACCTAGCAACTAGAGGAAAACACTGAGAAGAACTTCATCTTTCTAAGTTCAGACTTCAGAAACTTTGAGCTCAATTATTTTCCTTTGCACACCTATTTTACTTTAAATTTCTTTTCAGTATACTGAACAATGGGCCAAGTAGCCTCCTCCCAGAAGAGGGCAGGAAAACTCCACAAGGTTCCCCTCAGAATTTTCCAGAGTTTGTTGCCCCTTCCCACAAAATGGAGTGGAGTTCCCTTATTCTGTTCTCTTCAGGAAGAGGGACTTCAACTCTTATGCTATGAGGGAAATTGGGGGACCAGCCTGAGTATTTATGGATGCTGAGGATATAGCACAGTTAATCAGCTCCTCAGCACTGTTAGTCACCCACTCCACAGATCCCCTCAGGAGCCACTTTGCCCCTGGCTCAGCAACTCTTCTCCCAAATGCTTGTTCCCTCTCCTCCACTCTTGGTAGAAAGGAGGAGAGTGGGTTAAGGCTGCTTTAAGCAGTAACTGTCTCACAAACTGCAGTGCCTTACCCAAAATGGGGCAGTCCTGGGGTCAGCTCCAGCCCCCCCGCCCACTCCACTCCCCCAGATCCCCTCAGGCCCTGCCCTTTGGCCAGGTCACAGGTGGGAAGCCAGATCCAGGCAGTGCAGGGCAGCTGCTCCTCTGGCTAGTGGTGCCATAGAGCAGGCAGCTGTGGCATTCCCCGGTCTGCTGCTGGTGCCTGGGGCTGCTTCTCAGTTCCTAGCCACCTTTGACTGCTCACGCAGCTGGTAAGAGCTGCCCAGGAGGGGGGGACCTGGCTCTGGGGCGGCAGACTCTCGGGGAGCAGCCACAGCAGGGGGAGCCCTCCTGGCATACAGCCCCTAGCTACCCCTCTGCCTGCACTCAGCCCCAGCTTCTCCCCTCCCTGTGCCCTGAGCTACTCCCCTGCCTGCACTCAGCCCCAGCTTCTCCCCTCCCTGTACCCTGAGCTACCCCCTGCCTGCGCACACAGATTTTATCAGCAACTATTTTATATTTACTTCCAGATAATTGGTAAGTGTTGAAAAACTGAGCCTAGTACCTATACCTGTGGCACATTACTAGACACAACCCTATTTGATGATGATTCTCCACT